>NC_142083.1:16087500-16712500 GCF_054644295.1 Miniopterus natalensis | reverse complement strand
TTCCCTGTGGTATTCGCTCCACATTTACACATGTGCCATTAATTTATGGGTTTACCAAATTGTATGGTTTCTTTAATTAAGACACATGATCCAGGAAAAAGAAACTATATGTATATATAGTGTGTGTGCGTGTTCATATTCATGCGTATGATGTATAACCTAAAGCACATGCATACAATGGGTCTTCATATACTCATAATTAATAATATCGATAACATACCTGTCCTGGTTTGGCATTTTCACACACAGACGTTTCATATGGCACAGCTATTTCTGGTGGAAATTCATTGACATCTAGGACATTAATCAATATGTTGACTTTGCTGGTTAATAATGTGTTACCTGTTGAAAATATAAAAAGAGAGAGGATGATCACAAAATCTGGTCAGTTACTGCTTTTGTTGAAAGTAGTATCACCAAAAAATATTTTAAGTCAGTCTTCATTTGGAATCCCAATGACCCTTCTTTATGGGAAACTCGGAGGTGCTGTGCCATGTAAATATAAGTGAGAAGGGGATGAACGAGTGGGGTTTCGATGTTTCCTCGTCAGAGCACTAGCAGTGCACTACACCAGTGCTTATTCCTGAAACTCACCCCAGGCTAAGGCCAACCAGTTAGCTGTTCGTTTATCACAAGGGTCACCACCATACCAGGGTTAGTTGGTTGAACCAATCACCAACAGTGATACTTTTCACTGGATAAAACATGTTGTTTTTAATATTGGGTACACATAATTAAAATGGTGTTGGGTAGAATAATCTATATATTTAAGTAACTCTCCCAAAAAGGTTCCTCCTGAAAAGAAGGGTGATAAATTACAACAAAAATGAAAGAGAAAGGGCTTGTTATAAATAAACATTATAATAGCAGATGTCAGGAAATAGAAGAGAGAATATGGAAAGCTAGGGTACGGCTTTCCATGACTTGCTGGTGCCCTGGCCAGTGGAGCCCAGTTGGTTAGAGAGTTGTCTCGTGCACCAAAGGGTTGGGGTTTGATTCCCAGTCAGGGCACATGCCCAGGTTGTGAGTTCAATCCCCGTCTGGGTGTGTACCGGAGGCAACCAATCTATGTTTCTCTCTCACATCTATGTTTCTCTCTCTATATCTCTTCCTCTCTCTCTAGAGTCAATGATAAATATATCCTTGGGTGAGGATTCAAAAACAAAAATTACTTGCTAGTGATAAAAATAAGAAAGAAAAAATAAACAAGCTTTTCTTCCTGCAGCATCAAAAGGAATGTTGGTTGAATAATAGATGAGGAAACACTCATTAGCTTGTTCTATGTATTCTGATATCAAAGCCAACTGAAAACATCACAAGGAAACAAAAGAATCAACTAATGTCACTATGAACATAGTTGTGAAATTTTCTTAAATAGCAGCAAATTCATTTCAGAATATTATTATTATACTAACACACAATGGCATTTATCCTAGGGAAGCAAGGTTAGTTTAATGTCCAAGAATAATCAATATATAATACATTATTAAAAGAAAGAATAAAAAAGTCACATTGCCATCTCAATAAACTCAGAATAAGCATTTAACAAAATCCGACGCTTGCTTATGATTAAAACAGAAACAAAAACTCTCAACAAATAATGAATTGAAGGCAACATCTTCAACCTGACATAGTCTATCTACAAGAGACCTGTAGCTACCATCATACTCAATGATCAAAGACAATGTATTCTAATATTAGGCAAGAACGTCTGTTCTCATTACTTGTTCAGCATTGTACTTGAGAGTTTATCCAGTGCATTCAAATGAAAATAAACTTGAAAACAACTAAAAGTATCCAGATTGGAAAGAAAGAAATCTAGTTTTGTTCAAAAACAGCATGATACTATAGGTAGGAAATCCTATAAAATTAAAGAAACTAATAAATATAATAAAGGAGTTTGTCAAGGTCATGGGGTAAGAGAGCAATAAAAAAAAAGGGCAACTATATATGTTAGCAAAAAGCAAACTGAAAATGAAATTAAGAAAAATAATTCAATTCACAATAGAATCAAATATAATAAAATATGTAGGAATAAATTTAGCAAAATAAATGCAGTACTTATAAACCAAAATTCACAAATCATTGCTCAAAGAAATAAAATGTACTGCTGATGAAAAAGATTGCTGTTGGAAATATAAAATTGTATGGTCACTCTAGAAAAGAGGCTGGAACTTTCTTTAAACATTATACACAAAATTTAATCCAATAATTCTACTCCTAGGTATCTATCCAAGAGAATGAAATAAATGTCTGCCTAAAAAAACCTGTATGCATATAGTCCAAAACTGGAAATAATTCTAAGGTCCATTTTTCTATGAGTGGATACGTATTACATAGGCATACAATAAAAAATTCCTCAACAATAAAAAGGAACAAAGTGCTGATATGTTCTACCACAGAATGAACATCAACAGTATTATACTTCATTGATAAGAAAAGGAGACTGACGTTGCTCCTTGACTTGGAGCTTGATTAGCTTCAGAAAGTGATGGGGCATTTGGGTTTCTGAAGTACATGAACCTTCAGAAGATTGCAGTCCCTAGCTCTCAAGTCTTCCAGACTTCCTGGAGGAATGACTTCCTAAAAGTCATTCCTTTTAGATGAACCCATTTAGAATCTCTCACCCAAAGAAACTCTATGATAATTTGTTATGCAGTGACAGATAACTAATCCTGGTGATAAGAAATATTAAAATATATTTTAAAATATACATTAAGAGGAAAGAAGGATTCTCACTAACGGCTGAGCTGGGATGGAGCCTGCAAGGACAGATGGCAGAGGTCATGGTGGGAGAGCAGTGGCCATGCAGGAACTTTGCCCGTGGGGCCTGCACTAGGGGTCAAGCTTTGCTTACTAGGGGAAAGTGTTCCAGACCTTCAGAAACTTCTATCAGGGCTTCTGCTTCCACAGTGATCAATGCAGCTACTGGCATTCACAGCCCTCTGGCCAACTGATGCGGAGCCGCCAAAATTTGGAGCCACGTGTCCTCTTGCCCTGACCCACAGGGACTCTGAGCCCACCTACCTTCCCACTGTGGCTGTGTGTTAGGACTGAGCCAGGGCCTGTGGGGCAAAGAACCTGGTCTGGAGGGGCAGGTCAGCAAGGGTGAGGAGGGGGCTGTTCCTGGAAGTTCCCTCTCCATCTGCAGATGGGAATCATGGTTACTCCCAGGAGTCTTAGCCTAAATCAGACCCTGACCAAGTAGCCCCTAGCCCCAGTTCAGAGCCTGTACCTTGGGAGTTAGCAGGACAGCTGGAAGGATGTGTGTGATACCACCGTGGACAAGGAGTTGGACAGTCCAGATACATCCTGACCAACGGCTTTCACGCCCACTGCCTGGCTACTCAGGCACCTGGCAGAAGAGCAGACAGAACTTCCCACTGGATGTCATTAAGCCTGTCCTCAGGGCAGGGTCCATTCCCACATCATCCCCCACAAATTCTGGGTGAGCAAGCAGACCAAGAAGCAAGGCGTGGACCAGCCAGATCAGATGCTGGTTCTTCATGGGGAGACAGAGCTGCTGCCCCTTCAAGCCTGGCTGCGTTTACCTGCACCAAATGCCAGCTAAGGCCTCAAGCTCTGGTCCTACCTGGCCTGACAGTATGCAGCTGGCCTTTGGAGTAAGGTGCTGGGCGCAAAAGTGTTCCTAGGTGGCACGCAGGATGAGGTGTTCCTAGGTGGCATGAGGATGAAGTTCTCCTTGGACTGCGCCCTGGCCATGGCCTTCTGGGATTCAGGAAACCTATTGGATCCCAACAATTCTCACCAGGGCCACCTGCAACCAGGATTAACGTGTGGGGCTGGGGAGTAGATATTTTTCCTTTTCGGCTTGGTGGGGGATGAAAGTAGGAGCCCTTCACCCGATGGGCTGCAACAGTGACACAGCTGGGAACGGGGTGGGGTGGTCTCTCGGTAAGAGGGGGGACCTTGTCTTCTTGCCAGTTAAAACCTCTTGGTTTTAACTTTGCTGTTTTGTAGAAGGATTCTGAAAGAAAACCAATAAAATGCACCTAAGCTATTGAAAGAAAAAAAAAAAAAAAGGCTGACATTGCTGGCTTGAGTTGGTGCTCTTTTGGATGAAATCATCTAAAGTTCCATTTTTTCACATGCCTGGTGCTTGATGCTGGAGGTTTCCTAGAGGGCCAACTGGAGATGGAGACAGGAATACTCATCCATGGTCTCTTCGTGTAGACTGGGCTTCCTCACAGTGTGACGGCTAGAGTTCAAGGGCAAGGGTTTCAAAAATGACAGAAATAGAAACTACTGTTTTTATAACCCAGCAGTCACATATGAATACTTCTTATGTTAGTCAGGGCCGTCACCAGTCCATCCCCATATTCAAGAGAGGGGAAGACAGACCCCACTTCTAATAGAACAAATGTTGGCCTCACTGTCAGAAGAACTTGTGGGATGGGACAGATACAAAGGTGTGGCCATTTTTGGGACCTGGAATTAGAAATCTCTTTTAGAAATGGGTTTGCTAGTATTTAGCATTGTATTTGATTAATCTTAGAAAAAATAAATTTTCAGTCTAGAACAAAGTTACAATTGATATAACCCTCTGGTTCTCATGCCATCTCCCTTGGTATTATGGGGTTTCACAAGGGGCAATGGGAAACCTTTGGCTTTATGCACAATTCCCTTTATGTAGTATATTGGGGTTCCATATAAGATTTCATTGGCAAAGTTTCCTGATGATCTACAAAGTGTGAAAATTACAGATCTATAAAAAAACCATTTATAGGTGCAAAAGCTTTCTTGCCCTGTGATTTATCAGAACCAAGACTGGAAGTCTCCTTACTATGTTTTCCACCTCCCTGTAACATCTATCAACTAACTCAAAGAGCAAGAAAACACTGCCTGAGATATGCCTACGTAAATGATGATCACATATTTTCAGTGAGCTGCACTTATTCTGAGATCTAGCCACCATGATGCGAGGAAGCCTACTTTACATTTGAGAGTCAAGGTAGTGGGTTTTTAAAATAAAATTTGCACAGTAGATACTCATAAATACTGACCAAATGATAGAATGTTTCCAAGAACCAATAAGAAGTGTAACTGAAAATGTTTTGAAAACCATAAAGTACTAACAATTTACTTTTATGTTTAAATACACTGAAGTTATTTGGGTTTCTTATTTTTAAAAATGACATCTGCTTTTGAATAACTATAGGAGTTAAAAATCCAATTTTGTAACTGTGTACTAAATTACAACTACAATAACCCTGAGAATGAAATCTTAGCTTTTTACGTCAAAAAACTGAATTATAGTGCAAACTGAGCAAGATATAGCGAATAAATAACACAGGCTTTCTTTGTCTTTTCTCTTTAAATCAGCTTATTTAAAATGAGAAGATAAACCACAGCTAGTAAGAGCTCTGTTCAATCCCGTAGTATGATCTGTACTAGGCCGAGCAATTCATAAAGAGGATTTACATTAGTCTTCTATACCTAAATCTTCTATTTACCTGGTAAAGTAAATATTATCTTCTGGGCTATTGGCGACAAAAACTGATCTCCAAAAAAACAAATCTTTAAAAATCCCGGCAATTGATATTTTTCCCAATGAAAACAGTAGGGGGAACCTATTGTTGATTTTTAAATCTGTGCAATAACATAGAGCCTTAGACAGGCTGAGTTTCTGGAGAGCAGGAGCCGCATCGCAGTCATCTCCACGCTTCCGGCGTTTAACAGGGTTCCTCGTATACGCTGGCAAAGGGGGGGCATCAATAAATAACGACGGTTTCAAAAACAAGAGACAAAGGTGGATCCGATACCGCCATGAGAGCCCAAGGTGCCCAGCACAAAGCTGTTTTATCTCTTACCCGTCCCTGTCTACTACGTTCCTCATCTAATTAGCTGGCGAAAACGCTTCTGCCTCCAAAAGGCCTCTCCATTCGCTTCTACCCACCTGTACCCTGTCTGTTCTCCTGCATTTCTACGTGTCCCCTTTTCCTGACCTTAGCATGGCTTAGGAACACATCACTGCCATTTCTCATCTTTCATACTCACACGCTCACTATAACCTATGTTAATTAATCCCAGATTAATTACCAAACCTCAACCCCACTCCTGATTTCCTGGCGAGTACCCACACTGATCGCATGACCGTTTGGATGAACGGCAAGCACACCAAATTCAACCTGCTCCAAGCCGAGCTCGCGTCTCAGGGCAGCACCTCTTTCTCTCTGCAGCTGCTGCTGCGGCTCCGGGCACCGCTCCCCTCCCTGCCGGCCCCGGGAACCTGACCCCCGACGGCCCTGCCCACTCACCGCGCCCCACATCCAACCCATACCACTCGTCGTAATTTCACCTCTGAGCTTTCTCTCATTTTCTCCACTTCATTGTATCTTCCCTGTCAGGACTTTAAAAGCCACCCTGGTTGTTCCCCAGGTTGCCACCACACCTTTCCACTGTTTTTCCGACCAACCTCCAACCCGGCCTCCCTCCAGTCACTGCACCATGAGGCAACCTGCACACGTTTTTGGAACTACCAGTCAAATCAAACTGTGTCTTTGACTACATCTTCGGTGTTTACCTAATTACGGCAGGTTCAAATCAAAACATCAGAATACCCCGGGGCTGAAAAACCTTCATCGTTTCTTATTTGGATTCTCTTTTTTAGTGGGGGGTACGACTTGGGAGATATACATATAGAGAGAGAAAAGACACAGAAAGACAGAGAGAAACAGGAATTTTACCTTCCAGTGACTCATTTCCCCCTATACTAGAGAGTGGCACATGCCATTTATATCACTTAACATACCATTTTAACATGCTTTCACTATTTCTACCCTAAGCTTTACTTTTCAGTTTAGATGCTGTGTTCTTCTGAAGGATTCAGTGTGGGCCCAATGTCCTGCTTAGTTTCCATGTTAACATGGTAGCCTGTTATTCTTGTTGCCAGTTGACCTCCTTTCATGCCCAGTAGACTGTAAGCCCATCTGAAGAACATTTTTTTCTTTGTGAACCTTATGCTCGGAACACAAAGGGTGGTGTTTAATATGTAACAATAAGTACATAAGTAGTAAAATGCTGCTGATACTTTTATATTCATGATAAATATAAAGTTTTTGAAAAATAAGTAAGTTTATGATATGAATATTGTTCACTTAATCTGTAATATCATATATTTCACACAAATACAAAGCTACTCCCAATTTATTCGTTAATTATGCACATATCCATATGTTCCAGAGTCTGACAGACCATGGGCATCAAAGACACGTAAGATCAAGTCCTTGATATTAAGAATTTCATACTTGAGAGGATCACAGATTTTTTTTGATATCACCTATTTTACAAATGAGTGAAATAAAATACAGTGCACGATGTCAATAAAATAACATTTTACATGTAAAAATGTTGCCTATTTTTGCATTCCATTCCTGGCGTGTGATGTTAAAAGGAATTTTCTGTGTATATCCGTAATTTTTATCCAAATTTCAACCTTCAGGTGAAAAGCTCATCGTGTAGTTTAATTTCCTGAGAAAATTAAACTACATACTGGATACTAATTAAGAAAAAGAAAAACAAGACTAGCATTACTCTTGTGTATGTGGTTTTGATGGAGCAATTATACTGATTTAAAGTACTGTTAAACAGTTTGATTACGGTAGTATACCATAAGCAGCTGAAGGTCTAAAATAAAATATAAGGTATTACAACATAAATTTGAATTCCACTATATTTACACAGCATGTAATAGTGAGGAAAAATGGTATTATTCCTAAATTAAGTTTCTGAGTATAGTGGTGTTAATTATTATTATTTCCATGTGAATGATACATTGCAAGACTTTATGAAATGCTATGAACCTTTACAATTATATAAATTATATAAATGAAGTGATTCTCTCTTCAAAGTATTACTCTTACAAGTAGTACTGAAATGTTGCTAATACTAGTATATATCAAACTTATCTTTCTTCGAAAACACAAAATAGTTCATATAGTTACTTGGGGGGGCGGGATTACAGAACAGTACGTAAACTTCCTAGACTCATACATGTAAAGTAAGACATTCATGAAAAATAAGAGACTGACAATTATTTGGGCAATAGAAGGAAAAAACTAAGAATAGGCAAGTGAATAGTTGTCCTTGTGAAAGTGGGTTTTGTAGTGAGAGAGTCCAGGGCTCCAGTCTTAGCTTTGTTCTTTGCTGTGTGACTCTGAGCAACAAAATCCCTCTGACCCTCCGCCTCCTACTCTGAGCCTCACACATAAAGTGCGGACGATGATACCCACCGTGAGTTTAGGTATATGAAGCCATGAGAATAGTTCAGTTTATTCGTTTAAGTTATTATTACTTATTATTCTATAAAACTTAGGTACTTCTCATCTGGTCTCAGAACACATGTCATGGCTAACTATTATACAGGCAGGTGAAATCCTTCAGAAAATTCTACCATAACATCTATTTCTTTCTGTTTAAATCCTTTATCACTTAATGACCACACTCTTCAGTCAGAATCTCCTGCAGCCTCTACCTGGAGGTATACGAGACCACACTTAAATCTGAAGGCCCTGGAATTCAACATAATTTGCACAGTTATAATTTATTAAAATTATCTATTTTGGTGAATTTCTAACTACTCCTAAATTTTACTACCCTCAAAAATAGGCTTCAGTCTTAGTTTTCTCATAACCCAAAACAAATAGTGTTTTGCCTATAAATGATACTCTATGCAAGTTTATAAAAACAAATGTATGAATTTATATTAAGCCTCAATTATGGATAGTAATCCTAGAGTTTTATTTTAATATACATATGAAAATGATACCACTTGCATTATGTTGAAGTTAAAAGAATTTATAACAAAATAGATCTATTTACCCAATAACCTTAAAAATCAATTGCCTAACAATTTAACCCCAATTCATAATAATACATATATATTGAATTTTTCCCAAATATAGTATTTAGTAAGTCAATCCACTGATTTTTTACCTATTCCACAATGACTGGAAATAATCTGTTGTCATCCAGATATATACATGACCAAGAAAAGAATTATCTCTGGTATCATCAATTTATTTTATAATTATATAAAATATGTTTTAGGGTTTTAATGTAGTTATTTTTAGTTATTTTCCCCTAATGATATCTGTTATAGTAACAGCAAAATTAGAAATATCTGCATGTTGAAAATTTCTGATAATTTGAATGAAGTGAATTTTTGGAGCTTCTGTCTCTTTAAAAAGTCTCAAGATTAGGATCATAAAAATAGCAAAGCAGTAATGCATAAAAGAATTATTAGAAGTCTAATAAAATTATTTGGACCTCCAACTACAGCAACACTGATTAATGACTACTTTTTAATTAATTAGAAGTTGTTCAATCATTGTACCATTTCATTTCGCCTGAGAGTTTTTATAGAAGATCGAGGGCCCAACATATGCTAGTTCAATTTTCAACAAGGTATACTTATACAATTGTGTTCTTTTTGGCACAGCAAGTGTGGGCTATTTATTTCTCATTCAGTATGAGGATAGTTTTCTGCTCAGCTGACTAGTTCAGTCAATGAAAATAGCCTTATGCACTAGAATATGAGTAAACTCTGTGAATTCAAGCAAAATAAAGCCCACAATAAGCTATTCTTGTAGCACCTTTAATTACAAGGTATGTGTTTATCCTGTTTAGTTTTCACACAGATATATAATGTTGTTTATCCTAGCAGACTTCCTAAGGGCTCTAAAACCTATCCACACAGTGGTCTTTAAATGAATACTGGAATAGACCAGGAGTAGGTAGAGATTTTAGAAATATTAGCTTACCATCACTTATATTCTGTATACAGATTATGTGTCTAAGTCACAGTTCTCCATATGTCCCAGTAAGGGCCAACATAACTTATGAGACTCCATACACTAGGGTTTCCTAATTTTCATTTAAGTAAATACTATAGCCAGCAAGTTGGTGTGGCAGAGCCAGCATGTGCCCTAATTACATTCATAATTTAAAAAACAGCATTCACTAAGCTTGAAAAATCTAAGTTTTTGAGGATCAATGACACTTGCTTCCACTGTAAGGGTCCATAGTCTCCTTCCATTTTCTAAATGGTTGAAGCTCAATGCTCTGATTGTAGGTCCCAGACCCACTCCTACAGGTGCTCTCATAGCGTGATGATGGTTTTGGTGGCCTAGATAGCCACTGGGGAGAAAGGGACGTTTCAGAGCTACAATACAGGTGACCGCAGATTTTCACCTTGAGTTAAGGTACAGGGTCTACTACTCATACTTCAAAACATGCACAAGTTTTGTGTGTGTGTTTATAAAAAGATTAGACAGTATTCTAAATAATAATCTATGGACAATATGTCTTTGTTGATTAGAAGTTATTTGAAGAGACTGCCTCTGGTCAGTTGTCACTTACTATGTCCAAGTCTTATACTCAATGTCTCCAGATGCTCATTTTCAATATATTGCTAAACATCTTAGGAAACTAAAGCTAATTTTCTACATACAACATGATTAACTCCCCCCAACATTCCAGATGAATGAAATAATTGAAAGTTAGCATGAAAAGAATGCTGGATGACACATGTATCTGTAATAGGATGTGGTACTGGAGACAAGAAAGATGCCAAGTGTAAAAGGAAGCTTTAGAAAAATAAAGAGAATGAGGGCTGGGGGGCTCCAAAGGGGAGGTTGGCTTTCGGTTCTGCTGATAATATCTCTGCTCAGACAGCTGGCTGGATCATCTGTGTTCAGAGCCTAGCTGAGCAAGGAGGGCAGGAGATGGCAGGACAAAGGATGCAGTGGAAGAGTAGCTTGCAATGTGCCCACTTAGCATGACAAAGATGTGTGAATTTCCTCAGGGTCAAGTAGGTCCGCAGAAAGGAGCTGAAATTGAGGAATGATGCTATTAAATCAACAAAGAAGGCTGCCTGCCGCACAAGGGGACACTGGAATTAAAAAGCTGCAAGGTCCCCCACTGGTGTCCATATCACATTCCTATGCAGATGGGATGCTAGACTGCCCCCACGCCCACCCCCCATTAAATAACTAAAAAAATCATAGGAGAAAACAGTACTGTATTTGGGCAACTGCCTTACTGCCAACCTATTTTAGTCATAGATGTAGTGATGACCAAACACTATATGGGGGCAGATAAGAGAGATTTGTGCATTTTTATCCCCTATCTCTTTTCCACTCCAACAGACTAGAGAATCTGTATCCCCACAAGCAAAGAATTGTAGTTCCAATTTATTGTGTCATGGAGTTCTGCAGCTATCTATTGCTGTGTAACAAGAAATGGCCCCAAAATGTAGTTGCTTGAAATAAATACACTTTTTGTATTTCTCACTATTATGTGGATAAGAATCTGGGCAGCACTTGGCTGAGTATACATTCCATTTCACATGGCATCGACAGAGGCTATGCTGTGGTCTTCAGCTGGCAAGTGGCCTGGACAAGAGGTCAGAGTTTCACCCTCACATACAGAACACTGGCCGGTACGGCTGGAAGGCGGAGCTGACCTGGGACGGTCAGCCTGGCCACCGACATGTGACCTCTCCGTATGGCAGCCTCAGGGTAGTCAGCCTTCTCCCAGGACAGGTCACTGTTCCAACCTACAGGAGGCTACATTTCCTTTTACAGTAGGCTTTACCTTGAGTACTCAGAATAACCTAAAGGTAATGAAATGAGCTAAAGCAGTCACTGAGGCCTGGGAATCGGTGTCTGACTCTTCATTTTTGGAAGCAGTTGTTGAAGATAAACAAAACTGTTTCTTATTTACGCCCCACTGAGTTGAGATTGATGAAAAAGCCCTCCAACAGAAAACATTCACAGTTAGCTCTTCGCCCGCATTGAGAGGTGAAATTAGCTGCCAACGTATTTGCACCAGAGGCACAAAGTGCAACAGCAAAAGCTCAGAAGGGATTTCCCCAAATCTTTCAAGAGACCAAAGGCAGAAGGACTGGAAAGAAAGATACACTTTTGTTACAAACAACTATATTGACAGCCAGCTGGCGCCACCCCCACCTAATCAGTTACCTTAAGAAGCTGTGATTAATGTCCTTGATTGTCTGGCCACACAAGACCTATAATCGCTCAGTCTAGAAGATTCGCTTCTGGACCAAGCAGGAATCAACACAAGGAATCACTTTGAACCATCCTATAGATGCTGAGTGACTCTTTGAAGAAGTGTACTTAAAACTCCTGCATATTCCACAGTGATATTCATTTAAAAATTACGTTCTAATGAAAGCAGAAAGAAGGACGAGGGACGGTTTTAAAAATGCTGTCTTCAATTTCAGAAAATCTTTCGGAGTGGGTAATTTTATGTTATAATTATTTCCTCCCGCCTGGCCAATGAAGCTCCCAACCCCACACGGGGATCCTCTGTGGAAGCGCAGTGGGGAATGTGGGGGACTTCTGAGGGCGCAGGGTGGAGGGGCGAGGCCCCTCAGGGGAATGCAGCGCCCGGCGTTCCTGCCACCCTGCATCAGGGCGCGCTGGCAGCTGTCACCACCTCTCCAGACGCACGCTGGGAGCTAAAGGAACAGGTTTCTCACTTCCCCCAGGGGACCGCTCAGCTGTCAGTCCAAAAATGAAAAACACCTCGGCAGGGACTCGTTTAAGAGTGTTAAATCCAAAAGCCGCAGCGTCCCATTGATTGCGTCCGCGCCATACTTACTAACTTTACGCGCAATTATGGAGAAATTATACTGCGCAGTGCTCTCTCTGTCCAGCAACTCGTTAGTGGCGATGGTTCCTTCCGTTCCATCTATTGTAAAGTAGCTGTCCCCATCGCTCCTCCAATCTATGAAGTACCTGCACACAACAGTATAACAAGAGACATGCAAATGGGCAATGATTACACATGAATCATAATGGCAGTCAGGCTAACTTGACACAGTTCCTTATTTTTCCTCCCCGTAGCTATTACCTACCTCGCAATAAAGAAGAGTGTAAATGACAGCTTCTTTATTGCAAAGTCAGTATGCTCAAGGGGAAATGAGAAATAATGAAAGATTTAGGACTCCTGCTGTTCATATTATTTTAGGGTCTTGACACCTTGAAAGCTCAGCAGAGACTAAAATTCTGAAGCTGACCACGGGTTTCCTTAACCTGCTGAATATTAAAACTTTTTCAAGCAGTAAAAAATGCCTTAATGGTAGCTTTGGGAGAGCTCGGGGTAGGGGAGACATCTGCAAACAGCTACAAAGGACTTAGGCCAGAGCAGAAGTAGAATCTGTTTTTCCACAGATAGAAAAAAGGTATTGCATTAAGAAAACTGAGGGGACACTTTTAAACTGACAATGTGGCAAATGCACAGAAATCTTTCCCCAAAACACATATAAAAGGGCCATTGTTGTTTATTGCTCTAAGGATCAGACACGTTTCAAAAAAACCCAGTGACCTTGGCTAATAAGGTCTTTTTATCTTCTTTATTAGCTACCCTTCTTGGTAATAACAAACACTGCCATTTTTGTGTGTGAAGCAGCTGGACTAAAAAATCCAACGAAAGGAATAAAACCACAGAAATTGAATTTATATAAATCTTTAAGTAACTAGAGACATATAGTGATATATATATATATATATACATATAAATTACTATTTTCAAACATATATTTTCAATCATAATAACAGACATTTTGAAATCTTACCATGTACTGGACATTGTTGCAAATGCTTATGTATACTTACTTATTAAAACCCCACAAAAGTGCTAAAAGTGAGTATTATTAACTTTCCCATTTTACATATGAAGAAACTGAAGCCTAGAGACACCAAGAAATTTTCCCAAGTTCACATAGCTAGAAAGTTTTAGAGCTGATATTTGAACCAGGTCATCAATGTTTTCCTCATAATTATTATTATATAGTATTACAATTTTAAATAAACATATTGCATGAAAGGGCTCTGCTAACGGAAAGGCTCAGTGCACCATATATTATCACCATTATTCTGGCCAGCTGAATGAAGGCAAGGTCGTTACCAACTGGCTGAACGCAGATGACATCATCTATCCATTCATCATGGTAATTTAGTTACGGTACCTATTTCTAAATAGCAAGATATTCTTTTGACAAGCTGGTTATTTGAAACTAGGGCCGTGTGCATACCATTTCAGTGCTAAAGCAAAACTACTTGTCAATATTTGTTAGTTACTGATTTTTGAACCAGAATATTTTTGAGTATTATAGGATCAAGGTATGAGTCATACTGTTAATCTGCCTTTGATAATTCTCTTGGTGATTTGAGGGGTGAGAATGCATTGATGTCTCATGATTTCATGTTGTGTCCTGTCTCATAAGAAAGTTCTCAAAAATTACAAATGAAGGCACATTTGAAAGTCAGGGAGTAAAGGATATAATGATCTTAATTCTCCCTATCACTTAATCTCCTTTTCTGAATCAGAAAGCATTTTCTCACAGTGGCCCTTTCCAGAACCTTTAGTCAATTGGGCCCAGGCCTAAATTAAGAAGAAAATTGCTACTGAATCTCTTCAGTGACTATAGCATTTCTGAAAGAATGTTGGTGTAGGTTGTGTTCAACTGTATATTTCAGTAAATATTTGCTCAGTGCCCACTATGCTCTAGACACTGTTACTAGGACTGAGACATATAAAAATCAATAAAGTGCAATCCCACCAATGAAGAATCTTGTTGGGCAGACACATATAAACAGATTTCAACACCTGCTAGAGGAACAAAGAAGACACTACAGTGTGCAAAGAAGACACGTAGGTCAAACCTATTGGTTCAGACAAACCAATTGGTTCCTGCACATGACACTTGGCTGATGTTAGAAGACTACAAAGGAATTCTTGAGGAGAGTGAGGCAGACAAAGTGCAGAAAGAAGGAAAGGTATTTCGGGAAGCTGCAAAAGCAGTAGCAAACCGGTGGAGCTTGTGTGGGGAACTGACTATAAGTTGCTGGGAATTGTGGAAAAACATTCGAGAGGCCCAATAAAAGTTATAATTATTGCTTTTTATGATTTTATGTCAATTAAAGCTAAAAAATAAAGGAAAGCATATATTTTCTGAAGAGTTTCTGAGTTCTCTAGTCTTATGTACTTCCTATAACCCTGGGAAATTCTCCGAGCCACTGCTCCTGACCCTGGGTGAAGGCAGAGGGTGGTCTTCTCATTTTGGCTCCCCAGGAACTAGCAAAATGGAGTGAATGATTGAGCCCCATATTATCTGCCTGCCAGGGGTAGAGCCTGTGCCCTACAAGTGGAGCTGGGTGGGAGATATAAGCTGTCCACCTCCCAGCCACACTCACCAGTTGTCCTCTGAAACTCAGAGTTGGAGGGGATGAGAAATGCTGCATCCTGCCCCCCCTTGTAGGATGTTCTCTCTCTTACTGGGAATGGAGGGGAGAGGAACATGTTTTCTCAATCACACTTGCCCAGAGTGGGTTTTCTATCAAGCTGATTTGGGAGATGGGAGGGGGAGGGAAGGATCAGGTCCTGTGTCAAGTGCCACAGTCTCTTGCCATTCTTAAAATATTTTAGATGTCCTTCAGTAAATATTTCTTCATTTGCTAGATGCGTTTAGAAATTTTATAGGGACAGTAAATGGTTGATTTTTATTTTTTAAATAATTGAAAAAGTAATTTTCACCATTTGTGCTTGTTTCACTGGGGAGTATCTGCAAAGTAGCATTCCACGTCCTTGGCAACAGAGATGAGTAAAGCTAGGCTGAGGAAATTCAAAGGGTCTTGGGTAAGAAAGACAATCACGCACAGAAAGTATATAAACTATCTTATATTTGCCAAAATCGACATCAAAATTGAATGCTGCTATTTAAACACTGTATTAAATTCAATGCACAGATTCTATTTTCTCTACCTGCCTAACAGCTAAATATTTCTCCTTCAAAGCAACATAGTTAGGGCTTCAAGAATGTCTTACTTAGGACAATCATCTCTTTCCAGTTTGCTAAGGACTTTCTCAGCTTTAGTGCTGAAAATACTGAGACCTGGAAAACTCTTCAGTTCCAGACAAAATTGGGACAATTGATCACTTTACTTCTAGTTAATTATAACGTGCAGCAATGTTACAATTTATAAAGCGGATTAAAAAAGAAGTATATTTTTGTACAATGAATCACTATACACACAGGTTATTTTTTATTGTGATTTTAAGTTTTTCTGGTAACATTTAAAAATTCTAAAACTTACATTATGTGTACATAAAATTTTATGTCTGTCATTTTGTTTTATATATCTATATATCTATCAATGAAAATCCAATATGCTACTAGTAAGCAAATTTATTTATTTAGTCAGTTCAGTCTAACAGTGACATAGAGTTTGATTTTATAAATCAACTACCACTGAGATGCAGTGAAATGTAACATGAAGAACACTGACTTTTTGGACAGAGGGGAACTAGGGTGATATACTAATGCCTTCACTTACCTTGGGCAATCAGGTTAGAAGTTCCCCTTCTAATGCCTGTCCTCTTTCTCTCCTATAATATTTGGAAAATAATACCCACCAAACAGCGTGATAGTGAGTGTTGTGGTAATGATGAAATGAGAGAAGATATATGTGCTTTGGCACAGAATCATGTGTGTGCGCCTGTGTGTGTATCTATGTATTCTTCCCTTCCTTTCTCTGTCCACATTACTAATTATGTTGTATTACTTCCCAAATTAAAAAAAAAAAAAATTTCGCCTGGCCGGGTGTGGCTCAGCGGTTGAGCACGGACCTAGGACTCAGGCGATCAGGGTTCGATTCCGGGTCAGGGCACATGCCGGGGTTGCGGGCTCGATCCCCAGGAGGGGGCGTGCAGGAGGCAGCCGATCAATGACTCTCTCATTATTGATGTTTCTATCTCTCTCTCCCTCTCCCTTCCTCTCTCTGAAATCAATAAAGACATATTTAAAAAAAAAAAAAATTCTACCATTAAAATGTATGCTTAGTTCTAGGGCCAAGCTGTGACATGCACAGCCTTTCACTTTAAAATACCTGAGCCCAGAAGTATAGACCAGGAGCACAGCTCTCCAAGCCGTATTTCACACTGTGGTGCTTCTGTCTGGCCTTCATTCACTCTTTGCTGGCATCTAATTTTTACCTCCATCACTTTCTTCCCGAGTACTCCTGAAATTCCTTCTTCCATCTTCTTCTGGAGAACTCCTGAAACTTATCTGAACATTTTTTACTCAGCTCAACCTCTTCAGCATCTTCCCAGAGCTGGTCAGACCCCAAGACTATAGATCTAGTACTTTCCCGATGCCTTACTTTTATGTGACTGACGAATCCCTGTGCCTGACTGAATGTTAAATATGAGACAACTACTACCAATTTTTATTGGGATAATTTTCCCAAAATAGCAATGAGGAGACATTTTTTAAGAAATGATCATCCATGGACTGACAATGGAACCACCCTTACATTTCCTGGACATTTCAGAGAACTGGGGTTCTAAAATATCCAGATAATTTTTAAGATGTATACCCTCCCAGAATGAACCACCAATTTTTATGTTGGTTTTGTGACAGTCCAGATGCAATTTTAGGGTGGAATGATATTTTAATTGCAACTAATCACAACAGTATAATAAGAAGTGTTTAATTTGGCCTTACTCACCTATTTAAATGAGCAAAATCCTTAAATAAAGAATTTACGTTATACTTATTTGAGCAGGTGAAATATGACAGTCAAATAAAAACCAAAAAATTATTTACGACCTATATAAAATGAAACATCTATATTTTGTACAAGTATGCATAGTGACTGTTGCTAAGAAACCTGTTTTAACAATTGAACAGAAATAAAAAACTAAAGCATTAGCCTAATCTGTGCAGGCCACCTGACAGAATTCAATTTTATTCCTTTTCTGTAAATTAGTTTTCAGAAATGCTTTTAAAAAGTTGTGTTCTCTTTATGAGGTAAGCATTTCCCTTAAAACTGTTACTTTTCATTTGCCTGGTAACTTTCTCACAGTTAATGCAAAAGCTAACTTTGACCCTGCCTCAATGCCCAGACACATTTTGTAAAAAGTACTTGATGTCACAGTTACTCTAAAATATTATATTGCCTTCTTTAAGCAATAAAGATGTAGGAGCAATGAGTCAGGTCACAGTAGGCAATATTCATTTATTCAGGTCATAATAATAGCTAACATTTCTCATATTCTCTTACTTGCTAACGTGTTTTCTAAATTTTTTGTCTTGTGGCACATAATAAAATGAAAGTAAATTCAGTCCAACTAATTTCCACAAACATTTTTCTGAGAATCTAAGCCTCAAACAGAACATTTAGATTGTAATTGCTTCATCAACAGTCACAATTAACTTTTTTTCTTAGGAATCCCAATATGTTTCTCTCAAACTTTATTAAATAGTAGCTGCTAATTTCCTATTAGTCCCTTTTATTTATTTACAGTTTTCTAATCCTTCTCACGCTTACTTTCCCCTTAGTGGAATTAAGTTTATATCTTAGATAGTTTGCATAGCTTCTCGTTTGTTTTATGAGAAACTAAAAACTACACAAAATTATGACTTTATAAAGGCAAACTTCTGTCCTTAAACTTTGCATTTGGAAGTATGAAATATTAAAATATATCTCTAAAACAGAGAAATGCCTCATAGTCAAATGTTATTTAAATTATAGTTGCTATATTGTTATTTCCCTCAATTGCTTAAGCTTCCCTCATTTGTTTTGGTCATTTTTAAAAAGTCATATGTGACATTCTGATTGTGTGTCCTTTTATATCTGAATCCCAAACCTTTATACCTGGACTTCAGTTTACCCTTCAGAGGCTTTTAAGCAGTTTGGTTTAACGGAACAGTTTGGCAACTTCTTACAAATCTAAACATACTCTTAATATATGACCCAGCAATTACACTCCTTGGTATTAAAAGGAAGGAGTTAACAATTTATGTCCACATAATAATTCCTGCACAGAGATGTTTATATAGCTTTATTAGCAATTGCCAAGACTTGAAAGCAATCAAGATATTTTTCAGTAGGTGAGTGGATAAATATCCCAAACAAACAATGGAATATTATTCAGCATTAAAAAGAAATGAGCTATCAACTCATGAAAAGACATGGAGGAATCTTTATGTGTATTATTAAGAGAAATATGCTAATTTGAAAAGCCTACACATACTGTATGATTCCAACTATATGACATTCTTGAAAAATCAAACTATGTATACAGTAAAAATATCAGTGGTTTCCAAGGATTGGTTGGGGGGAACAATGAACAGGCAGATCATAGAGGAATTTTAGGGCAATGGAAATCGTCTGTATATCTTAATGATAGGTACACGGCCTTATACATTTGTTCGAACCCACAGAACGTAAAACACCAAGAGTGAGTCCTAAGGGAAACTACAGTCTTTGGGTGATTACAATGTGTAGGTTCATCATTTGCAACAAATGGGCCGGCTCTGGTGGGGATACTTGTAATGGGGAAGGCAATACCTATGTTGTGGCAAGAGGTATATAGGAAATTGCTGCAGGTTGGAACCTGAACAGCTCCAAAAATATAAAGTCTATAAAAATTTTAAAAATAAAACATTTTATACCAATACCTCATTTAATCCTTACAAAAATCTTTCTAGATAAGTAAAAACTAAAGACTGGATAATGTTTTCAAAATTTTAATTTTGATCATTTAATTTAATATTTAAAGTAAATTTTACATGTTGCTATAGGTACCACTATATTAGCTGGGTCTCTCTTTCTTCTCACTCCCTAAGCATGTTTTGAAGTTGAGCTTAGTTTTTTGCCCATATAATAAAATTTGTGATGTATTAGAGGGGACTTCAAATGAAAACTAGTTTTATGATAGCCTTTAAACCCATGATAAAAAAATCAATTACAATTGATTATATAATTTTTTCCAGAAGTGTGAAGAACAGATAAGATTTGGGATATAAGATAATTGTAAGTAGGACACGGTAGGCTTTTATATATTAACATCCAGTAACTAATTATTTAAAATATTATATTCTACTTGTGGGGATTCATAATGGCTTTCTATGTATTAGTTAATTTCCCTACTTGATTTTAAGTGGTAGGCTTTGTTTAGAAATTTCATTAAACAAAAAAATAACATGAAAAATAAACTATTTAATTGTTCTATTAAATACTGTAATTTTGAATTTATATATGTACGTTTACCTTCATTATATAGATTTTACTTTACACCATTAGTTTCTTATCATTCAATATTTACATAGAGTCAGTTTAAAACTGAATTGTTAATTTTCTCATTTTATGCACAAAATGAGTTTGATTAGATTTTATTTTAAAATTCATTCATAGGATAACTAAGATTTTTATGTGTTTGGAACAAAAGTGTCACGCATTGAACAAAACCATCCATTAATATTTCTCTGTAACTTAGATCACTCATACTGAAAACAAATATTAATTTCCACTGTAATGAAAGAGTCACTTATTTTAAATTTGATTTCTAAACTTAAGAGACTGCTGCTGTGAAACCCCCCAACCCACTAGTAGTGGCTACACTCACTCCACTCTTACGCGATTCACTGGAGCTCATTCCCATGAACTATATAATGAGAGAGTGAAAGGATAGAACATTAGAGGCCAGAAAATTGGTGCATCTAAAGGCAACAGGTAGAAGAGTAAAGAGACACCAGTAACTAGAAATTAAGCTCTGGATGGGAGAACATATTCACGAATGATACATCCTATAAGGGGTTAACATCCAGAATGTATAAAGAACTCATACAACTCAACAACACAAAAAACAAACGATCCAATTAAAGAGTGGCCAGAGGACCTATGTAGACCCTTCCTCAAAGAACAAACAGGGGGTTAGCAGGCATGCGGAAAGACAGACGCTCAACTAACCATCACAGACGCAAATTAACCCAAGGAGACAGCGCCTCACACCTGTCGGAATGGCTGTCATTAATAAACCCACGAACAAGTGCTGATTTATTAATCAACATCGAGAGTGTGGGAAAGGGAGCCCTCCTGCTCTGCTGGTGGCAACGCAGACTGGCTCGGCCTCTGTGGAAAGCAGTGTGGAGGTTCCTCAAAAGATTAAAAATGGAGCTGCCTTTGCCCCAGAGATTCTACTTCTGGGGCTATACACGAAGAAACCCCAAACACTAATTCAAAAGAATATATGCGGTCCTATGTACAACGCGGCATTATTTATAGACAAGATATGGGAGCAACCCAAGTGGCCACTGGTAGATGAGTGGATTAGAAGGCAGGGGTACGTATGTACCATGGAATACTACTTGGCCATAAAAAGAATGAAATCTTTCCGTGTGTGACAGCATGGATGGGCCTAGAAGGTTCCATGATATGTGAAACAGATCAGAAAGAGACAGATACCGTATGATTTCATTTATATGTGGAATCTAAAGAACAAAATAAATGAACAAACAAAACAGAAACTGACCCATAGAAACAGAGAACATTAATGGTTGCTGGAGGGAAGGGGGGTTGGGGAACTGGGTAAAAAAGGTGAAAAAGTTAGTAAGTAAAAACTGGTAGTTGCAAAATAGTCACAGGGATGTAAAGTACATCACAGGGAACACAGTCAATAACATTATAATAACCGTGCATGGTGCAGGTGGTTACTTGAAGCATTGGGGGCATCACTTAGTAAAGGATACGACTGTCTAACCTTTAGGCCGTACACCTGAAACGAATACAAAATAATACCGAGTGAAAATTCCAAAGGCTGAAACAAAAAAGATACCAACGATCTGGGCAGGAGAGACCAGAGAGGGCATATCTGGATGCATTGCAACTAGCAACCTTTCTTGTAAGCCGTTTGGACCCGATTTATGCAATTGCATTATGGCTCTTTGCTGTGTGCAGTGATGATAAATTAGTAATATTAATAAATACCCAGTTGTATAGAATAACACAGTCCTCATTTAATACCTTGCAGAGCAACCCTGTGAAAAGACAGTTAAGCACAAGAAAATGAAACAGCATAAACATGTCAAGTAGTTTTACATTTTGATGCTGATCTTTCTCAACCAATTTTCGCTCTCATTCTTAAGTGAGCAAACACGTTTTTAGACCAAGAAAAGATGATTCATACCCCGTATTTCCTCAGCTGACTTGATTCAAGCTTATTGTTTACTCGAAGGGCATGGAAGAAAGGCAACTTTCATGTTGATTCAAAAGCAGTTTATCTTTTGACAACCCCTCATGGGGATCCATCTGTGTCTACAGCTTTAGTGAGTCAGTAGCCATTAGAAGTTAAGACTGGGGATACTATTTTATCTCACATAAAATAGCACTTGTCAGGTACTAGCTCCTGTGACATTAAAAAAAAAATCGGGTTTGTAGGTGGAGAGTTTCTCTAAAATGCAGCTTTCCTTTCTCACAGCAGGGTCTTAACTCTAATCATTTTCTTATATTTAGAAGGTGGTAACTCTCACCTGACCATTACCAAATGTAATATTTTTTACTAATAAACTCTCTGATTTTTTTCTTTTCAGGTACTCCATTAAATCATAATTTATTAATATTTTGACCTCATCATTCTTTATAGGTCCTCAAAAATAGAACAAACAGTAAATTTAAACAACCTAGCAAGTTCCCCAAGAATAACATGTTCCCCTGTGTCCCAAAATTGTCCTCATTTATTGCACAGTAGAGAGTTTCAATCCCTATTTATTTACTTTTTTATTATTTTCTTTACAACCTTCAATGTTTTTTTCTGTAACTTTATATTCTTGAAAGTACCTGTAAATCTACTCACCAGACATTTGCCACTTTCACAATTATCAACCAACAGCACATGCAGGGGCTTCAGGAACAAGACTGGTGAATGATGACAGGTTAATATATAACAACTACTCACACGGCAGATTCCTGAGAACACCCCTACAAACGCTGGTAATAAATACAGCTTTCTGGAGTTTCACTGGAAGTGGGTCATATTGTTTTATGGACATGCAGAACAACAACTTGAACCCAGCGAGTAAATTAGCCAGCCTTCGACATGACCTGTAGGGCCACTCGGTCATTGCTGTTTGTCTTCCCTTTCCCAAGACAGTGGTCTTCTTTAGAGTTCTACAAGATCACAGACCTGCTTCAAGAAGGAAAATATATGGGCCACTTTGGGGGATGGATTCAGATGAACACAAAGAGCGGATCTTGCTTTCTCTGAAGACATTGCCTAAGACTTTTCCTATATGCTATGAAAGTGTTGAGGCTAGGGCTTTATGGCTGATCCATTTTTTTTTTAAGCATTAATTACCCGATGGCATAAAATATTACGATACATGTGTCTATATAGTTTCCCTATATCAATAGAGCAGGGTTTTGCATTAAAAGCCTACTTAATGTTTCTTTGATCTGGTTCTTGTATATTAAGCTTCAACCTTTAGAGGTGCAATATTCAGACTCAGATTCTCTTGCCTCCCACCCCCCACCCCAGTCCCACACCCCAATATTTGTAGGCAGGTGGGATGTGGGCATGTGGCAAGGAATTTGAACATACAGAAGCAAAGCTGAATGAGAAAGTCTCAAAAATACGTTGCAGGATGAATGTATGAGTGCGGAACAGGGTAATCCCCACCAAGCTTCAGCTTCAGTACTGCAAGTGGAGGTTATGGGTTTGAGGGAGCAGGGACAGGGATTTTCTTCCACTTCCACACTCCAGAGCTTGCTTTGTAGACTCACCACCCTGTAGCCTACGTCCACAGAAGCTCCTGGCCAAGTCTAGGACTTGAGAAGTTCTGTAATTCATTCTGCCCCAGGGGCTGACTCTGGCTGGGCTTCCAGCAGACAGGCTGGCCCAGGGAGAAAATGAGCTGCAGGCTGCCAGTGGCAGCACCATCGTTTTCCAGCTCTAACTTTCCGAGAGGCAGGGATTTTAGGAAAATGTATTAACCGCCTAATATATTCCAGGCGCTATAAGCTATCTTATCATTAATCATGAGAACCACCCTTTGAAGTCGTATTCTTGAAGCCCTTTGACATGAACAGTGGAGACTGGTCAGCTTGAGGGGCATGTCCAGCATCACCCCCCCTCTGAACCCCGCTGCAGGGATTTGTGCCACATTGTTTTGTTCAAACCCCACGGCTTTCCCACGTGGCCTAATCTCTAGGCAGGGTCAGTATATTTTCACGCAGGTTTGGGCAGAGTATTTTTAAAATTTTTTCTTTTCTTTTTTTGGGGGGGTGGGGTGGGGGGGCTGGGGGAAGGTTCTTCGTCTTACCTCACAGCACTGCCGCCCACGTCGAGGTCCTGCGCGGTGACAGCGCCGATGATGGTCCCCACGGGCGTGTCCTCGTACACATCCATGGCGTACAGCGGCCTGCCGAACACGGGGGGCTCCTCCACGTCCAGCACGCTCACCTTCACCGTGGCCGTGTCCCTGAAAGGGCCGGCCGACTGAAACCGGTGGTCCAGGTGACGGTTGGAGGCTTCCACTTTGAAAGTGTACGCCTTCTTCGTTTCAAAATCTAAGGGCTGCAGCGGAGACAAGCCAGAAGTGAGGAGACCGGTCGAGCGCAGAGCGCAGAGCGCAGAGCGCAGAGCGCAGAGCGCAGAGCGCAGAGCGCAGAGCGCAGAGCGCAGAGCGCAGAGCGCAGAGCGCAGAGCGCAGAGCGCAGAGCGCAGAGCGCAGAGCGCAGAGCGCAGAGCGCAGAGCGCAGAGCGCAGAGCGCAGAGCGCAGAGCGCTCGCTGTGGGCCTAGCGGGTGCACCCCTGGCTTCTGCGCCGCAGGGCCCTTCACTTAGCAGGCAAGGGGGTGCTTTCAAAAAAATCACCCACTTGCCGAAGGTTCTGGGTAGCTTAACATAACGTGTTGCATACATTAAAGTGACACAGATGGGCCCGTGGGTGCTGGGCAGGGCTTCCTGATTTAACACGCGCGGGTTTAAGAGCAACTTTTCAGGGGAAACGTTCTCTGCCCTTACGCGATGCTGACATCTAGTGGAATTAGCAGCGATGCTGACATCTAGTGGATTCAGCAGCGATGCTGACATCTAGTGGATCCAGCAGCGATGAAAACGTAACCTCGAACAGGGAAAGCTGAGGATCGTCTTTACATGCCACCTAAAAATAATGGCTATACAAAATGTGTGGTTTTTTTTTTTTTTCTTTCTTGGACTATTTTTCTTGTTTTGACGATACTATGATTTTATATTAAACCCTTTTACATGTCTCTGTCTTTTCGCTAAAAAAGGACTGTATCAGGATTTACACAACTCGCACAGTGTTAATTGTGAAAAGCTTTAGTCTTTTGTTTTCGCAGCGCTATGTAAATGTCAGGCACTAGAATTATGAGGCATCGTGAGGCTATCTGACCAGTAATTAAGTTTTTGAACATATGCAATAAAATTAAAGAAAACTGAAATGTAGTATTTGAAAGTCCCCTGTCACCAATTGTGTTTTAACTTTACTACTGCTTATATTCACTTTTTTTCCTGAATATTAGTTTTATGTTCCCAATAACCGAAAGTATTATATTCTAGAACTATGGTGTTGCTGTGATGTTTTTATATAAATGAAAACTTTAAGGTTAAGGACTCTGACTTCTAACCACCTACGAAAAATTAAGGCAACATGAAATTAACAGAAAGATTTACTGGGGCCTTTAACACTTTCTGCTTTCTAAATTAATTCCCTCTAGTGTGACTCCCAGGACTTGCCACACTTGCTAATTGCTGTGTGGACCCATCTGTTTTTTACCTCAGTTCGCCTGGGGGAAATAAAGAGGTATATTTCTCTCTTTCAAGGACAACGTTGTTATTTTCTGTGTTTTCTCTGTTGATGGAAGAAGGGAATCTAAAAATTACTGTGAAATCTTCAAAAACAATCACAGTTCCATGGAGCTTGGTATAGCAAACAGTAATACCTCTTGGACTTGACATAAAATCTTTTTCACAGTAGTTTTCATTCAGACGGATCTGTCTCTTTTCCCTGTAATTATTCCCTTCCTTTTATATAATTTGTCCAGTTTTTACTCATGTTTTCATCTGCTTTGTCTTTAATGCTTTCTTTTCCTTTTTTATATTTTTAGTTGCTCACCTCATAGCTATTTACATAGAATATTGATTTTCTTCCATTTCCATCTTTTTCCTGATAGGAATTTAGATTCATCTTTTAGCCAATAAAAGTAAAGGATGGCACGCTAACATGCCACAGTTGATAGTATATTATTGATTATGTGAATAGGAATACAGTGTCTTAAAAAAGAGGGGAGATAATCCTACAATGCCTTAGGTTTGATTGGCCATCACCTTGTTTTGTTAAAAGGTATCAAACCCATGAAAAGACAACCTATTTGCATAATAGGACAGCAAAACATTATTCAAGAGGAAAACATGAAACTGCAACACAGAGACTGGAAATGTTGGGCCAGAAGGAAGATCAAAGCAAGAGGATACACGTTTTCAAATATTGAAAGGCTACCATGTTAATCACCAGTTAGGCTTATTCTGTTAATCTCTTATAGAATTAATAATAGCCCGGCCGGGCGTGGCTCAGTGGTTGAGCACAGACCTAGGATCCAGGCGATCGGGGTTCGATTCCCGGTCAGGGAACATGCCCGGGTTGAGGGCTCGATCCCCAGTCGGGGGAATGCAGGAGGCAGCCGATCAATGACTCTCTCATCATTGATGTTTCTCTCTCTTTCCCTCTCCCTTCCTCTTTCTGAAATCAATAAAGATACATGTTTTTAAAAATTAATAATTTAAATTCTTAAAATGGTAATTGTATATTTAAAAAAGTAAGAAATCTGTAACAAATTAAGCCATTCAAAACTGAGTTAATTTTAAAACTTTTGCTGGCCTATGTGGTGGTGAGGCCTGAGATACATCCGCAGGACAGAAAGAAACGACGAAAATTAAGGTTTGCTCTCTCTCTTCTCAACAAACGGAGAACAGTGGGAGACAGGTCATCTTGTTTAAGGAGTGAGCTGTTAGAAGAGGTACTAAGTTCCCCATCCCTTGAAGAGTTCGAGGGAAATCTGATGCCTTAAGAGATGTCTGAGACAGATGGATGTACAAGGTAGAGGTCTGCACTAGCTAATCCAAATTAAAGAACATAGAAAAATATATTTTCTATTTTTGTAAACTCTGTTTGCCCTGTGAATGTTACACAACATGATTTTCAATCATAGTGATCCCTAACTTCTGGCTTAAGACTATTTTGAATTTATCACCTTGAGTCCTTTTGCCCAGAAAAGTTTTTGAGCTGCCCTGGCTCATAGTTATTCCCCTTTTTGGGCCAGAATTAACTTTTATCCTAGGATGTAGGAGTTAGTACCAATTGTTCCTCATTTCCCTCTCTACTGTTCCCTAGAGATCGAAATACCTCTGGTTATCTATATGATTAGGCAGATTTTTCCAGATAAGGCTTCAATTTTATTTACCTATTTGATTAAGATTCCACAGCTATATGACGTATTTCACTCTCCACTTTAAGGTCCATTTCGATCCTAAATTTTTTAAAGGAAATCAGACATAGCCTATGCCTTTTAAGATAGGCTATGTCTGATTACCTTAAAATCACAGCAGGCAAACATTTGGTGGTTGGGGAGATGTAGAGTGAGATGAAAGAGCCTTTCTGTACATACAGGGGCTTTTTTTGCAACTGAAACTGATATCCTGCAGTGATCAAAGAACTAGAGAAAACTGTAAGAGAAATGCTACAGTAATAACCTAGATGGTCTTATTTCTTCTTGGCCCTGCCCCTTAGGCAATGCCACTTTTTAAAACTGAGTAGCTCAGAAAGAGCAAAGATAAACAATACTGATTTCTCTCTAGTGACTTTATCCAACCCATGCGACTGACTACCCTCCACTTTTTGTGGAGGGAGGGATGGGGTGGTGTCAAGGAATGAAATTCATCTACTTCACAATCAACAAAAGCTCTAATATTTCAAATAAATATAGAACAGACAGGATTATTTTTGTTAGGAAAAAAAACCATATTCTATGATAAAAATCGATCATTGTAAAGGTAAGCTAATTTACCCTTGCACAATAAAATGCCTTTGTGGCGCAGCTTAGTACCCACTCAATCTGATGACCCTTTTTAGAAAAGTTAGAAAATGATCGACTAAAGGGCATTTAGTTGAGTAACTCCTTGCTCCAAAGGGGGTGGTGGGCAGAGACATGAGCGGAGCATGTATGAGTAAGTTAGTTAGACTTTTTAAAAAAAAGATGAAGGCAAATCTTTACAAAAACAAGGACATATTATTTGTAGAAACAAATAACAAACACAGCTTATTTTTCTTTGAAATTATACATATTGGACTGGCTAAAAACAAGAGACCAGGGAGGGCATATCTGGATGCATTGCGACTCACTGGACCTTTCTTCTAAATGAAGAACATTTTTTCTCATTTTAAATGAGTTATTCAAAAAGTGACCACATGATGGTGCTCTGCTACCAAATCATGTGAACTCACCTCCTCGCCTTTCCTTTTAAGGCTAAAAGAAGAAAAGAGGTTTTAGTGACTAACAGGGCATAAGTAAAATATAAATGTCCAATGGGACCAGCTGAGAGCTTAGCCTATTTATTAAAGAGTCCTGGTGGAGATAAAGTATTTTATCTCTTATATTTTTAAGAAAAAAATGTTTCGGATTCAGTGGGATCACTGCTATGTTTCTTTGAAATGAAATAACAATGCCAAGTAACATCAAGCTAATAAGGATTTTTTTAAATTCCAAAAACCTTCTACTGATTTTTAAATATATAGGAAGCAATTTCAGCATTTTTTATTTTAAACATAATATCATTTAATTCCCAATAGATATTTTTGTAGAAATGATACGGAACTGTTTGAGACATTATATAAGATATTAATTTGTCCTTTTACATAATTTAAGTATCATCCCACTATTTAATTGCCCAAATTTCTTAATCGGTAACAAGAAAACCACACTGCTTCTATAAATATTTATGTACTTCAGTATTTGAACATTTTTAACTCATGTAACTTCATATTTATTTTATATTCAATAAGTATATATTTATTCTCATTAATCCAGTAGGAAAAGATACTGGCTAGAAACCTAATAACTTTAGCTCTTTACTTAATAAAACTGCTGAATTTAAAACACTTCTTCCTTTCATTTTACATGTAGCCATCTTACCAATATCTTGTGCCTGGGAGGGATTTGTAGTTTCATAATGTTATTCTGAATTCAAAGTGACACAGTGAAATGGCATTTTGTCACAGTGCTCATAAACTGAATCCAAGTTCTGGTTAAAAAATAAAATTTAAAAAATTGCCTTATTTTATTTTTCTCAGCTCATATAAGCCTGGCCATCACTTATCTTCTTAGACCCTCCCTCTATAGAGAAAGAGGAGAGGGGGGAAATAGCAATGGGAAAGCAAGTAAAAATAATGGAGATAAAAGAGTAATGAGAATATATGCTTCAGAGAACTTCCAACATTTGAACTTATTTTAAGTGAGTTAGAAAAGGAATGCTCTCTGAAAGCAAAGGATACCATGCTCTAATGTTAACAAAACAAATAAAATAACTGATGTTTAAAAAAAACCTACATTTTCGAATGTTTATTTTTAGGCTTTCTAAATGTATTTGGTATACTTTGAGTATAATTCCTATATGAATATGGCTTTTACATCAAGTTCATTGCGATGACATGTTTCGATATTGAAGGGCACATTTCAAAAAAGTGATTTTGAGGTCACTGTGAAACTAAAACACCTCTGTTGATGTTTATATAGAAATTTATTATTACAAATCCAGTTCTTCTAGGACACTTAATGATCAGTTCAAGATAAAGTTTTCCCAGAAGTTACTGGATATGTGCCTAAAGACTTGTATCATACAGTCTTCACTTGGAAAAAAAAACACTGTTTAAACAACTTCCAAGGAACAAGTACATGAAAGGATGTTGAACATAATTAGGCATCAGGGAAATGCAAATCAAAACCACAAGGAGGTATCACCTCGTACCTGTTAGAAAGGCTATTATCAAAAAGACAAAAAAAAAGAAGGGTTGGCAAGGATGAGGGGGAACGTAATGAAATCTTGCTATTTGTGACAATCTGGATGGCACTCCTGGGATGACAGTAGGCGAACGACACCGGGCAGGGAAGACAAGCACACCATGGAATTCTGAACACGTGCAATCTCAGACAAAACAGCAAGCTCGTATTTGAAGGTTGCTAAGAGGGTAAATCTTGAAAGTTCTCATCACAAGAAAAATATCTGTATGGGGATGGGTGTTAACTGGACTTATTGTAGTGATCATTTCACGATATATACAGATGTGAAATCATTATGTTGTGCACCTGAAATTAAAACAGTGCTTTATCTCAACTGCACATCAATAAAACAAGTGCAGTTGTGTACATTAATTTTGAGTTTTTACTAAACTTTATTCAATTGACTATTTTCTCATTATTTTATTTTAATGAAATCATACTGCCATGTTTAATCAAGACATATATATATCTGTATATATATATATACGCACGTATATGTATGTATATACCTGTATATGTGTGCACACCACACATGCACTCACTACAATATGCTCACCAGCTATGTAGGTAGACCAGTCAGTTGATAGATAATAGGCAATTAAAAATTCTGTTATAAAAATGTACTCCTGGGTTACATTTTAAAATATGTTTTCATTGATTTTAGAGACAGAGGAAAGGAGAGGGAGAGAGAGAGCGAGAAACATTGATTGGATGTCTCCTGTATGTGACAGGATCGAACCCACAACCTGGGTATGTGCACTGACTGGGAATTGAACCGGCAACCTTTCCATGCAAAGGATGGGGCTCCAACAACTGAGCTACACCGGCCAGGGCCTGAGTTATTTTTTAAAATATTTGATATAGTCTGTAGATTGCAATTTTCTTTTCCAACAGAACAATAGGTCAGCAGGTAAGGGTTGCCTGTGGTCTTTCCTTATTTAAAGATGAAAAGAAATTACAACACTAAAATCAAATCTATTCAAATACTTGGTGTAATTTATCAGATGATCAGAATATTTATAAAAATCTGTTTTGGCTGTCCCTTTAAAACCCAGGCAGGATTTCACAATTTCTCACAACCCCACTGCTACAAAGACCATGCTCCACATCTCCATCCCTGGTGTCCTCTATTATTCCTGTGGTCTCTTAACTAGTCCATTTCTATTCTCAGTTCTTAGTCATTGTTCTCCTCAGAGCAGCCAGAGTACCCTGGTTTCTCAGGGTAAACGTCATTTATAACTAAAGCCCAGGTGGGCTTCCCGAGTCACGATCCATCTCCAGTCCTTGGCTTGTACTCCAAGGATCTCCACGGTGGGCCCGTCCTCTGTATCTCTGACCTCATCTCCAGCTGTGGACACCTTCACTCACTGCGCCCAGCCCCACGGCCTCCTTGCCTAGGATGCTCCCACCTCAGAGATTTTGCAATTTCTGCTCAATCTTTCTGGGGCACACATCATTCAGACACCACATGGCTCATCTCGTGCTTGCTGCGTGTCTCTGCTTCAGTTTCACCCCAACAGAGAAGCCTTTCCTGACCACCACGTTATGAGGCGGCCACCACCCTCTACTTGGCCTGCTCTCTCTCTACTCTGCTTTGTTTCTCAAACTCGAATTTAAGGCTGCTGACTGTGCTTTTGACTTTGTTTATGGTTCTCATTTCTTTCACACCCCTGGTAGTAGAGCTTGCCCAAATCAGGATTCCTCCACTGGGGTGTCAACGCTCACCTACGGTGTGAGTTAGATATTTATATTCCCAGAAGGGACAACACCAGGCCTGGTGGGGTTAAAGAAGTTTACTTCTATATCTTATTTTTAAATTAATGTTTTCACCTACATTTGTAACAATAAAGAATTAAAAGTGAATTAAACTCTGGTAAGAATTTTTAATGCTTTAATCAAACTAATGGGTCTAGTTGTTTCAACAAATACATACCTGTTGAATTACAGAATAAAAGTGCCAGTAGGAGTGAATACTTTATAGTAAACTGGTCTTGTTTTATTTGAAATATTGCTAACTTAAGGAAAATTAAGATTGCCGTCCTTCATATGTTTTAGTCTTTCTGTTCTTTAGTCATTACTGGGTAGTCAGCTATCTAAGAACTTGTCTACGTACCTTCTTCAACTTGATGACTCCTTCTTGCGTATCTTCATCTGTGACGATGTCAAACAAATTCCCCCCATCTCCTGGAACAATGTTGTATTCAATTTCTGCGTTCTGTCCAAAATCGGGATCCACAGCTCTTATTCTTCCAATAGCTGAGCCAATAGGAGAAGATTCGGGAACTTTCAGATGGAAGATGCCTGATGGGACAGATTTAAATTGTGTTGACAGTGGAGTTAGTCAAGTATGTAGGAAGATTACCAGGCCAGTAAAATACAGTCTATAGAAAATAAGTAATGTTTAAAACATACTTGTAAAAAATCAAAAAGGCAATGTTCTGTCAAGTTAAAGATTATAATTAGTAGTAATAGATCCTTTCCTAGAATTTTAATTAGGTATTATAAATAGTAAAGCGTTCTAAATTAAAATTACCGTGAGGAAATATTTCACATGTTAACAGCATCAAAGTGAGCCTAATATCAATGTGACGGTGGGAATATTCATGGAATTAATTGGTATTAATACAACAGAATGCAGGATATAAGATAGATTTTAAAAAAAGATACATAGATGATAGATGATAGAAGAAAGACAGATAGTTAAATATTTATAGAAAGTTAAAGTTATGTTTCCTAACATAAGTAAATATAAAATATGTATAAAATAATATAAATATAAGCATAGATGGACTATTTACTCAATTAGAATAAATTATTAAACTAAAAATGACCTGTAAAATGATTATATGTATAAGTAACCACATTTTAATCCATGATGGAATTAAGTACAGTATTTTACAGACTAATATTCAACTTATGTTCAGAATATCTGTACTGGGTACCCTGTTAGACACTTTTACACACTTTAAAAATTAGTACATAAAGTTCTAGCTCCCAGTTTTTTAGAATTAAAAAAAATTGTGGGCTCGATCCCCAACAGGGGATGTGCTAGAGGCAGCCCATCGAGGTTTCTCTCTCATCAATGTTTCTATCTCTCCCTCTCCCTTCTTCTCTCTGAAATCAATAAAACATATATATTTTAAAAATACATAAAAAATAAAATACTTATTTTTCAACACCAGGTGGAGCACCAACATTACTATTAATTTCATACTGAGTCAGAAAAGCCTAGAAAAATTCCTATCTGTAAAAATATACCAGAATCATAAAAAATTGTAATTTTCCACAAAAATATGTAAATTGTTTAAAAGAATTTTCAAAGTTTTGTAAGATATAACATGAAGAAAAAGATTCAGTGTAAGCTATTTTACTGACATTTCATCAAAGTAGATATTAATGGATTAAATAGCAGTCTGTTCAAATTAAAATAAGAAAAGAAAAAAATGGGAGAACATAAAAATGCAAAAGCAAAACTAGATACAAAATTACGAAGTTTACATTTTGATAGTGACTTTCCAGTTTAAACCTCTATTAATGGGTTTTGTATCACACTTGCCACGGGTAAAGCAACCAAAGTAATTAATTTGTTTTGGACTACTAAGTTACATGTCTAAAAATTAAGTCTGGAGTCTTTAATGGGTTTTTGAATGGTGATGTTCATTCAACAAAATGATAGATAACAATATAACACCTATTGACTTCAAGAGGTAAGAGAGAGAAAAAATCAATCAACACTTTATGGGGATACTGCCAAATAGCTTCTTTTTTCTTCTCAGTTCTTTTTAGAGGCCTTATAGTTCTTTCACAATCAGTTTCAATATTTGGTAATTTCAGTAGACCTGGCATCCCTTACATTTTGCCATCTGCTCTTCCCCTGCCCCCCAGAAAAAGATACCCACCATTGGCTCTTGTAATGTTAAAATGAGCCTTATTTACACCCAGTGGACTTTGGCTCAATGGGACATGTCATACATTTAGTCTCAGGAGAGCTAAGTATTTACCTAAAGCTTGTTTGGTTCCATGTAAAAGACAGAAAGAACACTTCACAGCGGTATAAAATACTTGTGTAACTAATTAATTTAATAATGAATTAACAGTATACCTGCCTTAGGAGAAGATATGAAGAACACATTTAAGAAATAAACTAACAAGTTAACATGGATAGATAAAATTACTCCAAGCGGCAATAATAGAGCGTTACTATAAACATCATAAAATAATTTTAGTTTAAGTCATATTAACTAAGCTAGCAGGTTCTCATAGGCTAGAATTATATTTCATTAGCTTTTATTCCCTAAACACCTAATACGGTGGCTGTCATATAGAGGTGCTCAGTGTCTGAGGATTAGAGCAGGGCCTGAGCTTTAGGCAACCAGAGCCAAGAGAAAGAATAAAATCACATTTTACATTGTCTACAAGAAGACTAAAGATAGCTATTCAAAGGGAACTCGTCTGAGTTCAAACAGTCATGATTACGTAAGACCTAACGTTACTTTTCCAACCAACTTTCTATGGATTGTGTTTGCCAATAACCACATTAGACCCTGATCCTTCTGAAGCATTCCTGAAATATTAGAGAACACGAGGATGCTGAATTCCAGTTTAGTGTTTCCAGAAAGTGTGTGACACCGTAATTTAACGTCACACTAAAATTCTGAGGGAAAAATTCCCAAGAAAAAAGACAAGGCATAGACACCTGGGTTATTTTTATTTCCTTCCTTCCTTCATGTCTGTTACATAGAAGTATGGTTTATGAGAAACGTCTCCACATCCTTGGCTTCTCAGTTTGTGATGGTGACAAAGAAATGGAAGAAACACTAAAAACCCTGAATGTACAGTATGATTGCTCATGGTCCAACCTCAAGGCACATTCATAATTGTTAGGGAAAGTCTTGAATTTTTCGTAATAAAACAGAGCAACGGAAGTCTGTGTTGAGTAATGTACTGTAAAACCTCATGTAACGGGTATATAGTTAGGAAGCTTTGGGCAGAGCTGACAGGTAGAGAGTTGAGAGACAGAGCTGTCAAGTCCAATGGATTCTAGATTTCAAACAAGGCCACCGGCAGTGCGGGGTGGGCACGGTGGTGCCCCACTGGGGTGTGAGTCCGGAGTGGGTATTGAATGGAATCTTCAGAAAAATATGGGCATCCGACTTTAAAAATGTTTGCCTATTTCTGCTTCCTCTATCTGATCAAGGGGGACAATTTCAAGTGAGGTTTGTGCCTTAGCTTTCCATTTGAACATTTCAAAGCAAAAATAAAAGAATCAAAAATCAAGGGAAATAATCTTGTCTGGTGTCATCACTTAGGAATCATGGTGAGTGAAGGTGAAGAGTTCGGCCAGAATTGAGAGCCTCCAATGTCAGAAGCATTTTTAAAACTCTGAAAGGTAACCAGAAGAACATCAGATAATGCACGCTCTAGACGAAAGAGCCCTCACCACCACCATTTTCAAGACAGTATGCCGAGATACGAACTTTATGTTTTATGAAAGCAGATTTTATGAGGCCAATAGCAATAAATGTGAAGACAGCTATTTCTTGTAGTAGTCTATCGGTATAAGCTCAACAGCTGTTTTTTAAAACTTTGTGAGCATACAATATGCCTGAAAATTTCATAATTATTTAATGGCATTGGAAAATGTATGATAAATTGAAATAGTAACCCTGTCCAAAAAAGGATTGACTGAGTAGTATTCCAATAACATGCCCTACCAAAATTAAGATATAATAGAAGTAAAAGAGTGATTCCCCACATACATCTTTCTTATGCAGAGATTTGAGGTCTTGTACATAAGAAACCCATAGGCAGAGCCCTGTATTTCCTGCTCCTTACATAGCAGAAATTCATTTTAGTAAGGTGGGAGACACATTTATTAAGACAAGAATTTCTCAATAAAATATCGTAGTGGGTAAAAAGCCTACAGAATATGAAACAAGTCAGAGAAACTAAGCATTAGTCATGTCAGATTGTTTGGGTTCTGCCGTTTCATTTCCAATGACTTGACATTTTATCATTTCTAGAAAACTCCACAGCAATAAAGCTGGGGTCATTCAGATTAATTCAAAACCAAAGTAATCTCCGGCTGTGCCAAAGCTGGATCACTTATGATGTACTGTGTAATGACACTGCCCGCATCTTCTAGGCCCCTGCTCCTGACGCACATGAAACATCTCAATGGCGCCACCTGGACAGCACAGGTTAAGAAATAAAACAAGAAACTGTTCAGAGTCAATCAAAAGATATACTTACATATCCATCAACATACACGCCATGCTTAACAAAATAACCCTGTTCCTGCGGAAAAGGAGGAACCTGCGTGTAGTAAACTAAGGTGAAGTTTAGTAAAGAAACTCTATAACTTCTTACAAATTACATTCCTTGTTAATTCCAAAGTAAAGGTATCTGTTACTCAGCTATAGGCTGAGCAAGCCTCCTCTCGGGATCCATGCTGTTTAAAAAATCACACTTTATTATGACTCACGGGGGGGGAGTATGTGTCAAGGACATTCATTGATACCTAAGGACAAAAGATATACAGTATATTTCTCCCCTTTATTCCTCTGAAATTTTCAAGTCTTGATAAAAACACCAAAAGAGATATATTTACTTAACAAAATATAAGTTAATGTTATAGTTTACTAAGAAATAAAGATTATAGAATCTGAAAAATAACTGAAAAAATGAATTATATAATACTGTAAAAACATTCAACAATAAGAATAGCAAATTAAAAATGAAATAATCCATTACAAATTCTTTTTTGACATACACTTTATTTTATGCTTATACAGGAATAACTAATCTAAAGTTTACTCAAAAACAATATGCGAAAAGTCAATGTTCAACTGCACTTAAAGCTTATCTGTAAGACAAGTAACTAACTTGGACGTAAATAGTATTTTAAAATACTAGTGTCCTAGAAGTACTGGAAGGTTTAATTAGAAATTATCTCAAATTATTAAGAATGTTAAAGGTTTTTAAGAATGTGAAAACATATTTTGAGTCCATCTAAATAATTATTTGAAATGCATCATTTTTATTTAAACTTTAGAAAACAAACGCATATGACAAGCTGTTAATTCAGTGATTGAATTCAGACATTAACCGGTTCCAACAGTGATCCTCCATGCTTGCATGTGTGTGTCTGAGATTTACCATCTAATTACATAGAAATGAAATGTTGCTTTATCCGTATTTTTTGGTTTTATTACTAAAGCAAATATAACAGCACACAAAATGATTTCACCTTATCTTAAAAAAATTAATAAGGAAATGAAAGCAACTAACATATCTGTCTGAAAAAGAAGAAACTGTGTATAAACAGTATACCTGTCATGGCATCTTATTAGCTCAGTGTCCTTAGGCAAAATATTTAATCTTTTTTCTCCTAATCTGTAAAATTGGGATAATAATAACAAATAAGTATAATTATATTATCATTTTTATTATTATACCTACGTATCTTGTAGATTTGTATTTGAAAAGTCACACACTATCGTGCATGAAACTCAGTAATAGTGTCTATTATTGCTAGCTGTTTTTTAAATAGTATTTTTGTAGATAATCTCCAAAACTGTATTATAAGATTTTCCTATAGGAATGACAGTAATCAACAGTAAAGTGCCTACAGAGGTATGGAGATGAAAGAAAGGAGGTGTTACAAAGTTCTGACCAGTCATGCTAATTTTAACTGAAACATTTCTCATACCTTGAAAACTGAAGGATTTGAAAATAAGAAAAATTTCTGTGGTTGAAGAACATTTTATGCTATTTCCTTGAAAGCCCGAAGCTTTGTGTGTTTTCAACAAGCCAGAATTAAAACAATAGAAAAATAGTCCACAAGGAGATCTTGATTTAAAAAAAAAAAGCTGGATTCAAGCTGTATTTTAGTCAATCACACTAAACATGCAGTGAATGGAATTTCTCAGTAACGACAGAAAACTTCATTCCTGATCAGAGAATGAATCTGGGTGAACACATTTGTGGAAGAGTCAAGGATCTGCATCAGGAGTTGCACTGTATTGGCTGAATCGCTTCACCTTTATAAAGGTTTTAATTGCCCAGACTAGATTTTAATTAAACATGGACATGAATATGAATTGCCATGCGCATGATATCCAGCATATTAATGGATTGAGTTCTATGAATTTTATTTAATGATAGCAATATTTCTTTTCTCAGAGCAATGACAAATTATATCCTGTAAACTTTTTAGTTCTGAGCTGCCAACACAACACAGAAATTTAGGGCAAGATATTGCCTTGATCTTTTTAGATTCTTTGGATAATATATTCATTGTTAAGTCTTCCAATAACTCATATTATTAATATTTGATTCAACTACAGTTTTTAATAGCCTCCTCCATGAAATAATGAAGAAAAAAACAAGCGAACAAAAAAATGATTTTGTTTATCCTGATGGCGTTTCTAGCCTAGTGGGGGACCGTGATGTGATTTATAATAAGATAGATACATATCTGTATCTATAGACATATAGATACAGACATATATTAGGTCTTCCTCAATCCGTGTTTCTGGAACAGAGTTCCTAACATCCCTATGAGAGCTGGAAAGGTTTCTTCGGTTATATTAATAAGGTGACTTTTGTACCTTACTAAGGATGAGGGCTGGTTGCAAAGAGACCAACCCTGTGACTAAAAGAGAGGGTTTCAGAGAGGGGCTGGGTGGGTGAGTGTGGGAAGGTGCTGGGGAGGGAGCGGTGCACTTGGAGGGGGCACGGAAGCCCTGCTCCCTCCCCCATCCTTGCCCTGCGCACACCTTCCATCTGGCTGTTTCCGAGTCATATCCTTTTTGAATAAACTGGTGAAATAGTGACTAAAATGTTTCTCCAAGTCCCGTGAGCCACAGCATCTCTCCTGAAGCACATATCTCCTTAAAAAGCTGTGTCAGTCTGTCCTCCTGGTTTTCTTTAAACCCACAGCTTGCTGCTTCTCAGTTTCCCTTGGTGGGGTTCTCACAAAGAATCTGGACACACAGGTCTCAAAGTTGGCTGCATATTGGCATGCTGGAGAAAGTTTAAAAAATAAAAGTACAGAGTTCTGGCCAAGGAATCCTAATTTAATGGCTCTGAGTTTAGACCTGATTAAACTGTCCTTTGTTCTGATCAAGAGCCCTCGTCTCAGGCTGTCTTTATCCAGGCTTTTTTCTCCATAGGGATTTCATCAATCCCTTGCCTTCCTTTACTATCTTTATATTAATGCTCCTTTATATTTTAATTCCAGACAATACACATTTTAAGTTTCACACGTGACAAAGCATACTCTGATTCCCGTGCTTCACGTGGATATCTCCAACACATCTCTGCCTGGACATATTCAAAACCGAGCACATAGACTTGCTATGTCCCCAGAAGAAGACTTCTCTTAATTCTCACCATCTTAGTAGGTGACATTACAATCTCTCCAGTTCCAAAACTAGAATCTTATTTTTCAGAGCAAATTCATTAATATTATTGAATTTTTTTTGCCTCTTAATTCAAATCTATCCACATATTGCCATTTTGACCATCTGTGCCTCCATCACAGACTGAATAACTCACAGTTCTTGTCTGGATCACTGCAACTGCCTGCTAAGTGGCCTCTGTATCTCCGCTTTTCCCACCCTCCCCCACCTGCAGTCCCTTCTGTGCTGCAGGGCAAGAGTAGAAGGGGTCATGCCTGTCACTCTCAGGTAGAAACGTTATTCCTTCTATCATGGAGAGGACCTTTGGAAGGAAGTGTATACATTTTCAGAAAATATATGAATATCAATATAAAGGAAAGAAATAACTTTCAAAATAGATAGTACTCTTTAAGTAGAACAGACACTTAATAAATTACAATAACAATAGCAATCATTTGTATAGTGCTTTCTATTTTCCAGGCACTTTTCTAAACCACTTTCTCTTATTAACTAATCTTATCCTCACATTCAGATTATGAGATACATACTATTATTATAATTCCCAATCAGTGATGTCCTAGTAAATGTTTAAGAATCGGGTCAGATAGTGAGGGCGAGCAGTCGTAAGCCCTTATTTTGAGTATTTTTCAATTTCTGTGGTGTGAGTACCCCCAGCATGGCTGATTTTGAGCCAGTGCGACATCACTGAAAGCAGAGCTGAGAGATGTCCACGCCTGGTCTGAGGTCCTGGTGGAGCCAGCTCCAGCACAGCACTCTACCGGCCCTCAGATGAAGAACCTGGGGGGACACAGTGGCCACTCACAGGCCGTGAGAGGAACCAACCAAGCGACACTTCTGAGCTAAGCTACAGTCTCTCAGTTGCTCTGCCCCTTTCACTTCACTTGGTTTTATTGCCTGAATGTTAGTCCAATGCAGACAATATTGAGTTAACATAGACGGTTTATCAAAGTGCAAGTAATTCAAATTTTTCTTAAATCAGCCACACTGATGAATGCAAATTCCAATTAAGCCTGGATTGAGCTGGTAGGATAGACTTGGTAAAAGTTTCACTTTTCAGCGCTTATAGAGCAAAATCAATGAAGATATAGAGAAAAGAGAATTAGGAGATGTAAGAGCATTCCGGGAAAGAGATATAGCTCTAAAGAGAAAATGACTTCTGCCTCTGCATCCAAGGATAAAAAGGAAAATTTATTATACCTCTTTCTCGTTCCAATTCTCCCTTCCTTATTATATAGCTTCTAACTTTCAAGCACTTTTTTGTTTTGTTTAATACTATAGTTCTACAAATGTGTAGATTCAATGAGCATGTATATATATTTCCTTGCAAAACTAATCATTCTTTATAACTTTTTTCTTCAAGAAATTGTATTGGAAATCCCAACCAAACCAATTCCAAATGAGCTATGAAAAACAACCTACTTATATTACTTAATAAATGCCAGAATGAGAAGTGTTTCTGATTCTCAAGAATATCTATATTTAATAAATGTGATTTATATACTAACCACTATCCCCATTAAATAATAGTAAACATGATGAAGATCTTGGCAAGAGTTCACAACATTTCAAATGCATCAATAACTTTCCATCGTTCATCCATCTTATGGCGCACATTTAATACTCTCTTAAAAGTGCCGTTAAATATGTAAACTTTTCTTTTTTCTTTGTTTATGTAATTTCTGATCCATCTAACAGAATCCAGTAAATGGGTAATTCTCTAGGAGGTGAGAGTGATATTGCCCAATAATTTTACATGCAAAATTATGCCACATAAAGTTTTATTCCAAATTATAAGTAAATTTAGCACCTTATAAACTAAGCTCCTGAAAAATGTTTGGAATTGAAATTACAAGGTGATATTTACTCACCCAAAGCTTTGATTTCTCACAAAAATATTTTTTGAAATAGTATGAGGATAGTCTAGAAAATTTAAATTTGGTAATAGTGTTTTCTTTCATAATATTTTGGTTTCTTTTGGCCAAAGTGATTTTTTCAATAGTACCTAATTTGTTGATCTGTAAATTTTATTTCTGAATATCCATCACATATTCACACATTATGTATGTACACAATGGTTTACATTTTCTGTAACTGCATGTATTTTAGTATTTTATTATTTGAATGCTCCCTGTCTCTTTGTGTTTTATTGCTTATGCCTAAAATGTTTCATTTGCCTACTACTTCTCTCCCTTTGCATAAATTATATTCCCCATTCTTTCAAGGGCAGCTTAAAGTTAATTTTTGTTGAATTATTTTCTTGCTTTGTACTTCCATTTTTAAAAAAATTCTTTAATAATACATCATGCTTTTGCAATGGTGTGAAGTATTTTGGTACACATTTGCTCTCACACTGACTAACTCTTACAGGTTTCAGAAATCAGTGTTATTATTTCCTTTAAAATCCTCTCAGATCTAGTCTGTAGTTATCTGGGTGCCCATCTCATGCATTTATATATCATTGTGTGTGTAAGACTATCATTTATTTTACTTCAGGTAGTATAATTGCCCATTAACTTAACCATCTCTCCATTATACATAAAGCTGCTGGAGGGAAGAGATTAAAAATTTTTATCCCCTTTACGCCGTAAAGAATATTGATATAGACTTTTTTGCATCCATACTTCAATAAAACTAGCAATCAATGCACCATTATTCACTGAATGAGGTAAATTATTTTCTCTTTAGTATTTGTTACTAAAATAGATTTCTTGTGTACAATATGTTTTATTTTTATAGTTTTGGTATTGCTTATAATCTGTTTAACTCTTCTAAAGAAATGCTTTAGAAGTCCAATTTCTTTCCCTGTGTAAACACTAAGACCAGTGACAAGGTAAATATGAAATACACAAGTTTACAACATGTGAAACAAATGGTGACTTTATGATGCCTTCACATCTATGCCTAAAAATTTAAAGAGAGTTACGTCTTCTTGAATCTGCTTCATTTTGCCCAGGCCTCAGACCGCATTCATCGCTTCTGCGTTTGTATCTGTCAGGACTTTCCCTTTGGCTTCTCTTTGAGGAACCCTCTGTTTTCAGCCATGTCCTGCTCGTCTCCACTCAAACTCCAGCCTATCAGCAGACAGGCCACCTTTCCACCTAAACCATTTCCTCACATGCTCTTGCTCTTCCACACCCCTGAGTCCCATAGAGAACAAAGTCCTTTCTGTTCTGCCACCGAAACACCTCTCAGTTCTGCCTCCACGAGCCTCTTCCAGACCCCTGCCCCGGATCCGCGCTATGTCTACACTCTCCTTCAGGCTTTACCAAGTTAGCCGAGTAACGTTCCTAACACACTGATATAAGATATCGCCCGTGTTTGAAAACACAGAGACATAGAAATATATGTTTACATTTCAGAGTTGTGGCAGTCTGTAACCAACATTGTCTTTTTTCACTCTGTTAAATTCTCACTGCATACTTCTTCTCAAATGCTATGTTCTTCCTAAACATTTTCTTAATAATCCCAATTAGATCTAGTTATCATACCCTATTTATGCCAATATTTTTTTTGGTCATGTTCTTATTTTGGAATTTTATTGTGGTTTTAATATAGTTATACATGTAGATATTTGTCTTATAGTTTGCCTTGTAGACATAACATCTTACATAAAGGTTGCAGGAATTTTTAATTGACTAAAATGTGATTTTCATAGACTGCAAATATAATAAAATAAATAAGCTTTTAAGAAAACTAGAGAAATTATATTAACAATCAAAGTATATATTTTTAAATCTGGGTAAAATTGTTTAAAGTAGTATTATTATAATAATGCACATACATCATTATGTGCATTATGTGCATTTAATATAAACTTATTTAGGATAAAGCCAGTGAATATCAGTCTCCATAAGCTGGGAATCATGTAAGGTTAGCCCACAGCCTTCCTGATATCTATTTTGATAGAATCAGAAGACTAAAACTTCACATGAGAAAGGATTTCTTTTTTACTTCAATGGTAATAATTCGGTATCAAGCAAATAGAGACTTACTTCATAGATTAGTTTAATTCTGTAACTGTGTTCTATTCAGGTTAAAGTAAAACTAAATCAACACTCCTATAGCTAGAAGCAGTCAATGTAAACATGTTGGTAGGCATTTGGTTAAAACAGACTTTAAAATATCGTTCTCTTTATGACTAGGAAATCCTGTTAGAACAAATAATGATGTCCTATTTTCTACGTTTGAACTTGTTAACCAAAAAAATGGTTTTCTTGCTCTTTTATTGTATTAAACAAGAAAAAAAAGAAAACACTTCTTTATATTCCCTATAAATTATCTCTTTCCAGCCAAAATTGTACATGACGTGCTTCATTTCACTTAAGTCATTTTTATATTTATTATAAAATTATTATACAGTAACAAAAGACCAAGTGGGACAAGTATGAATATTTTGCTTTATGTGAATTAACCACATCACTTAATTGATTTGATCTCATAATGCATAATTTAGATCAGCTTGTTAGATAGTTTTGTCATTTAAAATTCAAGTAATGGAAACAATCAGCATGTTTCTGTAGCTTATTTTAACAGATGAAAATCTGCTACAGATATTTTTGATTAGAGTAGATGGTAGCTTTATAACTCTAGGAAAAAGATTCTGCAAAGAAAATATGTTGCCTTCATATGACTGCAGGGAGAGCTCTTTTAATATTCCAGGTACTATTTATATTTATGAAACAGTACTACTACCTTTTTATGGACAGTTTTCTAGATTATATGTAGGAGTTTTTGGGCTAAACACAGGACTCATAAAAAAAGATTACCTTCTAAGAAGGAGAGTGATAAAAAGTTAAGAGTTCAGAAGTCCCCGCGTAAGATTAGGTCTTGATTCTCTCACCTAGCTGCTGTGTGATCTTGGAAAGTTTACTTAAGATTTTTTAATAATACAGACTTGCTATTTTATTTCTAAAATTGAGCTAATACTATTCTGTCATTATAAGAGTTAAATGGGAACACATATGCACATAGTGCATGACACATAGTAATGTATTAGTCGATTATCATTGTCACCCTGATTATATCAAATTACAGGAAGTTTTGATATCTCAGGAACCACCTATTTTACAGCAAGAAAACAGCAAGCTATTTATATTTGAATGATACAAATGTATATGTGACTTATTTTTATCTCTAACAGGTTTACAGAAAAAAAATGAATGTAATGGGTGTTTAACAATGTCACATACGTATATATACTCACAAAAATCCAAAAATATGATTGGTAAATATTGAGAAATTATCTTGTGCATAGTTAGCAATGGAAAGTGAAATTCATGTAGTCCCTCTGAAGGAAGACATATTTCAGCATAATTGCTTAAAGGCATGAACAAATATAGCTAATTATTATTTATGTCTGGGGTATATGTTACCTTGACTTCTACATTCAAAAGGCCATTATTTCAGTTTGTAGTTCTATATCATATATGCAGTTTGATTGCTCCCCATGAGAATATTCCTGCAGAAAGAGCCATGGCTTCTAAAGAGATGGCTTTCTGTTTATAAATGGATTCTGTCTTTTCCTCTGAAGGATGTAATTCAAAATGACAGTACAGTAAAAAGGGCTTGACACAAAGGCATGTAACATTTCAAGGGAATTAATTATTTATTCATGCAAAATGTGAAAGCTCCCTTTCTTCTCATGATTTAAAAATATCGCTCACCTGTTAAAGTTCAGACTATAGTTCAAATATGCATGTAACACAAGCAGAAAATAATTGATCACGGTGATCTACTTGGTATATTTCCTCTGCCTCTCCTTTCTGTTTATGGTGACAATTCAACATATGTCATGTGACTCTCTTGCAGCTGTGTTCTAAACAAATAGTTTTCAGGGTATCAGGTAAAAGAAAAGAATAACTTTTTGGTTTTCATACTACATCAAACTAGAAGGATTCTGAGCTTCAGATTTTAAAAAAAGGAACCTCTGACACATCTGTCTAAAAAGTTTTTAATCTTTCTAAGCCTCAGTTTCCTTAACAGTACAATGTGGAAAATATGTGCCTTAGAGTTGTTGTCAAAGGAGCTAAGATAATAAATTTTATGGCGCAGCATGTAAATGCTCTGCAAGTCCCCTGGTCTTTCCTGCTGGGTCTCTCCTAGTTACCCCTAAACCTACAGGGGCAGCTCTCAAACACGCCCCCTGCTTTACCCAGATTCTTTCACAAGATGAGATCTGGAAGCGGCCTCCCTGCTTCCGTGGGCCTGACACCGTCCTGGTTTCCTGAGGACACCTAGTTCCTCTCCCTCTGAGACATTTTCATTCCCCTGCACCCAGTCTATTTGTCTAGGTCCCTGCCCCAACTTTTACAACCACCCCTAATCCATACCCACAAAGTTATGTCCTTCCTTTGGCTGAGTTTTACATGCCTCATCTGAAAACACCTCACTATATCCTTGGGAATAAGAATATTGACACTTCCTAGGAAGATTTCTGCTATTTCCTGTACTCTAGACTGAACATGTTTTATATGCACAAAACCCAACAACGCCGCATTTTATAAAAAAGCAGAGTGATCTCCCAAACCGTCTTCCTCCATCAGCCATTACACACATCACATGGGCGCAGCGGGGAGCAGCAGCCGTGGGGGCTGGGCCGGGACCTGTTCTTTATTGCAGTCATCTGGATAATCAAATGTGTGTTTCTTTCTCCGGTTTAATATTTTTTTCTGTTTTTCTTACTAGTAAGGTAAGGGAAAGTATTGCTCTAAGACTCTCTGTGTTATTTTTTTTAAATGTGTTTTTATTGATTTCAGAGAAAGGAAGGGAGAGGGGGGGAGAGAGAGAGAGAAACATAGATGATGAGAGTCATTGATCCGCTGCCTCGTACACGCCCCTGACTGGGGATCGAGCCCGAGACCCGGGCCTGTGCCCTGGCCAGGAATTGAACTGTGACCTCCTGGGTCATGGGTCGATGCTCAACCACTGAGCCACACCGGCCAGGCAACTCTCTGTGTTATTAATAATAACAGACGATATCCTAGCCATTTTTCACTTATATTGCATTTGCTAAAGTGTGATGATTTCTAATTGCCACTCATAACATTGGCCATTAAAATTTCTGATGACTAAGTACAACTATTTCCATAAAAAATGATAATGAATTTAAGAAAAAAAGGACAACGTAGTCAAATATGGAAAACCATATAGCTAAAGGAATAAAATGTCCATCTAGTTAAATATTCTCAGTGTTATAAAACTTTGTTAGATGAACTCAAACTTTCCTTCTGGAGTCAGAGGAGGAAAATCATTTTGTGTATTTTTTGTTTGTTAAACTATTCCTGCAAATGAGCACCTAGTGATTTACTCAAGTGCCTTATTTAACCAGCAATAGAAACATTTAGTTCCCATTCCTAAGTCCCAGGAACATTGAACTAGTCCTGGAAAATGTACCAGAAATCGAACAGGTACTAATTGCTGTTAAATGTAACACTGCAAAAGAAAGCTAGATAAAGCACAAGCGAGAAATAATCATTTTCAGTCTGAAACTGAGTTACAGAGAAGATACATGTGTGAATCATTCTATTATCATAGAAACTATAGCAATGCTTACCTATTGCAAAACTAAAATAGAACTAAAGTAATGTAAATAGCACCACTTTAATAGCATCTGATACACAAAGTATATGAGATTGACTCAACACACACAATCGCTAAAGAGGCAGAGAATTCTTATGGTAATAAATGATATAGAAAATAATATGGTAGCACATATGTCAAATGTCTTAAATTGCATTGCAATTTTCTTGTGTATTACTTTTTCAATAAATAATAAATTAGAGCAATATGCCAATCTATTGTGAATATTTGACTTTAACAGAAATTGATAGCATAAGACATTTGTTCAATTTTAGACTCATTTATATTATTTTCTATTAAAATCACATTGTGCATGAGTCCAACAGAAAACTTAAACCCATAAGTCATTTCATTTTTATCCATTACTTTTTATTTCTTAAAGACCAGAAGTATCTGGAAAATTACTGCAATTCCTGTAGCATTCAATGAAATATAAGAAAGCATTTAAAAAGCCGCACTAACTTAGACTTAACAGGAAAGCACATACTTTTGGGGAATCGAGGTGGATTGTCGTTGACATCGGTGAGGGTGATGTTGACTATTGTCGTTCCGGCCAGCCCTCCCAGCTGCCCGCCCATGTCCTTGGCTTGGATGAGCACTTGGTATTGCTCTTTGACTTCCCTGTCCATGTTCGGCAAAGCTGTTCTAATCACGCCTTGAGGGGGAAAAATAGCAAAAGGGTAAATACTGTAAATGTTGTATCTTCCAAAATAAAGTTGTCAGCAACAAAAAATTATTCTACTTGGATTCACTAGCTAAGACGCAAAAACAAAAATTATGTGTCTTTTACAAAGTGAAACACCCAAAATAAACAATATTTTGGGTGTTTCACTTTGGGTAAACTATATATTTGGGGCACAATTAAACATGTTATGGTAGCAGCTGCACAGTGGGGCATGCAGCACTGTGGAGCATGGGGAGGAAACACTGGATCAGCTCTAGGAGACGGTCTAACTCCTTGAGTCACCCAGGTCTGGCGCGATTATACAGAACGACCTTGTCTTTAAGAGGGATTGCATGTGTTAGATGATATGGCTAAAGATATAAATATATACTAAAAAAATTAAGTGATTACACTGAGCAAGAGATTTCTAAAGACTGCCATTTTCTTCTTCATTCTTAATTTTTTAGGATAAATATATTACTTTACTGTTTTAAACACATTAAGTATCTCCTTTGCGTATTTTATTTTGTCTTTCAGGGTTCCTATTAATTATTTTAGCCACAGTGTTTTACTTAAATCTCACGAGACTTTGCCATTGCAGGGACCTTGACTCTTGTCACCAAGTTCCTCCACCATCTAGGGCAGTGCCTGACACTGAGAAGGGATTCAGTCAGACCAAATGACTAATAGAAAGACCGGCTAAATAAATGAATGACTCTATAAATAATTAAATTTACAATCAGGAATCACATAGTATATATTCATATTTACATATCCTATTCATTTTCTGCTCTGTGCCCAAGTGTAGAATTAATTTACATTTATATTTATATTTATTCATAGTGAAATAACTGAAACCTTCTGGATTTGTTGAAAGTAACATTATAAATCAGTTTTATACCAAATTCCAATCTATAGCCAATGGTTTTAGCAAAAGATTGCAGAGGATTTGTCTTGAACCCCTGTGTCTCTGATAGCATTGTTTCTTAAATAAAGTAGCACATATGAGGAACAAAGAGAATATCAACTGCCAGACACAACGGATAGCATCCAAATCATAAACTGAATGTCAGTCCCCATTTTATCCATTCTTTCCACTATCGATTTACCAAATGCTGTCCTGTTGCTAATTCAGATTTAACTACAGTCTAAGATTTCTTCTAACCCTCGGCAGGAAATAGCTGCAAAAAGGCAATTATTTTTTGCTACTGCTGCTTAATTCATGCATTGGCACCGACACTCTTGCATTTTGATGTTTTTCCTCTCTTCAGCTCAGATTCCTAATGTTTCATTCCCAAATCTCTGAACTAAAATTTTTCATCTCTGCATCTCAATGGCCTGGTCCTCTATGCCCTAAGCTACATGACTTCTGCCTGCATTACAATGTTTATATATTCTAGATAAATGTCTGGTTTTAACTCATATGCATGTTGCATTGTCCAGTTGTTGATCAGATCTATCTTTACTCAATTCATTTCCAATATGAAAAATGTGTGTGTATAGATAATTTTGATTCGATTCATTTCTAATATGAATATTCTAATATGAAAATGTACAAATGTGTCTTATATACATTTTAAAAATTCTGTATGAGGATATGTTTTATTGAATTTTTAGAGAGAAAGGGAAGGAGAGAGAGGAAAAGAGAAAGAGAGAGAGAGAGAGAGAAATGATTGGCGGACCTCCTTATGCACCTGACCGGTGATCAGTGATCGAACCTCCAAACCTAGGTATGTGCATTGACTGAAAATTGAACCTGCAATTTTTTGGTGTATGGGGCAACCCTCCAACCACCAAGCCACCCAGACAGGGCATATATAAATTCTATACACACACATATATTAATCTGCTGTAAAAGAGAACAAATAGGCATTATCAGACATATTTAATAAACAGACTAGATATTTTTTCTGGTGATTTGTTAAAACTGCCTTCAGGACCTCAAACTGCCCCACCCTCCTGCTCCACCCTGAGTCTGGTAGGTGAACTATCAGCTCCTTCTAGCCCCCCTTCTAGGTAATGCTGCTCAACTAGAAGACACGTTAGAATTTAGAGAGCAAATAGGGCCGTTTGTGAAGTTTCAAAGAAAATCTCCACTGATGAGTGTGATGTGCTTCTGCTTCCCCACTACCATTTCCACTTAACACCCCTGTCTCTGAGAAATAAAATATGGCATTGGTAGAATTAAAATTTTTAGAGTTGAATCCGGGGAAGCAGCTGGAGTTCAATATGAAAAGAGAATCTTTAAATATTGTGCTCCATTGAATAAGTCTGAGGGAAAACAAACATGCTTTTCAAAAAGTTACTCTTCTTATGGGATTGTTTATTAACTGCCTAACATTTAAAACCAGCCAAACAAAAGTACATCGTATGGTCCTGAGCAAGAAGGAGTCTTGTCAGGGACTGGGCTTAAGTGCTAGTAGGATTTAACCAGCAGAAGGAAATGCTACATTCTGTTATTTCAGGTCCTAGGTTTAAATTCATGAGTCCAGCTCTATATTTCAGTATTTGTAAGTAAACATACAGTGACAACCTTGCATGATAATAGCTGAAGAATAAAAAGAAGAAAAAAACATGCATTTTATGGAACAGTGTAAATACTTTTCAGGAGTGATACCACAACATTTAAATAATTTTATATACTTCTGAAATAAATCTTATTTATTGGAAAAAAAGAGTAGATAGGCAAGTATAAATTGGATCCTAGTATGATCTGAGTGCTTTAAACCTGATGAACTTTTCAACATCTATAATTAAGATAATTAGAGTAAAAGCAAGAAAGAGAAAAAGAGATTTTGTTTCTGACAAAATGAATGGCTGAGAGGATTATAAACTTAAAACAATGTATCAAGGGACGCTAGTCTTCCAGGGGTTATATTCGCCCTGCACAATCACTGCCATGCTGCATGCCAGACCCTAAATCTCCGTGGATCTTAGCCTAATTTGTAAAAATGTGTAAAATATACCAATAACAGATTGAGATAAAAATAATGCAATACTATATATGAGAAATAAAATAGTACATATGATAAGCCAGGATATGGTTTTATATGAGCTATTTCTTGAATTGAGTGTGACACAGGGCTGAGATATAGGACACTAGATTCAGTTGGCATTTGTACTAAAATATGTTTCATCCAGCCACTGTTACTAGGGTTGAGCAAACTCTTCACTTGCTCCTTCAGGCCCACTTCATATACTTTTCTAGACTTCTGGCTGCCTTAGGCCAATGGGCAGGAGATTGGATGGCATAAGGCGAATGAGGCTGGGTCTCTCCTTTCCTGGAACCTCCCGCATCCCCTGTGATGGGCCCTCACCCACAGGTGCCTGTGTCTCCAGGCCCTTCTCGTTCCTGCAGCCCTCGTGTGGCAACAGCAGTCACTTGTATTCCTCCTCCACGGTCTGCCCTGCTCCACGGTTTCCCTACAATCTGCTCATACTTTAATAAAGAACCCTCTTATTAAATGAATCTCAAATTGCCCAGTTGGGTGCCATGTATTTCCATCTGGGATGATAATTAATAGAGTCTCTGTACAAGATTATTTTGTGGAATGTGCATCTAATGGCTATGTGTTCATGTGGAGGGGTGCGGAGGCTGTAAAGAAGTGCTTAAATAATTAAGCTAATCTCAGATGGTAATTTAAAGCATATAATCTCATAAAGCACTACTCTTATTTATGGATAAGTATTAACCTCTTTTTCTTTATAAGATGAAAACTCTTTCTTCCTGGAACTCATACCAGCCATTGAGGGCCATTTTCTCCAACAGCACAGAATACAGCTAGTTCTTCTTGTACCTGACAGCTCTACAACTTCCTAAAGGCATGTATCACATCCCCCTGGAGCATTTTCCTCTCAAGGTCAAACATTCTTAGTTCTGTCTGCTGATGTGTGCATTCCATGATTTTTAAAATAAGGCAAGTGAAGTTCGCACAGAGTTCTCACAGGCTGTGGCAAAGCAGAACACAAGGAGACCATTGTCTGCACTACGTTTTTAGCCTTAAATAATTTAAAATAATATTAAACAGAAGTTAAAACATGAGATAAATCCTTCATAGTGATGTCTGTTTTCCTCAATGAAGTAATTCTATTATTAATTCTATGCATTAGATAAAATATTATAGTGTCTATTGTTTGATGTTTTATAGATTACGAATGTCTGTCTAATTAAATTTTAAATGTAAAAATGTATGTAATATAATAGCATAATATGCTAATATAACAAATATGTAATAATTTATAAACATTAATTATAATTATAAATGTTATTTAATATTCTATAGATTTATCTATATTTGTTAGTTTTTAAAATATTAGTTAATGATCATTTGAGGTGTATACATGAATGTGTTTGCATTTTAATTCTCAGTAAGTTACTTCAGAGTTAAGCCAAATCATTGCCAAATTTGCCGATGTTAAAGAAAACTATTGTTCCTGGGCTCATTTCATAGGACATATCAATTTATACTGTTTTTATATAAGCTTTTCTATAATCACTTAAATTGAGATGCTAGGAGTGTTTGCCAAACATCAGTGCCAATAAAGAAATCTTTTTTGAATTTTCTTATTTGAAATGAAAAAAATTGGTTATATTTATTTCTTCATAAATACTTAGGCACCAAAAGTTTTGATGAGCCTCTTTCTTTAAAAAAAATGTTTTTAACTGCATTCTACATTCAAATGTAGAAAATTTTAGATGTTAGTCTTTCATGCATTTTATTTAATAACAGCAAAAGGAATCATAAAAGGAAGCCATATGGCTGGAACAAATGGAGACTGTTTCTGAGAAATTGCAATTATCCTTGATTTTTTATTTACTCTTATTAACCACAAGGTGATAAATTTGACAAGAAGTCTTCTTAATGGTTTCTGTGCATGAAAAACTAGTTATCATTCTATTAATGAACTGTTTCACCTTCCTCTCTTTTCCTGTCCAGTGGTCTGAGGTATTGTTAGTACCAAGACTTCTGTCTCCAGTGAAAATCAATGCTTCAAAAAATCTATTCCGTAGTTTATGCCAGAACTGTTTCTCCTTTAGTTCTAAATAATAAGCGTTATATAAAAAGTACAAATACACAATTATAAAAGTCACATTATGAATATAATACTCTTCTGCAATATAATGCTTTCTAAAGGCATGAGAATTTATCTAGAGTTGATAATTAACAAGTTAGGCAACATTAATAGATGGTTAATTGATTAACCTATATCTAATTGGTATTCCAGATGTTAGCACACACTTTGAGGAAGTATAAATGTTTAGCCCATTTGCCTATGTAGTGTCTGGAATTCATACCTTTCAAATTGATATAGCTCTGTAAAGATGTATTTACAAATTTAAAATACCTTATTTGTTCAATTAACAATTTATTGCATTATTTTAAGCTATGTAATAAGGAGTATTGAGTTCAATATGCAATATACTATAGTGCATTATATACGAGTTGATAAAATAAATGTCATTGTGCAGTTTCTGATTTAACTGTGACATGGAACACCTACTTTGATCACTGGTCAGAATGAATGGTTCTTAGAAACTATCCAGCATGCAAAAACAGATTCTCTTGAAACAGGGGGTTCTCATTTTATTAAAAAATGAATATAAGCCTGGCTGGTGTTGCTCAGTGGTTGAGCATCTACCCAGGAACCAGAAGGTCATGGTTCGACTCCCAGTCAGGGCACATGCCCAGGTTGTGGGCTCGATCCCCAGTGGGGGGCGTGCAGAAGGCAGCCAATAAATAATGTTTCTCTCTCTCATCGTTGTTTCTTTCTCTTTCTCCCTCTCTCTTCCCCTCTCTAAAAATAAAAATTAAAATTAAAGAAAATGAATACACAATTTTCCTGTCCTTTCTAGACTTCCCATAGTTTCTTACATATTTGGTTTTATAAACTGCAATTTAAATGGCTTGACTTACAAATGAGACTGGTTTTAAAAACATAGACCCAAAGAATCTGTAATCTTAGTGTTTCCTGTTTGTCAACTATTTCCTTTCCCCTACTAGAAGCATAGGACTATATTAATCCAAGTCCATCATCCATAACCCTTGATAAAGATAGTAATAGAAGCTCCATGGTATTTCCACACATCAACAAGGCCCCAAACTGAACATAATTGAACCCAACCAAGAAAACCTGAAATAAAAGGCTATTTTACACAGAAGAATAAAAAAACAAAACCACTAAGTCTGGACTTCTGAAAATTTAAAGTAAATCATACAGAGAATTCTAACTAGCAAATCTGGATTAGACACATATATGTGAGAAGATTTATATTTACATGAAGTTCAACCCAAAGAAAATAGTTCTGCAGCAGCAAGGTAAAATCCTATCTTCCTTTGCCTAATTCCAGCACATGGAAACTTTACTGCAGTATTAGGATAGGCAACTTCCCATGCCAAGATTTAATTAAAGTTTAAATATTTGAAGGCATGGTGGAAATGTTGTCTCTAATAAAAAAAATTACCTGTCTTGGGATCAATAGAGAAATAAGGTTGTCCCTGAAGAATGCTGTAAACGACTCTAGCACTGTTTCCATAGGTTGGGTCATCTGCATCTGTGGCCTTGACCTGGAGCACATATGCACCTGGAAAACAAGAAGAAATGACTCTAGCATCTATTTTACAGAGCTCAAGGTCATGTAATTTATCTGCTGGGCTACTTTTTTTGGAATTTGGCATTACTTAATGATTCTGTGAGTACATGATGTCAATGAGAATAATTTATCCATTACAACCAAAATGTTAGGCAACAATATAGGTAGTGCAAATGATACATGTATTTTAAAAGCTGTGTCCATTTCCGGTATCTAGATCATTGAACGAAAACTCATCAGGAGAATTTTATCGATTTGTACACCATAGAAAACATGACACTGCTTACATTAGCTCTTCTGCTTACTACAGATGCTTTAATTTCATGATTAGGATATCAATAGAAAAGCTAAAAGGTTTAAAGGCTTATTGAACTTTTGAGGGTGTAAGTAATTTGCAATTGCAATTTAAAAATCAACCATTACATACCAGCAATAGGAAACCTTTAATTAGGATAATATTTGAGAAATTGAGGAACCAAAAATAATTGCAATTATAGCTACAAGAGCACCTCTATGCCTCTAGATTGAATTAACCCAATGGCTCATTGACATAGGAGAACATTAAAGACAATCCTGATTATCTGTAGCATTTCTCATTTTTTTGCTACTTGGTCATATCACTTATGTACTAAGAGAAGTTGAAGGGAAATTTTTTGTGTTTTTGTCATATATTCATAGTCATAGTTGAGTCTTCTTTTAAGAACTTTGTTTTGACTTTTCATTAAGTATAATTGTTATACAATCTTCTGTTGGTTATTTTAGTTTCAAGTGTACCGAACAGTTATTTGACATTTTTATACCTTACAATGTGATCACTCCACAATTCTAGTAATCATCTGTCACCCTGTAAACTTATTACAGTATTAACCATTCCTTCCTTTCTGGTATCCATCCCTTTGGTCTCTGACTCTAATAACTTTTTAAGTGAGTATTTCTTCTTACTGTCCTGTTCAATGCTACTATTCTGAGTTGAGAATAGAGTAAAAATATATATCAAAACAACTTGATATCAACAAAATAAAGATGTTGCTAATGAAGAAAGGGCATCTCTACTGAGCCCAAAGGGAGTAATTTGTGCATCCAAAGTTATCAAATGGGCAGCAGGCCCTTCGCCTCTTGGAGGAATCCAAAGGAACTGCCCAGTATGCGGACTCCAGGATCGATACTTTCCATTCAGCTACTCATTCAAGTTTCTGTAGAAATATTTTGACACGACATCTGGATTTTACAGTAAAAGTACTGAGGTGCAGTGGTATTAAAGTAGGCATTAATTTGTTGATTCACTCATTTTTTTCTTCCAGTAAGCAAGTGTTCAGTGGTACACATCATGCTCCAGGTACTACTCCCAATATACAATAAAAAAAAGTTACATAATTATTTACTCTGTCAAATGGCATGTCCAGCATGACAGTTTTTTACTCTACACTCTTTTTTTTTGCATCTGGGGTATTAAATCAACACACTTGCTAGAAATACAGGGAAAAGATAAGTAGATTAGAGTTGACCTGTGGCCTGTATAAAATATTTTTTAAAAATTCCCAGATATATGTGGATAATCTAATCATTAAATATGTTCATTGCTTTTTATCACCCCTGCAACTGTCTCAACTCACTTGGATACTCACTTAACAATTGCAAGGCTGAAAAGGATCCTAACTGCTTCCTCCTCTAGCTCCTTTTACACAGGAGTATCAGTCATTGTCCCATAACACAAAAACAATCATCATACTCCATTAAAAAAATTAAAAATTAAAATAAAATCTAATGGGCTTCTATTCCTATTGAAAGAAAAATCATCTAAACCCATCGACATGCTATGAATAGCATGACATGAATGGGTTTCAATATCCCTCCCAGAGCAGTTTCCAACTGTGCTGCCAGGGACCTCGTGCAGGAACCACAGAGACTTATTGATGGTTTATCTGAGGCCCTTTCCCTTCTCTGTGCTCTTGCCCAAATGATCCTGCTATATGAAGGACATTCACATCCACATATGGAGGAATCCTACTCATCCTGATTTCCCAGATCCACATCATTTCTGGGAATCCTAATTTTTCTGCCCCAAGTAGAGATGTTTTCTCCACCCTTCTGTACTCCCATCAGCTTTATCTTTATTATTTTAAGCTCTGTAAGTAAATAGTTTCAAGCACTTTATTTAACTTTTCTTTTATTAAAATTATTGGGGTGACATGATCATATAGGTTTCAGGTGTGCGTTTCTATGTTACAAGATCTGTATATTGCTCTGTTTGCCCACCACCCAAAGTCAAATCTCCTGTCACCATATATTAGGACCCCCTTCATCACCCATCCCCTTCCCTCTGGCAGCCACCACACTGCTGTTTGTGTCCACGAGTTTCAGTTTTATATCCCACATATGAGTGAAATCATATGGTTCTTAGCTTTTTCCGACTGACTTGTTTCACTCAGCATGATATTCTCGAGGTCCATCCATGTTCTTGCAAATGGCAGTAGTTCACCCTTTCTCATGGTTGAGGAGTATCCACTGTGTACATGTCCCACATCTGCTCTATCCAGTCCTCTATCACAGGACACTTTGGTTGTTTTAGTACATTTTGATTATTTGCAACTCAATGTGTCATGTGTTCTTCTCATGAACTATAAAATCATTTACATCTACAGCCTTTCCATATTCATGCTCTGTATGTGTCGTGTCTATCATGAAGTCAGTCCCAAATCAATGTTTAGCAGTTGGATGCTTATGGTACTCATATATACACACAAATGACACAAATACTGTACACACAATACTCTAAACTGGCAACTGGGCAGCTAGTTATGGCCTTTACAGTATTTTTTAACACTAAATTTGGAGTTTAATGTGCCTTGAGTTTCAAATGTATCAGTATTCTCACTTAAGAAAGCAGAACCCAAAATGAGTGACATTACATTAAAAAATCCCATAAGTAAGACTTTGTCACAATACGGGATGCACACCTAAGGGGATTTAATATAAATTTCATTGCTGAATAAAATTAACCCTTCACACTGATGCATAAATGGGAAGAGAGAGAAATTTCACATGGCGTATCACTTTCTTTATGTATTCATTGCATTATAAACAAGAAATAATAAACTTAGAGTTAAGTAGAGAATCATAAATATATAGAAATTCCTTCTCAAACAGGATTTTATTATTACATAAAAAGGCATTAGCAGCAGAGAAATGTAAAGCAGAAAGGTTTTCAGAGCCAAGTCAGATACTGTGTGTGTGTGTGTGTGTACACAGATGAGATTCCACAAAGAGACTAGACACTATAACACTGAAACATGAGGCCTGCTAAAGCAGAGTTTAATTACAAAGTAAAATTAAGCATAGATGCCCAGCAGGTGAGCTCAGTCTTTAGTCACTGGGCCCTTTAATCCACGTTACGTTAGATTTCACTGCGCTGCCCAAGCACACCTGGCTCTCCCTTCTGGGGGTTATCTTCCGACACTTGGCCCTGAAAGTTGTTCATGACGCCTCTGCCTTCTTTATCTCCCACGGGGGCTGCATATAAGGCCCTCACAAGGACTAAGAATACCAGTTCCTGAGCCCCCATCAGAAAGTCTAATTTAATTGTTCTGGGAATGCCAAGTATAACTTTTTAAAATCTTACCAGATAAGTCTAATGAGCACCCAGGCCTGAGAAGCCCAGTCCCATGTAATTTCCCTAGAAATGTTTTCCAACAGATGAGGTTGCATTGCTTACCACTGTGAAGGCCGTATTTGTCTCTGGAGACTCAGTGCCTAGATGAAGCCTAGATCGACCACTAGCCAACTGTGTGACCTCAAGTTAATTAGTTAACCTCTCTGTTTTATGTTTTCCATGACAAAAAATAGTGAAAAAAATGGTATCCATTTTCATCAATATTAAATGAGCTAATATTTACAATGAAATTGTGCATTTTCTACCTAGCATGTGCTATTTAAGTGTATGTAAATAAAATAAATACATACAAACTCACTTTCTCTTCTCCTGAACCACACATAGGATGACAGCTCCCATATGTGACACTAGCATGGTTCCTGTCCTCCAAACCTTAATGTTCTTATATTGGTCTAGACTTTATCTCCCATATGTTAGGAAAATGCAATTGTGAGAATATGCATTGAAAACATATGAAAGTGAAAACAAGTAGACTTTGATGATCAGGCCACTTTGTTAGAGACTCAAGCAGAGTTTGTATATTCATTAAATCTATCTGAAATAACCAGAACTTTTAAAGATTAGAAAAGACATTTGTCATAAAAATCTCCCAGAGTAGAAGTAGTGCCCGCTTGAAATGTACTTCTAGGACCAGAGCAGGAAATTTGGTTTCTCTCTGCACCCAATTCTGACCCTATTCAGCCTGGCCTCACAGTGTTCCCTGGCAACCCTAATGCTATGGCATCAACCTAAGATTTGTTATTCAGCCCAAGGACCCAAAAGCACTCTAAGGTTATAAAATTTCCTCCTAGATAGGTCCTAAAAATTTTAGACTATACATATTTATACCGTGTGAGTCAACTGTACTTTGATGGATAAGTGAATCCATTTTTATGAGCCTTTTATCTCTCCTTTGTGTGCCAAGAATCCTATACCAGGAACATCAGTACAAATGCTAATGTCTGCTCTCCGTGACACTTACTGAATTCCGATTTTCAGTGATGGTACAAGTTGTCTCCTTTGTGCCTAGTGTCACTTGAAAATTATTTTCACAGGAAATTCCATAGGATTCATGATGAAATATATAGGTTTGGAATTCATTCCTTCAGTGGCTCTAAGCTACAACTCAGTGAGTTTTGCATTTTTTTCTGTGCAACATTGTATTCTTGAAGGGTAAATGAATCACTTTTGATTCAAATGCATTTATCCAAGGTGTTAAGGAGCAGTTAATGTGGTTAATTAGTTTATTTAAGACACACCCTACACACCTAAACTTATTTATTTTTATTTGATTGGATGATTCTGCTATGTTAAGGGTAAGAAAGGTCTATCTATCTATCTATCTATCTATCTATCTATCTATCTATCTATCTATCTATCATCTATCTATCATCTATCCATCCATCCATCCATCCATCCATCCATCCATCCATCCATCCACATAGCATGTATCTATTCTCTCTCTCTCTCTCTCTCTCTCTCATCTATCTGTCTATCTACTTTTAGGGGAAGGAAAAATACAAATTGATTGTGTGTATAGGCATGTATGTGTGTGTGTGTGTAAGCCGTAAGTAGGAAGTACTGAATCCTAGGACCAGCTCTGCAATTAGATATATGATCTTTTGCAAGTTATTTTGATTTTATAAATATGAGTGTCATATCAGTGAATAAGGTAGTAATTGTCCCCAAATTAATCCCACCTAATGTTAAAAAGTGTTCATATATATATTCATATATCACTATTTCTCTCACACTTCTTTGTATATGAGAAGAAGCTTAATTAACTCCTTTGAAGGTGTTTAGCTCAAGTCTAAACAGACAAACACAAACTTTTTTCCCCTGGATAATAATGATTGATTAGGGAGTATAAATATAACCTATTTCAAGTCATAAAAACCAGAGATGTTTGCTGAGATCTTCTAGAAAATGCCCTCTCTCTTTTCCTCTGGATGCTGGTGAGCAAATGTCTGGGACTTCATTAGCCACTACAACACATCAGGGAAAAGTGATGAGAGACAGTCACACACGATAGGTCACAAATTTGGGAATCCCAGGAAAAATAAGTGGGGACTCTTAATCAAACCTGGATGAAGCTCAACCTCCAAGCATTTTGGTGATTTGAGACCATAAATCCCTTTTTGTGTGAAATTTTATACTTTGATTTGAATTGGTCTTTTCTGTTACTTCCAAATTAACAAAATTTTGGCAATTCACTTAAACACTCTAAGCTTCTGTTATTTCTAATCCAAAACGGGAGTATAAATAGCCGGGATCTCACGGAACTCATGTGTGAGTTAATGCACACAAACTGCTTACGTAATAACCGGCACATAGGGAGCCCATGTGAAATGGTTGTTGTTAAAAGCCTTCATCTTTACAACAAGAAATGAGACTTCATTGTTTCCTTCTAGCTGAAGTAATATGTCCTACAAACTGAAATAATATCCAATCTTAACTCTTTCCAGAATAACTTTCCCATTACTGCCGATTAATCTTTTGGTTATTAGGATTTTGAACATATCACCACTGTCCAAATCCTTCAGTGTTGTGCCTTGAATTGCTGCATCCAGTTTGAACTCTTTCAAGACTGTTCACAGTCTGATATCCATCGATTTTTTTGTTTTTCATTTTAAAATTTAACTCTTCAGCTTTTTCAAACCTCCTCGCTGGGGAAATTTGTTTTTCCATCGTCCAACAAAAATGGGAGCTTTGACAATGAATTTTTGGTGAACAACTCTGAGTATCTCATCTAAGAATTGGAAATGTGTAGCTAAATTCCACAAAAGGTTTGCACAGTATAAATTAGGTATGTAAATTACTTTCCTTGGTTTCTTCCACCATTGTCTGCATCTCAGCCTCTTCCCATAATCCAGTCTACCCTTGGAAGTACTACAGACAAACCCATTCATTGCTCACATTCAGGAAAAGTAAGGAAAACTGATTTGTATCTAGGCCCTGGTTGTAGGTGCATTTCGATACTTCATAACTTATTGATTTGGTAATTCAAGATAAAAAATAAGTGTCTTACTAAACTAAAAAAATGATTGTAGAGCAATATTTGTAAAATTATGTCAAACAATATTGCCAATATTTAATTGAGAAGCAGTGTCTAGGTTTCATCATTACATTTTTAGCCCCAGGCAGTTACCAGCGGACTTCTTTGTTCATGCCATAATAAATCAGGCATGGATGCATCATGCTGATTCTCCCATTACTGGAAATCATATTTATCAGAATTTATTCTTATGTCAAGATGTTTGTGATATATATGTAATTTGCTTTACTGCCACAAACTCACACAGACACATATGAAGAGCATGTAATGCAATTGTGGAAATTAACGAGATTTATTATTGTTCCTTTCTCAGTATTTTCAATTAAATTTTTAACCAGGAAAACACAAGTAACTTGAGCCAGAAATAGATTGGCTGTATTTCTTTCACATTTTGGCAGTGGTCTGTGTATTTCTACTACTACTCCTCTATTGAATTGCTACCCTTTTTATAGTGTTATATTAGGCAATATTCTGTTTTCATTTAAAAAATATATTCATCTAATTTTTGCAACTACTCTACAAGATATAACTTATTATACTAGGCTCTGTTTTAAGCACTTCTCATATATTAATGCATTTAATCCTCACAACAACCCTATAAGAAAGACACTGTCATCTACTTTTACAGATGATGAAACTAGGGCAGTGAGGTTTTATGTCATCTGCCCAAGGTCAAACAGTTATAGAACTAGTTAAACACTCAGCTGATCTGATTGCTCAGTCACTGCTCTTAGTCACTATGCCACGCATCCTGTTAGTTTACATCAAAATGGTTATATGCAGGTTGAACTGGGTAGCTGGTAGCATAACTTTTAGCTTCATAATGTTTCACCCTTTCAATAAAAGATTCATGCAAGATCACCATATATGGTCAGACACAATGGTGCCTGGATAATATAATTTTATGTTTCACCTGGATAATATAATTTTATATTTCACCTTTCTGAATCAGAGTTGCACCTCAATGTCTTGCATATTGATTGATATGTGTAAAGTAAAAATGTGTTTTAGTTTACCAAAAAATAACTCGTAAGTCTAAAAGGAACAATCTCTAGCCCATCTATTATAGCTTTTATATAAATGTACTTGGATTTTAATGGAGTTTTAATTATTTTGTTTCTTTACACTCTATTTGTCTTTATTATATATATCATCCAGTGCTTTCCAAACACTCCAAAAACTCACTAATATCAGTATGTGATTAAGTCCCATTTTCTTTAGCTCCTCCCAAGGTGCCCACCCACCTGCTTTTCTTCACTGCTTTGCTGATGGATACTTCTGATCTCTTCATGTCTTGTTTAACTCTTTCTCAGTTTAGTTCCTTGTTTTTGATGGAAGAAATCCAAGCAAATTTCCAGAAGCGTACTGGGAATATATATTTTATATGTACGGGCTTGAATTTATCCTTAGAGTGGATTTGATCATTTGGATTAATCATTCTCGGTTGGAAATTGTGTTTCTTTGTAACATAAACCCCGTACTGAACTGACTCCCAGCATCATCACGCTTCCACGTCGCTCTTGAGAAGTCTAATGTAGCTCTGATTCTCCATTTAAAGTGTCCATTGTATTTGTTGATTTTTCCTTTTTGGTTTTGACTTTTGAATTATTTTTTGTTTCTTTCCCCACTCATAAATTTTGGAAATTTCTCATCATATTTGGCATTCTGCTATTTAAAATGAAGTTTATCGTTTATTTTCATTCATTATCCAGTGTGGTCACTGGGTAGAAATTTTTAATCTATAGCACATACTTGCAGATTTATGAACTTCTTATATATACTATTTATTTTAAAATAATCTGCCTTTCATTCTCTCAGTCTTTTTTTTCTGGGACTATTTTTCTTAGATTCTCTTGGTTGATAATTTCTATTATTCTTTTGTCACATTAAAAAAAAAGATCTGGCATCTTGTTCTATTTTCTTGAAAAATGTCTCCTTTTTTTTCTTAAATGTGTCTTCAAATATTACACATAGGCACTTAATGTCTAATTATTCCAATTTTCTAATATCTCTTCTTTTATTATAGATATTATACTTGAATTTCTGTGGACGTTGAAGAAAGTGGAACATTTTCTTGATCTCATTACTAATTGATATCTCTCATTCAAGACCATTATATTTTTTCTTTCATAAATGTGTATCTTATTTAGAACATACACAACATTTCATACTGTAGTTGTCCTCTGTGTATGTGGTCAGAAGTTGTTTATTTAGGGAGTCTTCTAATCAGTGTACCCGGGACAAAGGTGGGCTGTGAAGGTGTTATAGGTTTTGCAAGAGTTTACTTGTCTCTGCCCATGAAGCAGTAAGCCAGGGCTGTGGCCACCAGAGCAGTGACTAAATAGCCTCTGGTCATGCATTGTGATATGTTAATATCAGTATTTTATTAATATTAGTATTTATGTGATCAAATGTGATATGAAATGTAGAGAGTTCTTATTTAGGATTTTCAAACGTGCACACTGATTTAATTGAATAATTTTCTTTTTCTAAACTTGACAATATCTGTGACTTCCCACTTATGTTTCTACTGTGCTCTATCTTCATCTTACCACTTAGAATTTCTCCCTAATGATAATTCTTTGCCTGTCCTTCATTTACCCAATCTTTTACCCCTTACTGAATGCTATTTTTAGACACTATTTGGTATGACGGATAAAATATTTAAACATGATATTTGTAATTATTTAATATAGATGGAAAATTAAAAATAAATGCATAAACAAAATAAGAAATAAAATAAATTTGCTATTATGAGAAAGTAGCTGAAGGAGAAATTCATTCCATGTGATAGACAAGTTAATATTTCTCCACTCTAAATGTGTATCTTATTTAGAATATAAGCAATGCTATTAATAATAAATTTAAGTAAACTGAGATCCTTCTATTCATAATATATTGTAAACTGCTTTTTAAAATTTAACAATGTGTATCCTTGCATGGATGAATATTAGATAATTAATTTATTTATAAATTAGTACTAAGTATTTAAAATAAAAAAGCATATTTGATTACATATTTCTAATGCTACTCTCATATTTTTTTAGGAAACTCAAAGATCAGCATACTTCATTGTTCATAACATTTTTATAGTTTATTTCTTAAACAGGTTTTCAAGAAATGAAACAGAAAAATAGCAGAATTTTCTAAAAAGTGGAATTGGATCACTGAAAGTACTTATGGTCTTAATTTGTGAACCAAAACAATGTATAAGAAATATTTTTCTTTTAAATATTATTATAATTTAGCAGAAACAAAAAAAGTGGGAGAAGGGAGATCTGGTCTCTGGCTCACTGCAGAGGAACATTGCAATTCTGATCAGGAGGCCACCACAGTCTGAACACACTCCCTGCCCTGTCGCCACCGGTATTAGAGAAGCTGAGTCCCCTGCGCCTGTAAAGAGGCATTGCCTTTGTGGGGCTTATCTTCGAAAGAAAAATATTACCAGTAATATGCTCCGAAGCTAGACTTCTGAAGCTGCTTTTACAGAAGTAATGTGAGCAAAATATTTTACCTAAAAGAGCATCTTCTTAGCCTACACATTCACGTGTGCGCAGAGTTGATAACACACATCACCAATATCCTCAATGCTGCACAAAATCATGAAGGCAGATTCTGCTCTTCTGCATTCCAGGCATCAAAAAGTGTGTCTTTTTTCTATTTTCTCATTCTCTCTGCTCTAGGAAGTGACCATATCCATTCCATCAGTACTACTGCTTCTCAGTACACATGATGGAGAACAGCCGTCTTTGCCTGGGCCCCTCTGTGCTGATATCAGAGGCCAGAGCTGTCTTTCTTAGCATATCCGTTACTCCACGCTGGCCGGGTTTGACTTTTATTGCCTACAGAATGAGGTACAGTATCAGAGGCGGTCTAAAATACCAACCATTATAATACAAACTATATTTGACCAACAAAATAAATCTCAAAGCTTCATTTTATGTTTCGGGAAATACAAGAAGCAAGTTTAAGCAACTGACACTTAGATGAATTAATCCCACGAATAAGGTGGCATTTTTCCCTTTGCAGAATTATAATAACCTCTCACACTTGTTATGTGGCTGTGTGTGCGCGTTTCTTTATATTTCAAGATGCAAACAACTAGTTTATTTAATTTAATTGGTAAGTTCTTCTTTCCTCACTCATCCCCTCATCCCAGGTATATCATTTAGCACAGCAACCACCACAAATATTTAATTAATGGTTGCTTAAGTAACTGAATGCCCTTTTTAATGAAACTACTGAATAAATGTATAAAGTTAACTGTTTGATACAACAGTTAATGGAAAATAAGAAGAGAAAAGTGCAGTCTTTCAGATAATTATTGGATTAAGAAATAATTTCAACTGGTATGTTTCTCGTGTGCTTTTACTATTCTAACTTACTCTGGGATTGAAGCTCAGTGGGAGGAATAAAAATAATTATGTGTTTTACATTTGTTTACTTGTATTTGCATGCTACTAAATATAGGCCTGTCCCACACCCATTAAAGCACAATTTTAGAGGTAGAGGAGTCCTACAGATGTAGGTTTTACAGAAGAGGTGTACATAAGGCGAAAGAATGCTGGTGATTCTCTATGTGGTTGAAAAGTAATAAATAAATAAAGCTCATTTTTTAAAAAAAACTGCACCAAAAATACAAGGTCGTTTTCAAGTTTAGCTTATAAATTAAATGTAAGTAGTGTTATTTAGGGGGAAAATAAAGATAGAAAAATAAAGTAATTTTTAAAATTTAATAAAGTTTTACATAAAGAGACACTAAAATAAGGAAGCAACTTGAAAATGAAAAAATCTGACATTTAAAACTGGTTTATGTTTTCATAGAATGTAGACAAGAATTCCAATAAGTGATGGCATTAAGTCCAAAAGTCATGCTATGTCAGTATATTATCTAAAATACTTTTCCCAAAAAAATGACTCACCAGCGGTATCTTTCACATACCAGAATGGCAATTCATAGTTCTATGTTAAACATATTTCTGTTCTTTTTAGGGTAGATAACATTTAAGATAAAGTAGAATTAGGAGAAGACTAAGGAGTCTGGAAAATGCATCCTTAGGTCTTTGATACTACATTCCAATCTCCTTTTATACACTGAAAACAAAGTTAATTAAAAAATGTGGAATTTTTAGGCCTTGCCCTATTTTTGGAGATTCAAAAGAAATATTAACATTGGACCCTTCATGGACTCAGACTTCCCGAGCTACAAGTTACTTAAGATAAAATCTCTTTTTAACCCTTTTGATTTTTTGAAATGAGGAAAACATTGAATTGTATCTCCTGTGGCCTTTTCCTATCACAGTTGGGAGAAGAAACTAAATCTTTATTCTCAAGGCAATGTTCTTTTCACTACTCAACACTAAAAAATATATATTTTCTGCATCAACATTTCCTTTAAAAAATTTTTTTATTGATTGATTTTAGGAAAGAGGAAGGGAGAGAGAGAGAGAAACAGGGATCTGCTGTTCTAGGTAAAACTAGCAACCTTGGCATTGGGGACAATGCCCTACTCAGCTGAGCTACTCTGCCAGGGGTCCATCAAGATCTCTTAAACAGGCCAACCATGAGGGCAAGTGAACACTGTGGCTAATGAGGCAAATACAATTACAATTAATGGATGTTTGTCTCCTTTCCTGTGTGTTCTTTTCATAAAAGAACACTGCAAGGTCTCTCCACAGCCTAAACAATAAGTAGAGGTCAATTTTTGGATTAAGTCATCTATATTTGGATGTGGCCAAAGTAGCTAAATTTATCTCTATGTAAGACAGTAAATGTTTTCTGCAAGCAAATCAATATTCCATAATTAGTTTCTATTTATATTTAATTCTTCTTGATAAATGTACCTTATTAATTATTTGGAAATAAGGAGAGAGTATGTGGCCAGAAGGAAGGGAAGGAAGAAAGGAGGGAAGAGGTGGGAAAAAGAGAAAACCAGGAAAAACTCCAAATTCATGCTTAATTGATGTCTACTAAATTTATTTCTCTTGGACTTTTTCCAACTCTGTGCTGAGAAATTTAGCTGCCTGTTACTGATTATTATGCCAGGCTGATGTAAGACATTCAGTTTTAAATCCATTATAATTTTTTGACTTCATATTTAAGTCATAGTTAAATTCTTACCATTTTCAGGAAAACATAAGAATGGTTACAAAGCTGTTCTCTATTTGGGGAATAAAAAAATGTATAACATTTTGAAATGACTCCTAGGATAGTGTTATAATTCCATTTGTTTTGATTAAATAATAAAAAAACAATAACTGATAAATATTTTCTGGGTTTAGTCATATAGATATTTGACAAGGCTCAGAGTGACATGGTTTTCAGTCATGGTGATTAGCTTTCTTATTGGTTTAACATGATTTTTCCTGCAGTGCAACAAAAACCACCTTAGGGATTCCTCCAGATATAGAGAGGTTGGTGATTTTAGGATGGCAGTGGGAATAAGTGGCAGATTTCATTGTTGTCCTTTTTCTTAAGTCCCTCAATCATATGCAGCCAGGTTCTTAGGTCCGGAGATTAATTCAGATTGAAGAAAGAATAATTGGAGAAAGAAATAAGCCTTCCTTTTTGGTCTAATTACATTCACCAGAGCATTAAAAATCACAAATTCTTCCTGTAGCAGAAGCTAATATCATATATTAAAAATGTTTAGATTGATTTAAATATATGAACAAAAATATATATGTTTATAAAAATGTTTGGACCAAAGTAAAGTTATTCACAATGGGAAATCTTCTGGAAACTCTAGTGGACCGTGGGTCTCAAGGATCCAACCTATGGCCCGTCTGATCCTCAAAGAAAATGATGCTGCCTGAATTAGTTTTAGAAAGAGCAAATGCATGATATCCATCTCTGCTTTCTCCCTTACAAAACCTGCTTGAACCAATAAATTTACTTAAATAACAGTTTAATAAAATAACTATCTAAAATTTAATAATGTGCTGTAGAACAGCGATTTTCAACTGATGTGCCTCAAGAATTTTTAAAATATGCAATACCTGACTCTTTTGTCCTGGGCACTGACCTCTTTTCCTTTGGATTGTCAAATAAAAGAAAAAAATGACAACAGCCAATGCAACCATAGCCACCCAGTGTGAATGAATCAAAATTATACCTATATTTTTGTTACAGCAGCAAAAAATAGAAGATATCTTGGGGTGCGCTGCCGAATTTTAGTAATTCGTTTATGTGTGCCATGAGTTGGAAAAGGTTGAAAAATTGCTAATATACAATAATGGTCACCGAGAGGAAGCAAACCAGCAGCAACGCTCGGCACAGAACTAGCCTCGCTCTGGGTGAGAACTGAGGGGACCAAGCTCGGCCAGTGGGTCCCCCTTCTCCGCCCCTGCCCTGCGACTTACCGGCATGGTTCTGCATCTCCTTCAGCATCGCCAGTATCTGCTGGCAAGTATCTCATCTGCACTACACTTTAAATGACTTAAAAAGTTTTAATCACTATCTTCTAAATTAATTGTAATATTTCAAGTATGGATGGATCAATCTAATGGGTGTTTGCAGAGATGATTTAGTCTAAACCATGGTTGAGGTCAGAAGACAGGATTTAGGAATTACGCAATAGAATCTGAAACATCAGATGGACATAATAATAATATAATAATAATAATAAAATTCAAGAGAATGGAAGGAGAGAAAAAAATGGGGCCCTGAAGTGCACAAGTTTAGAAATGGTCACATCAGAGAAGAAAAGGGCAAATCCAGAAACACCCCCTATGAGCACAAACCCTCAAAGAGAAATGTTTGTGCTGCTTTTTTCTGGCTGAATAATGCTGATTACCTATACTAGCTGCCTACCAGATGTATCTAACAATGTCTTTGGATTTTTGGTGCCATACTACAAAATTTGTGTTTTTTTGTTTTTCTACTTTTCAAAAAAGGAAACCTAAATAGTGTTGTAATTATGATAGTTATTGACTACAATATGGACATGTGCAGAGTCACTCTGCCACTAAGATTTTTATAATGAGTCCTGCATATTTTCATATCTACTACTATATAAAAACAAATGCACAGATGCAACATTTAGAATTAATTTTATCATTCTTCCCCACCACTGGTCTGAAGCCCGGTAGAGTTACAAACCCATCAATTCATAAGAGAGACACAGGAACCAAAATGTTTTCTTAAGCAAATAGCTGTAAGTAAGATTTTTCTGTGGGGTTTTTTTGTTTGCTTTTTAACTATAAATGCGGAATAAATGTTTTAACATCATAAAATAAGGATTCAAGAGTTTCATACTTTATTTACTCAAGATATCATTATTTAATGCTTGTTACTGGTGTTTTGTTAGGTGCTGGTACATGGACATGAGTGAAGGAAATAGATCCTAAATAATTAAAGTATAATAGGTGTTTCATAAGTGCAGAAATATACTTAAGCACACATACATGTGCACACAAGCTTACACAACATGTACACACCAAAATACAATGCAATGCATTTGGTAGGTATAAAATACATGCAAGACACACACACATACACACAAACCCCAAACCAAATACACATGCCATTTGAAAGAAAGATAACCTGATTTTTTTTAACCTAGGTAAATCTGTTCGTAATTTTATCCAAATCATATAAAGAACATTATTCCTTTTTGAATTTAGAATGCATGCAAGGCCTCCGAGTGGTTTTTCTTACCAACCTCTAAAAAAAAGGTAGAGTTGATTGCTTTTTAAATCTTTATCCCTTTAGCAGCACATAAGGAAAGTCTGCCATTACCTGTGTGTCTTTCTGGATGAATTGTGACTGTTTATCTCTCCAGCAGTCCCTGTATATAAGAATGGCAGCACAGAGCATAGGTGATTGGTAATATTTGCTCGTGAGTTAAAATCTGAAGAAAAATGAATATATATAGCAAGTAAAATAAAAAGGACTGGTTTTCAGACTACTGTTACATATTAATCTGTTATTCTATTATTATTTAGTTGACTTTAGATGTTCAGCTCTATTTGTCATAAAGGGGGAAATGACAGAGTATAACACCAGTAAGAGTGTAACACAGCTATACAGAGGGTAAGTCTGCATGAAGCTTTCAGGGAGGTCCTTCTACCATCTACCCTGCACTCTTCTCCTTGACCCTCACACGCCCTTTTGGGGGGAGTTCTATGGGGATGCAAACCAGAAATGTAGCAAGAATGGGATTGCGGTTCCATGTGGGAACAGAAAAACAGAAGTGAGTAGGCTCGCCCTGCCCCGGAGTACAGAAGGAACCATGGTTCCGCACGACTGTATTTTATAAATGCATGGAGCCTTCCTGACCCAGCACATCACAGAGGGATCATCCTGTTAAAAAGTTGTTGTTCTAGAAACATCTCTCTATTCAGGCAGCAAAGATTTTCTTCCAAGAGCCATTCAGGACAATCTGGGAAACTGCATCAGCCTCTTAGCTACCCTGCTGCTCCTTCCTGCCTCAGGGGTCAGCTCAGCTGTGTCCGTGGATAACCTCTTGCCATGAGAAGTGCTTCACAGCGAGGGGGGTCTCTGCTCCCCTCCACCCGAAGGAGCTGCTAAGGAACAAGAACCAGTCCTACAACCCTAGAGAAGCCCAAGGCCTGACAAAGTGGGCAGGTTTAAGCACCATCTGTGAATGCGAAGGTGGGCAGTGGCAGGCTTCCTTGCCACACTCACGCGTGATGGTAAAGATAGCAGGGTGGCCCACTCCCACGCTGGACTGGGCCCCTCAAACCTCACTTCCATTCAGCAGTGCGCGACTCTTGGCTGCAGCCCGAGAACCGGAAAAGAACGGACCAGGCTAAACAACTTCTGTCCCTTGGCAGCCAGCAGATGCCTGAGGGGAGGGGAATGGCTTTCATACCTATACATGGCGTCAGGTTTGAGCACTGAATCCTGCGTATAAGAGCGGCACAAGATCTACCCTACCTGCTAGAATTACAACCAATCATATGTGCTTAATTCAAAAAAATTGGGTCACCAAAGGACCATGAGGAAAAAAAACCTGTGTGTGTTGTGTGTGTGTGTGTGTGTGTGTATATACACACACACATACATATATTCTTGAAGAATTATATATATATATATATTCTTGAATAATTATAATATATGGATCTTTTGATAAACAACCAGTATATTTAATACCTATGCCTTTCCAAATACAGATCATCTTCACAGACTGGGCAATTAAGAAGTGACAAAAAAATCAATTTTCCAAGCTCAACTATCTAAGAGATGGCACACCCTTTTCAGTATATGTAGATTATTTCAGAAGCTGTCGCATGAAAACCATAGGATACACATGATAACAATCCTCAGCTGATTATCGGATGTCATATCTCTCCTTTCCATTCACCTGTAAAACGTCAGATTGTCGTAACCATCTTTAAAGACTGAACTTGGAAGAGACACTGAATGCAGTTCAAGGTAACCCACAGTCCAACTAATGTAAAAACAAATACCATTTACCTGTCGTTTTGAAATCAACTCTCTGAAAACCTGTGAAATAAATTTTAATGACTGCTTGACAGATGGCTAAACTCCTTGACACTCCCTGCTGTTCCAGACCCTTTCGAAAAGTGATACTCTCGATCCATGAGCTATTAAACATATGGAAACTTACCACTGTTGCGATTTATTTGCTAATATATTTGGTGCATATAATTCTTCTGAAAGCATGAGTAAAAAAATCCCAGTTTAGAACAATGCTGGAGAAAAAGTCAAAAGAAAATAAGTGGATCTTTTTGTTTTCTATCTTTTATTCATAGAATAATTGAAAAATACAAAACAAGCCCGGCCGGGTGTGGCTCAGCAGTTGAGTGTGGACCTAGGATCCAGGGATCAGGGTTCGATTCCCAGTCAGGGCACATGCCTGGGTTGCAGGCTCGATCCCCAGTCGGGGGTGTGCAGGAGGCAGCTGATCAATGACTCTCTCATCATTGATGTTTCTATCTCTCTCTCTCCCTCTCCTTTCTTCTCTCTGAAATAAAGATATATTTTTTTAAAAAAGAAAAATACAAAACAACCAAAATATGAAATAATTGTTTATGATCAAACCTGAAAACATTTTGAAAGAAATCAACATAAAATTTGTGTTATTTCAAAGGAAATTTCCAGAAAATATAAACTGAAACTTTGCTCAATAGGAAGCAAACAAAAAAAACTGTAAATAAGCCCCATGGCAAGGCATTGCCATTTTCAATGACCCCTAAACTAATGGTCACAGATTTTCTCTGTACATCTGATGGAGAGAAATTTTCACTTTCAATCCAGGAATTGAAATTCATTGGTTGGAAATACTGGCTTCATATGACTTTGGACATCTAGAAAGCTTCTGGCATTCTCACAGCTTATGTTATCAATCCTTTTTATATTTTGCTAACAAAAATCTCCCAAGTGATGCCTTATGTTCCTGAAGAGAAATGAAGCACAGAATGTCATTATGTTGAATGAAAATTTACTGACAAAGCCGATCTGAAGTTCCTAGGGACAGAATCATTAGCCTATCCTTTAGGCCTCAAAGTTTCTGAATTACTCAAAACTAAAACTGACAGAGAGAAATGTCAGGGTAGTTTTTCCCCCCCATTGTATTTAAGCCAAATCTGAAATAATCATAGATACACAGATATATTATGTTAGTTATGTATGCATGTCTGCAATAAAATGTTGTTTATAAAATTTCACAAGTATTTCTGGCATAATTTGTAAGGTGAACTTATAAGGTGAACTCAGCATTACAAAACACTTATCAGAACTATTTTAAAAATAAGTGTAAACATGGGTCACCTAAATTTCATCATTTGCAGTGTATTAGAATATATCTTTAGTACTATGACACCAACTAAATACTTCTAAAAGATTGAAATTTTAAGTACTTATATGCCATCATTAAATTAGAGAAAAACAACATCATTAAAATGGTAAAGAATATTGGGTTGGTTATATGCTACTTAATGTTTATAATAGCTTTGATATTTTTATTAAAGTCATCAGAAAATTGACATGTTCCATCTTAATGACAGGTGTGACCTTATGTATTAAAAGCACTGTTTTAAATATTCAACGACTACTTAAATCAACAGAATTATTCAAAAGGTTGGTTTATTTTGGGAAGAAATTATAGAAGTAAGCCATACTTATGATCATGAAGTATAGATTAAAATTTAAAGAAACAATATGAAGAGGGAGAATTTCAATCTTATAAAAGAAACTTTTGATAAGTCAAAAAGGTAGTTAAGCTGAATGAAGAGAAGTAATAATGAGAAATGCGACCAAACAACTTGAATTTATCGTGGGCACTTAAAAAAGATCTGATCTAAGAGATGAGAGAAGGAAAAGGCATTTCTCCATGGCTTAAACTCTCCAGACTTTCTCCCACTTCTCGTCCCCACTTCTCTTTCTGCCTCTATGATTTAATTCATACTCTTCACCTGGGGGTTCTTCTTTCCTACACCTTCTACATTTGCTGTAAATCTGTCCTTGAAATCTAAATTTAAGTATCATAACCACCATGGATTTATGTGTGACCTTTCTGGTCAGGATGAATTTTTTCCTCTGCTTCCACAACACGCTTTACTTATATTCAATTATTTACTGAATAATTGCCACCTCCCTTTACAGATCTTAACGTACAGAGTTGGCTTCGCTCCTGGTTTGCACACCTCTTGAAGGCACAGGCCATCTGGTTTATCTTTGCATCTCTCTTGATAACCATAGAACCTTGGCACCTGAAAGGAGATACCTGATGCAATGCAGTAAAAGCTGGTCCTGAAACGGCCAATCAAGACCCTAACTGGAAGGCTGAGTCAAAAAGGTAAAGGGATTAAGTAAAGCAAACAACAAACCAACAAACTAAAAACCAGACAATAGTATGGTGATTGCCAGAGGGAAATGGGGGGTGGGGGGAGATGGAAGAGTGCCAAGAGGGGATAAATGGTGACAAAGAGACATGACTTTGGGTGGTGAGAGCAGGATGCAGTGCTGGTTTTATCAAGTCTGCAGCCTCACTTCAAGACCTACCTATATATATAATTTTCCAGCAAATTTGAGTTCCCAAGAAACCAGATGTTTTCCCTTACCTCCATCTGTTTGCACCTAATACAGGCTGACAAATAATATCACAGTCCTTCAGTCATTTATATTCATGATGAGGTTCAATTATTCCCTTAACAGTTTTGCTATATCTGCATATTACTTGCACGATTATCACTATAGCTTGAATATATAACAGACACTCTATGATGAAAGGAATTTTTTCCCTGTTAACCACTGTGCGTATAAAACTTAGCATAATACCTTCCACGAAATGAGCACTCAAGAAATATCTATTGAATAAGTAAATGAACAGATAAAGGTATGAATACATGGGATCGATTTAAATTATTATAATACATACAAAGCAGTATTATCACATTCTACCTCTACATGGTTGCTTCCTCTAGGGTCCATCCTAGAGGTCTTCCACCTACTGGTTATGAAGGGGACTTGCAAGTATTAAACAAATGTAAAGTGGTTTACCACTTTTTCCCAGATCCTGTCTACCCAACGTATGGTTCCAGGGTCAGCAGTGAGCCAAGAGAGAGAGCCAACAAAAACAAAATAAATAAATAACAAAAGTCAAAAGATACAGTTGAGGAAAGCTCTTAAGAAGTAAAGCGAAAAGGTAACAAGATGGAAGGTAGGACCCAAAACTGGAAGACAAGTAGCTGAATAATACGAATTCCAGCAGAACAGAAAACGGGACTCAGAAAAATCAACAGTAAAATGTCCAATTTATTTCCTAGATGTAAGCACATCACTTTTCAAATTAAAACATCTCATTAAGAGCCCTGCACAATAGATAAAAATGGACCCACTATAAGACTCAAGACTAGAAATTTTCACAACCTTGGTGATCAGCCTCTGTAGACCCTTCGGGAAAGCAAACATCTTAGTCCAACTTCAGTCCTGCTCTCTGTTGGATAATATTCTCTTTGCTGCTTTTTTTGCCCTAAATTCTGCCAATAAACCTCATTTTATATTTTCACCATGTCTCTTTCGGTGTGTTTGGCCTCTTTTCTATTATAGGACACAAGTCTCAAAAATTTTACCTACAGTATATCCAGTCACAGGAAGCAATTGTGGAGCAGGCCCATGCTCCACTAAAACAAGGAAAAACAATGAGGCAGAAGATCAGAAGTTTTAGGAAAAAAGAGAAGGTGAGCACAAGAGCAATGAAACCAGACTAGAGTAGGTCGGTTTTCGTCAGAGTTTTTTTTTTGTGTTTTTTTTTTTATATATAAGCTAAGACATATGAGAGCCTTCTTAAATGTTTGTTTCTTTCTAAGTTCATGGTGTCTAGAGCACTGCCTGGTAAACATTAGATTCTCAATATTAAAATTTGGAAGGAAAGAAGAATTGAAAGGAGAAAGTAAAACAATAGATTGAAATGAATGTTTAAAATCAGATAATATGGCACTATATGCATACATTTATATTTATAAAGTTGTTCAAACATCTCATCTTTAAGTAATGCTTAAGTCCTTTAAAAAGACTGGTGCTTCAGGTAGGTTTTGGAAACAAACTAGTGTTCTAAACTAGTTTAAGTTAATTTCTTAAGGAGAATATTTTCCAGGTGTGTATATAATCAAGCAGACAGGTCAAGGTTTTCATAAGATCTGCTGTGCCTTTCAGTGTTCTTGACATATTTGTTCATTGAGCAGACACTTGCTTTTACATATTTAGCAAAAACTGAAGTTTGTAACACTCTGTGTCCAAATTAATGAGGTTTTGACACATACTTTAGAAGATAGCAACACATTATTAGCCCAGAATAATAAATAGACACTAAAATGAGAGAACTGACAACTCTGACGTTCTTCTTGTCACCTTACTCTCGGGGGAAGGACAAGGTGTTAAGAGGTGCTGAAAAACAATCACAGAAGAGTCATTTTCTGATTCTGTTGTCCAGCTTGATTTACAGGCGCTCACCCTTCAGATTGCGTTTTCTTTTCCCAGCTCCCACAGGAAGATACTCATTTTTACTGTGCTTATTAAACCACAGTTTAGGCAGCTCGATCAGAACTTCAGGGCCTGACACTCTTTGAGGTCCAGGCGTGCCCAGCGCCGCCCTGCGCTTCCTGAGCACCCTCAGATTTGGCTTCCATCACCCCTCCTCCAGCGGCCCCTGCCATCACCCACAGATAGGAGGTGGGACAGGAGGGCTCTGTCTAGATAGAGCCCAGCTCCTGGGAAAACCAGCGGCCGATGTGATCAACCGGCTGTTACAAAAGACAGCCTCAGTCTTACAGAAATACCTCCCTCGATGCTGCTATTTATTGGGGGCCACATGGTGTAAACTCCAAGGGCCTCTCACTGGGCCCCACAAAGCCTGCAGCGCTCAGGTCTGTCATGTAGAAGACGGAAAAGCAAATGAGGAATTTAAAAAAGAAAAGCCCAAGTAGGGAAGACTTAAACAGAAAACCTTTCTGCCAGAGACCTCTCGTGTTTGTGTGGCATGGGGTGGGGGTGCGGGCGTGAGGATTGGGGGTGCATGGTGACGGGGACAGATGCGGGGGCACAGAGTCAGCGACCCAGATAGAGAAGGAAAGGAGGATCGGTCACGATTTTCTCCCTAATCTTGAGAGCACTGGGTGAGATTTAAGTGGAAACCGCGTGTGAAACTGCAAAGCAAGCACATGAAATGTAATTTGCTTCTACGTTGGCAAAGGGAGGGGACTGACTGCAGGTGGGCTCCGGGATAATCTGTATCGTGCAATGTAAGCTTGATGGAAATAGCTTCAGAGAAGCGTGTGATTGCTGCAGCCAATTTAAAGTTGGAAGCAAAATATGATTACTCTGTATCTGGGAGCTCCTAGCCCAGCCCTATCCCAGGTGGGAATCAAAGACTATCCAATTACTTGCCTCATTTCCAAAATCTTAGAACTACCCATGGCCTCCAAGTCAGGATACTGGTAGAAATGGGATTCAAGATAAAATTTCTGCCTTTCTCCCGGGCTTGGAATGATCACATTTCAGCAGTAGATTCTAGTATCTGACTCCTTCCAAAAAATGGAAAATTACCTGCTCAGATATATTCTACCCAAATACTTTGAGTACCCAGAATAATATCACTTCCTCAGTAAGCCTCAGTTTTCTCTGTTATAAAATGGGTATAATGATAAAGGTTTTAAGCTCAGAAGAGTGACCAGTGCATTGTAACTGTCCCAGTTAAGTGAAAAATGTATTACATGTCGCCTTTCTTGACTTGTTGAGAAGATGGATTATTTCTTTGTGTTTTTCTAAGGGTGGCACTTGGGATATTTGTGTTGAGGGAAAGTGGTGATGTAAATCTGCAAATCAGCCCTGGCCAGTGTGGCTCAGTTGGTTGAATGTCAACCTGTGTACTGAAAGGTCACTGGTTTGATTCCTGGCCAGGGCACAAACCCAGGTTGAGGGCCCGGATGGAGTGTGTGTGTGTGGGGAGGCAACCGAATGATGTTTCTCTCTCTCTAAAAAAATCAATAAAATATTTTTAAAAATAATAAATAAATAAGTGAATCCGCAAAGCAGGAAGGGCTTTTGGTTAATTTTACTTAAGAGGTAGTTGGATGGCAGAGTAGGATCCAGCACTGGGCAATAGAGAAAGAGGGGGCAGATTAGTGCAGCAATTGGGAATTTGGAGATACAGCACTGAAAGAGAATTCTTACAAGTTAGCTTACGTGTTAATAATTGCAACACTTATCACAGAAATGCTTTATAACAAATGCCTCAAGATTCATTGGCAAACTATAGTAGGCAACTACTCTCACGCTCACGGTTCTGCAGATTCAAGCTGGGCTCCTCTAATAGGCTCTGTTTCCGACTTTGGGTCTAGATTGGGGGTCCGGCTGTGCGTGGCCACCCTCCGTGGGATGGGCTAAGGGCTGACCCATGTGTCTTCATTCTGGGGCCCAAGCTGACATATTAACAGGTATCTGGGAGAATCTCTGTGGCACTTACAGAGCATGAAAAGAAAAACTGAACTGTGCACACACATGTTGTCTTGACTATTGTCATGTCTCTTAACATGCTGTTCACCAAAGCAACTCATATCACCAGGCCTCAAATCAAGCAAAGAAGCCTCTTCTGCCTGTGGTAGGACGAAGTCCCTAAACAAAGAACATGGGCATGAGAAGGGGTGCTTATCTTTCATACAGTGTTACTCTGTCCTCTGTCTTTATCAATAAGTCCCCAGAAAAGGTTGTGTTTTTGAAATCAGATTGTGGGTATAGTCTAGTTGCTTGTTTGCTTCATGTAACTGTCTGTGAAATCTCCTCCAAGTTAGGAGCAGGGGATAAAAGTGGCCAAAAAGGGCACACATTTGTTTTACTAGGATTTCTCCAACTTAACAGTTTTCTGGAGCTCAGTGTTGAAGAATTATGGTTCTTTCTTTGCTTGTGCCATTTATTTTTTTGTACTTTCTCCTTAGAACAAACAGGCCAAATAAAAACAATAAAGAAGATGCCCCTTCCACTGTTAAATAATTCAGATTTCATCTGTCTAAATATCATCACCATCTAAGCGTCTAAAGACGCCAGTATCCCATTGTTCTAGTATCTACCATTCCTGTCTATTGAATATGGGGTGTACTGTATCTCCAGTAATGATCATTCACAACGGCGAAGCATGTATCCACATCTCTGTGATCATATCCCACTTTTGCTTGTATTTAACTTATTTAATGTCTCATTGGCTATGTACCAGATTGGGGGCGACCCAAAACTCCTCACACTAGGCAATGCTGGGGGGCATACCAGAAATCTGAACTATTTCTAGGAAAACATGAAGTCAATTTTGTAAACCTTTTGTTTGGTTCACAACTTTGCGCTGTCCAGGAGTGAGAAATGAGTTGTCACACATTGCAGTTAAAATCAAGAAGAGAATATTTAACTGCAATGAAACACTGGTTCCTATACTCTGAGATTTCTCAAACCAGAAGCCTTTCATTACCTTTATAACAGCAATGGCAATAATACTAATTAAAGCTTGGGGCCAGGAATGTGATTGTCCATGAGTTATAAGTGAGTAAGGACAGTCAAAAAAGAAAAAAATAAACATTACAAAACTCTACTACAACTTACAGGTTCATTTCCTTAGGGGCATTTGTAAGCCAAAATGAAAAGAAAGAATGGTCAAGAGGTAATCTCATAATAATAGGCAATTTAGCTGTGGAGAAAAAAAAGCATGGCTTTGTCCTGATGTTGTCCCCTTTTGTCACTCGTTGGTGATAACATCATCATAGACTGGAACTTAGAAATCATTAACTTAAATAACTTTATGTTTAACCTCCCCATTTCAAGAGGAGTTTGATTGGTATGAAACTCCAAATGCTACAGGGGTCAAGTGGGAATCTTTGGTCACAGAGAGAAAATAGCTGTGATTTGACCCAGAACTAGATTGTTCCAGTTTAGAAAAATCTATGCTTCTCTGCTCTTTTTCTACCTATAGGAGTATGCTTAGCAGTCATTTCCCATTTAACACCCAAGCCACCACTTATTTAAATGAGTTGCCATGTGGAAAACGTGCATGTGCTTGCAGGCAGAGCATCCTAGATGCATTATTCAGAACTCTTCCGGCTACAAGTGATAGAAAATCAACTCAAACTGCCTTAAGGGGGAAATGCACTTTATTGACTCACATAACCTAAAAGTCAAGAATGGTCTGGCTTCAAGCATGTTGGATCCAGAGGCTCCAAGGATGTCATCAGGACTCATGCTTTCTACCTTGGGGCTCTGTTTTCATCTGCGGTGCCTGATTTCTCAGGCACAGTGACAAGCCTGCCAGTGGCTCCAGGTTTACATGTTGTCCCTCAGCCACTTTAGGAGAAGGCAAATGTCCCTGTCTTACAAAATAGCTCCGACATAAGCCTTAGAATTGGAACTCTGGCATGAATTGTGTGCTCTCCCTGAACTTACAACTGATCGGCCAAATCTGTCTTATCTCTGGAGCCAATGCTGCCGCAACCCTCCACACAGGAATGGAAACTGTGAGAAAGAGCTAGCTCCTGAGAGAAAAGCAGGAGAATATATATATATTTAACCAAAGGAAGAAGAATTGGCTAGGATGCTGGGCAGCCATACATAACCTCCCCCCTACCCCCCACTGAGGCCTATCTACAACCAATGTCATTCCTTCTTCTTTGCTAAGCGAAGGTGTTTGATAGGTCCTAGCGTTTGTCCTTCCAGAGGCCTCAGGAACACAGATCCCAAAGGGTAATGGAACTAGAAGACTCAACAACACAAATTCAGTGACTTCCGTCTCTGCAATCAAGATGTCCTTGAGGGATATTTCTTGAAGGCCTAGTTACAGGCTACAACCTAATAATAAGCCTTGTAGTGTTGGAAAAAAATTATTTTGCAAAGTTAATTTACAGGAAATGAAAATAACATATGTGTTGTCATCTTCCTTCCCCCAAGCAAGTATTAAATTTAGTCTTTAAAAAGACCCCAGATAGACATCGTAAATGTTTCTTTCCACTGATGGTCATTCCATTACTTAGCTTAACTACTCCGTAGGCAAATCCCAAGCTCTTCATTAAAGTCAGAATTTAAATCCTAGTAGACAGAAGTATCAAATCCAAATACATCCTAGAAAAACAAAATCATCCTTGGGCTATAAATGAGAGGTCAGGCTCGATGCTTATTTTATAATACTTATTAAAATTCTGTAATTGTTGACCACTACTTGACTTTTGCCTAAGATTTGATAAAAGAGGGGCTGTTATATACAATGATAGTACAATTCTCGTCAACAATTTTTAAATTATCATTAAGAAGCTACTATAATAGAGTATGTTAGAGATACAGAAGAACAATCCAACACAGCTGAAGTCATCAAGAACTTAGGCTCTTGTTGGAGAGTTTTCTCATGAAAATTAATAAAATATAATTTAAAAACATGAACAAAAGACGCATAATACTTAACTTTGGCATAGTTTATCCTAACTACATGAAAGCATTTATCTGTGCTTGTATTTATTTTTTTAAAATATGTTTTTAGCCCGGCTGGGCGTGGCTCAACAGTTGAGTGTTGACCTAGGATCTAGGTGATCCGGGTTCGATTCTTGGTCAGGGCACATGCCCAGGTTGTGGGCTGCAGCCGATCAATGACTCTCTCATCATTGATGTTTCTATCTCTCTCCCTCTCCCTTCCTCTCTCTGAAATCAATTAAGATATATTTAAAATAAAATATGTTTTTATTGATTTCAGAGAGAGGAAAGGAGAGGGAGAGAGAGAGAGATATCAATGATGAGAGAGTTATTGATCTACTGCCTCCTGCACGCCCCCTACTGGGGATGGAGCCTGCAACCTGGACAAGTGCCCAGACCTGGAATCAAACCTTGATGGCCTGGATCCTAGGTCTAGGTCAATGCTCAACCACTGAGCAATGCCGAGCAGGGTCACACTTGAGTTTCTTGAAAGGGACAAGTGGGCTTTTGTTCTTTTAATCACAGTCACTCCTCCTCTTGCAAATGGAAGCAAAACTATTCTATATAATTATTTGAATGTAACTATTCAAATGTCAGTGTTCATGTGTAGTGCATTCATATTGTACTTTATTTTCAAGCTGAAATCAGACTCGAAAATCTTTTTTCTTGTTTTTCACCTGAAAAAGTTTATAGTTTCCCTGGTTAGATTAAGCCAGTTTGGCATATGATGGTTATATTACGTGGGTTAAACTACTTAAAACCCCAATCGCAAAATCCATTGCCTAACAAAACCGAGACTTACAAAGAGAAATTAGTTTGGGCAGTTTCTGTAAATCTCTCATCTTAAAGAAGAAAAGCAAGAAAGGCTGTTTCCAAATATATATAAATAAAGTTACCAGCTGCTGGGTGTTCCAGGAGAAAATTAAGAAGCAGCTGTGACTTTGAGATGGTCAGTTTTAACACTTTCTGATCCTAGTAAATATTAGGTAAGGTGAACATATATTTAGAACCAGAGACACATTTAGTTTTTGAGTGAAAACTAAATAATACACAGGAAAGGAAATGGACTGGAAAATTGTTAAGCAGCCTCATTTATTTTTGTTTTTGGGGCTTCAACAGCTCATATCTATCCATCAGCTCTGCATCCAGTAAGGCCACTTCAACAAACACACAACAGGATTTTAAGTGGAATTCCGGCTTTCTGGGAGTTTTTTTTGAAGTCCCAACACTGAAAATAAAAGGTGTCAAACTCTTCATATTTGTAAAGATCTGAAAATAATACTGTCCCAGAGGGTGATCCAAAACCAGTCTGCCGCAAGTGGACCATTAGCTGCCCTCCAGGCTATCTAAGGACAAAACATTCTTGGGGGTGTCAGTAGAAAGGGTGACTTCAGAGCAGCTTTGTCAACATTTACTACACAGAATCATCATTAAAAATGCTCGGCTGTACCTGAAACGTTACATCCTGACCGCTGGGAGTGGAACCCTGGCGTCGGCAGTTTTTAAGGCTCCCAGGTGACTCCACTGCACAGCCAGGTTAGAGACAATCCAGCATTTCTCTCTCTCCCCATGGTGCTCAAGTGGCACATGAAGAACTTTGGAAAGCTTGAGACATCTCAGCTAATATACTGGGGAGCTTGGGGCTCAGAAGGATCGCTGACCCACACCTGAGAAATTTTATAGGAGGGAAGACCTAAAGAGGGGGCCTGGTGTGCGAAGGAGGGAACAAGTATGAGAACTTCAGCAGGAGAAACTGTACTTCTGCCAACTGCGGGGTAAAGGTGCTGCCTTATTGGAGCCAGATGTGGGTAGTCTAAAATAGAAACATTACACACAAATACAAACATGTTAATGCTTCAATTACACCTAAGATGTGCCATTATTTCATAAGTTGACTACTTTCCCTCTTCTTTATGCAAATTTTTCTTAGCTTCGCTTAGAAAAATTGTCAGTTTTATCTAATTAACCCTCAGCTTCCAAGCGCCATCCTCAATCCTTTGCAGTATTTATTGCCACCAGTAGATGCCACTACTCTCTTTGAAAAAGCAACGGTAGATGGCCTTGATTCACAGAAAAACAGTGATAAATACATAATTTATTAAATCTATAAGTCAACACTGTCTCTGAGGAATCATCTGGATGCACTAAAATTTTAATTAGTGTTTTACTTGCTATCTAAAGATCATTATAAGCTTGTCACATGAGGATCAAGCATTGACAAACATTCTCATTGTCAGGGTTGGTCAGAGTTAACGTTAAGGCTTCAAAATTACTTCCCCTCAAATATTTAAGGAAAGAAATAAATATTTCTACATCTACCACCACCATTGATGCTTCCAGTGATGAAATTAAGGGAAATATCCCCACCACATTTTGCAAGAAGTAAGTGGTTTATTCATTTTACACTGTCATTTCTCTTTGAGCAATATTATGATATATATTATTTAAAACACATAATTATTTATACATATATCTTACATTGACTGCAAAACGTTCAAATTGTCGTACGAGACTTTCATTCACTCACTCATTCGTCCATTCATTCAACACATATTTATTGAGACCAACAATGCCCAAGCACTGTTTTAGGCACTCGGATTACATCAGTGAATAGCAAAATCTAACCAATGTTCATGGACATGTAAAATCTTATCATTTATAATAAATAGAAGGATTTTGACTGACTTAAAGTGACTTGCCTCTAAGGTCAGATATTTTAGATCCATCAAAAGATATTTAAAGTTTTAGAGCAACGTGGGTTACTTTAAGTTACCTGGAACTACCTATGGACAAGCCCCAAAGTCAAGGTAGCCTTTCTGTGACTTGGCACAAAAGCCATTCAGAGAAACAATGTGGCATTTCAAGATGGTATGGTGACAAGTGTGGAGTTGTGTGTGGTATGTTCATTTGTTAATTTTATCCAATTTTCCTGAGCCTCTAACAACCCAAAAGCAGGCAGGAAAGTGAGTGCGTGGAGCAGGGATAGCAGTGAGGGGAGAACAGCGTCATGAGTGTTTTGATAGTCAAATATCCTTCAGCAAAGCAACAGCTTCCTCTGCAGCAGAGGCTTATGAACTGCAGATTCTTCGTAATTCCACATCTGCTGCTCACATTTAGGAAAGCAGTTACATATAGAAAAACCTTTTCCTCCAAAGCATTAACATTGTCATCTTTCTTCTGTGTCTGTCCTTGAGGGACATAAGGTTGATCAACGGCATTTGTTGAACACGTTATGCTTAGGAAATGCGAGGAATAAAAAATAAACGATTTTAAAGGCACAAGGCATACTACCCCACATTTTAGAAATACAGAATTACTATATGGCTTTGAGTGCAACTATCATGAATTCTTTCTTAAACCTTCAAATTATGAGATAAGTTAATATATGGCTGGCATCATCCATGTACTTGTCATAACGTCAAGATACGTTTAGCAAGGGTGATCCCACATCTGATCCTAAAACTAGTATGTTTATTTTATTCGTAAAGGAAGTGGGTGTGCTCTTTTTTTGACTTTAACTCAGTCTCTCCTACAGCAATTTCCCTCTCTCTTCCTCTGTTTGCTACTAGGACTCTCTTTTTTTCCAATCAAAACTGTCTGAGGCCAAGAGCAAGTGCTGGAGACCATTAGCATCTCGTCCTTGGAGATCCTTTTTGAATTAGCAAAGTGCTTCCGTGAGTCACAGCAAAGGGCGCTGGGGTCAGTCCAATCACCGGATGAAAAGGAACCCCATCCCCTCTGTCCCCTCATCCCTCAGCGATGCCACTTCCTTTTTCCCTTTTAGATATGACGGGAGGAAAAATCTGCCACTACCCATCTCCCTCCGAGCAGGATGAGCCGAAGGCCTGCTATCTCTGCATTCCGCTGGCTTCGCATGAACAGGCTCCATCTGCGAAACTCCAGGGACACTACGGAGGGACACAGAAGACCCTGTAAAGCTTTTCCCTGCGCAAAACTGCTGGCTTTCCTTCCTTTGTCATCTGCTAATTTTAAAACGCTCCTTTATCGGCGTCTCTTCAGAGTACTCGAGTCACTGGCAAAGTCTCAAATTGTTTTTGAACAGGAAGAGAAAAACCCAAGAGTTTTTCCATGTGATGCAAAACCCCAAACCCGTCAGAGTAATTTCTTATACTCTGGGGGTGCCCAAAGTAGGCAACTTCAATAGGTACATTTCAGAAGAGTGTGTCATATTAGGGAATGACTTTTTTCAGAAACATTTTAATAAAAATAAAATGATAGTCGTATCTCATAAAGATTATCACCCATTTGGCAGAGGAATAAGGGGTTAAAATGATCTCTGTAATCCACCAATCACGGTGGGGGGAAATGATTTCTATCATATAAAAATTTTTAATAATTATTTCAATAATAATACACATTATTAACAATACAGGTTACTGCTGTATAGTGGTTACTTGAATGTAGGTTGCTTCTTTTTTTTTTTTTTAAATATATCTTTATTGATTTCAGAGAGAGGAAAGGGGAGGGAGAGAGAGGGATAGAAACATCAACGACAAGAGAGTCAGCGATCAGCTGTAGCCCGCAACCCAGGCATGTGCCCTGACCGGGAATCGAACCCCGATCGCCTGGATCCTAGGTCGACGCTCAACTGCTGAGCCACGCCCGGCCGGGCTAGGTTGCTCTTGAAAAGTTACCTCATATTTAAGAACAGTGTTATTCAGAGTTGCTGTATATTTAGACAGAATTGATGCATGAGGTTGATGGATATGAAAATACTTTTGTCAAATATCACCCAATAGCACTTTCTTTGGGCAGGTAATTAAGATACACCTAACCTACACAGTTAAATTCACAGATTCTCAGGATAGCAAGAATGGTTAGCAAATAACGAGTCCAAAGTCACAAATTCTACCCCTGCTTTCACTACTCAATATCTTCTTGAATATGAGGACAATCCCTAAAATTAGCTGAGTCTCAGTCACTTTATCTGGAGGGCGGACGTAACCATTCAGTTCACTCATTTGTTTCAGAATATTTATTAAGCATCCTTTCTGTGCAACATTATGCATATTCTTTTTATAACAATAGACTGATATAAAAGCTAAATAATAGGATAATTATTATAAAATAAGTTCCAAGTAACCACAAAATTATTTTTTATAAAATAAAAATAATTTTAAAAATTCTAATCTACTGTATATAAAAGCACAGAAAGAAAATGGGAAGAAAGTGTCCATCTGCAGAGGACTATTCAACTAGATCATGCTATAGCCTCCCAGTGGAATATATAGATTTTTGAAAGAGCAAGGAAGCTAAACTGATATGGAAATCTGTCTAAGATACAATGTTAATGCATAAAACAAGCTTCTGTTAAAAATTAAAAAATGATACACACACACACACACACACACACGTGTATGCCCACAAGGGCACGCAGCAGTCTGAGTACATGTGCTTTCAGGGGGGCTCGTGGGAAAGAGCAGAAGCTTTCCCTTCCTTTCTCCCCCGCCCTTCCCTCTTCCCCTCTCATTCCTTTCTCTGTGTCCACTCCTTTTCTTCTCTTTGGCCTCTTCTAACTCTTCTAATCATGTTTGGATGGTTTACCATTTATTGTGCTAAGTTTAAAAAAATTAAAGTGTTGGGATCATGGGCTAATTTGATATATTTGTTTTTATTTCCTATATATTTCTATATTAAAATATGTGTTATTAAAACATTTATTCCATTCAGTCATGGTGTTGCAGACATAGGCAAACTTTAAAACTTCACAAATCTGAAAGGGGAGAGCAGGGAAAAATGATTCTTGGTAAAATATATATTTTTTTGGTAAATAAAAATGTAACATTTTCCTCTTGAACTTTTTTCTCATATTTCTCAGTTAATTGAGGGAAAATGTTTCAACAATCATAAGTCTGTCTTCCACTTCCTAGACGCTTTCATTCATCTATTCATTCGTTCATCTATATTTCATTTATCTACTTATTTATTTAATAGACACATATTAAATATATACTTTGTCTCAGTCAATATGCTATGTATAAGCAAACAAAGATGAATAAAGTATAAAGCCCATGCCCTTTAAGAAGCATAAAGGATCCAATTATTTAAACTAAAATATCTGCAAAGTCTGTTGAGTCCTGTAGGAGACGTATGCTAATTGCAGAGGAATGCGAGAGGAAAAGTGAGACAGCTAAAATCTGCTTTATGTTGATAACAGGGAAATCTTAGCAAAGAGTATACACTTAAATAGAGTAATTAGAAATTATGAGGTTTTATATTGAGGGCCAGTGATGATGTTTTGGTAATTATTTCCTGCTACTGAAATTTGAATATGAGTGGGTTGTCCCTATTTCTGATGATGTCAGTATTGCAAGGTGACAGATTCATAAAGTAATAATCAAATCTTTCAAAAAAAGAAATTATGGCAATCAACTGGTGTGTGAATGGAGTAAATCATTTTAGGGAAAGGAGTTAAAAGCATAGCCAAGCAGGGTTAACACGGCCTAGGGAAGAGCCACAGCAGCAAGATGGGGAGGAAGGAGTTCCCAGAGCTCGGGTGAGTGCTGAGAACTGTGCGATGTTACAACAGAGAAATAGGATAGAATAAGGGATGTCCTGAGGGTCAGGCCATAAAGATGGGATGCTAAAGGGGATTTGACTCTAGAAAATGGGAAGCGTTTCATAAGCAGAAAAATATTGGTTCAAAATTTGACAAGGCAGTAACTTTAGTTATTGGTAACCATATTTTTCCTCTAATTATAGTTTTTTCCCCTCTGGGCCTCATTCTATTTCTTCTCATAAGTCCATTTTCAAGATCTCAAGAAGTGGAATCCTTCTTTCCTTTCTTTTCTTTCTCATTTTCCTTCTCTTCTTCTACCAGGTTTGGAAGGAGAGCAAGTGATTGAGTAAAAATTCTTAGAAAAAGTCTGGGCCATTTTGAAATATCTACCTAATGGAAAATGTATATACATTCTAATCTCACTATTACACTTCTCGGTACATACGCAATTTCTTTTATTCTTACACTGCACAAAGATGTAGGTTGAAACCTATTCACAGAAACACTCTTTATAATAACAAAACCTGGAATCAACTTAATTCCCCTTTAATAAGGAGATGGGTAAATCAGTTTCAGTATGTGCCTGTTATAGAAAAATATGCAGCCCTCTAAAATATGAGTTAGCTGCATATGTAGTGAAAACGGTAAAAAAGAACATCAAATAAATATATGCATGCCTTAATAAAAGTTGTACTAAAATGATAATTTATATATATATATATGTGATATATCTTCTGTAAAAATATAAAATTATAGAGAAGACTTTGACTAGGTAGTACATAAAGAGTAGGACAAATTAGCTGCACTTTGAATTCCATATATTCGGAAGCTTTGAATCTCTTCAAGATTATATAACAATCATATTTTTACAATACCAATGAGTTAATAAAAACAAATATTTGTTTAGGGCTTAACAGAACCTTTGGCAAGATATGTATTTTAATGAGGCTAACATGATTTTTTCCAATTTCTTTCATTCAATGAAATACTTAAGTTTATTGCCTTCTTATTTTTTCTTATTAAAATAAATCATTTGCATTCATCATGAAAATTAGTTTTAGATTACAGGAATTATTTCAGAATTAATCACAAGTAATGCATCTTGATTACCAAAATGTACAAAAGGAGGGAGTTGTAGAAATAGTAATGGGCATAAGTAGCTATATTTAAGACAAAATGGAAAAGATTAAAAATTGAATTTGTGCTTTTAACTCTGACAACATAAATACCTATTCAAATATTAATTCCAATGACTTACAAATCTTTACTTCTCCTTTGGATATGCTCTGTTAGTTTTTACCCCGACACGCACACACAAAACTCTTGGCCAGTTTGTCACTTGTGAAGTTTACAGCTGTTTCAAAAAATGGTTGAGTTATAGAAACTCACCATCACCTCCACAGGCACACAACCCCTCAGATAAATAAGCTGTAAGAAACTGGTTTAGTACTCAATCAAATCCATTCTTCTTTAGAAAGTGACTTATGGAAATCTGATTATATGTAGTTACTTTATGTAGTATAAAGTTAACTACATTACTAGGTAATCCAAATGTGATGGTCACAGAAAACTTTATATATATGTTTGGTCAATCTTTCCCTCTCCATCTCTCTCTCTCTCTCTCACTATCCTTCACACTTATTTTAAAAAAATCATTCACCTGAGATTACATGAAAAATTCCAGAATTTTCTGTAAATCATCTTTAAGCCTATGTTTGTTCTTGAAACTATTATGCTCATGAGAGAGTCACACTTGCCAGTTATAAATTTTCCCTTCATTTCAAAAGGGATTGAAGTTCTGAGGTGAACTTTCATACACCTATTTTAATATTCACTGCTGCCTGCAAGCTAGCTGCAGGTCATTTTAGTTACCAGAAGCTGCACTAATTTGCAATATCTTTCTATGACTATTTGTAGGTAAAATTTTGCAGGCACCTGCCTCCAGCCAAAGGCAAGCTTTAGGATAGCAACATAATCTCTGAGAGAAAAATGTGAAATAACCTAATTATCTAAACATCAAAAGGAAATACACCTTACTTGGCAATTTTCTCAACATTTATGAAAGGATAGACATTAAGATAATGGAGTCATTTAACCAACATGCATACTTAAATCAGTAAAATCGTTATATGAAAATTTTTTGAGCTCAAATGTTTCAAATTATGAATAATTTGTCAATTTATGCTTAAAACCAAATTTGAGAAATGTGAATGGCCATGCCCATTAAGAAAATTGATCCAAAGTCTGTCCCACTAAATGAGCTTATATTAGTGATTGTGTGCTTAGATGTAGTTGAATTCAAAGAACTCTTTGTGCCAAAACATTTATACTATATACTTGACAAATTGATTGGTGTGTTTTGATTTTGCAGTAACACAGAAATTAACTGACAAGGCCTTTAGGAGAAAGAGCATTAGGTGGAAAGTCTCTCCACGTTGAATCAGGATGAACAACGGAACCGTCCTCATGTTTGAATGTAGACACTGATGCAGCCAATTGCATCTCCTAATCTAGCTTCTTTGCTGTTTAGAAGAGTATTTTATTTTTAAATATGGAAACTGAAGAATGCATATTGTGGAAGACAAAATAATGGCTCCCCCAAATGTCCACATCCTGGTTCCTAGAACCTGTCGATATGTTACCTAAGATGGCAAACAGGATGTTGCAAAATTAAAATATGGGGCACATTGTACATAAAAGATGAAAACTTCATGATGGTGACAGCAGAGATTTAACCAAGTGTGGGGCCCTCTAGCACAGGACCCCGTGCAAATGCACAGGTCACACAGCCATAAATGCAGCCCTGAAAAAGGAGTTCATCAGAAAGCATAGAAGTTTAAGCTAGGGCCCACATCCATATTTTCATGCAGAACAGCGTACATATCTGTAGCAATAGATATGTCTGTATACAATCTCAGAATTAGATTTTAATGGGATTTTATAGATTATCTAGTCCAACCCTATCTTCTTCCAAAGGAGAAAACTGAACAAAGCACTTTAATTATATTAGTAGTTGAGATAAGAAACACATGTAACATTATTCTAAACACATACACTCCAAAAATTAAGGGTAGAGCTACTATACAACCCAGCAATCCCTCCCCCCTCCCGGGTATCTACCTGAAAAAGTCGAAAACATGTATTCGCTAAGATACATGCACCCCTATGTTCACTGCACCATTATTCATGGAGGTCAAGACATGGAGACAATCAAAGTGTCCTGTGATGGAGGCTGGGTAAAGAAGATGTGGGACATGTACAGGATGGAATACTACTCAGCCGTGAGAAAGGATGAACTACTGCCATTTGCAACAACATGGATGGACCTTGAGAATATCATGCTAAGTGAAATAAATCAGTCAGAAAAAGCTAAGAACCATATGATTCCACTCATATGTGGGATAGAAAACTGGAACTCATGGACACAAACAACAGTGTGATGGTTGCCAGAGGGAAGGGGGTGGGGGGTTGTGGGGTGAAGGGGATCTTAATATACGGCGATGAGAGAAGATATGACTTTGGGTGATGGGCACACAGTGCAATATACAGATCTTGTAACACAGAAACCCACACCTGAAACCCATATGTTCATATTAAACATTGTCACACCAATAAATTTAATAAAGTGTTATAAAAAAAATAAACACACTTATGCATTTCTCCTGACTGCCAGTTTAGTGCTCCTTCTATCATGGTAGTAGACTTCCTTGTTTTCCATCACTGGAAAACTGACCTCCACATCTCTGCTCTAATTTGATGCTTCAAATATTCTTTGACTGGATTGTTTCATGCTGTGTTTAGCAGCATAAAGAATGCTAATGACTTAAAGAGAGTACAAGAAATTTGAGGAACTGTGTGAATTGATGATTGTTATATAGTAATGAAAAAATAGAAGTGGAGGAATTACATAATTTGTTGTCAAAACGAACACTTTTGGGATTTGAGACAATAATATGTTGGAAAAACAAAGAGAACAGTATTTCGCTATAGTGTAATTATGCTTTTTTAAAGCATTATTTTCTTTATTATTTATATTATTTATTATAATTATATGTACATCTTTCATTATACTAATTCTCTTATGGTTTGGAATATGCAGATTTAACATTTGTAAGGAGAATTTTAATATTATGTTTATTAAATTTAGGAATAAAAAATAGGCATTACAGAAGCTTTGTTTCTTGGAAGCTTGATAAAAATCACAACGTGATGTCTCTCAAAGACATGAAAAAAGTTATAAGCAAATGGACACCAATTAGAAATGAAAATTCCGAAGTAAGAGTACATTCTGAAACCCATGTGTTGCTTAAAACAATCAGAGCATCTGTCTGCTTTTCTATTGTAAAACAAGAGAGATTTTGCTCCTGGATAAACAACTGATGTTCTGAACGAGGAAGTGATCAGTTATTAATTGGATCGATGTCTAGCTGGTCTCAGTAGCTTTTATTCTCAAAGTACTATTTGATTATGGTTGTGAGCAGAGTGTATCCTGTACTAAATGCAAGCAAGGGAATAGCAGGACTTGATAAAGAGACAGAGGAAAGCTGTGTGAGTGACATGGTTTTATTTGTTTGGGATGAGTACTTGCCCCAGCAGACAACAATGCCATTCATGTTGTTGAGCAGAGAGATTATACAGTGTGTTCCCTTGTGACATTCATATCCAAGAACTTTATTGGCAGACAGGATGGTTGAGAGCACTAATTATTCAGCTATGATTATTTTTAGGTGTTATGTGAGATTGTTCCACATTAAGTTCTTTAATCCATACACAACCTTGAGTATCCCCATTTCACAAGTGAGAAAATCGGTACTCATATGTGTCAAATCACTTGCCTATAGTCAGTCAGGTGGAAATTAATGGAGCTAATATTATCTTAATCAAATGCCAATCTCTTTCACATAAAATAGAGGTTCCAAAATGTTACTAAAATAAAATCAATTAATCTTGGGTACTCCAGGGTCTACTCTGTTTTCCCTATAATGTTCTGCCTTTCTAGAATTAGGACACCCTTTTTCATTTTGTTATCAGTATTCTGCAAACATTTTTTTAGCCTTGCTCTTCTCATTTGTACTAATCTTTCCTTTATATCTTTCCAAAAATTACCCGCATGAGAAATAAACATATGGACCCCCCCTAAAAAATTTTTAAAGGCTTCTTTCTTCTTCTATTTACCAACTAATAATCTTATTACTGTAGTAAAAATATCCTCAACAATTTAATTCTAAGGTCTCAGGTTTAGAAACTCTAAACCTACTTCTATCATTGGAAATTAACATATGAAGACAACATTCTTGGCAGTTGGGTGTGGGGCTCTTTTATGGTTCAGGTGACACACAAATAATATTTTAAAAAATATAAAATAGAATTTCTATATATTATATTTATGCAACATTTTGTACAGAGCTAAGATCTCTTAGAAAATGAATTATTTATAATCTCTTTTATATTCTGATGTTTAGAATTCTTTGTTAGTTTAACTATGTACCAGCTTATTCTTTTAAAGAATCAGGGATAAAAAATTTAGGTAGTAAACATTTATATGAACTTGAATAATTCTAGAATATCCATTTCGACTAATCAGGCAAAAATGAGAATAATAAAATGCAACTCAGTTTAAATAATAAATTAACATATTTGACAACACAAATATAAACATAATTATATGAACGAACTGCTTCTAATTGAGGCCTTTAGTTAAACAGGCACTTAATATTAATTACAAAAATTATTTCTATAAAGATGATAAATTCTTTCAGAAATGTGAATTATATTTTTTAAAAGATTTGGGAAAATGGAAGTGTGTTTTCTCCTCATAATAAAGTTTCTACTAAATTCTTGTGATAACACTGTTTTTAGTATAAATCATTCCAATGTTAAACAGCATAAACTTGATTAAACATAGGCAAAAAGAGAAGAAAAGGGCATGAAACAAAACCTTTGGATATTCAGGCTGTCATGAATTTCTTTCTTGTCTAATTTAAATGTGCTGTAGCTAATGATATTTTGGCACTTTCTTACCATCAAAGTATTTCATGAAATTAGCCTATTACAATATTTTTCTTACAGGCAAAATTAACATGAATGAGTTTAATTGATTTCTTTTTCTTTCCAGAGCTGTGAACAATTAAACAAATTGTACCACACGTTTATATTCTTTTTTGTTAATTATTCATAAAATCATACCTTCCGATTGTCTTATTTTCAAGTTTCAGTATCTTGGTCAGAAATGAAAACAGTGCCCATCTTGATAAATTCACCTAGCTTTACTTCCTGAAGAAATGTCCTGGAACAGTTATTGGGTAGTGCTTCTTAACACTGGCTGTTGTTATTCAATTTGTTTTCAGTCACTTTTCAGATTTTCTTTCACCACTTGTACGAATCTCAGTGAGATGAAAGAACTATGAGTCCTGAAAAATCATTGGCGGTAAGAATGTTTCAACCCAATGTGAAGGTTACCCTCTTTTGGCCTTCTTGGATTTTGTTTTAAACATACACTTTTAATTTTTTTAAAAAATATGGTTACATAACTGGAAGAATTATTATTTTTGCAGGGAAATAAATATTTTATCACACACTATTAGTACTTAATACAGTGCTTAAGGGGTTTTAATAAAGTCAAACTATTCCTTTCAGCATGGGCTAAGTGGAGGCTTGCTTCCAGTCTTCATTTTATCTCTGTTCCTGGCTTCCTTCCTCCCCCCTTCCTTCCTTCCTTCCTCCCCCCTTCCTTCCTTCCTTCCTTCCTTCCTTCCTTCCTTCCTTCCTTCCTTCCTTCCTTCCCTCCCTCCCTCCCTCCCTCCCTCCCTCCCTCCCTTCTCTTTCTTCCTGGAGGTATTTTCTAGAGTAAACACTTTTTTTCTTCATGTATTTAAAATGTGGACCTTCTCTTAACCTCCTCTCTGATACTCAATCCACCACCTCATGTCTCAGCACATTTTCTTCTAAAGACTGACAGCACCCACTTCAATCTTGGGCGCCACATGGTCTCTGCTGCCAACTCTGCCACTGTGACAGCAGGCACAGACCATTCGTAAAGGAACGAGTGTGAGGCTATATGCCAATAAAAACAGGTGATGCGCTAGGTTTAGCCCGCGGAGCAGTTTTCTCTCCTGCATTAGACTGTCAGAATGAATGCTTTCTGAGGACGGGGTTTGGTCAGTTTTTCTCACTGTTCTAACCCCAGTACCTAAAAGTGTCTAGTAGATAATAGGCATCCCATATGAATATGTTAAACATATATCTAGAATAATACATTTGGCAAAATACAATATTATATGATTTGGAAAACAATAGGATCCCGTAGAAATCAAAGCTTCACTGAGTAACTACGCGGCTTGATGATGAATTACTATGCCTAGGACAATAATTCACTATTTCAATTGACTCAGGCGCCACACTTGGTTTTTATTGTGAATTTGGTTAAAATAAACAGATTTCCTAGGTTAATTTCTGGACAGATTTTTTACATAGTGACACGCTCTTCACTGTTCTGAACTTGAATTACCCGCACTTGTTACATTGAGTTATTTCCAGACACAGATTCCAAGTCCTTCATTGTGTTTGGGTTAAAGATCTCATTGACTTAGCAGTCCTGCCGTCTTGTCTTGTCTGTCTTTGAGTCTGTTCACTGATGGAATATTTGCACCTTGATGGATGGGTGTCATCCATCAGTGTCTGGCTGCTTGAAGTTATTTCCTTTAATACTAAGCTTCGTTTACACCCATCTTCATGCCTCAACGCATTGCAGGGTGGAGAGGAGAAGCAAAAATTGTTTTTGGAAAATGTAGCTGACACCCACGTTGGAGTGTCCAGTACAAACAAGTGAACCTCAGAGAAGCCCTACTGCCAGCGGGGTTTATGTAGCTGCAACTGCTCTCCCAAGATCACTTACCATAAAGCAAGAGAAAATGGGGCCAAGGTAGGCTTCTGCCTGCTTTTGTATACAGACACTCACCAGAACAGAGCAAATAAGGAAAAACAGTCCCTCAGCTGGAAGACAACCTTAAGGAAAAAGGATGTTCACGGCTATCCAGCCGGTAGCTGGCAAAGCAGTTTTTACAAAACATATTTAATGTTTACAGCCACTTGGAGGCTGGGGAAAGAGTAATACTTTGAAAATATGTTTAATGTTTTGAAGTACTCAGTGGCCAAAAAGCAACTCCTGCTGACATATATTTAATGCTCAGAGTCATTTGGCTGTTAGGGGAAAAAAATAAACTTCTTGTTAATTTTTAACATTTACTGCTGATCAGCGGCTGCTAAAGCAACTATCAATGCAGCATGGTTTATGTTTGGGGACACACTGTGCTGCTACAAAAACAATTCATACACTTCTCTCGCAGCCATAAAAAAACTGTCAATACCATTACCTTTGCAATTGTACTGCTAATAAAATCATAGGAATCAAACCAAGGAATGAAATGCTCCCTGAACACGCAATCATGACATGCTATGGCCCTGAAAACAGTCCTGCCACGCTGTGAGCTGTGGCCACATAGCTGCTGACCCGGGATGGACCAGCAGGCCTGGCTCACTTTCATCAGGGGTGTTCCAGTGAGTCAGCAGATTCCAAAGCAGAAGCATCACCTGATAATTGGTGTTTTTTTACAAATCAACAGTTTGTCTCCATACATTAAGGTAAAACAGTACTCTGCACCAAAGAAACTTTAAATTGGAATAGAAAGTCTTAGGTTTTTAAATAGGTTTGGTACAGTTTGCAGAAAAAAACAGTAGTAAATTTGAGCTCATGTCAGAGGGAGCAACTATATGAAAAAAAAAAAAAAAAGATTAGATAATTAACTTGGACCGCTGTATCTTAGGCCTTTTCACCACTAGTTTCCTGATAATAATAAAAAATACTTACCAGCCTGAAAAACCAGTATTTCTGTGAAAATGGACTTGGGCCTTATGAGACATTTCCTAGGTCATCTTTGGCCTCTCACACAAAAAATAAAACATTGGACAGCTCAACAAATTAAGAAGGGAAAACTGAATGAAGGACCCCTGATTTAAACACTGTTTAAACATGTGAACATACAATCCAGAGACAGCTGACTCTAGGAACACTCCAAGTCCCTTTACGAATCACAGAACTCCTTCCTCTTTGCTGATCTAGAATAATTCAGTCTTCAGACCTACTAGGGGTGGGGAGAGGCAGGCCTTTGTGCTGACAGAGATACGGGAATGGAAGCGTTGGGCTGCAGCTGCAACAGGCCAGAGCAAGGTGCTGGAGCCGGAGCAGACTGAGGCAGGCATCCTCTCGGAAGCACTGCAATGGGTGTCAGAGATCTGTTGCTGCGAGGAAGGTATCTGTGCTTGGGGATTCAGAGCACTAGTGAGGTGAGCAAAACCTCCACAGCGAGAGAGAGAAAACAGTGGAAACAGCCAGTTCAGATGATCAAAGCTCGAATGGAGTCATCAGGGCATCGGCAAGGGGATTGAAGGGTTGGTGACAGTGAAAGGTTGGTTATAAACAGGGGCTTAATCAAAAGAGAAAATACATTCAAGATAAAAAGAGCCAGAATTCTCACTCTCAGAAAACAGAGTTATAAATTATAAAAAGGTTTAAGGAAAACTGGAATAAATGATGGTGTTAGATTGGAGCTGGCGGTATTAGAATGAAATAATTGTTTTCCATATATGTAAAAGGACACACAAATATTCTGTATGTATATATGATTAAATATATTCTTTAGTTGTGCCTATTGAAAGGGACTGGATTCAATGACACTCCAATAGCAAAGAATACACATAGAAACCAGATTTTGGCTTCTGAATATTAATCTTCATATAAGAGAGTTTCTAGCATATTCCAGGGCTGGGCAGGAAAAGTGCAAGACAAGTCCCAAACATAGTTTTGGCCGGAAAGCAAGGGATAATTTAAATAAGTGGTACTATCTAAAGGAAGGACCAGCTAGCTCATCTGATATCGTAAACTAAATTTAAGGCCCCCAAAGACATTTTAAAAATCACTATCCCCAAAATAAAAGGTATAACTAATTGTACATTCTAAAGAGCTTTGGAGTCACACTTACTTTCTGATACACAGGAGTTAAGCTTTCATATAAAAATAAAGATCAAACAGTAAACAACACTGCATGAGCTTTTTGTAATGATTAAATAGAACAGTGAATGGAAATCTATAGTTCGATTTTCTGGCCTCCAACTATTGCTCAGAAAATGGTAGGTCTTACTACATAAATTGTAATTCAGAATTGACATCTATAAAACGTGTCATAGAGACCTGGGTACCAATGACCCAATCAGCTGCCTCAAAACAGCGTAGCTCAGGCTGAGTAAGATAACACAAGTATAAATACGGATTTGAAGACGTTAACTTGTCAGCGCTCTAGGAAAGGTAACTTAAACTACACACCCTACTGATGCATAATTAGCAGATCTGGAGAGGGCGCATTAGTGTAATTCATTGTTACTCTAGTGATCTTAGAGAATTAAGGCCACATTCATAACGACCAGATTCCTCTCCAAGGAGTGACTGAGTTGGAGAACCTCTGGATCATTAAGTCATTTCCTTAGGTCAGAGTAAAAGCACTTTAACTATGAATATTATTTCATGGCATATTGGATGTCGCACAAGTTAGTAACAAAATGACCTTTCTCTTAAACAATTCATAGATTCACCAGAATTTTCTGCAGCTTTCAGGAACTAAATATATTCCACAGTTTTACAGGTCTTAAATATTGATCTCCTCTGAAATCTTTACCTATCCCGTTCACCAACGTCTGCCCTTTGTACAGTTATGTTCTTTATAATTTTCACTTTAGTTAATCTTCATTCTAGGTTTAATTGTTCACCATATTTTCAGATGTACACTCCATTATTGCTAAATAGACATTTGCATGATAAACTTTGTTTCAATATTCCAGTATTTCTTGGTATTTCATATTACAAAATAAGCTATTTTACTATACGTATTTTTACACTGCTCAATTCTTCTCTTTTATTGAAAATGAAGTAGGAACATTCTCAATTATTGGGAAAGAACAGCTATTTCCTAGAGAATACCTCGAATACAGATATATAAAACTGAGAGAGGGATTTGCTGAAACAACAATGTACTGCCCAATATAACATGGTAAGCTGCATGTGATCTTGACCAAAAATTATTTTTATATTCTAAAGAAAATTATACATAGGCAGAAATTGCCTAGATGAGGTGTGAGTTAAAAAAATAGAGAAAAAAAAATATTTGTTAGACAAAGTGATTAGAGCAGTGAAGCATTTCTCTATGGTAAGAAGGGTATGCCAGGGACTGGAGTTCAGGAGCTCTGGGAACATCAATATGATGCCTGGATGAACTGTTGGCTTTCGTTAGCTTTAGATTGGCCATGTAAAAGCTAAAACAAAAAACACCACAAATCTAACTGGGTCTCCTTTGCTTTTGGTTATATGGGTATAGGCAGGATTGTCAGGAATGGTAAAATTAGTGTCTGCTAGATATTCAATTTATAGTATTTAATTTGTACGTGGTATTTATACATTTTAGTATCTATTCAGAAAGAGTATATTATGTAGATGCAGTATATTCTTCTATAGGTCTCTCTGATACCTCACAGTAGTACAGCAAACCATGCCTCAACCCATCAGCATGCAAAAACTATTTTGTTCTCTCCATCACCTACCACTTGCCTGATTTCCCAGATTTATTCCCCTCTTCTAAACACTAAGGGTGAACTCCTTATTTAAGGGCTCAGACTCTGCAGCTATCTTTTATCCTAACTGGCACAACACAGAACAATTGTTTGTGAGAGAATTTTTTAATACTGGAGAGGGGAGTGTGTGTTTGCTTTAAGGATGCTCTTTGGGTAATAAAGTGTCACTGAGGGTCATGAATTCATGTAAATATCTCCAATTTTCATGAAGTCAGCAGCAAGTTAAACCATTTATTACTAAAGAGCATTGTCTCTTTAAAAGCCACCTTTTTCCTCAAAATATTATCTTCACTTTTCTCCCCCTGTAAAATCAAAGCACAACTTTAAAAAATCGCTTTTCCTCATTTCAGGGTCTACTTTTCTAATAAGGCATCTTCCAATTGTGTTTCTAAATCTCTAGCAACCATAGCAACACATAAAAGAGGCAGCTGGAAAATGTAGCAGAACCTGAGTAACAGATGTGCAGCCTTGAGTACACACAGAAATTTCAAACCTAAATGAACTACTCTGAGCTAATTTCTCAGGTCAAGGAGAGAAAATGGTCTTTGAATGGCCAAGGAGGTCACAGGCACAATTTCAAGTGCATTTATGATCAATCCATGTGACAGCTCCTATAGGCAGTAACCTGCTTCTGCCCTCAGGGTACTGAGTGTGACACTCCTGACTCTCCTCATGTGTCAACGACAGTTGGGAGGGCAGCAGACGCCCTCTGAGGAGTGTAGGAGATGTGAGCAATGTCTCACATAGGAGTTTCAAGTTGTTGCCTGGAAGTGATGAGTTGCTTTATCTTACAAATGAGCTAGAAGCTAAAATTTACTTTGAAATAAATTAAGGGATTGGCAATGGTGACCGAGGAATAAATGTTATAATTAAAAACTGTCATTAAACCTGGAAAACTTAACTCATCAACCTTAAAATATATATTATAGGACTTTGTAAATTTAGGTTGTTATTGAAATGTGATTTTATATTATTATTAATCATAAAGAAGGAAGATGATACTACTGTATAGCCTAATTGTAAAATTATTCTAATAATGACTTCATAATCATATTTGTTGCCTGGTATGAAGGCTTAGCTACTATGGTGACCTACAGCCACAAAGAAAACAATATCATTCTCTGGAATCTCTATTGAAGGAGAGATCCACAAAGGATGCAACGCACCCCTTTCGGAACCACCTTCAGACTCAGATGTAATACATGCTTTGGATAATTTACTTTCAGCCAAGAATTACTATCTGGTGTCGGTAAGTGTGGTGGCTCCCTCCAGCTATGGAGGTATCTGGAATTGTAATGACAATTTCAGGGCAAAGTGAGTGTTGCACTGAAAGTACAAAGGAATTCTGAGAGCTCGGGGCAATGTAAAGATTGGAAAAAAGTGAAGGATGTTATATATCCTCGATATTTATGAATCTATTTATATATTTAGAATGACGACAAAGGAACAATTAAAAAGAAAGAAAATTGAAAAAAATTAATGAAAGTAATCATATCCTCTATAGCGGAAGCATAACCTTATGGGTTACAAATAAGATGTTTACATTGACTTGCAGAAAATAAACATGAAAAGGCCTTGTAGCACCTACTCACCCACAGGAGACATTTCTGGGACACTCGCCACATACGGTCCATCCAGAAACTTGGGCTCGTTATCATTAATATCTTGCACCTTGATGATGAATTCTGATTCCGGCTCCAGGGGCTTCCTGGTTTCTATGTCCACAGCCTGGGCACGAAGCGTGTAGAAAGGTTTTTCTTCTCTATCCAGGCTCCTTATTGCATGAATGTCCCCTGTAGTTTCATCGATGGTAAAAACGGAGCCCGCGCCGTCTCCCGAGAGGGTGTATTTAACGGTGCCCTCTCCCTTATCTAAGTCAGAATGGAGCTGGGGGGAAGGGGGGGAGAGAAAATGAAAACCATGAAAGGATGGTTCTAGGGTAAAACGCCATACTTGCAGTACAATTTTTTATCAGAAAAGTAAAACAAAAAAATATATTGTTCTTTTTTTGCTGTTTGTTTATATTACACCGACTTTTTGATTATAAACATTTTAAAACCAAAGTTTGAAAAATATGTGGCGAACACCTGTATATCCCAAAGACTCCACCATTCACCTTTTAATCTGCTTGACTTGTCACATAGATAGATCACATATCCACCCTCATTTCAGCTTTTTGTCAATCCATCTTATTTCTTATAACACTGCAGAGATCAGAACACCCCCAAATGCATCAGCATGCATAAATATGACTATTCTGAACATTTGTACCTATTTACTTCTTTGATATGCTCTTGGAAATACAATTTTCATAGAATAAAATACACAAACCTTAAGTGCACTTATTGTTTCATTTTTCGTAACTGTAATTATAGTAAATTTTCTCATCAGTACCAAATCATAAAGTTTCCAAATATCCTGAAGATAGAAACCAAGGACCTGAATTCAGTCAAGATAAGGTGAAGAAACTGAGAAAACATGGGGCCTTTCCATTTGAAAGGAGAGGAGAGTTCTGGCAGACCAGGACAGCTTCCTCACGCATGGTGCCCTCCTCTCATTGTAACACCCCGACTTTCAATGAGTTACGCAAAGTTACTCATCCAAATGCCGGGGAGAGTCACTGGTTATCCTTTCACATTCGCAGACGAATGCCTTGTTCTAAGACACTATCTACAGGGTGTCCCGCAAAAATGTATACACACTGGGGCTGCCATTATTAACTCCACTGGGTTAAATCTCAAAAGAAAGAAGCATCAGTTGAGTTATCTAAAGTGTATATACATTTTTGGAGGACATTCTGTATTTGAAACCTTAAAGAAAAGTTTTGAACTTCTGTTAATTCCTTTTGAAATTCAACACATGTATAATTCACCAGCATAGTATGAAATAGGATATATATAAATGACACAAAGGTGAGGAAAAAAGAGAAGAGAAATTATCACTGTGATACTGTAAGTCAGTGTATTTCAAAGGGGAATCCAATAATTAATGGAAGATAGACCTTGTCTTGTAGATTTAGAAATTATTCAAAATGAATAAATATGTTATATATATTAAATTACATAAATATTACATTATATGTAACTCTTTAATAATATGTATACTTAAAAATGTATTTTAAATACATAGTTTTTATTAATTTTATAAAATATATATTCTTATAAATAATATGTATTATTTTCATTCAGATGCTGATCTGTTTTAAACTATTCTCACTCATTTGGGTACAGCATCTGATTTCAATGTCCACGTTTTTATATTTAAAAGTTCATTTCAGTCAACAGATAGGTCAAAGGAAAAGTGTTAAACTTTTACAGTGTCCATAGCCATTTGAGCTGCGCTTTAAAATGTGCAGACAAAAACAGTTCTCTTGAAAAATTTTGGGTAAGAATGAGTTCTATTTTTCTTTTTTTTCCTTAATGTTTCAACACCAAAAAAAAAAAAGCTTTGAAAATATTGTAAGTTATATAAACATCCTTTTGCAAATAGACTTTCTGGTATTTGTATTACTAATATAAAAAAAACATAAATTCAACTGTGGCTACGTCTTTGTTCTTAAACTCTACATTCTGGTTTAGGTTCTGTAAGATCGCATCGTCATTCAAATGCATGTTATTAAAATAAATTTATTCATTTTGTAAATTTGTACTGATTTCAAAATTTGCTCTGATAGCGTATTCGTACGTGAGTCTGAGCAAAGGATTTAGACCCGAGAAAGCCATATAATGAAGAGAATGAGGAAAGGATTCTGATTTTTCTTTGAAAGTTTCTGGATATTTTCCTCAAGTCTAAGAAAAATGCCGTGAATGACAGGAGGAAGTTTCCCTTCTAATTATTTACAAACTGCTGTGAAGTGTAAGAAGTTTCAGGGGTAAAATCAAGCTGAAGATAAATCTTCTTTGAACTTAGGAATTTCAAATTACAGATTTCAACCACACTATTAAAAATATTCAATGCACTAGGTATTGCTTTTGCTCTCGAATTTATCTAAAGATATGAGACGGGCAAAAGCTCAATGCAAAAGCAATGACTTCATAAACTGTATCCATTTTGCCAACAGCTCAAAAAATATGTGGTAATATTGTGGAAACCAAGTGAAAACTCTAAATAGGGTTTTACAACGTGATCCAAGTAGTTACCAAAAAATCTTCATTTAGCTAAAATCAGAACCATTTTCTTTTCAAACTGACATAATAAAAAAGCAAATGTGTTTTCAGCTCTATCCAAAATCCAAATTAAATTAGTGTTGTTACTCCTGCTTCCACCTTTCCCTTCTAATTTAAATTTGAGTTTTGCAGAGATGAAAGCTTCAAAAAAATATTTGAAAATATGTTAAAATTTGAACTGAAAATGAACTTGATTCATGTAAAGCTCCTGAGAAGATTAGAATTTTTATAGTAGCTCATTGCAGGATAATGCCTTAAAGGAGATCGCGTACAATAATCTGCACTGGAAGGCAATATGCAAAACTAGTTATTCAATGTGTTGATTAAGTCAGACACATGGGTGACTAGCTTACATCATAGATGTTTATCCACAATTAATTCTAATATTAAATAAATGATGTTGGCCTGATATTGAGTGTTGTAGAATTTTCTTCATACTACATATACAATAATTTAGATAGAGAATCTTATAAAGTGAAAATCCCCATCAGCCTCTTACCTAAGAGATAACTTCTTTGATAATTTTTATACACTTTCAGTTATATATGTATTTATATATTAATAAATGCATATAAATATATATATGCATATCTAAAATGGTACACGCATATTAACATATTCACATATTTTCTTATATGTATATATATATTTCTGATTACACATATATGCATAATATTTAAAAATAATAAATGAGTCAGTACTTTCAAAACAATATACTATAATGATATTTCAGTGGCATTTGAAATGATTCAAAATTAATTTTGAATGTTTGTATCATATGCATTTAAGGAAGGCAATGGGTTTTGCTTATCTCTTTATAAACAATGTGATGAATGTGTAGGTGTTTAATTGCTTAGTTCCTCAAAATAAAAGGGTAATTTTCAAGATCAAAACCATGATAATTTTTATCAAAATTTTAGAATCTTGAATGATTCTAGAAATTGATCTCTATAGATGAAATTATTATTTTTTTGATCCTTCAGCAAAGGATTTAATTCAGGCATAGCTTGCACTGCGAAGCTACTTAGTCCATTTGCATAAACAAGGGAGGTCTACCGAGGGAGGATTCCTGTGCTCTGGCTCATCTTTGGGTTGTGTTACCTAGAAAACTCACATGATGCCATTTTATACAGGCACTTTAAGCTACACACACAGCAAGCTAGTAATTTCTTCTAGCCATTTAAAAATAACAGCAAGCAATGTTTCTTATTTCAATTATTTTTAAAAAGCTGTTTCTGAGTAGGTGCTGACTTTATTTACTGATTGACCCAGCCAACTCCAATAAAATCATCTTTTAGTATTGACACTTAAAATAAAATTTGTCCTAGAAACAGAGTTCCCTAAATGATGGATGTAGAAATATGCGGTGTCCAGGCAGTTGTTTTGTGGAAGGGGTGTTGTTATTTTCTGATGTTTTCCAAGTCATCTCAGATGGAGCGTGAAAATGAGATGCCAAAAGAGGCTTAAAAAAGATACCAAGCTTCAGAGTGTAAGTGAAACTGAATTCTAGCGCTTAAAAGTTTTGAGAAAGCTAATCTAAAGTTAATCTCTCTGTTTATATTTTAGAAACTGCTGCACAAAAGAAGGAATGTATTCCTCTTTTCTCTGGGTTGAAAAGTGCGCATAAGAATAGAAACTGCTTTTATATTACTATGTCCAGCAGTGATTTTATTTTCATTTGCTATTTGCCAGGATAGGGGGTGATTACTAGGCATGGGGAGAGCATGGGGTTTGCTGAAAGGAGAAACTGTTTTATTTACATACAGGATGCATTCAGATAAACTTGCAAAAATGAGTGTAAGACAATTTTATGTGAGTTTCTTTGCCTGAAATAATTTCATTATGTATAAAACAAATGACTTTTGCTAGATTCTCCTTGGTGACCTTATAAAATACTTAGTGTTTCCATTTTTATAGTTGCTTAGTTTCCTGTTAATGCCTATTATGTTCTCAGGAACATCACAGTGGCCATTGTTATCAGCTACAAAGCCATTAGATTGTTTTTTAACGCATTGTTTACTGACAAAAGAAGACCAGACCCAAAGATGATTTATAACTCTGTCTGAGTAATGGTATAATGCAAAATTTCACTCTTTTTGAAGCCACTGAACACTCAAGAATATTTGACATCTATTCCACTCTGCTCCCAAAGGGGGTTCATTTGTTCTTCCTGGCTTGCTTGTTGCCATTTGAGCAAGAGGAAAACTGCTTTACAAGGTTGGGGATTCCCTTTAACAGCCCAATGTGAGTTGAGAACTCCCCTGCCTGGGTTACAGACTCAAAGCTATTTATCATCTGGAAATATTTCAACTTCTATTTAAGAAAGTAGAAATCCATTTCAAAAAGGCCCACATTTCCCCAGAGGTACGCAGAGGAAGAGCAAAGAAGAACAAAGGCTATTTACAATGCTTGGGAGCAACAAAAGCTAATGTTCTAGGATATATTATGCATCCTATTGCTAAAAAGAAACAACAGACCCAAAATGGAGTCACTTGTGTTAAGCCCCACATCACCCACCCAAGTCAATTAACCTAAATGCAGTCTCAGCCTCCCCCAGGAATGTACCTATAAGCAGTCAACCTGGAATTACCTGGTCAGCACTAGAGAGACGATCTCTGCCAGACGGGCCCCTTCCTTTCCCCTTAGGACAGCGGCCTTGCCTGAAACAATGAGTACTTTGCTAATAATTTTTTCTGCCTCTTTTCCATTTTTAAAAACCTTTCCTCTCTACAGCTTGGCTGAGCCCCTTTCTATTTGCTTTATGGGAAGCTACCAGATTCATGAATCACTGAATAAAGCTCATTTGATCTTTCAATTTACTCAGTTGAATTTTTGTTATTTAACACTGCTAAGGAAAAATTACATTATCCACCTGATCCTCTCTTTCATCTTGCTGTTTGTCCTTGAGTACTGCATGTGTGGTTATGGGAGGGGCATCCTAACTCTTTTTTCAGATTGTCCTACTTTACAACTTTAGCTCACCCAGATTATATTATATCATTTGAGAGTGTCACAATATATTAGCAGGTATTTCTGCAAAAGTTTGAGAGGTCATTGGCATGGTGCCTGGATTTGGAAGAAAAAATATGAAAGAAGGTTAAAATAATGTCTTTACTACATTTCCAAAGCTGTAGAACATTTTTCACAGGGCCATGCTTTAGGTAACAAAACATCTCCAGACAATAAACTCTTCTGATGAAACCGTGAGTAATGGAATCTCTATTTTTGGAATACGAGTGAACTTTATATGTGACTTCAGGTGTGGTTATTTTTCAGAATACTAGATAGATGAGTATGTTTTATTCTAGATTTAAAATGCCAAAAATTATGGGTAATTAATAATAATGACACATTATTACAGATAGATATTTGTTAATTTGTTATTTCTAGCAACTATCTCTCCAGGTTATTACTTTTATTATTAGCCCTTAATACCAGTAACTGTGAAATAGTTTTATAAGCTTTATTTAATTCTCAAACCAATCAGTGATATACTGACATGATAATTCTGATTAAAGAAATCTTTTTAACTAAATTCTAATAGTTGAAAATGTAAAATTTAAATTTTAAAAGCCATATATTGTACACTAACCTCCTTGCATATGCAATTAATAAAGCAGTCAGAACTAAATATTAACTCTAATGTAAAAGGACTGATCTAAAAAATCCATGATCATAAGAACACATCTGGGGTTAAAATTCCAAACCCATTACTTCTTACCTGGATGTTACTGTGTAAGTTATTAAATTTTGTTGGATGTCAGAATCCTCATATATAAAATATGGATTCTAATATTTACATTGTAAAATTTGGAGGATACTGCAAAGAATTTAACTTTATGACATTTATTTCCCTTCATTTCTCTCCATGTACATCCAAATGAACCCTATAGAGCAATATTAGTTTCCATTTATATTAACATATTCATAGGTACAAGAAAACTAATTGGATCCAAAATAATGACAGAAAACCCTATCAGGCTTCTACTTTTTGCTAGGCAATTTTCCAGCAGCTTTGTAAGTCTAAAACCACTGCAATGTTCAGAATGACCCTGAGTCCAATCCCCTTATCCTTGTTTTCAGATACAGAAATTGAGGCACAGAGAGGCAAGGTTCCCTCAATATACACAAATAGAAGATATAAAGCTGAGATTCAAATCAGGTATTCTAACTCCGTGTGTCATTGGGACTAGCACTTAAACCAAACTCTTTCAATTTGATTAATATAATGTCATTTTTCTTAACTTTCAAAACTGGGTCTCTCTTGAGAAAAAACTTTAAAAAGTCATTGACTCTTTGGAATGAGAATTAGATTACTCACAGATGCAAACTACCTAGAATTAGTTCTGTGACATCAGCTTGCTTGAACAAAGACTGTATTATTATGGATGCATTAATAAATATAGTTAAATTCAAAAATGCTTTGGACTGCCCATTATTGATTCCAGGGGATACTAAAATAGAGAACATAACATAGTACTTGCTCTCAAGGAGACACGAGGCCAGTTGGGAACAATATGGGTCATCACAAGAAAAATATTCATTCAAAAGAGTTTCTTTTTATAGTTTTGTGCTTCTCAAATCACACTTTCCTATTTAAAAAATTTAATAAGCATATACTATATATTTTAAAAGCATGCTATGACCCTGCTTAGCTTGGCTCAGCGGTTGAGCATCTACCTAGGATCCAGGAGATGGCAGTTCGATTCCCGGTCAGGGCACATGCCCAGGTTGTGGGCTCCACCCCAGTTGGGGGCGTGCAGGAGGCAGCCGATCAATGACTCTCATCAGTGATGTTTCAACTCTCTCCCTCTCCCTTCCTCTCTCTGAAATCAATAAAGATATACATTTTTTAAAAAGCATGTTATGTTTGTGTTTTATTTAAAATACAAATTGATATATTTATAGTTCTCAATTCCCAAAACTATACTAGGTGCCAATTATAAATTTGGAATAATTAGTAGTCAACTAGAAAAAATGAACACTATTTATACTGAAGAGAATATACTTACTTTTATATAAAAAAACTCAATTAAATGTTTTTTTCTAAGTTTCTGCACATTGATTTTATACCATAATTTGTTTTGAAACATATAAAAACCCATTAAGCTAAAAGCATAATGGAGTAACTCTATGTTTTTATTATTAACTCTATTACATATGTTTGCAATTTCCCCCACCTTGCCCACCTCCACCCAGCCTCTGCCCCACCCTCCCTCTGGCCATCACCATACTATCGCCTGTGGGTTATGCCTGTATGTTCTGTGGCTAATCCCTTCACCCATTTCACGCAGCCCCTCCTCTCCCCTTTCCTCTTCATTTAATTGGAAAAAGAGCCATGAACACACATGTTTTCTTTCTCACAACTAGTGACCATACAAGTAGACACGGGCATGTGTGTGAGGATGGTTAGGTTTGTGTGTATACATGTTGTATGTGAGAAAAAAACATGTTATATTTGTGTTTTCATCTGCTCACATATGCACATTTTTTGCAAATTGAATAAAAGGCTGAGTAGACATACACACTATAAAACAATGCTCTTAAGATAATGCAATCTGAAATTACATGATCTGCTTATTTTCTAAGGTAGTTTGAAGGTGACCCATTTTCTGTAGCATGCTTTACTGTAGGGATTGCTTTATGTCTTAATCACAAAACCATCTCATTGAAGTCTTTTATTTCCCTTTTTCACTTTACAATAAATACTTAAATGGATTTTTAATTTATAATATCACAAACGCAGAAAAAATAAATCCAAGTACAGATTGTGGTTTTCTCGTATTATGAGTCAAGCTATTTTACGTCAAATTTACTGTTAAGTACTCATATATCTCAGTCTTATATACATAAATATTATCTTATTTGCATGGCATTTATGTATTAAATATTCGCTTTTTTCCAAATAGTGTGAACATGAGTAATCTTAATGCTAAATTTCAATGTGTTAAAGAGAAACAGAAACAGACTGTTCCGTAAAAGAAATGCAGTCAGTTGAGCCTTGTTTCTGAATGCAGGTTAACCGGATACTTTTTTTTAGAAGATCTCATTATAGACACATTAAGGAAGAAATCATTCTCAGGGTTCACTTATTTCCCACTAGGGCTAATAGGATTGGGAAGAAACCTCCAAAGAGATAAACCTTTGACTTCAAATATAAAAAGAAAAAAAAAATAAATGAGTGAAGGAAAAAATGAAAACATCTCTCCCAGATGCTAAAACCTCAATTTTCACTGCTTTTCAAAACTATATACTATTGGAGGCCTGAGTGAAATAAGGTGATTTCAGGCTATTGCATTAATAAAGGTCAAAGTTTTTTTTTTCTAAACAAGAAATTCTAGGTTTTAAAAGCAGATGCTTAATTTGACATTACTTGAGACCTTAAATGATGAATAAATCAGACTTGTATTGTTTTTCAAGACACTGAATTGCATTATTATTAAACTTTTCTAAGGATTCATGGCATCTATGGACTTGTGTATGTGCATATGTATCACACTTTAGGAATGCTAACATACACACAAATACTATAGATTGTATAGCTGCATTTTTTCCAAGGTTACAAAATAGTTTATTTACTGATCTCCTTTCAATGCTTTTTATACTTTTCAGCTCTCCGTATATCATTGTTTGCTGATTAAGATAAGCTATAAACAGAATTTCTGAGATTATACAGAATCCAATAATACTTATTGTATTATTGCAGACTTTAAAACCTGTGTGTACTTAATACAGAATTAAATCCAGATCTAATCTTCATTCTCAATTATGATTGAGTTCAGACATAAGGTGTTGTAGGCAGGATTCTACAATGTTGCCCAAGATCTCTCCCCCATTTCTCTGCATGATCCCTAGAAATGAGAAGCCTATGGATTTAAATCTACGGTTATGCTGGGTGGGGCTGACCTAGTAACAGCAGACCTTTAAGAGCAGGAAGGCTTTTTCTAAGTTTCAAAAGCATCAGAGACAAGTGCCCAAGCTGGCTTAGAACAACACAAACACCCGTGTTTCGGTGGCTGATACAGGGGGGTGACCTCAAGGAGCTGAGGGCAGTCCCCTCTTCACTGCTGGCAACAGAAAGGGGTCTTCTGTCTCCTGTTTTAGATCAAAGTGAAATATCTCCCAATCTTAACTTCTGAATGAGAGAAAACTAAGCAAAAGATCTACTGTGTGGTGAGCTCAGAATTGAGGGAGGAGTTTTCATCACTTAAATTGTTGTGGGAAGCCAAATGAAATGTGTTGTCTCACTGTTACAGACATTTAGGTTGTGGCACAGGCCTCTGCTCTTGCCATTCAAGTAATAACAATTAATTAAACTTGAATCAAATGCACAGATTCAGTAACGTCATCATGCTCCAGACCAGTATTCTCTAAGCCAGCTGTCCTAAGCATTTTTTAAAATGGAATTTCCTATAATGAAAGCTTAGCAGCTACATCATTATGCAAAATATATGTTGAATGAAGCAGGGTCAGTTTCTTCCCAGTCCCCTTCCCCAATTCAAAATCACAGACACACACTGGAAGCTCATAACAATTCACGGAACACTTCTGACATTCTCTACTTGAACCTTTATGAATCCACAATTTAGCCACTGCCCAAGTCAATCGCCCAATTTCTTTTGGGGGAGGGGGGGAAATAGTGTGCTGAACATAATTTCTCTTTAATTCCAAGTTTTGATTCCTCCGATATAAAAAAAATACAAATTGTATTTTACTGTATTTTAGTTTAAAACAGGCTTCACGTGTTGCCTTATAAAATTTTGAATACTTCCGCTGCTCTGATCCTTCTATTCAGGAAGGTATAACAAACATGGCATCCTTTGTATATCCTGAAGCCTTCTCTGAGAAGTTGCCATATTATTGGTTGGTTTTTGAGTACACACTTGCTGCTAATGATGCTTGAAGTTTATTGACCCTGCTCATAGGAAGGAGAATAGTAAAGCATTTGAGCAGTCACCTCAGATATATATCAGTTCACATATTAAAATGTTTTTCATTTTAAAAGCTGCCTAACAGAGGTGTAGGCTACATCTTTCCTGTTCCAGAACTATTTCCATCACAACTCTTGAACTGAGCAGTCCAGCCCGTTGAATAATTAATTCCTTGACTGGAGAGAATGGCCACTCTGGCTGTCACACAATTATGTTGATCACAGGCAACAATTAAACCAAATTGGAATACCTTGGGATCAGGTAGTCCAAAAATATTGTTAGTGTAATTTGAATTGTTAAGAAGGAGGAATAGATTTTAAAAGAGAAGACAAAATAGTGTTAAAGCAATGTCTTGTTATAACATCCGATCATGCCTTTGGGACTGGAAAGTCACTTGGAGAACATTCTTTCAATTACTTCTTTTCACAAATGAGGAAATTGAGAATCAAAAAGGCTAAGTGATTTCCTTAATATGATAGAACTAGTTAATTACAGAAATCAAAATAGAAACTGGGTTATCCAACTCTTTGCCCAGAGTTTTTTCCATTAAACCAAATGAAATTACCTGCTCCTATTTTGGGCCCACGTGGCAATGAAATCAGCCTTATAATGTTTAATAAATCAAAATATTATGTGCTTATACAATTTTAAAAGTTTAAAAGTAAAAAAAAAATCTTTAGTTTTCTCAGGGTTGCAGATAAGATAAATTACTTTAGATGTATTTCATTATGATTTCATATGTAATTGTGTTACAAAATTTATATGAAGGAAAAGTCAGTACCACCCAAAGGCATCAGGGATTGAGAACAGATCGATGCTGGGCTTACAAATGGCCACATCAATTTTGAGCCCCATTAGCAACACAGGAAAAATAACATGGAGTGAAATTAGTAGACATAAGCTTTATTATGCAGGCAGAGAACAATATATATCAAGTGAAATGGAATCATTTGATTATTCATAATTATACTAATCTTTTCTATTTAAATAATTTATAGGGATGTACTAATTATTTTATAAATGTTGGTTTCTTTGACATCATTAATAATCTTTTCCTCCTTAGCTAAGAATAAGGAGTCTGAAGCTGAGGATATTAAAATATTTCTCCAATATATTGCAGCTCAAAGGTTGAGAGACGGGAAAGAAAACTCATGTGTACTGACTCAGTCTAAATAACGCACTTTCTCTTTTACTTTATTTTTCATTTTACTGTAACCAATTTTGAAAGTTTTTCAACAACAAAATCATTTCCCCTCACATTTAACCTTTTTAAAAGGCCCAAACCCTGTAGACATGAAGAGGCAACACTGTCAAATATTTTCTGCACTTCACATTTTTTATCACATGTTATATTTTGTGGGGCATAAAATTTTATGAAGCTATAGTTACATGCTTGCAATGGATTTTAAATCTTTTCATTTTCTGTGCCATGAGCGAGAGTTGTAAACCTGAAAAATTAAAGCTGCAATATAGTTTATCTTACCCATAAATAGTTGACTGTACATTGTGCAGTTTTGAGGTAAGTAATGATAAGGCTAAAAATGAAATTTCTCCAGGGAAAGCTACGTGATAAGTAGCTAGAAATGCCATGACATCACTGCAATTATGTCACCTGAATACAGAAAGAAAACTCTCGGCTCCCCATATTTACACACAACGAATAGTTACGTATAGTTGGTTCAATGAGTAAAATATTATTATTTTTTATGATGACACAGCTTTCTTTATCACTCCTCCTTTTATAACTATGAAAATGTCAAATAATACATGCGTTCTTAATAGTTGTTTTTGTTTGCACTGTAAGTACAAAAACCAAATAAACTTAAAATTTCAAGCTAATACATCATATATAAAGTAATATACCTGATTATTTAGGAATACTTATAAAACCTGCGGTGTCCACACATCACAATATTGTTTTCAATTTTGAAGTAAGAATTTTAAAAGTTATTACATGATATAAAGTCATCTGTGAACTGCGGATAGGTTTTCTTAGCTGGAAACTTGCTATGAAAAGTAAGCTCTAAAAAAGACCCTTCTTCTTTTGAACTCTCCCGGTCGGGTAGATCGAGCTTATAACACAAGACCAAGATGTATGTGTGATGGAGACAGGGAGGAATTTTAATATTGGGGTGTAAACTGTGCTTTCCCCTTACTCTCCTACCTAACTGCCGATTTCCCTCGCCCCTGACCCTGAGCATTTAATCAGAATAAGCACTTCCTATCCCTACGGAAAAAAGCAGAGCCATGGTAACATTTAGCCACCTAGCAGCAGCAACAGCCAATAGAAGAAAAACGGAGCAGAGCGAGAAATGTCCTTCTTTATTAAATCTGGAGTAAGCTTAAGCTTTTGAAATTTAAAAAATATACATATAAACATACACTCTAATGAGAATGCAATTCTAGTCCCTCCTCCATAAATCATGTATGGTTTTTACTATTAGCAACAACAGAAATTGTCTAGCAACAACATAAATTGTTTTTTGCATATTATATCCCAAGTTGATCACATGTAGCGCAGAGAGCAGGGCTTCCTGCTTGAAATAATCACTAATAATTTTGCCCGGCCGGGCATGGCTCAGCGGTTGAGCGCCAACCTGGGATCCAGGCGATCGGGTTCGATTCCCGCTCAGGGCACATGCCCGGGTTGTGGTTGATCAATGACCCTCTCATCATTGATGTTTCTCTCTCTCTCCCTTCCTCCCTCTGAAATCAATAAAAATATATTAAAAAAATAACTAATAATTTTGTATTATTAACAACTGTGACATCAACTTATACCTTTAAAAGAAAGTTGTTTCTCTTAAATATGAGGGAAATCAGCTTACTTACCAGGCACTGTCTGAGTAAAGAATCATTAAGTCTTTTTTTACTTTTTTCAGTTGAGTTAGAAATCTTTTTATTCAGAGCTCTCCCCCAATCTGTCTTTCCCTGCAGTGGCTTGTCAGTGTCAGTTTCAAACCGTACTCGTGACACTCTCCATGCTACAGGCTCCCTGACATGTCAAATGTGACCAGGCAGAGCTGCCACGCTGGAGCCTTACGGGTGCCAACAGCTGTGCTGCCCTCTGATCTACTGCAGTGTCATCCTCACCATGCTCCACTGTCCCATCTTTGGCCAGGGGCCTCTTGAAAAGGGCTCTGGTGAGACATTAAGTCTTTACAAAACATTTCAAGTGCCAGCATTTCAAAAAGAGTGATAGTATTTTCTTTCACAGAAGAAAATTAAAAAATATAGGGACAATATTTTGTGTCATTAGAATGACTATCTTTGGTGGACCACAGCTGATCTCCTGAAAAGTGAATCCACCTTTAGTACTTTACCAGGCACCATAGTTTCTGTCTTTCTTCCTTCTTTTCTTTCTCATGGGAAGTTAAAAAATTTCTTCCTTCAAAATAGGGCCTATTAAGGAAAGAAGAGTCTTATGTTCGCTATAATTTACGCACATGTAGGCAAGAAGTTTGGGTGCTAGTAGAGCTAACCAGTAACATGGTGACGGCCTACCAGGCAGAGCGGGGATTCCGCACAGGGACATAACCAGCGCCCTCCGGGAGATGCGCTGGCCCTGGAGCCAGAGGCAGGGCCATGGCACAAGAGCGGGTGGAGGGAGGCGGGGTGGTGTCGGGTCTGGGGAGATTCAAGCATCACAGGAAGTAACCGAACCAGACAACACTGCTCCCCTGGACATCGTTTAAGGCGGATGAATTTGAGCCAAAGATAGCTTTTGTCCAATCTGAAGAAACATGGGAGCAGGAGTTGTTTTATCGTAGCTGATGGACTGGATGCCACTATTGGCGTCAATACCCCTGCAAAGCAAGAAAAAGTAGAGTGAAAGAGAAAAGAGCTTGATCCCAACCAGGGATGGACCGCTGGGAGCCAATTTAGACTGAAACCTTTTAACTTCCCATAAACACTAAGAAGGGAGATGATTTTGTTGGGCTGCAGTGTCTCTCTAGGACTTCAGTTAATGAACCCTTTTTTACAATTCCTATCACCAAAAAACCAACCAAACAAGCAAAAACACTGTTTTAAAGCATCGCATAAAGTAAATTAAAGAATCTTAAAAGAGGTCATAGTTCTTCATTTCCACTCACAGAGCTTAGATGGAGTGCTTCTCCCACTTACAAATTTGCAGCTGGGCATTTGCCGGGAATGTTTTATTAAAACAATAGTAGTTATTAATTGACTTCTTTTTAAAAAACTAATTTTTATTTACTAAGCTTTCTTAGCTGGCTCTCATTAGTTCTTCTTCAGGTATCAATTAATTAGACCTATTGTTCCACCATGAGAAAACTGTTCAAGAATCTCTAGATGCCTTTTGTCACATACTTTTGTCCAGGTCTTAAAAATGAAGCACAGACATTTAAAAGGTAAACTGCAGGCAGCGTCTTCTAACATCCCCATTACATCTAATATTATATGATTCAAAACATGAGTCCAAGAGCAAATAAAAATGGACTTTTTTTTTCTATTCAGAATACAAAGCCATTGAACTATCTCTTCAGGTTTGGTGCCCCATCAGTTCACACTACGCTATTTTCACAAGAAATATGATTTGATCTGAGAAGATCTGCAGCAGCCTGAAACATATATTCCCAGCCCGTGTCTCTAAGAGTACTGTAGCCATTAAGTGTCCTCCATAATGGCTGTGATAAATCTTACTATTAGTGAGCAATATCAGTTAAAGGCATCTCTGGAGCTGCTAGCCTAGCCTACAGGTTCCCACCTACTGTGGAATTTTCCAGTCATAATCGTGGATAGGTCAATCTATTAAGGTTTCTCTCAAAGCAGTAAAGTCAGCAATAGCCTAAGGCTTCATTTTTAATTTATTTTTATTTTATTTCATGCAAATACCTTGCAGGATATCATTGAAAAGCAGGCTTTGGAACTTAACTTCCTGAGTTTGGTGTTATGATCTTGGGCGAAATAGTTAACTTCTTATGTGTAAAATGGGAAGGATAGTGTTAGTTAATAATAATGCTAGTTAAACAAGATAATAAAAGGGGCTTCATACACAGCAAAAGGTCCGCACTACTATGCACTGGCTATTATTTCCTTCCAGCTGCTTCTGCCTCCTTTCTTGTTCCCATTGTTATTGGAATGAATCTGCTCTTGCTGTTATTGCTGCAGCTTAGCCATGGGTAACTACTGCCCTCTGGTTCTTCTTACGCTTAATGTTCTTCTTTTATTCCTACCTTGAGAGCCTGAGCCCACATCTATGTGTACTTTATACCCGTTACATGGAATACTGAGTAGTCTTGGATATGCCTGAGATCAAATGTTTTCTGCAAGACAAGGTAGGTCATGGGGTATGTGGAAGTCTCTGAGAAAACAGGTGGACTAGACACAGGCATGCACTTTGAGCTGGTTAACTAAGACCGAAAAGGAAGGGCCTGGATGAGGCCTCTTCATTTTTCCTGTGTCAACCCCAAATTGCTCCATCACCATGACTGTTCCTAGGTATCAAGTAATCTAATTGTTGCCGAGTCCATCTCTAGTCATAAAGTGTTAGTTATTGCTGACTGGAAATATTTCAGCAATCAATCTAGGACCCTCACATCGTTGCCATATATATATATAAGAAGCAAATATTACATTCAGTGCCCAAGTGACGGCCAGAATGATGAAGGAATGTTTTTCCTGTCATACATATAAACACAGTCAATATACAATTCATTTTACTATATTTTTCACCTATAAAATTATATTTACACTCTATCGAACACCTACTTAGCTTAAAACAGAGGTTGTAGCAGTTCTTACTATCAACAGATTGTTTAGCTAGGATTGTTTTCTTACATTATTAGAAAAATAACAATAATCAGGAAAATTTCATTGACAGTTCCTATTTCTGAATATTTTATTCAGTAATTAAGAATCATTACAAATTACATGAATTTTGAGAAAAATGGAAAGTCATCTAATAATTGTGTATCTCCTCCATGCAAAAATAATGTGCTCACTCTAAAATTTCTCCCATTGAATAAATTAGAAAATGAATGCCAAAAAATATTAAATAACTTGCCCAATCCTACATAGTTAGAAGACAGGGAGTAAATATATAGGTATAAATGGCCCTACACTCTAAATTTTCCACCTGTATTTGTTGCAACTTTCAGTAAATTATTACTCCAGAGCATTAAATTATAAAAGTCAGTGAGATATGTTATCTTCGCGTTTACTAAGTCTACCTGAACTTCTGTATTTAGCACTCTTTGAAGATATCGCAGTTTGTCTTTGGGGATCTGACTGCAAAGTTGATGAGTGTGGCAGTCACTGCTAGTGACTATTCAATATTCATTTCCCCTTCGTCTTTATTAATACAATCCTTCCATATTAATGGAATCTATTATCGATGGGCTGTGTTTTGGCTAGCAGTATGCTTAATGAAAATGCTCACCTCCCCATAATACTTTGGAGACAGAGTAAATATGAGATTCCATTTTGGCTAATGAGAAAAACATGAACCAAACCTTTTGTGACTTTCAGGAAAAAATTTTTAAATATACAGGCCCATCTGGTATATGTCCTTTTTGCTGCTTTTCTTTCACCTTTCCCTCTTTTATTCTTTCCCTTTTCCATGTCTTACTGATGGAATGGCTAGACACATAGGCCCTACTTTATGGGCATAGAGAAGAAAGCAGAAAGCTTAAGGTGATGGATTGGAAAATTAAAAGGCCATTTTTGATGTTATCTTGGACTTGTTGGACTAGAGCTAGGATATCTATCTCTGGACTTCTTTTACACAGGACAAATAAATCTCCGTTGGTTTAAGAGATTATAGTTGGATTTCTATTCCATGCAGCTAACTTCTAACTTAGTAGATATTTTTCTTCATGCAACAGCATTTATGTTTGTAAAATTATTTACAATTTATAGTAAGGATCAAATTTCTGTAAACATATAAAAGAGAGAATCTTAAACTCAATTTGCTCTATAAATATTTAATTTATTAATATAACATAAAAATGCTCTAAACATTTTTGATTGAGCTATTTTACTTTGTACTATTTTCTAAATAAATATCTCATTCAAAGAAAACTTAGTCAAGAATCTCTAGTAAATAATAAGACAACCATTTTGTAAAGAATTTTAAAGATAAAATTTAAGGGGAATCGTCTGTATTGGAAACAACTACCGTCTGCTGCAAATCAGAAAACAGGTCTGTATACTAATTTGCATAAAATTATTTTTAATCTTATGCTTAATAATGCCATTGTCATTGTTTAATTATATTTTATAACAAAATATAAGCTTTGTACTTTAAAATGATAATCAGTTCTTTATTAAATCTCTTCTCCATATCTTTTCTGCAATGCAATTAAAATTCAATCAAACCAATTACAAATTGTTTAGTTTTAAGCTGTCTGTTTGAGATTCTGTATGTAACATGTTTGCACAAAAAGTAATTTTTTAGGAAAAGGAAAACATGGTGATTTGCATTCAGGAGCATGTGGTCTATTATTTTAATACAGAATATTATATAAAATTTGGCCATAACATTTCATGTTTCTACACTAGTCCGAAGATGCATCATGAAACAAAATATTTCATTAGCCTATAGAGACAAGATTCAGTGGGCATAGCAATACTGAAAAAATCAACATAATTAACATTTCATAAGCTCATATTTCCTGATTGAAATATGATTCTGTGAAAATGGACTCAAAGTGGGTACAAATAGAGGTGCTTATTTATTGAGCACTCTGAAAAAAGTTTAAGGCACATTCATAACTGACAAGTATCTGATTAGCCTTGTTTGAACATTATTAATTATGCTTTCAAAAATAATATCATATAGTTGAAGAAAAATATTAAAACAAAAATGAGCTTTTGATTTAGTGTGATATGCTTAAAAAGTGAACATTTTTCATTTTAATGGTACCTGTGTGGGGACTATATATGAGTGTTTAGGGATCTTACTGCCAGTCAGAGAATGGAATTCACTTCTATAAATTTATGAATAATCCTTGCCTTATATTATAGATAACATTTTCAGGATGATGCATTTATATTAAATATGTATAAAAAGAACTGTAATCTTTAAGTATAAATACTTTCTCCAAGTGTTTATGTGACTAATACTTGCAGAGAATAAAGGGTTTACTTAACTAAAATTAATAAACATAGTCAGATTTCACTGTTATTAAAATATGATTATTTTCTTTATTGCTGTCACATTAGCAAAATAACTAAAACAATTTTAAAAATCAATCCTTAACACTTTAAGTAAATATTCCACTTATAGGTCCAGTAATATAGAAGCTAACAATTTCATTTAAACAGGGAGCTATTATATAAGGAAAGTCAAGGAGAATATGTCAGAATAAACACTGTTATTGGAAATAACATTTTGAAATGGATTCAGTTGCATTCACAGTGGGTTGTCCTTCTGAGCACTATGGGAAAGAATCGTTTTATTAGATAATTCCAGTGCTGCACTGCCCAGGCTCCCAATATGGATAACTGACACATACTTATATATAATAAAGGAAAACTGCTTGCTTACAATATGAAAAATAAATGTGGAGATAATATATAAAAATTAATTTAAATAGTAAATCATAAAATTGGCACCTGACTTTCTAGAAAAGTACCATATTGTCCAACCAGCTCAAATTTAGAGCAGTAGGTCTAGAATACAGAGACTTTACTTCCTTTTTACCCAAAAAAACCCAGAAATTTACCTTAGCTCTATGTAAGGTAAATGAGAATTGGTTTTAGTTTAGTGTATTCCTAATAAAAGTTTACCCCTACAGAATTCTGTGGGTCCATTTGATTTTATTCTTAAAATGTTGTGTCTGTGTATTTCAATACATGTATTTCAAATAAAATATCACAGTTATCCTCTCTTTTTTGATTAATATTTATCCAGAACAAAATTAAGAACACTGAGTTGCTGCGATACTGATTTGCCTTTGGTGCATGGTCCTGAAAGATGCGTTTCTAATAAGGTATTCTGAGCAATCTTATATCGCCTGGTAACCCATCTTCTAATATTGTGTCCTCTTAGAAGCTCTGTCCAGTCCTTCTGATGAGCTCTCGTGTCTGGGTTGTGTTTGTCTCTGTCAACTACACGTCACATTTTACCGCTGCCGTTCATACACAAGACATCCTTTCCTTATCACCACACGGTGAGCTTCTTAAAAATTCTTAAAGGTAATATTGCCCAATATCCATCATAATTATTTGTACATAGTAGCTAAATAAATGCGTGTGTTTCTGTTGTTGTTGTTCTTTAGTTTTATGAGTAAATAAATGAATTGAATGGCCAGTAGGCCAAATAAATAAATAAATAAAATAACGATTTAGACTTATTCTAAACCAAATCCAAAAGCATAATACTTAGTTTATTTTTGAAATGTCCTATTAAAAGTATCATTCTGTGTTCAAACATTTTTTTGGTTCAGACTTATCTTTTATTTCCTCTTTTCCCAGAACCTTGAAGTAATAACTTTGTTTTGAAATGGTAGGGATTTGACTAAGAACCAGATGGCCTAATGCTGAAAAACCCCCTCAAATTCTGGATCTAGGCTGAAGATATTTATCTTTGTATCAGTGAATGAAAACTACAAACCCCCTCATCAAATCCCCCAGCCCATTTTCCTCTCCTTTCTTCCGACACAGCCAATCATTCTTTTCTTGTCTCTGCTCATTTTCAAGCTGAGAACATATGGTCTTGCATTTTCATAAGACACTTGTCAAAAGTCAATTCTTTTGTCACTCTGTCTTTTTGTAGTAACTGTTAAAACCAATTGTGATGCCAACTCTCAGTGCATAAAATCCACAAATGGAACACTACTGCAGAAAGGCAGGGACTAGCAGACATTGTTAGCAGTATAAACGGCTCTTGTTTCACTCAGTTAAAGCCAAGTCCTTCCGATGGCTTTCAAGTTCCTCTGTTTTCTGGCCCCACAGCTCATTCTCATTGTTTCCTTTACACCTAATCTTACATCTAATCACTCACCCCTGGCTCCCTGGGTCCCATGCACACTGGCTGCCAACTCACAGAACTCGCACTAGCTGTTCCCTGGCCTAGAGTGCAATTCCTAGATGTCCACATGACTAAATCTTACTTCCTGCAGTCAATATCACTGCTCAGATATCACCAAAATTAAATATCCCTGTCAAACCCATTTTAAATTGCAATTGCTCTCACCTAGAACACTGCTGATTTTTGTAACTCTGGTCTACCTGTTTTTTAAATAACACTGGTAACCTTTCGACATACTGTGTAACATGTCTTGCTTGACCCTCACTTTTTTTTTTTTTAACCACCCTGCTGGACTATAATTTCTAAGAGAAGAGGGATATTGCCTGTTTTATATGCAAATGTGCTCTAACCACCAGAAGAATGCTTTGATTACTAGGATTATTCAATAAATACTTTTTGAGTTAATGAATACATTTATAATTACTATTACAAATGCTTTTTAAAAAATTACCTGAAGTTGTACATTTGGTCAACTTGTTCTCCTACTCTCCACTATGGTTATTTTAAATGTGTTCAGCTCAGTTAGAGCCCCCAGCCAGTCCCTTTACCTGGGCAGCTCGGTAAGGTTATCCAGTGCTCAGATTGGCTTAATCCAGTGGAAGACTTTTCGGTCTTCTCTAACAGCCTTTGATGCTATTTACCATTTCAGCCTTAAAATCGTCTTTCGTTGGCTACTGAGATGCTACACTGACTTGATTTTCCTTCTGACCATCTGAACCTCTCACCCATTCCCTGTTCACTGCTGCACTTCCAACACTGCTGTATTCCCACAGTTCTTTGGCACTCTATGGCCACACAACATATAGTTGTTTCCCATGTTGCCAGAAATAAAGCTGAACCTTCTTTTTCATATCAATTTAAAATACTCTCAGCCAGTCAATGTTTCTCTCTCATCGATGTTTCTATCTCTCTGTTCCTCTCTCTAAATAAATAAAAACATATTAAAAAGTTGGACTATATCATTAAAAAAAACTCAAGTTTTACAACCACTTCAAATTTGATTATACATTTTGCTTTTTCTGTAGTCTTGCTCACAATGATTTTTGTCTTTGTGTGTGTGTGTGTGTGTGTGTGTGTGTGTGTGTGTGTGTGTGTGTTTTCTTCAAAGTTTTTGTTGGGAACTCATTTCCTGAGGGAATTTTTGAGGCCCAAGTTTAAGGAACGGTTCTTAGTAAGTGATTTGGGTTTGCATCTCCCAGGTATCTGGGATCACTTCCAACCTGAAACAATATATTTACATTTTTGACTTGAAGATTTTCTGGAACCACTACTCAGTATGAAGGAGAATGCATGGATAAAAATTCCCTGGAGAGTTTTATCTCCCCTTTTTCCACACTGAGCAAATTCTAAGACAGGTATGTTTATCTCCCATATCTTTTTATGGGGTGGAACTTGCTTAATTTTTTGAAAGTCTTACCCTAATTCAGGAGGACTAACCTGAGCTATGGCCCTGCTTGTCTTCTATCCCATACTTGTGTAAGGCCCATTAAATCTCAGACTCTAGGTTAATGGGGATGACAGCCATGGGAATGCACCATCAGAGCTCCTTCAACAGACTCTGGAACAGGGAACAGAATTGACTGATTGAGCCTCCGTTTGCCCTGCATAACTGCCAAGGCCATGCTTTCCTCAAGGTGTTCCCCACTAATAACTAAGCAAGGCAGGATGCAGATTCCTATGACTTTAACTGGGGGACTCCCCACCTGCCTGGCCAGTAATACCTTTTGGGGGACTGCTCTGACATCCGAGCTGTCAGACCTGCGTCACACTGCAAAGTCTCTCCCTTCTTTGGCTTGATCTTTCACACGCCTTTTTCCTAAAAGTCTCCTGCACGTGTAATCACAAATGGGTGATTAGAACTGACACAAATGGGGAACTATTCTAAGACAAGTATAATTCCCCAGAGCAACATTACTTATTGATTCTCTCCCCCAAGCATTTACTTTACATCAACAACTGTGCAGTAAAAAACAAATAATAACAATATTTTATTTTGAATGCTAGGCATTCTAGGAGGAAGATTTTTGTTTCCCATATTGCCAGAAATGAATCTCAACTTTGTCTTTTCTTATCAATTTCAAATAGTAAAGTAAGCTCTTTGACTAAAAACATTACATGCGCTAGTGAGAAATTTATATGCTACGTTTTTTTACCTTAATTTTTTCTTTTATACTTTTGTTAAAATATTACTTTACCATTACGGAGGGTGTGTCAGTATTAGCCTAACATTTTCTGAAGTTCTGATGATGCATAAATGTGACTGCATCTTAAGCTAATAAAATAGTTTATAAATTTTCCCTGCTTCTTCACCCTCTTTCTGTGCAAGTCTTCACAAAAAGATCTTTTTCTCCTTTCTTCTCTGACCACGAGAAGGTTGGACTAAATATTTACGGCTGTTAACCCCCATCTTTTAAGTTTGTGCATTTCATGACACTTGCATTTAACCAGGGTTGAATTTACAAGGCTTTTATTCTGGGTGAGCGCCCCATTTCACCCAAATCATGAGTGCTCTTTGCTTCGTGGAAATCTATTGCTTTCCCCCCCCCCCAGAATCAATTATATCTTAGCTGATCTCTTGCCCCTTTTATTTTCCCTGATAGTTTTCAGAATAAAATGTGCAAACTGCTAATGCATTATTACTCCCATTTTTTGGTAGTCCATTCATGAGTAAGGGTGCAGAATTGTCTGTCTCAGGTCTATTATAAATTTACAAATTCACTATTCTCAATCAGGCCCAATATCAAAATTTCCCTTGCCCTGGGTTAGCAATACTCTCAGTCATCTCTGTTATTTAACTGTAAGTTTCTCTTAATAAACTAAAATCATACGCATATTATCTGACATAGATGAATGTGTCCATCCCCTCAGAGACTTTTACATTTTGTGTCTCTCTGCTTCCGAATTTGGGGATCTGTTCCTTCATAAGTTTAAGGTCTATGAAGAATGCTCACCACTGAGGACTCCTTGAAACCTCTCTCTAAGCAGAGGTGAAGTGACCTTTGATTCATAAATGTGTCCTTACCAGGCCCCGGATTCACTTTCAAGTATATGATTGGCAATTAACCCTCAATAATGACTTGCTGAACTCTACTTCCATTTCAGGGGAAATAATCACAAGCATGCTCCCATCAGTGTATCTGGGAAGGTTAATGAAAATAAGCAGCATTTAAGAAGGACTGGTGGAAAGACAGTGGGCCACCATTTCCTCTGGATACTGGAAATTCTCCCTTAGATTAAGTCAGATCAGTGTAGAAAACTAATCCCCTACAACAAAAATAGACATCTAATAGAAATGCTTTTACAAAATGTTTTAACAAAGACAAAAACGCTCTTTAAAATTTACCAGATTATTTACTACACAGATGTATTTTCTTAAAATGTTTAACCATAAGGATATTGTTAATGGACATTGTTTTCATTAATAGGCACCCTCTTCAAAAAGACCAATGCGAGATACTTTCTTATCTGACCTAAAGGGTCAGTTTGTCTTTTTACTGAGTGAAAACAACTGTGTGTCTGTGCATGTGCATGCACACCTTGCATTTAACTTCTGGAAAGTCTGATCATATACCTGTGTCATATTTTTAAAAAGCAGATAGAAAGCTTAGAGCCTCATGGGAAACTTACTTCTAGAAAATAATGCTAACTTAATCCATATAATTTTTCTTATTCTAATTTTCCCTCTATTCTGATGCCCTTGCTCAATTAAATTTTATTTAATTTTTAAAAATTATATGCAATTATAAAATACATTAATCCTTCCTGAAAAAATGCATAAAATATGCAAGTATGGTATACACAAAAGATTAATAATCTATATACAATTTACATTTCATTCTTTCACATACTATCAAACTGCATGCAGTATTTCGAGTTTCATATACACATAGCATGCATTTGTTTACCAAATAAAGAAAACTAGACTTTAGAAAATTAAATCATTTCCTCAATATGTTTTGTTTATTTTAAAGAACTACTAGAGTTAATAATCCTGGCTGGTTTTCATCTCAATACAGTCAACTCTCTATTATCAAAGTACAGATTAATGGCTTAAAAGTTAATTGCATTCAAAAATTTCGCAGTGGTTGATGTAATTAAAATGCATATTATAGTTTTGAAAAGTTATTTTAATTATTAAAAATCAGTCTACACATCTACAGACCTCAGAAACGTCTGCTTTTGGAGCTTCTGATGAACCAGCAAGTGCCATACTGGGTCTACAATGATGTGTCCATTCCCTTTTCCTTTGTCTGTACTGTATTTTTTAACATAAAAAAAGAGAAATATGAAAGGCTTTTAACATTTTACTGTTATGTAGATTTCAAATAATTGGGAAAGTTGGTAGATTAGAAAAACGCATTACAATCATTACGAGGAAAAGAAAGGATTTGAAATAGGACAGAGAAAAAAGATGAATTAATCTATGTTGAATACCTATTGAGATCTTAAAGTAGAATGAAAAAGCTCGTCATTGTCTCTCTAACTTACAAGGTATATTTCTTCTATTTTAAGAGTTAAATTTGTTTGTCTTTCACTTGACAGCTAGTTACAGGCAAAAAGCTTTTACCCTGATGATTTACAGAACTGTTAAAATGTCGATGTGCAATTCCACAGAGAATCGTAATGGACTTTAGTAGTATCAAAGTATGAAAGATGATTCTGTGCCTTTAATATATTATACTTACTTGCTTGGGCCATATAACTTTTAAAAATAGGAAATGGAGAAGGAGTCTGAAAATCTTGATTTTAGTGTAGCCTTGCTACTTAACTGTAATTGTGACATAGAGCAGGTTATTTCATTACTCTCAAACTGTTTTCTCTACTTTGCATGAAAATAACAATGCTACCCTTCTTTCATGTGTATTATTATAAGATCAAAATGAATAAATACACATGAATGTGTAACTATAACTTTGTTTCATTTATTTAAAACTACTAAGTGAACCCTGATCTTACAGGATATAACAAATGTCACCTGTAAATGCAAATGCAGTGTTTTCCTTATTTGATAGAGGTTAATTCACATGAAAATTTTGGTATAATTCATACCAAGTCACAAGGTGTCAAGAGAGGTGGTCAAATTACACGGACATGCCGAAACATAAAACACCAAAATGTGTAAGAGTTCATCCAGAAGATTATACATGCTTCTTCTCAAATGTTAAAACTATAAATAAATAAATACACAACCGATGGGATGCAAATTCCAATAAACTCCTATGCAATGTTCCATAACACATGAAATACTTTGGGGTCTCTAGTATTATGACTTCTCATTAGCTGTGATATATCATCCATAAAAGGAATACAGGGTAAGTTCCCATTTCTTAGCTATTTTTTAGAATAAAGCACTAACACAAAAAAAAACCAAGCAAAAAAAAACAAAAACACACAAACAAAAAAAACTTTGTTGTAACATCCTAAAATTGAAAACTTAAAGCTTTAGATTAATTGTTCAAAGGCTTTTTCATATTAAGAAAATAGATTTTTTTATGTGGTCCAGATACCTTTTACGAATCTCATTTTTTAAGTTTCTCTTATTTGAATATACTTCTTTTTCCAGCATTGGCTTCTAGTAAGAATCAAAAAGTAAAAAGAGAGGATTCTACGTCTTGAGAAAGGAGATGCCTTAATAACATGCAAACAAAAAAGGAAAGTATTCTGGTCTCATATTTGCTTGGAATATCCCCTAATACCATTTATGAAAGCTCCCTGAGTACATGTTGATTTAAGAATAGAAATGTTCGGGCTGTATATATAATATACACATACATCTACATATTACATCTCAATTACATTAAATGATTTTATATAGGTATGTTTTACAAAGAATGTGTGTATATGTGCTTATTCTATTGAATATGTCATGAAGGTTGATAGACAAATTCTTCTATTGATGGTACAGGTTAGAAATAACTGGCTCATTTAGGGTAGGTCAGGCCAATTTGTGCTGGCTATGGACGATAGCATGCAAACAATCATCCTACAATGCAAACAGAAGCATAGATAGAAAATAATTCACAGTGTAAGAAAAGTTTAAATTATTCATAACAGCATTCATTTGCCTTCCAAGTTATCTGGCCTACCTGAACTGCCAAGGAACCGTTTAAAAAAATTACAGTAAGCACATCACTACCATTTCACAGTCTCATGGTACCGTCTCAAAACATGCCTATGTTTGATGGTACTGAATTTCAGCCAAAAAATGATACATATAAGAGGCATGCACTTTAAATATATCATATTTATGCAGAATGTTTCAAACTTTAAATATGCATATATAAGACCTAATTGGTGTAGCTGAAGTAAAACTGCTATAAATATGAGCTCATTCACGAATATCATGATGATCTTCACTGCCGATGTAAGGAAGCAAAAATAATGGAAAATTTTCCAGACTTAAAGCAGGAGATAAAACTATAGAAGTATTTGCTCAGCCATTAACTGTGAATCAATTTGTTTAATTTTCTCACAGCTGATTTTGTTTAATTAGGAGATGACATTAACTAACTCTGCAGTTCAACATCATTGCAAAGAAAAAAGAGGGTCCCTAACATACTGTGTCTTTCCTATTTAAGAAAATATATATTTAGTGAGTGGTTAATACACATTACTGTGTTGTAGTGTTTGCTATGAAAGTAATACTTTAAAGTTTCAGAATATAATAGCTTATCACAAAATAGAGATATACATATTGCATCAATTTTTTTTTTTTTTAAAGTCAGTGCTAACATAGCATGAGGGAAATATAATTCAACTAGAGAAATGAAAATTTACATTTTTATCTCTAAAACTGAACACTGATTCTCTGGAAATGATTTGCATTAATAAAATCTGTCAAAATGTGTTGAATATATGCAACATTTAGACAAATGTCATCATTATCTCTGGCTCAGACATGGTTTGAGGCCCATGTTCATCATGGTCTTTATTATATCATCCATGAATATTAAGACTGCAAATGACTTTCAGCTACTTATATACATAATCATAATATAATGTCCTTGGCTTTATAGAGTCCCAGAATAATGTTGCATATATTCCTTTTCCAACTTACTTTGTTCTTTTACAGTGAACAGATAGTTTACACTGGAGATTTTTGAAGCAAATAATCAGTATATATTCATGTAGCTTACAGTATCATATTGAACACAAACTTAGTTGAAAAGATCACTTAATTTCCTACCACATGCCTGTAATATGTGATTGTTTTTTTAAAGGTAAATGGACTAAGGAATTTGTTTAATAGCATCCTGCTTCCTAGAAATCTATTATTATATCATTATGCAGGAAAGTGTCAGTTATACAATAGCCTCTTTAGAATTATATAAAGACAATTTGCTCTTAAGCTTTGGTCATTGATAATAGCTAGACTGAATCAGATTAATTATAAATGTCACTGTTTTGAAATTGCTGTTCATTGGCATTTGGGATCACTGATTACATTGCAAAAGGGAAGAAACCTGAGAGTGTCCTCAGACTGCAGTATGTGATCTTCCTCGGTGGTCAACAGTAATGGAGGTACCCTGTTTAAAAGTTTACATGGAGCACTTCTGTGGTATTTGCTAATCCCAATGGACTGACTGCAGTCAGGTGCATGTAGGCTTGTACCCGCCAAATAATTTGCAATTTTTTCTGTTCACCTTTATGGAACCATTTTTATGAGATGTTAAAAGTTCTCTAGGTCAACTGGGGTCAGTGTAGGAATATTTTACATAGCAGTACCTGCACTTACCCAGTTCTACTTCAGTAATTTTTACTCTTCTTTGAAATAAACCTTTGGACTTATAGACAATTTTGACATCATTATGTTAGCCAAAGAAGTCAATATTTTCCACAGTAACTGGAGTTATTGAAACCACATTGACCTTGTTTACTTTCTGGGCTGAACTCCTTCTGTTTCTTTGAAACCTGCCTCTGTCACATCCAAAGGAAGACTCCAGAATCTGCTTCTACTCTGCTCCAGGGTCAATACGGGCCATCGTGTTTACTTAGACCTAGGCTACCGTGTGTTGATCCTAGCATCCTTTCTCTTTGCTCTCACTTCTTTTTCCCTGTACCTCATCCTCTTTGGCAACTCTTTCTCCCTTGAACCTTGACTAACAACAACCCTGATGATTTACAGAAAGAATTGGACCAGTGATCAGAAACGAGAGACATCAAAACCTAGAAAAATTCAGTTGTCCCAACCATAACTTTAGTAGCCATTAGAAATGAGGAAAAGTACAACCTGAGCGAGACCATGAGGCCCCATGCTTCTAATTTCACCTCACTCTATGAAAATGCCAATGCAGCTGCTGAGGAAATAAGCTGGTCTCCAGATGCTTCTCACTGAGCAATCAGCTGAAAGACGCCATTAATCTCTATGTGAATAGTAATAACTTGTGTTTACATTTTCAAAATGATTCTATTATCTGTGAATTGTCTCAAGAAATGTCCTTCTATTTAATGAAGGAGATGTAAACTTTGGGGCCAAGTTTACCATGCACTTAGAGAAGCAATTTTTTAAAAAAATGAATGAAGAGAGTGAGAGATTAAGAATGAACAGATATAGGAATATCTGAGTTGCTTTGAGTTTTTTCAACTGAGATCTCTCTTTTGGCTCTTACCATTATTTAGTCCAGGTTATCTGCTTTTCTTGGATATTATGAAAGTGTTGTGTTTTTCCAATATACATCCTTGCTTCCCTTGATTAAGCTAGTTTAAGGAGCTTCAATTTTCAAAATCAAAAGTAACTTAACAGACACAATTTTGAAAAGATAAATTGCCTACTTTTTCCTCTTTATGATAAATATTGATAAGTGCTTACCCTAAAAGAGCCTCACAAGCACTCAACCAATAAAAGTCCATTACACACATTTATTTCAAAACTTAACACATTTCAAACTTTATTATTTCAAAACTTATCACAATCAGTAAGAAAGATGATGAGATCTAAGTTGTATTGATATGGATTAACTGGGTAAATGTTACCTCAAAAAACAGTATGAGTTCCATGATGACAATGGTATTCCTCATTTGGTTTATGGAAATTGCACACATGTGAGCACTCAATGTTATTTACTTAATCAACAGATGAATGAGCAAATATAACATGGCTTGTGCAAGTATTCTTGAAACTACAAACTAGATTGTCTGAATTGAAGCGAGGCTATACTTCTAATTTGACCTTGGATAAGTAGGCAAGGAGCTTTGTTTACGTGGAAGTCATTGGAAATAGTGTTTTAAAATATCTTCTATACAACTAGCACTTTCAAGTGCTAGCATACCAGTGACTCAGTGGTAAAACTTATAAAAATGTGATCTACTGAAGACTAGGACTATCGGTAGTGTTAAGTACAGGAATGTTCAACAATGTACTGAAAAACATAAATGTTTCAGTGTTTTCTGATTTTATCATTTCGGTATATTATTAGAGCTATACATCCTGCCCTGCCCTGTTTAGGCCCTGTTCTGTATGCTGGAGAAAGACCTACTACATGATGATATATTTGCCTTTATGTACCTTCTATTTAGGTGAACAACATAAAAGTGAACAAATGCTTATATTCTAAGAGTATATTTAATAAATTAAAGAGCATATAGTTAGAAATGCTTGTGCTGAGTGTCAAAGTGGGTGTCCCTGCTCCATAGCTTTGGTCATTAGAACTGTACCATTTATTGAGCAGATCCATAATATTTCAGGCAAAAAAAAAAAAAAAAAAAGGCATATGCATAGCACTCAGGACAGAAAGACTAAAATAACCTTCTCGGAACATAAAATAGTTTGACCTGATGTCAGTTTCAAATACATTTAGAGACGTAAGATTAATGCAGCTAATAACAACACTGGAATAACTATCATATGAAAGGTATTCAAGTCTGCTCATAGCAAAATGCCAGAGTCTGGGTGGTGTATACAACAGAAATTTATTTCTTATAGTTTTGGAGGTTGGAAAGTCCAAGATAAAGGGGACAGCAAATTTTGTTCCTAGTAAGAACTGCCTTCTTGCTGTATGCTCACATTTGAGATATATAGCCTCTTTCCTCAGTGTGTGTGTGAGAGACACACATACAGAGAGAGAGAGAGAAAAAGAGAGAGAAGAGAGAGAGAGAGAGAGAAGGTGCTCTTTTTCTAATGAGTCCACTAATCCTATGGAATTAGGGCCTTCCCCTAATGACCTCATTTAAACTCAGTGGACTCTTAAAGACCCTATCTCCGATAGATTTTGGGGCATATCATTCCAATTCAGTCCATGGCATAGGGATTCTGATAAACTCCTCATATGAAGTATTCGTTTAAGTGATCTCAAAGTTTCTATCTGGTAGGTATTATTATTATCCCTATTTTAAGTGTTATTTTAATATTTTGGGCCAAGGGGAATAGTTTTTTCTTGGGGAAAGAAGAGAAGAAATGAGATCTGTCAGAGGAAGACACATGAATCAAGCAGTCAAAGATGTGAGCAAAGCAGGAGGACTCCAAGGGAGTACTGAGGCGTCAAGACTACTTGAAATGGTAGAAAGACACAGTGATATTACATAGTATACATTTTGAAAATGAGACTATAATAAAGCTTTTAGCAACGGTTTATATAAAACCTTCCTTGATACACAGGTAGGAAAAGAGCCGCCCATATATAAAGTACAGGGGTGATAAGAGGAAATTGAAACATTTTACCTAAGGATGGCCTCTTTGTTCCTACGCCCTTCTTAGAACTGCTGATGCCCTCAGAAGCCCGTCTGCAGTAGAAGCCACTATGTAAAGCTGCTGAATTAATGGCCCAGAGAGCTGTGACCAAGGACTTCTCAATGATCCTTCTCAGAATCTTGTTTTATCAAGAAAGCAAATCACATGCCAAGGAAAGAATGTGAGTTAAAAGAGCAACACTGCAGAGTAGGAAATAAAAATGTTACTCAAATTGAATATAGTAAGTCAATGACCTCAGATGAGTGAAAAACTTCTGTAGGTTGTATTGGCCTGATCAATCCTAAATTTAGAGAGACAATTTGATTCTGTCATTAGAGCAAGTCGTTAGACTAGCCAAGTTGCTATTCATTTTAGATATCCTATTATGAATGAGGATCACTTTATTATATCATGAGTGAAACTGATAGAGCAACATATTAAATTTGGCTAATTTACTCTTTAAAATAATCTGAATATTAAAGCCTATAGACCTTCTTTCTATCCCATAATTTTCTTGGTCCCACTATAAAACTTTGATTTAAATCTAAAAGCCAAATCCTAGAAGCACCTAAAAGTCAAATGATGCTTTGAATTTTCTCTTCTTTTGATACCCTACATTAAATTACTATCAGTGCATCTGTCTGATTTACATCCCAGTGATATATGGAATTTACCTACTTGTCTTTAGCTCCATTCCCATCACAAAGAAAGATGCCATTATCTTATGTCTAAGGTACCAAAAAATAATCCAGCTGGTCTCTTTCCTTCCGTCCTAACCAATCTTTCAACAGTAATTTCAAAGAGTGACCAGAGGAACTTAAAAAAACAATTAAGTCATAATGCCCCCTCCTTCAGCCCCTCCAATAAGTTTCAACTACATATACCATAGCATAGCACCCAAATCTCTCAGTCTGCGAGGCCATGCAAGGTCTACACTTGACTTCTGTGATCCCATCTTGCTGCACTCTCCTTAATGCTTACCGACCACCCAGCACATCCAGAGCCTATTAAAATCAAGGTCTTGTCTGACTCAGGCCCTTTGCACATGCCTTTCTGCTTTGGAGAACTGCTTCCTCCCTCATACTAATGAACTTTCTAAAGAATGCACTCTATTGGGTATCATCCATTTAAGTATCCCCATTATTTACTTTTTAACTGTACAAGTCACAATTTGCTTAATTATTGGTATACAGAAGTACTCAAAAACACAAGTGTTGAATAAATAAGCAAACAGTTTGCTTAGTGGTTGGTATATATTCCAATGATTAGAACAGGCTCTCTGGTTTCCTGAAGCTTTCATTCTCTCTAGTACGTAAACAAGCTCCCTACAGAGCTAGGTGGAATAAACTAAACATTATGACACAAGTAGCAGACTGCAATGGAAGTCGAGGTGGAGAAGATATTAAATGTATTCTGGAAATAAAACATGTCTTCTGGACATATTAAAATAGGCTTGGGTAGCCTGTGCTAATAAACTGTCATAAATATAAGAGGTTTAATACAATAATGGCTTAACTTACACCAAGTTGGCCATGTGTTTGGGACATCCTAGGAGAGTATCCTCCATGAATAACTCTAGATGGGGCCTAATTTGGCTCTGCCATCTCAGCACAGGCCTGCCAAGCTGCTGATGCAGAGGAAGAACGTTCTTAAGCACATCACTCTGACTTAACACTCGTTGGCGGGAACTACTCATGTGATCCCACCTAACCGCCGAAGTCCTGGGCATTGGGTGGAAGCGCATGGGTCTTCTATGAGCTGTAAATGTTTTGGCTGCCCTGCGAGGCGATTTTTGAGTACTGGGGTGAGGTAAACTAATTAACTAAGTACACAGTCAATGGTGATTGAGATTTTTGTGAATTGAAAATATATTACTATCCTCAAAACTACACTATGCAGTGGCTATAGATATAAAAGATAATTGTGCACTTTTCTTGTATAACATGATCTTGTGTTTTGTCCCTTCTTCTCCCAGAATGTTTCACCTAATATATCACAATAATCCTTTAAGCTTGCTATATAAAGCTGCTTATGCCTCTTTAGCTCCACTTAAAGAAATAGCATACAATAATCTTCATTGAATTATGAGTATTCTCCCACTTAAAGGGACATTGAAGGCCTTTTTAAAATCTAGTGAAAATAAAACTACTCAACTTCAGCCACATAAAACATCACTGCTATATAAAAGCACTTTTACATTATATGAAAAACTGACGTAAGTGGAGCCATTTTAAAATAGAACTGGAGTAGCCATTTCAGACCAGCTGCCTCGTAATTCTTGCACTTTGGACCTGTGGGGTGTCTGAACTGGGCAAAATTACGTTTGGACTGAGCTAAACCAACAATGTCTTACACCTGTTTGTAAAGCTAACAGGAAAGCAGGCTGATGATTACCGACATTCTTTTGAATCAGTTACCAGCCATATTGGTAAAGAGTAACCTCTCTTGTTAACAACAATAGAAATTCTTTTCTTTCATTCTTGTATTTATTGTTCTTTTTCTCATGAAACCACCTTGCCTTCGCCCTGTAATTGAGACATAATTTGAGTTGCTAGCTGAATCTGTGACCCCCCCCAAATCGCAATTTTTTTATCTCAAATAAATACTTGTTGCCTCTCACTCTGGCTTTTTCTTTTTAGGTTAACAATTAGTAAACAGAAAATCCAAATGCATGCACTGCCTTGTGCTCTATTATATTATTTCAGATTAAAAAAAAATTTCAATTAGACATTTGTATCAATTATTTTATTTTGCCTTTATAAAAATCCATCTAAGTAATGGAAAGGAGCATGTGTGTACTGAGTAAATACTAATTAACAATTTTCCTGCCAATCTAATTGGTTCCAAATCTAAAAACAAAATGAATAAAAAAGAACCACCCATTGATTTAGCTATGAAGACAGATTAAAACAGAAACAAAAAAAACACTACCACAATAAACCTGACTGATCACGCATATATGAAAAGAGAGAGGGGGGAAAAACACCTCCAGTTTCAAAGTTTTCATTTCTTTGAATTTACAATTCTCAGAATCTAGAATTTACAGAATTAATGACACATGATTGACCTTGGTAACAGAGAATATAAATTTCTTAATCCAAGGAGTTGTCTTTCTTGAGTCTTTATATTGATTAATGGATAAATCTCATGGATAGAAAGACAGATAAATATAATGTCTCAATGTCTATTATAGACAGATGTAAACATTATATGCAATGACTACATCTCTATTAAAATACATATTCTTAGTATTATTGAGATGAGGCATACAAAAACTGTTTACAGCCTCAGGACAGGAAAGGATGGCATTACTGCAGCAAATACGTCTTGACTTCCCATTGTATGCTAAGTGCAGGGGATTCAGTTTTGAGAAAGGTAGCCCAGCTCTCTCTTCATCAAGGCATTTACATATCAAGGGAGAGGTAAAAATATACAAAGAAGGATCCCCAGTGCAAGTGCTGAGAGCAGGAGTTCAAGGTGCAGTGGAGCAGGTGGGGGTGCATCGCCTTACCATGCTGGTCAGAGAACAAACAGTAAGTCAGGGGAGCAGGGGGAGTTTTCCCCAAACCTTTCTATTGTTAAAATAAGTACTCCTACCACATGCCATGAGACCACATATAAAGAACATCTTGTTTCAAAAAAAAAGTGGAGACAGGTTTATTCGAACTTTTAAATTTTTCAATAACAAAAAAGTTATAATTTTATAATGAGTTACATGCAGAAATTTTAGAACTGTATTTTCTTGCCTAATGCACTAGGAAACCTGCATCTTGTGAGTGAAATGTAATAATTTATATGCCTCAGGAAATTTCCTCATGATGTGGTCTCAGCATTACAACCGTGAGACAAGCGAGATCTACTGGACAATCAAGTCTATTGTTCAAGATGTGGTTTCACCACAATTATTTACATACACGTTGGAACTTTTTCATGGCAATTTCCCAGCTCATGGTTTTCTATTATCTCAATATTACCAGGTATAGAAAGACTTAAAATCTTCTTCCAAAACGCTGTAGAAGTGTTATTCACAGAGAAACAGACACTGATGCTTCAGGTGAGCCAGGTACATGAAATCTCTTATTTCTGCGTCAGTTTTAGAAGAGATGGAATCTGCTCTGAATAAAACTATCTACTTAATGTTGATGGTTATTTGAAAAAGAGATAATGCCTCTGTAAGAATTTTAACTCAATAACTATTATTACTGTATTATTATTATTATTAATGTATGATCATTCTTCTGCAGACAAAATTAACAGGGATGGATATTGAAACCCAAAGATGAAGGAAGGGAGAGAACACTTAGAGTCAGGTAAGTGGTCCTGATATGTAAATAAAGTGACAAGAATCACTGTCAATTTCCCACCCAGTGTGACAGCCCACATGTGCCCATGCTGTTCCTCCGCAGAAACCTCTGGATGTTCGCTTTGTAGCACTTACCACGGTTTGTAATTATAAACACGCGTGGTGGTTTGATTAATGACACTGCCCTTCCTAGCTTCTGTGAATGTAAGGAGCATGAATATTTTCCGGCTTGTCTGGCACATTGTAAATCCTCAATATACATTTAAATAAAGTCACTGAATAAAAGATTGGAAAATGATTTCATAAGTTAGTAGAATTCTGATTATGTCTCAAGCGTGGAAATGCTCATATTTTTTTCTGTTTTTATAAGAAAAAATTTATGCAATGCATAGCATGTTTGCGAGTGCCTGTGGAAAGAAAAGGCCAAGCTAGGAGTCAAGCAGACACAGGGCCTGCCCAGGAGACCCCACAAGATCAAGACGCCTGCTCTCTTGAGCTTCATGATATTAGTGTGTAAAGGAGAATTTTCTAGTATCACTCTTTTACACAGAAAGTGTATTATTACTTACATATAAAGTACAGACTGGCTAATATAAAGTAAGCCTTAAGGAAAATCAAACTTTTATAGTCGAAAATATTCTACTGTAACTTTTGAGGAACTGTTGAGGGGGTAGAAATAAGATAGTTTTGAATTGTCCAAATAGGCAAGAAAAATGTGTTATAAAAGTTAAAAACAAGTTATTAAAATTACATTGGACGCTAGACTATCACTCTTGAGGTAGGTAACTTTAATAATCTGTAACTTTTTGTATTCTGAATAAGCAGATAAAGCAGATCGTTCACACAATCTTCCAATACCTGCTCGTGTATAATTATCGCTGTTATTTCAGTCCCTGGTTAGACTCATCCTGAGTGCTGAAACGTCAATCCTTATTCTCTATGTGTTTTGGATCTTGTGAAAAGTAGGAGTGATTTGGAATTGCAGTGTTTTCCCTTTGGCACACAAAGACCTAATCAAACAGCAAAATAAAGTAGAAAGACCATGTTATTAGACATCAGCAGATCAAGGGTAAAGATCCAATTTATAGAAATTATTAGAAGCATTAACCTTGGGGAGGTAAGTTAACTTTTCTGGCCTCAGTCATATTACATGACATAATGTTAACTGCCAGACCAATACCCAATCTTATGGAGAGAGCTGTAAAAAACATGAACTATGCTAACTGTGGAAACTGTTAAGAAGCTACATCATATTTGCTGTTTTATTATTTAATACAATGAGAACAGCAAATGTAATAGGGCTAAAATGTATCTAAAACCCAATTACCAAAAGAAAATCAGAAAATCAGATGGTCAATCATCAGATGTTCTAGATTTGATCTCAATTTAGAATTAAATGTTGATGGGAAAAAAGGTTTAATTTATGTAAAGGCTTTACTTTTTTTTGTATTTAAAACACACACTCGTGCGCAGGCACACACACACACACAACACACACACCCCAGAAGAGTAGTCTAAAAATCTGATTTTGATTTAACATTATGGAAAACCTTTCAAATATTCTAAAAGGAAAATTTACCACTGTTTTAACACTCCATTATATTTATGACACGTTAAACTATACAAATGCCAGCTGCCAGAATTCATTAGGATTATCTGAGAATCCCCTTGTGAAGTCTCAGAAACCCATTGTTCGATTCTGAGTACGTACTCTTCCTATCAATTAAAATTAAACTAGTAACAACTACCTATTTTTGGATAGAGGCAGCTGGCATTGACATATAAGGGCCATTATCTGGATTCTATTACACATTTGTGGGGGGAAAACCCACAGTACCTTAGCTGGTATGACTGGTGCACTGAATTAATAACGGGAATGCTTTTTACACCGTCTTACTGTTTATCAGTCGATGCATGTGCTCTTACAGGAGAAAATATCCATTTCTGAGCTCTGGCTTTCTACTCACACTGCGCCTATTGCTTATGGTGATTGAATGCTGAGGATCGTGCAATGTGCTGGAGAGGAAAGCAGTAAAGAATTGCCCTCTGGTGCATCCAGGGACTGTAGGCAGAATCGCTGGGCAGTCACAGGATTCATTTCCAATATGGTATGACAATGATTGTCATTCTGCGCTGGCCCAAGACAGACCCTGGTCAAAACTCAGGAAATGGGAGACTTTCAGAAAGCCGTAAGTTGGAAAGCATTTTCTCAAGTGGATAGTCATTTATGGAGAGACAGAGGGATGGAGCTCTGTTGTTGGGTTCAGTTTAGAGTTTTCTGGTCGAGTTCTTTTAGAATAATTACTGCATACAGATTTTTAGAGTCACGACGCTGCTAATGAGCCTTATGTATACAGGACATATTTCTTTGTCATCTGGAAAAAGAAAGTATTATTAGCCTTTAGGGGCTGTAAAATTTAATCAAGCTTTAATTGATGTTTTAAGGCCCTGTAAAATTTCCCTTAATCACAATTTCATGTGAAAAAAAGTTAGTAATAGATTTTTCTAAACTAGTATCTCCTAGCCAAATACACCAAAGGGTAGCTTTGAGATAACTCATTGCTTTGATTTAATACAGTCAGTTTTCCTAATCTAAGAGAATTTTATTTTTGATGACTTAGGAAATGAATATTGAATTTAGAGAGGGAGTATGAGAGGAAAATTAATATTTACCTGTAATCCTCACCTGTAATTTTTGTTATTGAACTCTAAAATTGAAGACGGAGAGAACTGGGAGTATAAGAAAACTGAATTTGGGACGTTGGATCAAAACAAATAAATCATATATTAACACAAATATAAAATATTACAAACAAATAAAAAGCCTTTATAGAACATATTTATAAAAGTTTCAGAACTACCTCAGACAGAATCAGTAAGGAAATTATGCAAATAATAGTAAAGACCATGAAAATAGGGAATGACAACCCAGCTGAGAACTGTGGTATGAGTAGCCTATGCAAGAATGAAGATCTCTGTATCTAGGAGAAAGACGAATCTATTAATATTCCAAACACACTATAATTTTCATTATTTATGAGTTATACATATGAAATATACAATTTATAGCTTGTTGCTTATATTCATGCTTGAATTAACTCTGAGGTATTTTGCATATAATTCTCATTACAGAGCATGGATTCAATCCTTGTCAACAAATTCTTAGGTTTAGTATATTTATGAATTAGAGATTCCTGGCTGATATTGATGCATATATATGCTGGAGTTAATATATACATATGCTGGGAATTAGTGGTCTGTATCTATTACCAACATAACTCTGGTGCCAGAATTTAGCAACCCACACAGAATGAGTTTTAAAAAGTATTTCTATTGATTAAGCTTTATGTCATTGCAAAACAACACACCCAATCATGCCAACCAGTAATTCTGTGTCTTTCCCATCTGCCTCACCCAAGTCCAGCTGCTTTTAATTCTAAACTGTATCTCTAACTCGGCCTGGCCGGGCATGGCTCAGCAGTTGAGCATCAACCTAGGATCCAGGAGATCGAGGTTCGATTCCCGGGCAGGGCACATGCCTGGGTTGGGGGCTCGATCCCCAGCCGGGGGCGTGCAGGAGGCAGCCGATCAATGACTCTCATTATGGATGTTTCTCTCTCTCTCTCCCTCTCCCTTCCTCTCTCTGAAATCAATAAAATATATATTTAAAAAATAAATAAAACAAAATAAAATATATCTCTAATTTGCACTTTTCTCTCCATGCCAACTACGGATGTTTTAGTTCAAACCCTCGTGTCTGTGCCAAGTTATTCATGGGCTCCCTTCCTCGAGTTTAACGCACATTCAGTGTGCTTCTATGTTCCTATCACAGAGGCCTATCAAAATGAAAATGTGATAACTTCTCCCCTTTGTTTTAAACTTAACCTCTAGAAAATGCACTCTCTTTTCTACAAGAAACAAACCAAGTGCCACATCGTGTATAAACAGCCCTTATGAGGTGGCTCATTTGGAATAATTTCACATCTAAAATATTTATTTTCCTTCCCAAACTCTTAATTTGTGCTCCTTCAGATGCTCTGAACATCTTAGAGTTCACTGAAGACCCATATGGATCTGCACACCCATGCTTTGCAGACAGCTTCCTTTGCTGTACCTCCACTTCTTTCATGTCCTCCACAAGCTAATTTAAATGTTGAGTGTCAATTACCAAACAATAATGTCAATTATTACCTAATACATAAAACTTCACTGTGTTTTGTCCAACCTCTCCTTTCCCACTTACTTTTCCAACTCCTTAGACCCACTCCACTGTGTTGGAATTAACCACTCATTTCTACAGCACATCTGTAACCGAGGTTGGCATAACTTTCAACATTTTGTAGTGTGCTTATATCATTTCAAATACATCTGATTATGAGTCTCTTATGTATGTCACTGTCTAAAACACAGCCTGACACAGTGGGGGTTCACAAAGATCTGCTTAATTAAATTAAACAAATTTTGTCATCTACTGGCTAGTAGGTAATTTTCTAATAGAAAGCTCCAGTTGCCCTTTTTATTGTATATCTCTGCAGTTAAACACCAGTTCTAAACAACCATTACATGCATTTTCTACTTACTATGTCAGTTCATCTGCTATCCAATTATCACCCTTTTAGGCTGCACACACCTGGAATTAATTTAGTCTTGGATCACTGTGACAATTTCAAACTCTTTTCTGTGGTACATTATGAGCAATTGAGGAAATTACAGTCTGTTCTCAATACTGGGTATTCCATGGAGAGTTTCCGAAAAAGCCGACAATTTGGAACTAAAATTCCCTGGTGAGAGTTCAACCATGAAACCAGCAAATATTGTGAGAACTTCATCTGCCCTATGTTCATTGATCCTACAATTAACATCTACGATGCAATTTTGCCACCAGTCAGTGTTCTGTTGAACTCTAGGGCAATGTTTCTCAAAGTGTGATTATTGGGGCATCTACATCTGATTCATTAGGCGTCTAGATCTGATTCACGAGGGTTTCCTATTAAAAATGTAGACTCCCGCATCCTACCCAAAACCCACTTATGCTCTGTCAAGAAGGAATCTGAAAGTCTGATTTTCTTCTTGTAACAGTTACTCTAAGCAATTACGATAAAACCTAAGTAACTCTTGCTGTAATAAAACCTGACAGCTGTTCAGAGACATGGGTGACTCCTCTGAAGATGGACTCCTCTGGAGTCGAAGCCCCCCGCAGCCCCACTCTGGTATTATTTGAACACTGTGTCTCTAAGCTTGTTACACAGGAGGCACTTAATAATTAGGAGCTTAGTTACTATTTTGCTATATTATGAAAAAGTCAATTCTAGGAGAACTCAGAGTCCAAATAATAATCTTTTAAAAAATTGTATTGAGTTGCCACTTTTATTTAAATATCATATTTCCATTCTATACATAATTATATTGGATATTATATCCAATATCACTATATATAGCATACAGTAAATAGTATGTAATTGTGAAGACATAGATGAATCTATGTTAACTTTTTTTTTTTTTTTTAAATATATCTTTATTGACTTCAGAGAGAGGAAAGGAGGGGGAGAGAGAGAGATAGAAACATCAATGATGAGAGTCATTGATCGGCTGCAGCCCGCAACCCGGGCATGTGCCCTGACCGGGAATCGAACCCCGATCGCCTGGATCCTAGGTCGACGTTCAACCGCTGAGCCACGCCTGGCTGGGCTATGTTAACTTTTTGATTGTTGTTAGATCCAATCAATATGGCTCATTTCAAAGAGGTGGGACTTTGCTGCTCCATTTATAAGAGCAGTTGACCTTGGCTACCCTACTTCATTTCTCTAAGTGTTGTTTTTATAATTTCTGCAACAATAATACTCATGTGATGAGATACAAATTTTTAAGGTAAAAAAGCTTCTAATCTTTCCCTTCTATGACCTTCTAAAAATGACTGACTTGGGTCACTTCAGTTATTTCCCTTCCCTTTATCTTTAAATTTGACCCCAAGTGGAAAACATATTGGGCATTGCTAACAGGAATGGAAACCGCCTTTCGGAGACTGGGTAGGCTGTGGTTTAAGAAGAGGCATTTGGGGAAGCACATAGAGGATGTGAGAAGGAAACTACTAAGACTAATATTATTTGGGGATTGCAGGTTTCATTCATTGTATCCGATAGTAAAGGATTGGAGTAGTTTCAACCCCTCTTATCATGTGGAATGCTTTTTTTTTTTAACTGCAATTCTTCTCTGGGATTTGAACACGTGGGTCACCGCTTCATGCATTTCACAAGCCCTTGTTTAAAATCTTGAGAGTAAAGGCTGCAATGTGTGAAAAGCCCTCAGAGCTTTGCCCTGCACAAAGCACATGCAAAATTCAGCAACGCTGTCCATTAAAGGTATTTTTCTCGGATTGTTTCCTCCTCTATCATCTTGTTTAAGAACATTTCTGCTACACTGTTCCCTCATATCGAGGCAGCATTAAAGGAAGAGGGGTTTGTGGCTATTTTATTTTACAATGTATTGGTTTCACTTCAATGAGTATAACTGGCAACCTAAAACTATGTTTGATTATCTCCTTTCAGCCATATTTCACAAAATATTGTTTGTGACTATTTTCTTAGAAATCGTTCACCTGTGACGGCCACTGGCCTTCCTTTAATCTCCCTTCTATTCATGAAGCCACTTAGCCAGTTGTGTGGAGAAGCTGACCTGAAATTTAATTTTGTCTAGTTTTGTGCACACACACTGAGGTGTTGCGTTTGCTTGTCTGTTTCACCCCCTTTGCCTTCTAATAAGATAAGAAAGTAACAATTTTTACTCATTTTGTTTCAATTTGCAAGATTTTTCCCCCCATAGCCATCAAAAAATTGTATTCAAAAGTTGTTTTGACAAATGGTATATACATTTACTGTTTTCCACATAACTTTCGTTGTCACGCTTCATGGGAAATCTTTCTCAGGTAAAATAAACATTTGTTACAATTGTTCAATTTACCTTAAAGTGTGTTGGAGCATGGGAATTCGTTTTTAAACACTTCATCATGAAAGCAAGCAAAAAAGTAACAAGTTAATAGCATAAAATCTAACCAAGGGACTATTCAAAGCAGACTTCAAAACCTCTTAGGTATAGACCGTTGTATATTTTCCCATTCAATATTTATGCAGCAAGAATGCTTTACACTTATATTTTAAAATGGATACTTGAAGGTTTTCTTATCTCTTATATATTTATTTCATGGTTATATTTTTCAGTTTGTTTTTTCATTTAAGAAATCGGAGGCTCTCTGTTATTGGGAAAAGAAATCATCCTGGGTAAGTGAAGGGGGGTGTCCGAAGTACCATTCTGCGTTGCCGACGGTCTAGAATCTCTGGAGCAGTGTCGTGCAAGGCCTGATGCTCTGAAGCTCTTCATCTCCACTGAAACATAAACTCCCTCGGATGTTCTTTACCCCATAATTGAGTAATTGTGACGTCCTTCTTCAGGGGCTGAATTAACATATGTCTTAAGTTACAGCTCATTCAACATCATCTCTTTATCTCCTTGAGAGTGACATCACGAAATGAATAATATATGTAACGCTCGGTGCCTTCCCAGAGCTCTTCACCCACAGCCTGGGCTCATTTGGGAGCCTGCTTTACTCTCTGTTAACGTACTTTGTGTGTCAGAAAGCATAACAAACAGTGGCAAATGTTGTCCTGGTTAGACAGGTACCTTTCCCCCTATTCTGGTCAGGAAAACCCATTTTTGGACTCCAGCACCCCAATTTTGTGAGCTACCCAGGACAAATAACAGAGCTTCTCTATGCCTCCAGTTTTTACCCTTCAGATGCAGAAAACAACAGCACTCCACTGTTGGGGGTGCTGAGATAATCAATGAAATAAATCCTGAATACTTTCCAGGTAGAAATCAGAAAATATTAAGTTTTGGGTGTAATTATTGCTATTATTATAGCTCAACTCTAACATTTATGCTATTACCCCATCTCTCACCGACGTTTTCAAATGCATCCCATTCTTGCCATTCCTAAGCCTTGCATCAAAGCCGTGATTTCCTACGCCTAAATCCTTACCTCTTAAGTAACCTCACAGTAATCATTTTACAGTCACCAAGAATAAACTCCCACTGTTGTGGGAAATTATGTTGTGTCGTTTCTCAGAAGCTAAAGTGGTTTCCAAGAGCATCAGGATTATCGAAGTAAGCTACAACTTGAAGGATCTAGACTTATTTTATTAACTTTTGTTCTTTACTTGTCTGTGTAGATCTCCTACCATAATTTAGTTTTTGCTGTCAACTCTGGTCACGAAAACTTTTAGTCTACTTTTTTATGTGACCTCTAGGCTATAACATTGGTCATTCACTAAACACTAGAAATACTTCTCCGTTAAGAAAGTTTTCTAGAAACACGATCCCCACTCCATCATCTCCTCTTCCAACTTCTTCATCTACTCAAATTTTATAAAAATTGTAAATTATTCCTAGACCTGGCAGAACCAGAGAGCTTGTAGATAAATTATGTCCCCAAATAATATTTGAGTGCACCTGGTGAAGTTTTGAGTTTTACAACATCGGAAGCTAGAACATTTTCAACTAGAAACTTTCTAAGTAGTTTCTGCCTTCTAAAAGGCCTAGGGTTTACTTTTGACCCACACTTTTTCTTAGCTCTGAAAGAATGAACACAATAGCCTCCTGCAGTCACACAGATACATCGTCTAGAACCTTCCCAGGGATGCGGGGGCAACCTTTTCTAACAGGACACTGGTTTGGCAAAGGTTAGACCAAATCTTAGCTGATATTGACCATTAAAATCAGATTGCACTTTTTTTCCTATACATCTATTTCATTTGAAAGTTTATAAAAAACACAATACGTTTCTGGTAGTAATATAGAGGCTACTCATGTGATTAAGTATGTCCAATGCATGTAGAATCCCTAATTGAGGCCAAATGGTCAGAAGAATAATAGGAACCTCTATGAAAAAGAGTCATAGAAATGATGAGGAAAATTCTGTGTCAAAACCAAGACGAGGCCATGGCAGAATGGTGTTAATTGACCTTAGAATGCGGCTAATCCTGGACGATCTGCCAATGAACTGCAGAGGACATGCCTCCAGCAACATAGCTGCGCGCATGCCGGGGTTTAGTGAAACTGTAAAAATACGGCCATAGCCTTTCAGGCCAGGAAGTTTTCTAAATGATGTACATACTAAGGTGGCCATGTAATTTGTTATCCAACAGGGATACTTTCAAAAGTTAATAATTTCACCCTAATACAGGAGTAACCCTATACCTGACTGGATTATTGCTGAGAGAAAAGAAAAAAAATCTTTTTTTTTTTTTTTGCATCAGGAGGAGCAGCCCTGGCCTTGAAAAGAGACCTGCACTGCACGACCAGGCAGAACTGGGACTATGACACTGTTCCACTCTGCCCTTTACTGTCTGCAGGAGCAGCTGCAAGAGAGACTTACTCCTGAAAGGTAGGAGCCAAGTGGGAAACAACTAGACATCCTGCCCAGCTGGCACATGGGGACTTGTTTCCTAATAATCTCAAAATAGCAAGGAAGAGTGACCTGCTTTTGTACCCCTATATTATTGAAGCTTAGGGCTTAATGGGGAGCAACTTGAACCCTATATTTTTACTCAACAACATTCACTCTTCTCTCTAAGCTTTTATTTTAGTCATCCTAAAATTCTCACAGTCCCTGTTCCTACCCACTCATCTATATCTTATTTGTTCTTCTGAACTCTCACCCAGGGAGCTTAGTATATTGAGAGCGCACATAATTATTTTTCTGTAAGTAATAATTTTATGTAATTGAACTAGAATATTCCACACTTGGTTAATTATTAACTTAATAACTGTTCTTGATCACTGTTTGATTAAAAAAATCACTTAGTAATATATATTCATAGCTATTAATGAAGACATCACGTTTGAAATACAAATGTGACTATACTTCAAAACTGATAGAATGATAAGTATTCAATAATTACTTAAGGATATATTCAATGCCTCATATGATAACTAAAGTTTGGTACTTAATCAAAGACTGCATGTTACAGAAAAATCTAATCAGTGGAATAAAAAACTAGAAATATAGCCGGCAAATTAATTAGTAAGCTCATGTTTACACATATTGATAAAACTGTATATCTTAACCAACACTTCTAAACTTTGAACTTAAATATTACCATTCTAATATAGGAAATCTAGATTTCTTCCATGAAATGCAAAAGACTCTGACCTTGATTTGGTCACTTGTTCACATGAATATACTTTGTTTTGACCTGACTTCCCCAATACATTGTAAATCCTGAATAAACTCGTTTCATCCTTGCTTTATGAGAGGAATCGCTGCACTCTTGACAAAGTGAACTTAATGAAGTCTACTAATAATATCCCTATTTACTGTGAATATGTGTCCAAGATAAGATAATAGAGCACTGTTGTTCTGGCCACATGGCTACACTTAGATAAGGGAACGAGAGACTGGGACATGGGCATGCGGAAAGATTCTTGGCACTCTCAGGTAATGGCGGAAATGGAAATTTGTGTCTTACTCCATAGGATATGATAGATTCCTCCTATATTTTTCTCATACCCCAAGGAGTGAAATTGTACATTCTGATGAAGCTCCTAGACACTTTTCTATTAAGCCCACATCCCCACACTTGCATCAGAAATTTTACAGTTTCTACACTGGGCAAAAATGCATGGAGTGAGCATAGCACAGCAACATTAATGACACTGGCCGAGCCTCTAAATACATTGCCCCATACATGGATTAAGCAATCCCCACAATAACCATAGCGTTTTCTTTCCATATTGTTCCTGTTTTAAAGATGAGGATACTGAGGTGATGAAGTTATCTAAAGCCACAGCAGAGCCCATAATTCATTCACTGCGCCCTGACGGTTCTTTCTCATTTCTGACAATTAGCCCTTTGAATTTTCAAGACAGAGACAGGACTGAGAGCAGATCTGAGTGCCTACAAATGAAAGATACGAGTTCATATAGCATTCTTGGTGTGTCGAGGTTAAATTTCTAAACAAGTGGCAGCACGTGTTTTCTGTAAGTGGTCAGGTAATAAATATTTTAGGTGTGGTGAGCTATACTGTTTTTGTCCTGATCACTTAACCGTGACATCTTGCAGGAAAGCAGCCACAGACAATATGTAAGCGAATGAGCATGGCTGTGTTCCAATAAAACTTTACTTTCATAAACAAGATGCAGGTTGGATTTGGTCTGAAAGCTATAGTTTGTCAACCCTTTATCTACACTCCTATTTGAAAGGTTCTATTTAATGTTTATGTTTTCCTTTATTGCCCAAAATATTCCTCTAGAACCCCTTGACCTTGACGTAAAGGGTAGCTTGAGCAGGAGCGTTTATTCAGCAGAAAAGCACTTTCAAGGATGCTTACATACTTGTCACCATTAGGGGGGAAAAATGAGTGATTAAGAATCTTTAAAAAAACAAAAACAAAAAAAGCCCCTGCTAATTACACAGATAAAAATTTTTCTTTAATCCAACTCCATTTTAGAACCTCTCTTTCCTTCTAGGAAAAATAAAGCAATGAGGTTCAGGAAAGGGGGTGGATTCTGAGGAGCGGGTCAGTTCAGACACTGGGATTTTGGGGACATCATTTTTTTCAGGAATAACTGGATACTAAAATGGCTTTCTTCCATACACTTGTCACTTCCACTTCTCCCGCCCCCAATCTATGTGGATGAAGCCTCACTGTTTCATGACCCATAAGGGCCAGATACTTACAAACATCACCTTAACTGAAAAGAGAAGTGCTTGTCCAAGCTTTCAGGGAGTGATGATGAAATTCTACTTGTTTAAGGACAGTCAAGCTGTCAAGTACATCACTCACAGCTCTGTGTCTTCCAGGCAACCAAGGGATACGCAAAGATTCACAGTAAAATGTGTCCCTTACAGCAATTCCTTGATATTTGAAAATATATTTAGGATATTTTAGAAGTCTTTAATGACTCTAAAAAGAAGTCTAGTGTATTTTTGTACGTATACTGTTTTACCTCTTAGAATAGCCTCTATTTTTACCCTAAATTTCCCTCCATTTTGGTCTCTTAAGACATTTTCTAAACAAGAAAGGGGGGGGGGGAAGGAGGAAGTAAGGAAGGGAGGGAAGGAGGGAGGGAGGGAGGGACAGGAAAGCTACCAATGCATTGTTTAGTTTATAGTTTTACTCAACAGAGAATTGCATTTAGAGTCTTTTATATATCATGAAAAAATATCATTGTCCATCACTTTCAAAACAACATTCTGAATTAACATCTCATATTTTTATAATACGATGGCTGAGTATATGATAAAATCCTATAAATATATCCAAACAATCATTTCAAAGTTCACTAGCACTTAGTACTTTGTAAAATAAAGAGAAATTTAATTTTATATGAACTGTCCACTTTATTACAGTAAATCACTCTTTATGGTGGAAAAAGTAATTCTTACATTTTAAACAAGGAGTGAGATTATCAGTATAATTATGAGGAGGTTATATCCCAAACCACTGTTTATATCCAGTGGCTGAAAGTTACATTTTCATCTATCATTTAGATAAGAAAAATAAGTACGTATACTGCAAAGATTATCCTTATTGAGAATATAACCAGTTTCAGAGACCAGCATCACTAAGGAGCAGAAGTAGATTTGGGGCATTTCTTCACATATTCAGCTCCACTCCTCCTCTATATTTATAATTTTAAGTCTAAGACTCAGAATACAAGTGGGTATCAACTCTGGGAGGAGTTTTTATTTAATGTTGCTTACATAGAAAGGAGAGAGAGAAAGAGAGAGAGACACACAGGAGGGGGTCATAATTTGTCTACCGATAAAGCAGCTCAGTTAACTGACGAAGAAAGTATTTGTTTCTAACTTTACTAAGTCACTACATTATATGATGTTGTTTTAGTGAGTCAACACACTACATAGCATCAGGAGACAATTTTCCATCACCGCTTTTGTTCCTGCAGGTCTTACACAGAAAGTACTAACTTCCTTATTTTTTTTTAAGACTATATATACCTTCAAAAATGTTTATACATACAGCAAAGCATCTTGAAAAGATAAGATAGTGTCTTCATCCAAAGCAAGGGGTAGACATGCTCACTACCTAGTAAAATGGAGATAATGTCTCCTTCCAACCAAAGGGCAGGAATGACCCGGGTTCCTCTCCCCTAACGCAGCCCACTGCATGGACGCCGCCCACTTGGGCCCATCCTTTTTGCCCTATGGCTCATGTGGCAACGAAAACTGATTCGATTATGCTGATGCTCACGTGACTTGTGCTGTGAGTGGTAACATCCCTTTTCTCTGACCCAGGTATCTCATATCTTCTTCCAACATTCATGAAGCTGTGCAAGACTAACAGTGCTTGATAGTTGACATAAAACAACAAGAGCAACAGCATTGCTCTAAAGTGGTTATACTGATACATAGGAAATCCTTTAGACCATCTCTATGGGAAGTTCCAGGAGGAGAAAATGATTGCTTTCATAACAGCAATTTTGTATATTAGTTATGTTGATTAGATGTCAGTAGCAATAAAATATGTGATGTCTCGTGAACAATGGGATATACGTAGACGGTGCCTTCCATGACAGCTGTTTCACTTTTTTTCAGAGTTGAGAACAAGGAATGTTTCTCATATATATGTACTATGCTTAAAATGCACCCAAAGAACCCACTCATTCAAAGTGTATGTTTGAGTCATAGAACCATGCATATAGTCATAAAGTCAATGCTGTTAGAAGAATGACAAATTTGCAATTTTTATTATTTAGGTCACTATATTCCCTATTTTTCTGTTATATTTTCATACAGGTGGCCTTCCCTTCAGTGCTTCTGTAGTAATTCCATTGGGTTCTATCTCTTATCACCTGGTATAAGATGTAGGTCACAGATGTATATCAATGTTAGCTCTCAGACAGCAGCATTTTCCAAGGAATCCAACTAATATTTTATAGGAAAGATTTCAGTAACATATGCACACACACACACACACACACAAACAGTGAACTACACTGTTAAGTTTATGACATATACACTTGATATATTTCCTGTGAATATATGACCTGAGTATGTGATATCACACCATATTATTAGTACGGATTGACACATTTGTGCATAAGCACTGTTGTGTAGATAATTATTATAACACCTGGGATTTAAATCAAAGACTCCTAACTCTTTATCCCAGCTGTTAAGTAATTGTGGTTGAGCAACATTAATAAATAATACAGAAAAGATGTTTAGAAGGAAAAAAATATTGAAATATAATGAGATATAGGGAAGAACAACAGAAGGAAGAAGAGAGGAAAAGAGGAAAGGAGAGAGAGAGAAAGATAGGGCTCAGGTCTTAATGCTGTTCACGTTAGCTTTGACATGCTGGTTTTAGTGATTCATTTATTGACTTAAATAGAGTTAAATTTCATTCAAGGTCCTGCCAATTCAATTAAAGTAAACACATTAAAGCTTTATGGCATAGATATTATAAAGAAACTAGCATGCCAGAAGCAGAAAATAAATTATAAAGGAGCGAGAACTGGCACACAATGGGCAGTGACTTGAAAAGTACTTTCTTGTGTTATTTAGGTGTTCAAGTTCCATTTCAAGCAATTTTCCTTCTAAATATAGTGCTATCTAGTCATATTCAAAGGCAATTATTTCAAAGATACCCTGATGTTTGAGAGAAACTATAAATATCAGGGACCTGTTTGAGAACCAAGGTGTGCATTCAAATACCAGACTTATCTAATGGTGCCTTCTGATGTTTAGCTACAGAAAGAGCAAGCAGCTAAAGATGCTTTGATTAGCAGCCAGGTCAATACATTTGGCAGCCGTAGGCTTAGAAACAAGACCTTGATTTAGGGCATTAGAATATACTGCAACAGTTCTCAGATACGTTAGTTAGGCAGGAGTGAAGAGGGTGCTTAAGGTTTTAAATCTGTATGAAGACCGAGTTGGTTGGCATAATGAACCTTGAATCTCAAATGAACAGGAATTACTCTGATACTGAATGCTCACGTTTTAGGAGTAAATTGAACATGAAAACTACATTATGAGCTTCTCTTAAATCTACACGACTCAACAGATAGATAGATGATAGTTGAGCCATGAAAACATCTTTTAAATGTGTCAGTATAACTTTATGATATAATTTGCATTTTTATTGGGTGCAATGGGTTATATACATGAGTCAAAATATTGCCCTAATATTGTGCTAATTTAGAAGACATCCCAGATAGGCAAATTATTTTTGTATTGCAATTATAGCTATTTTAATAAGCTACTTTACCATCCCTGCTTTCCCTTTTCCTCTCATTCTTTTTACTAATCCAAAACCAAATTCTTCATATAATTACCAAAACGTCTATTTCCACTGCCTTGACTTTCATATATATAAAAGCATATATTTTTGCTGCTAAATCTCTTTGGAACTTTAGAATTTGTAGTTCCACCCTGGTTGGTCTTAGATTTAGGTTTTGGAACCCTTCTCTCTCTTCCATCATGCTGGCCTTATAATTCTGCAATAATGAACTGACACAATCATCTGTTCCTTTTTCTTCTGCTTAAACCATCTTGATGGTAAAGAAAATCACACATCATCACACATCGCTATTAGTTCCACTGCCTGAAAATCTTTTAGAAATAAATTTTCATTAAACCCTTAGAGTCAACCAGCACTTCTTTCTCCTGACTAATTGGCCATCTCCTCTTCAGCAACATCTAACTGGGTCTATTATTTCTGTGAAAGTCATTGTATGGTAGTTTTAACTTAGCTGGGCCATGGTGCACAGATAAATATCATTCCAGATGTCTCTGTGAAGAGGTGTTTTTTGTTTGTTTTTGGAATGAGATGAACATATTAATTGGTGGACTCTAAGTAAAATAGATTGCCCTGCATAATATAGGTGGGCCTCATCCAATAAAACAAAGACTGACCTCTCCCAATCAAGAAGATCTGCGAGCAGAAGACCTTTCAGCTCAAAGTACGGCTCTCTTTGGGTCCCCTGCATGTTGTCCTATCTGGCAGATTGTGGACTGTCACATCCACAACAGCATGATCCAAATATATTTAAAATAAGTAAATGAATGTAAATATAAAATTGTTACATATATATGTGTGTCACATATATAGACATATATACACATATATACACACACACATATATATACATACATATACATATGTATATATCCTATTTATTTGGATTCTCTGGCGAACCCTAACTAATACAAATTTTGGTACTAGGATGATTCCAGAGGAGTAAAATCTTATAGGTGAGTTTTCTTAATTGATTCTGTGGTTTCTGGAACAGATTCTTTAATCTAATTAGTTTTAAAGATATTAAAGAATCTATTTTCAGATAATGCTGCTAGTCTGTGGTGTGGTATAACAACAGAGATATGCGAAATGTCACCATTGGATACTCCTAATTAAATACTTATAAGAGGCAAGAATCTGGGTGATCACTTATATGATACATTTTTGTCACTCATAATTATAATGATATAGCTGGTTGCTCTTAGTGTTGCTACATCTCTTAGTCTGTTTGAGCTGCTACAGCAAAATACAATAGAGCCAGTACCTTATAAACAACACAAATTTACGTTTCACTGTTCTTGAAACTAACAGTCTAAGGTCAGAGTGTCAGAATGATCTGAGAATGGCTGTCTTCTGGGTTGCAGACTTCTTGCTGTGTCCTCACATGGCAGGAAGAACTAGGGAGCTTTGTGGACCATTTTCTAAAGGTACTAGTCCATTCATGAGGACCCCATCCCTATGACCTAAGTACCTCTCAAAGGCTCTGTTTCCTCATATCCCCACTTAGGTATTAGGATTTCAACATACGAATTTGGGGAGACACAAACTTTCAGATCACAGCAGTGGACAAAGTGTAGAAAGAAACAAATATGCTCAGGGATTTGAATTCCCAACTCAGGTGCCACATAAATAACCTGACAGCTTTTATGTCTGTCAGAGGGAGAACTTAATCTCCTGTAGACATAGAACTGATATTGCTGAAAACTATTCTAGCACCTCATCCTGTGAGTGGCTGAATTACAACGCAAAATGTCTACTTTTAAAGTCAGTGCATTGATTGTGAAGGAATGAGGTCCTAAACATTGGAACGGAGACGTGTGGGAGGACCTGGGTGAAGCTGGGGACACTGAGACCTTAAATTCTGATGAGTCTTCTTGGTCAGCAAAGCTGCCTCTCCATCCCCATGTGAGGAAATTAACCCTGACTGCCTGAGGAAACTGTTATGGCCTCCCCAAAGTCAACTGTCACACAAGACACTGCTCGTTCATCAAGAATCCACCCTCCCCGCTCCTCTTTACTGCAAGATCTATAAATTGACTCAAGTCTCAGGAGTCCCTGAAAGGTGAGGTATAATGTGTAACCCATGAGGAAATGTGTTACACACGAAAAGAACTACTTCGTTTTTCTAATTTATATGGACAGAAATCTAAAAAACACATGTGAGAATAGATATTAAAAGTGTGAGATACTGAATGAAGAAACATAAAGTTGGATTGGGCTGGATTTATTGATGTGGGCCAACTAAGCAAATATCCTGCATCTAATATTACATTTAATTCTGTGGGAGTTAGAAAGTGCTCCAAGAGTTTGTTTGGCTGAATGTAGAGCAAAAATTTGCCCACAGTAAATAAATTTGAAATTCCAGACCTGCCTTGGCTTACCATACACAAAGAGACTCAAAGGCTTAGGGAGATTGGAACACAACAAATTTGTCATTTCAGACCTGCTCACCCACTCTGGGAGGTTCCACAGGACACATTTTTCACCATGACTTTGAGAAGTAAACTTGAAAGGGGGGCTCCAGCCGCCTTAAAGAGCTCTGTGATGGCTCTTCTCTGCAGGCCAGAACTTACAAGGAGAACTGCTCCCATGGAACTGGGAACTCTAAATGCAATGGGAATGACTGGATCCTGGGGGGACAGGGGTTGGGTGGCAGCAGTCAATGGTCAAAAGTAAGGTGGGTGTGGTACCATAATGGACAGCAGAGATAAAGCAGCAATCTGAATAGTGGGACACACTGGGACCTATGGAATTGGCATTGTTCCTAGAAATAAAATAGATAGGAAGCCTATTAAATCCTTACTTGACCTGTATCAGCAAAAAGTTCTAGTCAAGTTAACAAAACTTTAACCTGAATCATAAAAACAGAGTTACAGCCCCTCAGTCAATTCCCAGACTCAAGCCAGTTATAGACCCAGGACCCCTTGAATGAAAAAGGCCTTGCCCCCTTGAGGTGGGACCTCATAACACTATAAATTACAAAAATGTATACAGTTAATGCTTCTTCTACCTTTCCTCAAAGGGTGTTACCAGGGTTGCTGGGTATGGGGAAAAGGAAATAATCGGATTTTAGGGAACTACTGGACACTGGCTCGGAACTGACATTGATTCAAGAAGATTCAATAAGTCACTGTTGGCCCACCAGTCAAAGTAGGGACTTAAGGAGGTCAGGTGGTCAATGGAGTTTTAGCTCAGGCCCATCTCACAGTGGGCCCAATATGTACCTGAATACATCCTGTAATTGTTTTCCCGGTTCTGGAGTACATAATTGGAATAAATTGGAATACATATACTTCATAATGGTGTCTATATAAACCTATGTATATACACACACATATGTATACATATTATATATATGTATATATATCATATTCCATAATTGGAATAGCTATAAGTTTATCTGTAATGCTTCCCTGAGTCTCCAGACTGCAAATTTTGGACTTGCATCTGCAGTCTCTCCACACACACACACATACACACCCCCTACTGGTTTTGTTTCTCTGGAAAACACCAGCTAATAGGGTATCTATCACATCAAACAGGGCACAGCACAGATGAACCTCTTTAATCCACCCTTTTGAAATGTACTCACTGTGCCCATCTCTCTCTCCTTTCTTTAAGCTCCAGAGAAAGTTATTAACGTCATTTTGACGAAGGTCACCTCTGGCGGACTGACTGCCCACACCAGCTCAGGGTTTTCAGTCATCACTCCATTTGACTTGTGGAGTTTGACATTACTTGCCATTTCTTATTCTCAAAACTTTCTTTTAATTTATTATCCATGGCACTATCTAATTCTTCTTCATCTGCTTTGCAGTTAAAAATCAGGGTCCTGCCCGGCCCGGCCTGGCTCAGCGGTTGAGCATCGACCTAGGATCCAGGCGATCAGGGTTCAATTCCCGGTCAGGGCACATGCCCGGTTGCGGGCTCGATCAATGACTTTCTCATCATTGATGTTTCTATCTCTCTCTCTCCCTCTCCTTTCCTTTCTCTGAAATAAATAAAGATATATTAAAAAAAAAAAAAAAAAAAGAATTAAATTTCTTTAAAAAAAAAAAAATCAGGGTCCTCACATCTTCCCTGTACGTTTTCCAGGCCGTGTTACCCACTTAGGTGATTCTGACTCCCATCTGTACGCCCGTTACTCCCATGCCTCTGTATCTACTGCCGGCCTCTTTTGTGAACCTTGGTTGATGGAGCCAAATATCTATGAGACAGCTCGCCTGGACAATGGTAAGTAACTACGGACGCACAAGTCCAACGGCTTTACTTCTTGAGAAACAGGCCGACACAGGGCACTAGTAAAACAGAAGTCAGAAATCTGTGTCATTTTTTTCTTCTCTCCCTTTATTCTCTATATGTAATTATGTGCTAATTTTTGCCTCATTCTTAATATTCCCACGACCAAGGGATCTTGAAATCTTATATCTCTACCTTTCACATCGTCAACTCTAATATTGTTTCCTTCATTGCCTCCTGCACAAGGCTCCTGTAACTTTCTCCTGTATATGTTTCCTATCTGCGCCTTGGTTTCTCAGTCTCCAGTGAGTCTTTGAAGTGGCTCTCTGAGTGGTCATTTTAAAGCTGCAATTCTGTCCAAGGGAATCCTCAATAAAGACACTTTTGTGGATCTTGACACCTTTAAGAACAAATAATACTGCAATGTACAGTACGGTGACTATAGTTGATAATACTGTACTACTGAATATTTGAAAGGCACTAAGAGAGTAGATCATAAAATTCCTTATCACACACAAAAAAAATGTGTAACTATGTGCGGTGATGGATGTTACCTAGACATATTACGGTGATCATTTCACATTGTATACAAATATCAAGTCATCATGTTGTACATCTGAAATGAATACAATGTTATATGTCAATTATACTTCAATTGAAAATAAATAAATAAGGCCAGATTAAACTGATCTTGGTATCAGAATGGAACCTCTCCACACTTTCTGTATTTATTTATTTTAAACAGTTGGCATCACACTCTCTGATTACATTAAAATATGGTTACCTAGGCCCCCCATGAACTTTCAAGCCTCATAACTTATAAAAATATATTCTCCGACTATCTCTTCTGAAAAATAAAGTCATCCTTCAAGATACATCTCAGGTGCTTCCTTACCTATGAAGCCTCCCTTGAATTCCTCCCTCTTTTAGACCTAGCGACAGATCGTCCTTTGTCTCCACTCTCCCTAATAGGGTCTCCAATACAGTACATTTGACAGAGTACTGAAATTATTGTTAGCTCCTAAGATCCTTATACGATAATAAACTGTGATATTTTCTGGTGCAATGGAGCTAAACTACCTGGTTTAAAAATTTAGTGTCAGCATTTGAATGTTGTGACATGAGGAAGTTAATTAACTTTTCTGTGCCTTAGTCTTCTCATATGGAAAATGGGGCTACTAATAATAATCTCCCCCAAAGTGCTGTCCTGAAAATCACATAGTTTCTGTATATAAATCAATTAAAACAGTGCCCAAAGAAGCACTCAATAAAGCTTACCTGTTATAATTGCAATCTAGGGGCCTCCATAGTAACTTATGCCCACAAGGCGTAGCACTTTTCCAAATTGTAATACACTATCAATCAAAAATATGCTGAATAAACAGATGGGTCTGGAGTTAGGGTTTACATATGTTTCAGTTTAATTTTTTGACATTTTAAATAATTTAGATTTAAGAATTGTTAATAGAAATTATTTGAAATCATAACTCAATTTCCTGATTATTGTTTGAAGATAAAATGGTCAGCATTTTCTTGATCCATAGATTTGAGACTATGGCATAACTTAGTACTTCACATACATAAGCACCCAGTTATATATATTGGTGTAAGCACCCAGCTTACTATGTGTGTGTGTGCATACGTCTCTGTGTGTGTATGTGATTAATAAGACGGGTCTTATTAGTGGAGGCTTTGGGCATTTGATAATGTGTGAATTAATTTCTTGCCAATCAAATTAATTTCTGTGTTACTCTGTAATATGGGACCTTATACTTATTCAGGTCTTGTATTAAATCCAAAATGTCCGTTTGAGGAAAGCACTGGCTTTACCTTTGTACACAATTGTGATTTCTTTGTATATAAAGTAATGATCATTATAAGCAATACACAGTTTGGTCTTTCTTGAAAGGATGTCAACATTAACATCTCTTCCTTTTAAATATAACAATTGCTGAAGCTAATGTCCACTAAGCCACTCAAAACCTTCCCACCCCCATAAATTCCTACATGAATAAATTATTTTATATTTGAACCTGGGGAAATCAATTTTTCCTCTCAATAAGTAAAGCTGATATGATGGGAACTATGAAAATTAATGTTCCATAGATGCTCTTGTTGCAAAGAAACAGAGTTAAATCTGAAGCTCAATTATAGTAGTTTGGCTGATCACTGTGCTTGGCACTTTTGCACTTGCCATTTCCTTTAGCCCTATATTCTATATTATTTATAATACTTTAATTTTCTCCAAACTGTCTCAAAGCTTTTCTAGAAAGAGCAAGAACATGAATATATTTATATATGTTTACACACTTACATATAATGGCTTAAATTGGTCCCCGTGTTATCATATTACTATTCCCACATCTAGAATCGTCAACACAGAGTTAATTAAACTTTAACAATTTTCCATGTGGAAAAGAGGTTTGGCAACTGCTGTTACATTGACACTAGAAACACACAATGCCCGAGAACCATGGGTTTATATGATACCTTACTCGTGTGGAGCCATCTGCCTCTGAAAATGCCTTAACTTAATAATGGGTTCAAACTCATGCCTCTTTCTTTTCAGCCTATTTGTAAACACTGACTCATCTTTTAAATGAATTGGATGAATTCCATTCTATCATAACAAATTTTTGTTTGGAAGAACAAAAGGATAAGTAGCTCCTAGCTCCATTTTATTTACATCCATTAGGAGGTGAAATGCTACTCTATTTAAGACAGGCTAGAAGTAGTTTCATTAATTTTTCAACAAAAAGTCAACTTTCTCACCTCAAAGTCCAGCATCTGACGTGTACCAACCTGCTTCAGTTCAAACCAGAGCACCCCTTTTCACCAGACATTCCCAGGAACCCCGGTTCCCTGTCTAGCTTCTGTTATAAGCACGGTTGAGATAACTGACACCCATGAGGTAGTTTAGAGCTATGTTACCCCTGCACTTGTCTTGGATTTCAAAACTCAATCCTTATGTTAAATTAACTCACCAGAAACAAGTGCACCAGCACAACATGAGCCTGTCTCACCATAAAAATGTTTTAGTGATTATTATATTCCATGATTGTATGAAGAAATAGTATAAGTAGAAACAATGTACAGTAACGCAAGGGGGCTTTCATGTTTTGCATGTTTTGGAGTGCTTTTCTCAAGATTTTCTAAGACTGTTCTTGTGCCCAGGGTTATCTGTGGGCAGCAGTGCCATCTGGGTGGGATGCTCTGGGCTGGATTGAAGCTGCTTGGGCTTTAGTGTCCACTTCTCCATCAGTGTCCACTAAGTCTCTGGCTTTATACTCAATTTTGGAGCTTACCAGATACCTCATGGAACTCCAGGACTGGCCCAATGGAGTTGTCCAGGGCAGTGTGACCAGGCCCTGATTCCTAGTAGGTAGGAATCCTGTCAAGGGCATTGCTCCTACTTAATGGAACTGAAGATTTTTGGCAAGATTACAGAAACTGAACTGCCAGAATGGTGCTCCAAGACCAATTTGATGTGTCTCAAATTGTATATATACATAGGTGCCCCAAAGGAAATATTTGTCTGAGGACTCATACACCGTATGGCAACCTTGGCTATGCCATCACTTTCAACAAAGGTTTCTATTTGAGGACCTTCTGCACTGTATTATTCAATATCCTTTAAATACCTTTCCAAAAAATTCCAAAAATGTACTGCAAAAAAATGAAGATCTTGAATGGATTTTCTTCTTTGACCTAACATTGAAATCATAAGACTCATAATGTGTCTTATTAGTTTAGTATTCCAGAAAGTCCTGAGGACATTAATGTTCAAGGGACTTTCTTTTCTATACATGGGCTTCCTAATACTCCTCTTACTATGGTTTCCTTTTTCTATCCTTAGATTTCTTTTAAACTCTCTTTATGCATATCTGTTTTTTCTTTTGTTAAAACCATGACAAAATCTTTTAGAAATTTAAAAATCAGAATTAACAAGATCAAAATAAAATATTTACTTTTCTGGGGAAAAAAATCTCCAGTGGCATCGATGAGTTCTATCTATTCCAGATATAGATCAAACATTTTATGTACGGAAAGTAGCAATAAAACATAAACGTGCTGCAAAAGACATCTGCCATCAACTATTTTGTGAAAAAACTAAATTTCTACAAACCTGCAATACGACTAGAAAACTGCGTGCTGTGTTGAAGATCAATGTGTATGTATTTGGGTTCCAACATTTCTTTTAACTTGACCATAAACGGCTTCATAAGTAGCTTGCAAAGCAGATAATAAATTATTTATAAAGCATAAGCCAGCCAAGTCAGATACTTCAGAACCATAGTTCTAATTATGCGTCATGTTTTTAAGGGGGAAAGGCAGAAAGGCATCTTGGCCATTCAAGGGTACCCACAGGAGTTTATACCTGGTGATTTTTGTTCTATTTCTCTCAGGGGTAAACAACTTCAGAATGTCTGTGAGCAATAATGTGCTCTAAGGACATTTTGAATGGCTTTTATGTAGTTTGTTTAGCAAAGAATGTAAAGAATCAATATGTCTGTGAATAAGCAGGGGTAATTAAGGTAAACTTAGACTGAGTGATATTTCAAAGCGTACCCGGGTGGCCGAGGCAGAAAGAAAAACCAGGCCTCCTGAACTTCATTCCCAGCGTTCACGGAGCTGGTCAGCGCAACTCCTCCGCGCCCCTCCGCGCCCCACGCGCGGGGCCCGCCACCCCGCGGGCTAAAGCCGAGGCCTTACCTTGCCCACGTACTGCGGCTCGGAGCCCATGTACTCCTCCAGCACGAAGAACTGGTTCCACACCCAGCCGCGCCGGACCCGCTGCGAGCGCGGGTGCGGGGCATGGTCCCGCGCCGCCGCCGTCTGCTGCAGCTGGGGCTGGAGCGGCGTCAGGAGGCCGCCGTCGAGCAGGACCCAGAGGAGCAGGGACAGGCAGTGCCGCGTGAGCATTGGCGACGCTCTCCCTCGGCGGGGCGACTCGGCGCTGCGCGGGGCCGCGGCTGCGGGCTGCGCCTCCGGGAGGCCGCTGCTCTACTGCCCCGCTGGCGGCGCGGGCAGCGGTCCCCGCGGAAGGGCCTCTGCGGCGCTACATCCCATCCACAGGGGCCTGTGAGACAGATGGAGAAAGGTGGGCTACATTGGCGGAAGGGCGCGACAGCCGTCACAACGCTCGTCACATCTGGCAACATTTGAGGGAACAGGGACTTCTAAAAATGCATCTTGATACATGCTCACTGCTGTTCAACCTGTTCACGTCGATACACTTTTTCCAGACTGGAAAGAGCGTTAGTGACAATGACACGAAAGGGGTGTCGTAGACAGAAGGAATCGTTTTTTTAAATTGAATAGTCATTTCAAGGATAAAACACTGATTTTAAAGTGAACTGAAGGAAGGTTTTGCAGCCTCAGCACCACGGGCATTTTCGGTTGGATGATTCTCTGCGGCTGGGGAGCGACCTTGTCCATTTTGTGATTTTTTTTGGAAGCATCTCCTTTCTTCTGGTCAATAGATAACAAAGTAGCATCCTCCCCACACCCAGTTGTGACAACCACAAATATCTACAGATACTGTCAAATATCCCCTGGGAGGAAACAAACAGGCCACGATTGAGAACCACATATTTAGAGAAATAAGAAAAAAAGAAAATTTTTAAAAGGCAAAAAATGTCCCTAGTAGATAATACAATGAATAAGACCATCTAGGAAACAAACAAGATAAATAACTAAAGGTAAAAGTAAATGATCTTAATTAATTATAAATCATTAATAAGCTGCCAGGTGGCTTTATAGGTTTTAAGTTAAAACCAAAGCTTCTCTTGCCTTGGCATACCAGAAACTCCAGATAAGTGGGAATTATTTTGTAGATTGTGTCCAGCTCAGAGCAACATTAGATCCCTACTAGAAGGACAGCCTCTACCCTGCATTTAGGTAAAATAAGCTTTAAATTTCTTTTTACAGCAAACATTTTTTCCCCATTCATTTATCTAAAGTTTACTGAGTATCTACAATGTACTAGGTCATTTGTTATACAGTACATAAGAAAAGAGACACAACCTTGCCTCTGTTAAATCAAAAACAGGAAACAAATTAACAGTCAAATGAATAGATGAAGGAAGATTTACCAATGCTGTGAAAATAAGCAAACAGAGTATCCTGATGGCAAAACATTAGTTAGCGAATTAAAGTTGGTAAAACCTGTCAAGTGTAACAGGTACACTGAGAGCTACAGGAATAGGAGCATCCCTGTGTTTTGCAAGCAGGTGGGAAACGTGACCTGATTGCCAGGTGATTTCACACATTTGGCACTAGGGACACAATGCCCACAGCCTATGAGGTTTCCAAGGGCCAAAAATGTTGGAGGCCAGAAATTACATATAATTCTTTCAAAATAAGAGAGCTAAAATCAAAATCAATACATGTTCAATTAAATGTCTATAAAACATGGCATTTTGTCCACATGTCAGCTGCAATCCAGTTCAATATTATCCAGTTTATCCAGTTACATATAACAGAATGAAAAGTACAATGCGCTCTTCACGAATATTCAAATATCAACATTTAACGTGGAAGCAATTCCCCAAGCTTAAGGTAGGATGTGAGATGGGGAGTGTATATTTATTAGTGGGATCTGCACAGAATCTTAACTTCTATCATGAATGCTTCTATTTTAATGTGAATTCTGCATGATGCAAAGGTTTTTAGGAACTCACATATCACACTGTAGTAGAAATATCTGTAATTAAAAATGTAAAGCCTTCTCACTGCACGCTGGGGATCTAATGTACAGCATGGTGACTATAGTTAACATTATTGTATTGTATATTTCAAAGTTGCCAAGTGAGATGCTAAAATCCAGGATTTTACTATGATCGTCACAAACTTAACAGGCCGCCGTGATCTATTTCTGTCCACTAGACCCTTGCCATTCTTCCCTCTCTTGACTTCAAATCCTTTATTAAGTAAATCGTATTATTAATGGTAGTTGTAACAATTATATTGTAGATGTACGTATATAATTATTTGTCACTGTTTTCTGGGTGGGGTGAAGATGGGCTATGACAGTGGCAAGGATGCCTTCTGCAGCAAGTCCTCACTTAACTTTGTCAATAAGCTCCTGGAACTGCTAAGAAACAATGTTTATCAAAACCAATTTGGCCACAAGCTAATTACTATAAATGAAGCTTAAGTTCCTAGGGCCCTTAATCATATTATAATAAAACAACACTGAATAAAATGATGTTATTCAAGGACCTGCTGTATCTGGCATATGGTAGGTACCAAGTATATATTTCAGTTTGAATGAATTAGCCATTAAATATCAACTAACCTTTACTGAAAATTAACTATGTTTCACATAGTGTTGTATGTTCTGTACCTGTGCAATTGTTCTGTGAAGGAGATGCTATTATTACACCCATTTTACACATAAAACAGTAACAGAGCAGTTAAAAAGCTTGAACTTGGCCCACAAATTAACACATAGAGACAGATTTGACCTGGGCAGTCTGACTGGAGAGCCCATCCTCTTGGACACCGCTCTATGCTGCACCTGTATTAATGAATGCATAAATAGGTGAAAACATCAAGGCTTTCAAATCCTAGCAAGACAAGCAATATGAGTTTAAAGACCTGAGCTGCAAATCCTATTTCCAAAGCTAAGCAGGTGTTTCGATATTGGGCAGCTTAATTTTTCTTATACTCATTTAGATCTTCTGTAAAATTAGAAGATCGAAGCTATCAGGTCAATACAGTTCCTTCGAAGTCAGGATATTCAGGATTCCCAGCACTCACCCACCAGGATATAAAAAGAGACACATAATTCTACACAGAGGCAGAAAAAAACCAAACACCGAAAAGCAATAAATGGCAGGGCCAGGATGTTAACGGGATTAGGTGGTGGCTGAAAATTAAGGAACTGCACAGCAGCCCAGCTAATCCACCCAGCAAGGCGCTGGACAGCCAGGTGAGCTGACAGGGGTCTGCACAAAGAGGAAGGGAAGCGGTTTCCACTGCGCACCTTCTTCCAGCTCCCCGCACTGGGGACCCTGCTGGGTAAGTCAGGGGAGAAGGCATCCGGTTAGACCTACTTGGCCACTCGGGATTTGGAGGTCACTCCCAGCCTTGGTGTACTTTAAACAAATCATAATAAAATGAATGAATAAAAGATGGGCTCTAGCACAAGGCAGGTCTGAGGAATAATTTCTAATGAAGCCACAGCATAGTTTTATGCTAAGCAATGTCTGTTAAGTAGCATTTGAATTGTGGGCACACCATCAACAATGTTACATAGATGACGAAATAAAACACTTTATATTTCATCGCCACTAGAAATTGTGTAGGTGCACAATTTGTAACTCATGTTATTGCAGCAGAATCCTAAAATCCATTCTAAGACGATAGCACTGCAGTCCCTTAGTGAACAGATGAACAGAGACTATTTTCAACACAGGATGCTGTTCCCAGAAGATCCCAGCCTCTGGCCACAGTTTCATCAGGGAGCTTTTAAAGGGTGTATCACAACAAAAGTAATGCAAGCAGACTGAAGGACTCTGTTTCTTAAGTGAAAGGAAAACAACTCCCCCAGGCCTGAAACTTGGCCTGAGTTACAAGAAAAAACCATCCACCCATCAACCTGGGTACACTTGCCCCAGCACCAATGGTGTTGTTATAAAAGCAACAATAGCAGACTTATTCTGGGGTGTCAGCACTCGATGGAAATATGTGAACCTTAAAGAAGACATATTTGTTACAAAGAACATCTCCAGAGGTATATTTTATTCCATATACTGGATTTGGGGCATAGTGTTTAAAATTTTATATTTGTCAGCTATCCCTAAACTTTTGTAGAGGAAAGGTGGCTTTCCAAAGACCTTCCAGACTTGATAATGAGTCCCTGGAGCCAAATATTCCTTTGAGCGGAAGGGAGATTTTTTTTTTTAATGGTCATATATCAAATCAGGTGACACATGGCTGTGAAAGAGCCAGTGACAGTTTTCCTGTTAAGTGTGTCCAAAGCTAAGAGAGATCCAGAGGTTGTGGTTTCTGTAGTTATTTATATAGTTTTGGGTGTGTTTGCTCTAGAACAGCTTTTGATAAAAATATATTATTTCATATAAATTACACTGCAAAGTCTGGCTTTGTTAGATGTTTTCTTAGGCTGACAGATGTGTTAATTATCACAAATGCTCCTCTGTATGGGTAACACTCTAAGGCTGCCTGCGTATTGGAGAACTCTTCCATGGTCACTATCCCTCTGGACTGTGCCATAATTTTTTAATGGCAAAGTAACAAACAAACAAAAATAATAGATTTACACTCTCTCCTTTGTAGTGAAAAAATGGTCTTTTAATTTGAAATAACATATAGAGAGGCATTCTTTTCCATATTAAAAAACAGGGCAAAATAATTTATGTAATCCCCAAATTATTAAAACGTCAACAATAAATTTTGCATCTCACTTTATATAAACAGTTACTTTAAAAATGTAAGTTTTAAGAGTGGTTTAACTTTACATTTTTAATTTTCTGCTTCATAATGCACAAATGCATTATCCTCAATAATAATTTAAAGAATTTCAGCCCATCTGATAATTTAAGAATTTGAATCCTAGAAATATAATCTGAAGGTTTTAACAGAGACATTGTTATGTACAATTTTTAACCTTTGTTCAGAAATGAAAGCAGTTCTTGGAATGCCTTGGGGATGAGCAAACATTCCTACTAAACCTCATTTGGTCCTAATAAACTCACACCAAAATAAAATAAAATTTTCTCATCTCTGTGGTGCAGCAAAACCCTAACCCAACTCTTCTATTTTATAAATTTGACAAGTAGAAATGGTAAATCAATTTCTGTTGCCTCTTAGGAGTAAAACAATGATGCCTAAAGGTGACAATTGCTCTATGACATTAATGTGTGGAGTTCATTGACCCTTTCTCTCCAACTTGTCCAGATCCTACTCTCTAATGCACACATATATACACATATACATATACACACACATACACGTACACACTGAAATGATACTGGTATCTCCAATAAGCCAATAAAAAATACTGAGGAAAGACAAAAGGAATTCAACATGGGACATCTTTCCAGTACATGATGACAAGGGACACAATCTCTCTGTGAGACGAGAGATTTGAGAACACATTTGCCTTCATGGTGGGAATTTAACTGCATTGTTACAACACTCTTGATATGATGTTCTGAAAATGGCATTTTACTTCTTTGATCTTCCTCTGAAAAACCTGTGACACCAGTCTAATCATCAGAAAAACATTATACAAATCCCAACTGAGTGACATTCTATAAAATACCTGACCAGTACTCTTGAAAACTGTGAACACAAGATAAATCTGAGAAGCTGTCACAGCTAAAAGGAGCCTAAGAAAACATGACAAATTAAATGTAACGGATGGGATCCTGGAACAAAGAAAAAGGAACATTAACTAAGACTAAGGCAATCTGAGTAAAGCATGGACCTTAGTTAATAATAATGTATCAATATCAATTATTTAATCTTAACAAATGTACCATACTTAATGTACGATATTAAGTATAGGATTGAGTGGGTACAGGGTACAGCAAATTCTCTGTACTATCTTTTCAACTTTTCTGTAAATCTAAACCTATTCAAAAAACAAAGTTTATTGAAGAAAAATAAATGGAAGCCTTGGGATTTGTAGCAAGGATATTTAACAGAAGAGAAAGACAAAGGAATTCCCAGCAAACTAGTAGGGAAATTACAGGAAGACAACGTTATGCAGCCTCAGGCAGCACCAGTCCCGATGGGAGCGGAAAAAAAGAATTCCAAGATGCGTAACTCCAAGAGGGGGAAAGGAATGGAAACGAACTAGTGAATCACAGGGTATCTTTAAATGACAGAGAACAATTCACACTTTACTGGGGAATTTGTTGATGAATTAATGATTAATAGATTAAAAAAATAAGCAAACAGAGAGGTAATTATTCATTCCTTGGAAACAAAAAATGTAATGAATTATATTATTAAATTATTATATTCAAAACTGAGACTACAATTTTTGCAATATTATGAGCTTGCCTACTTTAAGACATAAACAACACTTGGGCAAATAAATATTCGTTAGACAGTTGTGTTTAATCCATGTTAAAAAAGAGACACTTGTGCTAGGCCCCAGGTCAGCAAACCAAGACTTACTCCCAGTTTCAGTATCTCTCAGGGATATGACCTCCAACCAGTCAATCTGGAATTACTGTATCTGGTCAGCACTAACGAGGCAATCTGCCCGAAAGACCCCCCTGCCCTTTCCCAAAGGAAGGTGATCTTGCCTGAAATAATTCATTCTTTGCTGGAAACTTCCTTTTCTTCCAGCCACTTTTGCCTATAAAAGTCTTTAGTTTTGTACAGATTCTCAGGGCTCTTTTCTAATGTCTAGGTGAGAGCCTGCTGGACTCATGAATCACTGAATAAAGCCAATTAGATCTTTACATTTATTTAGTTGACTTTGTTTTCTGACACCAAGCTTCCTTGGAAAATCAATTCTTAAGAAATTAGAACCATTTTGGTAAATTGAGAGATCATGGTCAAATATATGAGATATTTTAAAAATATTTTCTGATGAATGGCTGAGATCTCATTATCTAGAGGCTTGGCTAAGGGTTATATAAAATGGTGCAGCCTACTTTCTCACAGGTAGAGGAGGCATTTGCATGGAGTAATGAGACAAGAGCAGGATAAAAATTATGTATTTAGAGTCCTCTTTAGAGATCACCTTTGTAAATGATGGGAAATCAGTATTAGGAATGATCCAAGGGCTGCAAGTCACAGAATCTCCATTCTGATTACTCCTTCACAATGCTGGGAAGAAGTATACTTTATGTGCAAAACAGTTTGGATTTATATGCTGCATTCAAATTCTGCATCAACAAAATAAGGCAGAATGTTCCAGTTGCGGTAGACTGAAGAGGGCTGACAGGACGCCAGCCACCAAGGATGGATGGGGAGCTGCTCAGAAAACCAGCTTAGAGGAGGGCTGGATTAAATCCCACTCCTAGCAAAACCACCAAGACTGCAAAGGACCTTAAATTTCATCACACCCTTTAAACATCATCTTCCTGAATTCTCAATCTTATGCCATTTAATCAGGAGTGAAGAAAAACAAAAAGTGGTACATTCTGAGAGCGGAACGAAACAGTAGAGCACCATACTTCTGGAATGGCACAGTAGGCCCTCAGTAGATGCTCTCCACAGCACAAAAGCAGTTTTACTGAGAAAATTATTTAAAAAACAGTCATTTTAAGTTGCTGAAAATTGTCTTAAGCATATACAGCAAATGGAGAAACATTCATTCAAGGAACTCTACTAATTCTTGGTAAGAACAGCAAGAGTTTGTAACATTGAGCCATGACCTGCTTCCTTAGATGATTTTTAAAAAATTTACCTTTATTGTTGAAAGCATTTCAGATGTTTCCCTTTCTTCCCCCATTGACCGCCTCTTCCCCGCTCCCACCCCCTCCCCAGGTCTTCCCCACACAATTGTCTGTCCATGGGTTATGCATATATGCATATAAGTTCACTGGTTAATCTCTTCCCACCCCCACCCCCAAAATACATAAGTCTGTTGCACGCTTCAAAGTCTCTGGATCTTTTTTGCTCGTCTGTTTATTTTGTTTATTAGATTCCACATATAAGTGAGATCATTGTGATACTTGTCTTTCTCTGACTGGCTTATTTCGCTTAGCATAACACTGTCCGGGTCCCTCCATGCTCTCTCAAAGGATAAGAGATCGTTCTTTTACACAGCTGCATAGTATTCCATGGTATAAAAGTACCACAGTTTTTTAATCCATTATTTTTAAGTTTATACATCCCAGGTCTGTGTTACAGAAGCTCTCTTCTCTGGGCAAGTGTAGCCAAGAAGTTGGAGGCACTCTCTCCGCCCAGGGTCTAGTCCGCAGCTATGGTTTCATCCCCGGAGGGAAGGCTGACAGCGATGTTGCTCAGCCCCTCTCCCCAGCCTGTGCTGCAGAAACCCTACTGCAGGCAGGCGTGGTGGATGGAGTTAGTCTCCATTCTCACCAGCCCTCACTCACACAGTTAAATTCTACTTCAGAGGCGCCAGGCTAAGGAAGCTGGGGCCCAAGCATCCCACTAGCTTACATATAAGGCAGAGATTCCACGTCTGTAGCGGCATGAAGGGGGCCGGAGCTGCTACCCCCCCCCCCCCCCCAGCAATGTTATAGTTACGGCAGCAGGGCAGGCAAAGCGGGCCCGCCCCCAGCTCTGCTTCACGGTGCAGACACTCCTTCCAGGAAGGCCGACGGCGGAAAGGACACAGGGCCCCGCTGCTCGGTCTGGCAGAACACACTTTATCTTCAACAGGATGTGAACTCCTTGTCTTGGGTAATTGCTGAAAATAGTGGAGATCTTGGTGGAGAGCAATTATGAGGACGTTGGTGGGACTCTGATGCAAGCAAGTGGCAGAAGCTTCATAGAGAGAACCAGGCACAAAGCCAAGAAGAGCCCTTCGGGGTCAGTGAGCTCCAGGGGCTGCGAAGGGTGCGCACAAAGCTAAGGGCTCACTCGGCAGCGACCACCGGAGGGGGTGAGGCAGATGCCAAAGCGCTGTCCTGGCTGCACCAGGCCCATCAACACAGGCAGGCCCCACACTGGCACAAAAGGCTGAGGAAAACCAGCCTAGAAAACGATGCTCATCCCTTGAAGTCTGGGAAAATGGATGTATTTCCACATGTATGCCATCTCAAGAGCAATTCGAAATGAAACCTTCCGGGTACTACTTCCCAGCTAAACATGGAGCAAAAAAATTGCTAATGCACTGATCAGTAACAGCAGCCACACGTCACACAGGACCAAGGCTAGAGGTTAAAAATCTAAGCGGCTAAGCAGGCTCAAGCACAGCCACTGGCCAAGCGGTGGCTTATGCCGATGCAGGGCCAACACCACATGTAGCCAGGTTAAAAAGTCAAATGAGGCCAAATATGAACACAGATATCAGAGGCTGCACATTGTGGACGTGCACTAGTCACAAAAGACTATATATATGGATTTCATGAATATGAAATGTGCACACTAGCAAATACATAAAGACAGGGCAGATCAGTGGTTGCCTAGGGCTGGCATTTGGGGTGGGGTGTGTGGAATGATTACTGGTTTCTTTTGGGGTGACAAAAATGTTTTCAAATTAGACTGTAGAGATGGTTACACAATCATGTGCATATACTAATAAAACCTTAAATTGTATGGCTTACATGGGTGGATTGTGTGGCATGGAAATTATGTCAATCGCAACAAATTTATTACAAAAAAAAAAAACCCCAAAAATATACAAATTACCAAATGATAGACTTCATACTCAAGATTTTGGGCTGTAATTATGACACCTAAAATTGTTTTTTCTTCTTGAAATAAATTGAATCAAGCAGATTTCTAATGTACATCTATGACAATGATCAGGATTGAGCTCAGTACTTACTATGGCTCACATTCAAGAGCATGCCCACTGAGTTGCCACTGCTAGTGCCTCAGGCTGCACCATGACCACCTAGGTATAAATAAATGCTTTACAGTTTTTCCTTAGCATTACCTCACATTCTTCTCTAAGTTGAATTCTTGGTGTATGTATTACAAATCTTCAAACTGAGTCTAGAAAACTATAACTTTCTACAAAGTCTTGCAAATATTGTCTCTTCATTATCTATTGTAATCCACATTATTTTTGTACTTATAGAACCTATTTTACCTTTAAAAATATATTTCTTTAACTTTAAATTACTGTAATACACTGTTGATTTACTAAAATATCTCTGTATGTGATGGCCCTCCTGGCATTCATATGTCACAAGGGACATACACGGTATTTCTTTGGGGAACTACTATAATTTCACTCATTGAAATATATTTTATTTTATACTCAATTATTTAATCACTTGAGAAATATATATTATTTACCAAGGTACCAGCTATGTCATGTAACTTTATTCTTGATCTCTTTCGCTACAATATTTTACTAGAGTATTATTTCCAAATTCTATCAATTGCTATTTCTTCAAATAATTTACTTTTTTATTATGAAAATCGGAAATTTCCTCTGTACCCAAATTTGGAAATACAGTATAAAAATACTTACATTGACACTCAGATTTTTTGTCATTTCTTTAACATACAAATATCTAACACCAAGCACAATTTTAAACACTGCAGTTTATTACTGAACAAAACTGACATAATTTCCTGTCTACATGTGTTTCACTATGGTGATAATAAAAATATTGATATAATTATCTGAATATTTTCATTTCTATATTTAAAACATTAATTATGTACTCTATATGTGTGTTATATGTTTATGTGTGCCAATATGGGAAATTTGGAACTGACTTGCAAGATTGCAAAACATAACTTTTTATTATTCTCTATGTGCATGCTTCCAAAACTTTCTTAATATCAAGGTCTTATTAGAAAATTTATAATTCAGCATTGACTATTTCATTTTCCCAGAATGTGAAAAGTATAATGTCTCCAGTGTTCCTGGGGACAACAGCCAAGTCTATCTTGGATTTCAAACATGCCTAGAAGGACTTCCATGTTTATAAGAGTGATTAAATATACATGGAGACAGTTAAAATAAAAGTAAATAAAGTAGAAGAGAAAGTGTCGAAGAGTGAGGCCTGTGAAAAAACACATATTAGAAAAAAAACAAAATACTCGCTCAATTTTATAAAATTTCATAAATCAAAGTTAGTAAAATACTATTTCTAAAAAATTCCATACACATGATGTAATTCTATAAACCCCAGATGAGGAAACTGAGATCCATATGTTAGACAGATATTGATTAATAGCATAATCTAGGGATTGACAAATATTTTATGTAAAAAAATAAGGTAAGGAATATTTTAGGCCTTGTGGGCCTCAAGGTCTCTGTCATAAGTACCCACCATTGTCACTGGAGCCAGAGAGAAATCATAAAAAATATGTAACCAAATAGGGGTGACTTTGTTCCAACAGGACCATATTTACAAAAGCAGGCAGTAGGCAGGATTTGGTTAGTAGGCCACAGCTTGCTGACCCCTAGTATCTGAAGACCCTTTGAACAGTACCTTTTGAGAGGTAGCGTAGAAAAGTATCTCTACAGTCACTGATAATTGGGTATCAGCATTACCCTTTCCACGTCAATAAGACCACTGGGTTTGTGTAATTCTCTTTCAAGTACGTGAAATGTTTTACACTAAGCTTCGGAATCCCAGGGGGTGTTAAATAAGTCAACATGATGCCCAGGGAGCTTCCTCAATCTTTAGCTAACCTTTATTCTTTGTAATTGATGGATGAGCTTTCAAATAATGTCCCTTGATTGCTTTGAAAGGGTAGGTACCCTTCAAGGGACAGTAGAAAACACACCACGCCCCAGAGTGAGGAGTAGGCGCTACTCTGCACTGACCTAAGTCATTAGAGGCTCTGAAGTAAGGCCTCCAGTGTGGCTTGTGCACGTTCCCTACTCTCCTGATTAATTGATCCGGCATTACGGCAGATGCCAGCTCTGCCTTTCAGCACTCACACACCCCAGATGGGTGACAGAAAGAAAAACAAAACCTATAATTCTATGACAGCTTCTAATATTGAATCTTGATGTATCTGGTCTCAAGGAGCTGGACTAATGACATTTCTATCTTTTTTATTATTGCTTTTTTTTTTTTCTTCTTTCGCCCTGTCTCTTCCTCTCTTAGGAGTTGTCATGCTGTTAACATTGGTGAAAAATACGTTAACATTGAACTCGGAGATGATGCAGGTAGCTCTCATTCTTACAGCCGGCGATCGAATGATGAGGCGGGGAGGGAGGATCTTAGCACCTGCACAGCTGCTCCGCAGCACAGGCTTTCTCAAGTGACAAACAAACTGTCCTCTATTTGCTGGTGTGAACACGTAGACGAATATTGACTTGGACAGGTGCTGAGCTTCTCATATATTGCATTTCACTCCCTTTCAAGTACCACCAGAGTCCTTATCACTCCTCATGCAGTTAATCACTTACTGCCTATTAAACAATTAATAAAGTCCAGAAACTCAACTGCTTTACAGATTAATAAACCCATGCAAAATGTGTCGGTCGCTCTAGGCTTTCAAAGTCAATGATTCAGAATCGAAGGTTATGTGTAGAAGGCAGTAAAAATAACACAGTATTTCTATTTCTTATTTAATCGGAAGGTTATATTTTTCATTTATTTCCTGTAACATTACTTTGAATTGAATGTTTATTCAAATGCATCATTGGTGACCTATAAGTATATGAAATAACGGTACGATGTAAGTAGAGGAAGTCACAGCTGCTTGTCAGGTCAGGATTTTGGCTATAAACATAAATTTGTCAAGCTATTGCACTTTGCATCATTATGGTTTGGAAGAAAAATCGATAACGCATTTGTAAGGTAGTTTTCATCGAAACAAAACAAAGAAACAGTCTGTGGTGAGGCCACACTTTAGGTGAACTCACAGTGGAATGTTATAAGAAAATGTAATGGCAAACCTACAGCTTTATAGATTGAGAAGCCTGTCAATCGGCGCTAGAAAAGTTGCAAGTAGGTAGATATAACACCTACTTTTTGCTGGGCACAGCATATAAAATAGGTAATTATCTCTTATCTCTGTAAATTTATTAGAAAAGTACTTTTTAAAGTTTGGCTAGCAAATAACTTGCCAGTTTATGTGAAGATGTTTGAATTAGATAATAGAAAATTAGTATTATCTTACGTGGTTTTGGGTCTAAGTTTGGGAAATACTCATTGTATATTGTCGAGTCTTTGCGATGTGTGCATTTGGGAAGGGATGTGGTTTCATTGGGAGACAGATTAAATGAGGGAGGGACGCAGGATTAGAGGGAGGAAGAAAAGAAAGAAAAAGAAGTGAAAAATTAGCATTATCATTGTCAGGACTACACTGGAAGGACAGTGCATTTTGTAAGTCTTCACAACCAGACATCTATCCGGGTAGGTACAGAACTGTGTGTATTTAAAACACTGGATGATATTGGCAATTCCCTCCGAAGTGAACATATCAATTTACATTCCCACCCAAAGTCCATGAGAACCTGTACCCCTTGACCTCTCAAATGGTTGTTTCCAAACATTTTGATCTTTAACAATCTAATAATAGGTAAAATAAAGCCATCCCCCACACATGCGGAAAGTTGTTTCAATTTGACTTTGTAAATTGTCTCAGAGGTTTCTTATCTTCATTACATGTAAGGCCCTTGGTTTTCACTTACTGTCTTTTATTGTTTTTGTCCATTTTTCAATGAGACATGTATTAATTTGCTAGAGCTGCTGTAACAAAGACCATAAACTAGATGGCTTAACCCACAGAAATTTATTGCCTCACACTTCTGAAGACCAGAAGGTGATGGCAGGGTTAGTTCTTCTGAGGATTATGAGGGAGAATCTGGTCCATGCCTCTTTCCTAGCTTTGGGTAACCACAGAAGTCTCTTGACTTACAGATGATGTTCTTCCTGTATTTGACATTGTCTTTCCTCTGTATGTGTCATTGTCTCTCTCTGTCCATATTTCCGGCATTTTTAATGACACCAGCTGGGTCACATTAAGACCTACCCTAATGACCTCAGTTTAACTTAACTTCCTTTATGAAGACTGATTTCAAATATGGTTACATTCTGAGGTTCTGCGAAACTTCAACGTATCTTTTTCTGGAGGGCCACACATTTCAACCCATCACAGGTTAATCTATCTTTTTCTTTTTTAAATTTTAAGAGCTTTCTAGGTAATAATGAACACTGGTCAGATGTGCTGTGAATATTATTTCTAGGTTAGTACATGTGCTTGACTAGTTCTCGGATTATTGTAACAATTGAAATTTCAGATTTTCATGGTCAAATTTATTATTCTTTCCATTAGATTTCTGAGTGTTGTTTCTACTTTTTGATATTGTCATCTACTACTCTCATTTACTTGTTATGTGATCCTTTGGCAATCTTGGAATGCATTTTGACATACAGAATGAGGTAGGAATTCAGCTACTTTTAGACATGCCAATTGTCCTTTTATTAATCAGTAAGTGTAATAATGCTATAATATAATAATAACTATCAAATTTAACTATATTCTGGGTACTCTTCTGAAAACTTTGTTATTAGTCATTTAATGCTTATAAAAATCCCTACTTTTATCATCCACATTTTACTGAGGAAGGAACTGAGACACAGTGAGATTCAGCCTGCCTGTCCTAAGGGCTCCACACCTCCACTGGCCCCAGTTGACAGAAAGTCCAAGAGCTCTCCAAGTTCCAGGTTCCAGGAAAGGATGACCTTCCTATGGTTTGCATTAAAAGATACTATGTATCCAGTAGATAATAATTTTATGCCTATGAATCTCTTTCCTACTCCTCCAGGTGTATCATACAGTGGCACCTATTTCATACAGTGTAAGAAGACATGACTATTGAAGTTATATGCATCATAACAGAAATAAAATCCTAAAATGAGAAGACTAAAGATCTCATAGGTGAGCCTTCTGGCACCACTCAGCTGGTAGGAGAGGCAACTAGGAGTGTTTTTATTATTTCCCTTGGACTTGGTCTTGTGTAGTCCTGGTGTCTTCATTTCCTCCCCGCTGTCCATTGTCCTGAGTCCCAGGCTGCTGCAAGCCCAGTCCAAGTGCATGAAGTACGTCAAAGACTGCCTGTGGGACATGCCACAGAACCACATTTCTACTCTCCTTGAAACAGATCTTCTTTAGAGGTTTAATAATTTGAGTAAATCAACAGGTACCAAGCTAACTTCAATGCAAGGAGCCTGAATCCCATGTGACACCAAAATGGAAAATTTAATTACCTCAGTAAAATAAAAGAAAATTATATTAAAGAACTTTGATATATAAAAATATTCACAAGAAACTCATAATAATATGCAAGAAAAGAGATATGAAACAAAGATAATGTAAACGGTACTGGCTCTTAATTAGTAATTATTAAATAATTAGCTTTAATTAATGTGCACACATAATGTGATGACCCGTTTTCCCATGGGTCCATAAGGTGCTAACTCATGAAGATTTTTATCACTGCATTGTTTGTGGGTAGCAACTAGAAGTAGGCACATGGCTGTGCATCACTATAGCAGTAAGGATATAAAATGTGTTACAGGCATAAGATGAAATACTATAAAGCAATCAGAAGTAATGAACTAGATTTACACGTAGCAACAAGAATAGACCTCAAAACTATAAAGCTGAGTAAAAAAAACAAACATGAAACAGGATACTATTTTGAACAAAAATAATGTCTGCAATGTAAGATTTAGAAATAAACAAATGACACCACAATTTTTGTGACACTATCTAAGGCATAGTATAGAAATAGGATTGAAAGGACACATATAACATGCTCTTGAATAACTGTTCCTAAACATGTGGAGGCATGGAAGAGAGGCGAAGGGAAATCATATAAAGAATGAGAGGTATTACAATGGGCAGTGGTGCTGGTGAGCCATGACATGAAGCATGGGGTCTGACAGACAGAACAATACAGCTAGGGCCTTGTCATGTGGGCACCTCAAGCCCAGAGTCCAACAGAGATGAAGTGACTTTATTGCCAGACACACGTCATCCTGAGTGATAGCAGATGACAAATGATGACAGGCTGCGAAAGCCTTCACTTTAATGTCTTATGTCACATTAGGCTCATAATAAACTTGGAGGGGATCTGAAGTAGTTATCAATGTTTATTCAGTAACTCCCTTAAGAAAATGAATGTTTTGTACACTGGTACTATATTAATTTTAAAATTAAAACCACAGCACAGACTTGAGAGAATTACTTTTAGACTTTAGAATGCATAATTTAAACAAAGTTTATAAACTTTATCAAACAATTAACAGGCTATCTTTAGTCAAATACTTGATAAAGAGAACCATCATTAAAATGTGTGGAAAATGCTGCCTACTTTGCAAGGGGCCGAGCATAATATATGATATTTCAATTTGAGGAAGGTAACTGCCCAGGCACCTCCTGTGTTTCTGCATGTCTTGCAAATGAGGCACTGACTGCCCTTTGGGATTGTATTTTCAAGGATAGAATACAGAGATGGGTTATATCTCTGGAGCAAAGAGCAGATCTACTTACAGTCTTGGGAGATAGAGATAATATCTCTCCCCAGTGCAAGTCAGGCACGCTTACTGCCCATAACAAATGATTCAGGTTTCCTAAGTTCAGGGGTCCTCTCCTGTAATTCAACTCACTATGTGTGCAGATGGCACTTGCTGTTATCACATCACCTTACGGGATTCAAGGTTCGGGGAATGGCACAAGAAAATGCTGATACACCGACCACTGCTGTCACTGAAAGTATTAAGTACACTGTCTCTGACCACGACTCTCAGGCGTTCCACCAGCACCTCTGAAGCTGCAGCAGACTAACTTGCTAGCTCGTAAGCAGGGTAAAATCTCACGCAGTTCTTTAACAGACATCAAGAGAAAAACCACCGGGCACTCTCTGAATGTTTGAGTCTGTGCCTATATCCAAAACAAGTATGTATTACTTACGGAAGACATTAGAAGGGATTCCTTAGATTAAAAATGTATATAACCATGAATTCACCACAGATAGTTAAAATACTTACTTAACTAGATCACATGATCTGAATACTTCAGTATGTTTCCTAAATCATTATATTCCTTCTATTTTCTTGAATGAGTGGGTGATATGGTTCTGTGACCAATTCTGATTTCTGTGGTGGAAGTTCCCCCATACCACCAAGCAATTCTGGGGGACTAGCTAGGTGTCCTATAATTCAACTGGATTTTGACACTAGCTGGAGATAACATCAGATCCCACAGGTTCAGGGGTCAGTCCTTCAAGGCTGCACCCTCACACACACTCCAGATACCAGTAATAAGCCCAGGTTATCACCTGCGCATCTGACCCACTGGATATAGATCAGGAGGTCCAACAAAACTCTCTGTGGGTTCACTTAATTTGCCAGAGAAACATTTTACTTACTAGATTAGCAGTTTATTGTAAGAGGATATGACTCAGGAATGGACAGATGGAAGAAATATGTAGGGCAAGGTATGTGGGAAGGGGTTCAGAACATCCTGTCAGAAACACCAGTGCCCCGTATCTTCACGAGTTCACCAACCTGGATGCTCTTAGAACCCTCTCTCCTTTTGGGCTTTTATGGAGACTTTATTACATAGATATGACTGATTAAAACATTGGTCTCTGGCAACTGATTCAATCTCTAGCCCCTCTCTCTTCTCTGGAGGTCTGGGGGGTGAAAATTTAAGTTCCAATCCTCCAATCATAAGGTTGGTTCTCCTGGCCACCAGCTCCCATCCTCAGGGGTGGTCCAAAAGTCAACACATTAACATAACAAGAGACACCTCTGTGGCTCTCATCACAGGAAACTCCACAGGCTTTCAGAACACTGAGCCAGAAGCTGTGGGAGAAGACCACATATATATGAGAAATATAATTTGATCATATAAGTAACTGAATATATATTTCTTATAAATCACAATATTGCAGTGGGTCATGGTAGTTAGTTATTCACTGTCCCTTTCCTGTGACTTCTTTTCAAGCAATACCACCGTTCAGGTACCATTCATGTTATGACTACATGTCTATTCACTTGTCAAGTTATTTTCTAAGATGACAGTAGTGATTTGACAAAATAAGAACACTGATAAAATAGAGTTGTAGAAAAAAGAGACATGCTTTCAAAAGTCACCCTTTATTCTACAATAAATAAAATACTGAACGCTGAGGTAAGAGGGATATGAATCAAACGTAGCTGCTTTCCCATTTTTCCAGAGAGCAACCCTTTCAGGCTATGGTTGTAATTCAGGAGCATCTCTATACTTAGTTGAATAATCCAATTTGAGTTTCACTGCGTATTTGGCATTCTTGGTTACAAGTGAATTTTTCATTTACATAATCACATTCTGCCCACTTAAATATTCCCTGTGCAGTTGCACTTTTATATAATATACTTGTTCACCATCTGTCCTCAATTTTGGTCAAGAGACGCTTCATATTTTCCAGCACTCTGCATGGTAATTGTGCCACCCCAAAAGTCATTTTTGTTAATACACATCTGGGTTATGTACTGTCAATAAGACACTTTAGGCTCTTACTAGCTGAAAGATGAACTGCCTTTGAAAGCTTTATATCCACCTATCAGAAACAAAGAGAAAGTTCCTTCAAAGCCATCAAATATATGTGGAATTTTAATGAATAAGTACACACAAGCCAGCCGGAGTGGGTCAGTGTTGAGCATCAACCCATGAACCAGGAGATCGGGGTTCGATTCTCGGTCAGGGCACATGCCCGGGTTGCGGGCTCGATCCCCAGTCGGGGGCGTGCGGGAGGCAGCCGGTCAATGACTCTCTCATCACCGATGTTTCTCTCTCTCTCTTTCTCTCTCCCCCCCTTCCTCTCTCTGAAATCATTAAAAACATATTTAAAAAAATACACACACAAGTACAATAATTGTATTAAGGAACTACTTGAAATAAATGACTGGGTGTGTAAACATACATGTAAATGACTGGATTACATATATTTCAATTCTAGACTTCACTTTAAAGTTATAATGAGATGTAAAAATAATTTAATAATACTCATTATTTAGTTTTTTTCTTTAGGTTATTCCCTATAAGATTATAAAATAAAGTATTAAATTATTGAGAGATCATTTGAGTATCAGGTAGATTAAGCCTCTGCTATTTTTTTTCTGATAATTTGAAAAGAATATTAAATGCACATATAGATAGAATAGTTTTGTTCTTACAATAGAAAAAAAACAAAGACCAATTATGTCGCCTGGGTTTTACTAAAAGACACTCTAATGTGAAAATTTGTTATATGCCTGGGAGGCTTTTTCCTCTGAACAGGGGTCTAGTTTTGCATTTCAAAAAGGGTGAAAAAAAAATATACACACACACAAACACACACTCACACACACACACATATACTCTTTTGATGCACTCATATGTTTGTACACACACACTCAAACATTTCTCTTCATTACATTTATTAGTTTTGACTACTCTTACCACACACAAGAAGCTATAACTTTGGTTATGTTTTCTAATTGGATGATTACATGAGTCACAGACTGATGTATAAACTAACTTAAGTAAACAGATCAATAGAGTTATGTAAACCTTACTCTTAAATATTTTGTAATCTAGATGAACAGTATGGTCTATCATGCTCTTTCTCCCTCTCCCTTAATTCTTTATTGCATTTAAAAACTTTCAAATACTAAAATGATATAGATCTCCAAGCTCAGCAAAACTTGATCAAAATATTTATAAAATAATTAGCCAAGTTTTCTAGCAATGGTGTCAGGGAAGCACACAGTTTAATGGTCAAAGCAAACTTTTGAGGTAAAAACCTTAATTTAATTACTCACTCTGTTTCTGTGACTTCATGTAAGTTTGTATGTGTGTGTGTTTTAACTAGACCTCTCTAAACATCCATTTCTGTTAAAGGGACAATTTGATAGATCTTTCCAGTTCATAGTGTTGTTGTGAGAGAATATATGCAAAGAGATCAGCACTGTACACAGCGCATAGTGAGCTTTCAATAAAGGGCAATTGTGGTTATTTTAATATTAAAATTAAATGATGACCACAGAAACAGTTATTCAAATAGGTATCGAAATAGAATATATTCTCTGCTTTTTTTTTCTCTCTGTATTATGACTTCCTCTAAGTCATACAGAGGTCATTTCTATTTTAATAACTTTTCACTATTCTTTGCTTTCCTATGGGATTCTCCCTGGGGGGGTGAAGATCCTGATCTAAAAGAATAAATATCCAAGTAACTGTGTTGTTGTTTGACTTTCAGCACTAGTTTTCAGCAACATCTCTGCTTTGCTTAATATTTATTACACAAAGTGTTATGTATTGCCACTAAGAGTACTTAAATAAAATTAAGAACATATACACATGCAAATACTGAGCTCTAATATAATTATTTTTTTGTCTCTATTTCCTATTAACTGATATATGTTCATTTTAAAAACTTCACAAACAGCAAAAAGTAGAACATATAAATCACTCTTAATCTCACCATCCAGAGTAAACCAAGGTAATATTTCTCAATGTGTATTATTTCTAGATTTTTAGATATCATCATTTTAAATGTAATTTCTTATGTATTTTAGCCTGGTTTAACTTGGGTACCAAGTTAGGTTACAGTATTTTGAACAGGGTAGTTTTTGATAAAAATTTATGATCTAGAATTTTATGGATTTAAAAAATTACAGAGATTATCTTTCCATGATATGTTCCTTTATAGCTGAGTAAACTGAGTCACTAAGAGTTTAGGAGATGCTGTGTCTACACATACAAAAATGTGTGGGAAAAGAGAAAAAAATTAGAAATTCTCAATCTTTGTTTTCCTAACACTGGTATTAAGCTTTAGAGAGGAAGAGAGAGGGGGGTGGAGAGAGACAGACAGACAGAGGGAGAGAGATATGTACTGGAACAATAATAAATAATGGCTATACTGTGATGTTGCACAATGTGCCAGAGGAAGCTGGTGGGTAGAAGGTTCATTAGATATGACTCTTCTTACCCTGACCTCAGAGCCATTCACAGCCTGGTTCTTGCTCTCTTCTGTGTGGCTGGGATACACTGTGAGCTGATTTACAGGGACACTCTCAGTTGCCACCCTCCCAGGTTTCTGCCAATCAGAGGCCTGAGAGGGCATCTTGAAAGCAAGAGGGAGATACCTGGATATCCCTTCCACTCCAGCACCGAGTCAGGTGGCATCTCCAGCAGCCGGCTCCAGTTGCCACGGGAGGGCCCTCTCGGTTGCAGCTCCCACTGGGTGACACAGCCCAGGGCTTTGGAGTGCGTACTTAACCACCTTTGTCCCTCTAGGCAACATTTGCAGTAGATCTTTGTTAGGCTTCTTTACTATACCAGTTGGTGTCTCAGCCAGTCTTCTTCCTGTCATCAGTTTCCTGCACTGAATTCCCACTGTTCCAAATACTCTGAATATTTTTATTGTTGTTTTTCTGGTTGGAGTGTGTAATTGAAATCTTGCTTTCTATGCCATTCCTTCAGGATGTAAAAATATACCATTTTCTCTATGATCATTTTCTAATGATGTATAAACGTATCCTTTGTCTTTACTCAGGGCATACACTATCTGCCTTTGATTATGTCTTAGACAATTTTTTATACCTATAAAACATATCTAGCTATAAAAATATCACAAGGGATCATATTTCTTAAAAAAAAATCACTATAAAGGTGATTTAAAAAAATTGTCAAGTAGTTTGCTTACTACATTGAGAGAAAAAGCCAACAAACGTAGTTACCAGGAAAACTGCTGTACATCCTGCCGTTTGTTGCTAAAAAAATAAAGTAGCCGTGTTTTCTCTGCACCGTTGCTCAGTTTTCTGGGAGTAGTGCTGTAGCTTCCATATATGAAATGAGTAAGTGTGCAAGCATTTTACTTGAAGGTACCTTATATCAGTTTTTTCCTTCACATGGAAATACAAGAGAAAATCCAGATATTAATAAAAAGTGCTTACCATCTGTCTCTTAAAGCGAGAAATCAAGTAAAAGCATGCATACTGCCTCTCATTTAAGAATAAAGTATAGTCTGGCCGGGCGTGGCTCAGCAGTTAAGCATCAACCAAGGATCCAGGAGATCGGGGTTCGATATCCGGTCAGGGCACATGCCCGAGTCTCGGGCTCGACCCCCAGTCGGGGGCGTACAGGAGGCAGCCGATCAATGACTCTCATCATTGATGTTTCTCTCTCTCTCCCTGTTTCTCTCTGAAATCAATAAAGATATATTAAAAAAAAAAAAAAAAAGAAGAAAGTATAAAATGACTTCCAGAGAAAACCACCCAGTGGATTTGGAAACAGAGGGCAAGACTTTGAAACCTTGCGGATTTGTTGTAGCAACTGCAGATCTCAGGAGAACAATCTCGAGGCTAACAATCCAGGAACAAAGTGGCTCAACGTTTACATCTCGGTTTCAGTCTGTAAATCCCAAAGTAATCCACATCCTCTTTTAACCACCCAGATAAACACTCCTATTTACATAGATACGCCATTTGATAGCATTCAAACACTACCAAGTCTTAGTGCTCTGATAACAGTGACAACAGGGCTTTCCACTGTCTCCTAGGACTGCCTTTTACACACAGGCTTTGTAGAACTGTGCATGTCAGTCGCAAGATCACAGTGTCTGTTTCCATGGCAGGAATGTTTATGGCATACAGCTTTGTTCTTTACATGGTTTAATTCATTTTAGAAATCATGACTTATTCTCAATGTTTTTAGAACATTTATATAGCTACAAATACATATTTCTACTCAGTTTCAAAAACGTATCTGATAATAAGATCAGAATCTACGTTATACGATTAGTAGCTATCAAGGTGTCATATTGTCATCAACTGCTTCATGGCACCATTTTTTCCCCCATTGGTTGTATTTCTGTTTGTATTTTCTATTCATAAAATAGCCAGTTTAATGTATATACATTGGCTATAATATTAGGATGACAAGTGTTTGCCTTTGACTGTTTGACTAATTAGACATGCAGCAAATTTGAAATCAAGGCTGGCACCATTTGCCTTTTATTGTTATTGTAACTTTGGGCAGTGACTGGGAGTAGCAGAGTTTTGGCTCTGGTGACTTTACCCCCTGGTGTCATAGCATGAATATGCTTCATTTCATGGCAAAAGGGATTTTGCAGACGTGATCAAGTTACTAATCTTTACAATTAAGAAAATTATGCTGGATTATATGGGCAGGGCCAATCTAATCACACAAGCCCTTAAAATCCGATCTCTCTTTCCCTGGTGCAGAAAAGGAAGTATGGGAGATATGGGAGTGGGGTTAGTCAGTTTCAAAGCATCAGAATAGTACATATCATTTTTGGCATTAAAATAAAAGGGGGGCAAGTATCAAGGAAATGGGGACATCAGTCCTACAACTGCAAGGGACTGAACTCTGCCAACAACCAGTGATTTTAGGAAAAGAATTTGAGCCCTAGAGAAGTGTCACCCTAGTGAAGATCTTAAATCCCAGCGATGCCTTAAGCACAGCATCTGCTATGCTATGCTGGACTTCTGTTCTACACATCCATGAGTTCATAAATGAGTGTTGTCTAAGCCACTACACCTGGGGTAATTTGTTATAGCAGCTCTGAGTGACTGATACAGTGACTGGCACCATCTTCAGCCAGTTCTGCTGGATCATCTACAATACTCATTTTGATGCTCCTGGATTTTTCCAGAATTACTGCTATTTAAGACTCGATTGCTTTGATTTTTTTTGGTACAGAAATAAGTGAAGAGAAACAATATGTTATGGTGGAGTGAGAGATAGGAGTTACTCTAAGCTCGTGTCTGCCTTGCTGCAGTTGGTAAACTCACTCAAGTCACGGAGCCTCCTTATACCACTAGCTCATTGCCAGCACACAAAATGCTCACCCTAATCTTCATGTCAGGGATCAAGGGCTACAATTCTATGAAATACTTATTGAGCTTTGTGCAGAATCTAAATTATTTTCTAGTAGCTTTGAAGAATACGAAAGTAGTTTAAGACACAGAGTCAGCTTCTTTATAGCTTATTTATTTTAAGTACCCTAAATAATACATACAAATCCTTAATGAATGACAGCATAAAATCAAGTCCTGGAATGTGTGCTTCAGAATCCAAGGCCTATTCTATTCCCTAAGTGTATCATTGTTACAGATAATGAGTCCTTGATTTAAAAAGCTGGACGTAACCCAGTTCTGAAAGAATGAGTGGAACTGTCATTCACTTTAAATTCATAAATGTTAATGAGTATTTAAGCGCTGAGCTACATTAGAAAAACAAGGATAAATGAGACAAAGCTCTTGATATTGAGGAGGCTACAGCATGAAAGGTAGACACACACGCACACTAATGAGTGTAACAGTAATTATAATATTAATGCCAATAATAGCAAGTTCTCTTTATTGAGTATTTTATATATTTAATTTTACATAGATTACATCACTTAATTCTTATAATAATTTAATAAGTTTAAGCACTGTAATTACCCTGATCTATAGATAGCAAAATAGCAGCACCAGTAATCTAAATAAATTGTCCAGAATAATATATCTAGAAAAGGGTAAAAAAATGATTCATACTAGGAACCCCAACTCAGAATCATGCAGAATCAAGCCATCATCCTGTAGCTTTTTCAATGCTTCAATACATAGGTCAAGTATGCCTAGCTATTTATTCAGTATATGTACTTAGACACACAATCACAAAAAGCACAAATGTTTAAAAACCAAATTCTTGATTTATTTTTTTAAATTCAAACATAGTCCTCTGTACTGATTCCTATTCATGGGAATGGTACATACATCTAAGTAGCTGCACATGCCAGAAGCCACTTCAAGTAAGTTTAACTGAATCATTCTTTGTCCCTTTCTCTCCCACCAAATAACAATTTCAATCCAACACCCAGACTGTTGGTTTAGCCTCTAAGTCTCTTAGGTCCATTTATTAACTTGATCTCTACAATTACCATCTCAATACAAGTCACAAGTATCTCTTGTGGTTCTGGCTTAGACCACTATATACCACCTCACAATTAAACCATTGCAGAGGCCTCCTGATAAGAATGCATTTAAAAATGAAAAATTTTAAAAGTAACTTCAAAGTCTCAAATAGTACATTTACTCTACTCATATATCTTTCAAAAATGAAACAGTACAAAACATTTTTTATTAAAATTTCTGCCTTTTCTTACTCTCTAGAATCCTGAAAAGTTAAGGAACTCTCACCATTATATTTCCGAACAATATTCTTTCTCTCACTTATCCACAAACTTCCCATCTACTTTATATTAATCTTCCTTTTCTTCACCTTCTAATACAGTATTATCTCAAGATGTGTCACATGCAAATTCTTTAAGAAATATAGTATTCCAGTCATCCTAATTGATTTTCCTGCTATAATAAGAAGGAGCTATATATTTGGTGAGGGGAAAAATTGGATGTGAAGTAGTTTTGGCCATTAGGCCACAAACAAATATTATGTTTTGGGAAGTGATCATTGTAGTCACTGAGTGTTGACAGTGAAAACGATGAGAAGAGCAGTGTCAATGAGGGGATAGTAGTAAGACTGCCATTTTACTTCTTATGGGTTCCTACAGATAGAGTAAAGCTCATGTGCTGGATGCAGACCTGAATATCAGGGGTAAGGCAAATACTAATTCTTGCTCAATTTCAAATCCTCTCTTTTTGGTATGAGGTTATGAGCATTGAAATTCTTTTTGCCTCAGTGTACTCATATTGCCAAAGAACAGTATCATACTGAACAATGCTAAATCTTTCATTTCTTAAGTTGCATTGAGAGAACTTGATTTGGAATATATAAGTTAGAGGTTCTTGTCACAGTATTTTCTGGTTTTTTAAAAAATATATATCTTTATTGATTTCAGAGAGAGGAAGGGAGAGGGAGAGAGAGAGATAGAACCATCAATGATGAAAGAAGTCATTGATTGGCTGCCTCCTGAATGTCCCCGACTGGGGATTAAGCTCGCAACCCAGGCATGTGGCCTGCCCAGGGCATCGAACCGTGATCTATTGGAACCTAGGTGGATGCTCAACTGCTGAGCCACGTCTGGCCGGGCAGCATTTTATGTCTTCATAGACAAAGTGACTACCAATCTCTACAAGTTATTTATACCTTATCTTTTTTATTCCCTCACACAAAGTAGAGCTAATATTTATAAGGGAAAAACAGAAATGTGACATACATGCTAATTTTAAAATGTCTATAACCTCAAATATATACCAGAGTCCCTGGAGTGCTTGGAGGATACAAATTTTTGTGGTTAAACATTGACATCATTCTCTAAATAAAAGCACACTAATAAAAATTCCATTAAAGGGGATACCAATTTGCATTTGAACAAAAAACACCACTCTGTTTCACAAAGTTAAAGGTTGTTTTTTTGAGAGCAAAGTTAAAATGTAACAAACTTCTCTTACTGACTCTTATTATTTTTGTACCCTAGTAAATCAAGGGCAAAACCTGAAATATTTCATTTCCTTCCAGATTTACAGAACTGAAACTATCACTTCTTTTCTGATAGCTGAAACTCCCAGTGCCAACTAATAACATTACCAACAATGTATTAATTATGTACATATAAATGTAATGAATGACAACAATGAAACAGAGATGAGAAAGAGGAGTTTGATAAATTTTGTTATTTTAAGGTAATATAATTAATATATATAAAGACTGCTGTCAACAGCATCATCAATCCACTGGACATATGGACATGTCTAGACTTCTTCATCCATAACAGCAGAATACATATTCTTCCCAAGCTCATACGGAATATTCACCAAGATAGACCTTATTCTGGGTGGTGAAACACACCTTAGTAAATTAAAAAATAAAATCATACAATGTCTGCTCTCAGACAACAATGGAATTGAACTAGAAATCAGTAGCAGGAAGATAACTGGAAAATTCCAACATGGAGGTTAAACACGCCTCTAACTTGTACACGGATCAAGAAGAAATTGCAAGAGAAATTTAAAGTATTAAATACATGGAAATGAAAACACCACCATTCAAAATGTGTGGGGTACAGGGAAAGGAGTGCTTAGAGGGAAATTTATGGCACTGGATGCATATACTAGAAGAAAAAAAAAGATAGTAAATAAGTCAATCATCTACATTTCTACTTCAGGAAACTACAAAATAAGGGTAAATTAAAACAAAATTCAGTAGATGAGAATAATGAAAATTAGGGGGCGAAATTGATGAATTGAAATCATGAAATCAATAGAGAAAATTAATGAAACAAAAATCTGATTCTTTGGGGGAAAAAATCCATAAAATCAGTGTGTGTCTAGCCAGGCTAAGAAAAAAATTAAGAGGATACATATTGCTACTCTCAAAAATAAAAGCAAGTACATCGCTACAAATCCCATAGTCATTAAAAAAATAATAAAGGAATCTATGGGCAACTCTATGACCACAAATTTGATAACCTAAATGAAATGAACAATTTCCTTGAAAAATACAGTTTTCTAAGACTCAGACAAGAAGAAACAATCTAAATAGGCCTGTATCTATCAGAAACTGAATCAATATTTAATAACCTTCCAAATAGAAGGCACCAGGCTCAGATGACTTCACTAGGGAATTCTATCAAACACTTAAGGAAGAAATTATACTAATTCTCTGCAGTCTCTTTCAGAGGATGGAAGAAGAGAATATCCTCCCTCATTTGATGGAGGCCGGCGTTACCCTTCATCACATCTCTTCAAAGAAATGCGAATTAAAACAATGAGGTACCACGACACACTACTAAAGGGCTCAAACCCAGAGCTCTGACACCACCAAATGCTGACGGGGACGCGGGGCAGAGCTCACTCATTACTGGGGGAATGTAGAACGGCACAGCCACGCTGGGGTCAGGTGGGCAGTTTCTGGAAGAACTAAACAAACTCTTACCAGACCATTCAGCAACTGTGTTCCTCGGGACTCACCCAAAGGAATTAAAACATCTCCACACCAAGATCTGCACCTGGATGTTCATAGCAGCTTTTGTGATAATTACTAAAATTTGGAAGCAGTAAAATGTTGTACATTCAGACAGTGGCTATTATTTAGCACTAAAAGAAATAAGCTCTCATGCCATGAAAAGGAACATTCTTTTTACATTGTTTCCCTTATCACTTTAGGCCCTGTGTGACTACTCCCCTCAGAACACGTGCCTCATCTATTTTTGTTCAGATCTTCAGCTAAGGGGGATAAATAAAATATGGTCCTCAGAAGCCATATTTTATTACTGCATTCTTTCCCTCTGAATTAAAAATAAACAAATAAAGAAAAAAGTAAAATCAAGTGTATTTAAGAGGGTGTCTTGTTTGTTCCTGTGTGAGGTTTATATGTTTCCCTGCTGCCATATATGTGGGCAATTTTTTTTTAAATGCTTGTTTTCAAGATTTGAGTTTTGATATAGTCGTACTATGTTTTATTTGTTTTTATTTTGTTCTGTTTGCCTTGCCCTGCTTAGCCACTTTTCTTCTGGTTCCACTCAGTGCCAGCTGATCAAGAGGCTTACCATGAGCTTCATTCTATTTCTGCTGACAGTGTCCCTGGGGAAACACACCACCACTTCTCCGGACTCATGTTGAGATGAGTTCCAAGTGAACCACCGGGTCTTCCCCAGCGGTGCCGGCAAGCCTGGCCTCCATCCTGGGTTTAAGGGAATCAGTGTGGTTTTGGGGTTGTTTCCATTTTCTGTCAAACCACAGCCCTTTCTGCAGAGAAACGCCCTATATCAACTTCTTGATCTTCTTTTAATTTCCTCCAAAATCATACTGGGTCTGGATGACACTGCTTCAATTTTGGGGTGAGAATCTGGACCCTTTTCTCGTTTCAGATTTCATTGGAATATTTAAAAATGTACTTTTGTTTATTTAATTCAGTTTTGGGGGGGAAATTCTACAAGCTGCCTTTATATTATCAAATTATTTTTTCCAAAATTGACATTAATTTTTAAATAAGAGATACCAAGGGTTCAAATAAAGCTCAGATAGAATTAAAGTACACGAAGGCCTGAGAATATAAAAGTGGACGTCTATTTATCCACATGCAATAATGGGGTTCCCTCTCCGCAGACTGTGCGCTGCTCCTCGGTTCTAAGTGCAGCACTTAGGGACACACACTCGGCCTTCGGGTCGCAGAGACTCGAGCTTATAGGAGAGGCAACCTGGAGCCATCAGCTCTCTAAGTGGCCCTCCTGTCCATCCTGTAGACACATCAAAACTGATGTCGTCTGCCATGTGCCTCGTTTTCTGCTGTTAGGTATCCTGAGGCACTATGAGAAAGCTCCTGGCTGCATCACATCTTCCTGGGGTTTGAGGTGACAAGAGTGACAGGAATTCTGCCCACCCTGCGAAGGGCAGTGCTGCAGGTAGGTCAAGGTGGTCAAATTGTGTTAAGTCATCACTTTACCGTGCATAGAACTAGCTTGTATATATCTTTAAGAAAACATAAAAAGGCAATAAATATCAAGCAAAAACTGTTGCACTCTTCAAATGCCACCCCCCTTCCTGTTGAGTGTTTCCTTGTTGCAAATGTCTGATGCACCAAGGAATTTATTTTCTTTATCTGGCGGGCGATCCTCTACCGGTGAACGGCTGCATCTCTCAGGTCTGGGCCTCCCCGCTCCCGCCCCCTCGGCCGCCCGCAGGGGTGGGGATGGCACGGAAAGGGGCTGGTGGCGGGCTCTGCCGGTGCCAAACTGCTAACTGTCAAGATCTTCAAGAAAAGGACCGTTTTCTGTTATTATCCCGGCGCCACGTGAAGAGGCCCTTAAACAGGTTGCCCAAGGTTGCCTACACCTTGGCTCATTCCAGTGTTAAAAGATGGGCGATCAAACAAAGAGTGAGCAAGAGCACACGCGTTAAAGCAGGGACTGCGGGCTGATTCCGCAGAGACAGAGACAAACCCTCAAGACGTGTCCGTGCGGGCGGGGCTTGCGCATTCACAGCGCCCCAGTTCCTCTCCGAGCCCATCCAGACAGCCACCCTGGGCCTTTCCAAACAAGCACCGGCGCAGGGAAGGCTACACAAAGGGAGGGGGATGCTGAGAATAAGGGAAAGAGAAAAGTAGGTAGTAAAAAAAAAAATAGAAATAATTCAATGAAAAAGAGTATCTCGGGAAATACGGTTAGATATATGAATTAAAACACACCTTTGGTGTTTTTAGAACCACAGAATACTAACCAAAATCTTACATTTCTTCCCCCCAAGACCTAAATGTTTAGCACTATTCACGCCTTCTGCAGTTCCATGCACTTTAAAACTTCAAACTCATTCATAAGCTTTCAGAATGCAGAGCTATGCAACGAGTCTCAGGGCTGGTAAACCTAGGCGACCTGAGGGCGTGTCGTTCAGGGCCGTTCAGGGCCAGGCATCACCTTTCTGCTCCACAGGGGGCGGGAGCGCCGTGCACAGGCCCGGGAAGGGCCTTAAATGAGATCCTCTGAAGGCAATATGAGCAGTGGCTATACGTCCGAATCTTGGTCTACTGGTGGAATTAGATATTCAGCGACACTCTCGGACTCAGAAAATGGTAGACATAATGACCCGACATTCCCAGCTTGCATGCAGACCATGCTACTCCTGCGGGGACCTTCTATGACAGCTCAGGCTGCGACCTCCCGCTCCTTACACGCGGCCTCCGAGGCGCCACAGTGCACCGCCGCTCTTCACGGGCCCTTCGCGCGCAGCAGCCGGGACTCCCGTGCCCACGGCACCTGCTCTCGTGTTAGGCTGATGTGCAGGGTTAGACGGGCAGGTGAGCCTCTGATCTTGACCAGAAATGACTGCCCCGCTGCCAATTAGAACAGGAAAAGGACAGGTGGAGGCTGAACTTGGAATTAATAGGAATAATAGACGCTGGGGGTGCCTAATAATGCTCAGAAGATAATGCCCTCCTTTCTTAAATTGACAAAATTTACATAGTAAAGAGACATTACTGTCAATCAAGCAGGACGCCATGCCATGAGAAATTATCTAAACAGTTTTTCTTTTTTCAACTACATGTAAGATGTACAGTTATTTCTGTTAAATATGGGTATTGTTTTATACATTTGAAAATATATCTATTTCACACAAATGGCAAAAATAAATGTCACCCAATTATTTTTAACACATGATCCTCCAAGATAAGTAAATATACCCTCCTATAAGTACATACACTTCATGGTAAACATAAAGTTAATATTATGATAAAAGGTAATTAATAGAAATGGAACAGAGCAGTGTCTTTTATTTACTCATAGCTGTTCCTCCAAGGTAATGAGGAATCTTCCTCAGTCTCCTCTCTCACTGAGGAGCAGTTCTTGACGTTTACAGGTGGCGTTCGTATGTACAAACAATAACTACCTTTGAACCAGAGCAGTTAAGACTGCTTTTCACTTTTTTTCTCAAGGAAGTTTTCCAAATTATGCTCTACTGAGCCAGAAGTATACACATTTGCACATCCCGGTACCATATAAATATCTGCTCCCTTCCCTGGGTAAAGGTGGATTTTAAGATACATGAGGGATAACTTGTCTTCAGTCGTTAGCATCTTGTGGAGACGACAACTTATGCACAGATGACTAGAATGTAAGAGTCTAGGTGACAAGTGACAATAAGTTTAAATTGCAAAATCTACTCAGGATGAGTAATAACAGCTTGCAACTTGAAAAGAGCAAAGGATGTTTTAAAGGAAGTTGTATGAAGGGTGAATCAGGTAAATACAGGCATAATAAAGCTAGAAAGGGGCCATACTTCAGGCGGGGCGGCGCACGGCAGTGAGAAGCGTGAAGGTTTTGTACGTGCCCAACCAGCTCGACTTTACTCCTCGTGTGACAATGGCCAGTCACGTCCATTTCTTCATCCGTAAAATGGACAAAACAAATCCCACCTCAGTACTGCTGTGAGGGTGAAACGCAATCGTGGGTGCAGGACGCCAGGCAGAATGGCCTGCAGTAAGCATTCCCTGAATGACACACGTTTTATGTTTATGATTATTACTGTCACTCCTGAAAGTGAGAAAAATCTCAGCAAAAATACAAATTTGGGCAAGCTCTGGGCAAAGTTCTTTCAATGGGTTTAATCAAAGCATGCTTGAAAGCAGTCCGTGGGAGATAGCATTGACAGAAAGTGCTTGCTGAAGTGAAATTAGAAGCTCTTTGAATGTTGGAATAAAGATAGTGGGCGTGCCCTTTTACCTGTCCACGCCTTGCCTTCGGCGCATGCTCACTGTTTTTCCGTTTTCAAGAAATAATTGTTTAGTTGCTTTTGCTTGATTCAAATGAAATTTCCTGATGGCTACTGAAAACTGGCAAGCAGATCAAAGAAGCAAACCTAGTGCAGCTTTACGGATTTACTACTTAGCAGCAATGTGTAGGATCCATTAGAGGAAACAAGAATGGAACACTATTACAATGATTAAGGCTAACTGTAAATGTAAACTATTAACTGGAACAGTTACAGAGATCTGATGGATGTGAGAAACACATTCAAATAAAAACCCTAGTATTTCATTAACATTAGTTGCATGACAGTTGCAAAGAGGAGATGAATTATATGCTGAAGTTTACATTTCAGGTTCCAGGTGTCTTGGGTAAGAGATACTGTGTGTTAAATTTGAGACATGATGAGTTTGTTTTTACCAGTTGGTTGAGCTCAAAAATAAGTGAGAGATAAATATTTAGGAAATATTAACCCAGAAGTATTGAAAAAGAGCATGAGAAAGAAAACCTGGGTAGAATTCTAGATTCAGGGAGGTGTTTGAAAAGCTAAACAAAAAAGATCACAGAAAGATAATTCCAGACATAGAATGGAATCAGAAATCTTAAGTGAGCGCCAGAAGTCTTGTCAAGAATAGACTAAATTCTAAAGAGAAAAACAAAGGGGCGTTACTGAAAAAGTTGAGAATCGTGGGAGATGCTGGCCCACTAGTGACTTTTTCTTTGAGTAAGTTTCAGTAAAAGAGCAGAGATGAATCTTAGAATGGAAGAGATGGGATGAGTCATGAGAGCAGAAACAATTCATGTCAATTATTACATAATGACATTTGCATAGAAGAAGCCAAGAATCAAAACAGGATGAGATCTTAAAAATAAAGCTTCTGTTTATTTTTGTATCTTTTTCAGGGGAAAATATTTTTAGACTAAAAAACTTGAGTATAAAAAAAAGAATACATTAAGTAGACTTAGAACTTCTCCAGGCCTTCGTCCTTCTAGCCCCTGACCACAGGCAACCACTGACCTAGATTTTGTCACTATGGATAAGATTTATCTTTGCTAAATTGTCTATAAATAGTATTATAAGTATGTATTAATCTGATCCTGGTTTCTTTATCTCAACATAATGGTTCGAAATTTTCCATGCCATTGAGTATGCGAGTCATTAGCTCCTTATTGTTGCTGAATGTATTTCATTGTACAAATAATATCCATTCAATTAATTTATTTTATCCAATTTATCCATTCAATTATTGATGATTTTGGGAAAGTTTTCTAGTTTTAGGCTAATATTAATAAAACTACTGTGAACATTTTTGTACAAATATTTGTGTAGATATGTTTAACTGAGAGCTTTTATGTAATTAAAAAAAATAAGTATCTTTTAGAAAACTGGAAAAGCAGGTATTTGGAGTCTAGCGTTGGCTACTATGTTTAGATGAGATAGTAGTTTTCCTAATTTTTAGATACCACCACATGTACAAAATATTTCTTCACCAAGTCCTTATGTACGTTGGCTCTGCAGACAATTAACTGTGTGGCCCTGAGTATAGGCCTGACCCTTGTTGGGTCAATAGCTGATGGGATAGGACAGGCTGGTTTGAGCGGTTGGTGTTAGTAGTTGTCCTCCTGCATGCCTGTCTCAAAATGATCCCAGAGCTTCAGAACCAGAATTTCTCTCCTGATTGATTAAATGGCTCTGCTACTCTTCCAGGTCACCTGCTTCCTTGGTGAGATAGATCCTGAGCCTGGCTTTTTTCCCCTCATCTTTACACACACTTTCAGCAGCCAAATCTCACTGGAAAGGAACAGTTTCCATGGCAGCTTGTGGGAGTACTTCTCCATCTGTGTCATATAACTGCAAGAAGCACTCGCAGATATTTCTGACCAAAGGAAACAGGCATACACATGCTGATTCCTTATAACTCACAGAAATATCTGTTGGGTGGAGAATCACGCCTAAGAATTAGATCTGCCCTAATATAAAGAAACAGAGCAATCTCAGATCCTTTGCTGGTTCTCTGCTTGCTGAGGGGAGCTTGGATTATTTTGAAGGGCATTATATACTGCCTCTTTTTCTTGGGTATCAATGTGCATGATTAGGAGGCAAAAGGCAATGGAAAGGAAAATTTAAATTGTTGTTTACAAAAATGTAAAATGTGTACCTCCGTGGAGGGCCTGGACAATCTTTATAGGGTATATAGTATATTGTCTTTAAGAACTTATTACCTTACACTAGTGTTTCAATCAATCCACCTAGTTAGATATATGATAGATGAGATGATAGACAGACAGACAGACAGACAGACAGACAGACAGATAGATAGATAGATAGATAGGCAGATAGATGATGGATGGATGGATGGATGGATGGATGGATGGATGGATGGATGGACAGATGATAGATAAACCTATTGAAGGCCTTGATTATAAGTGCTACAGTCCCATTGGATTGTTGGTGACGCAGTTTTCTGAAGGGGAAGAAAGAGTAAAGTGAGCTTGGGAGATACCCCTACAGAGAGCTAAGCCTAGGCACAGGAGCACAGCGAAGAAATGCCTTTACATCTGCCGTGTTCATGTTATTTCTCTTTCCCATTAGACACCTGGGCCAGTTATAATAAGCATCTGCAGTGTTAAATTATGGCTGTTTTGCATTTTTAGTTTTATTTCCCTGGAGTAAACAATCTCAGACTTGTGTGACATCTGAGGCACAGCAGCCTTGTACAAGAGGTACTATGAATAAATAGGGAGGAAAAAACAACACACTCATTGAGGACAACAGAAGAGAGCAGCAGAGAGCAGTGGTTTAAGGCAAATATGAATGAAGAAATTCCAGACTATTACCAGGTCAAAAAAGTCAAGCCCCAGGGGTGAGTGACATTTGTAGTCAGATACAAGTAAAACAAAGAAGCAGGGCCTGATCCAGGCAAAACTCTTTTTCCTTAAATACTTGAAAAGAAGGCGACCACTGAAGAGAGGGAGAGTGGCAGATACCTAGGTTGCAGGTAGCTGTCATCCAGCTTGGCTATGCAACTCAGGTCCAGAATTCCTTCCGATCTACCGATCACACAAAATTCCAGAGACTCGTGACCTCATATTCCACACTTTGCTCAGGGGCGTTTGTTTTGATCAGACCTATTTGATCTTCAATTATTGCAAATTTCATTCTCAAACAAACATTCTTTCCAGAAAATATTTTATGTCATTTTAAAAACTGATAAAAATCTGAAATGACTGTATTCATTCGAATACTTTGATGGTCATCCCAAACACATAAATTAAAATTTAACAGAGTTAGAGATTGACAACACAATATAAATTTGTTTTGTACAGTCATATGAAATTAATACAAGAGATGTTTAATGTTTCTAGTCAATATTTCTGAAGGGGCTTTGTTATTTTGTTGTTATTTTACCTAGGATCTTGAAACTAGAAGTTATTAGTGTCTTCAGAAGAGTTTCATTGGGTATCTTTGAAAGTTTACCATGGCAGGTTTGTCTTGAGGGTGTTTTAATCAGACTGTAGAGGACGATCATTAGTGAATTCTCATATTCATCCATCAATCTCAAGCTGTGGCTCACACACCGCCCCAAAATTCAGTTCAGAAATTTATGGAAAAATTGTAGCAATTTTGACATTTCAGAAACTAGTTGAGATACATTGAAGCCTCTCAGGCAGAGGACATAAAATAGACCCTTATTTGTAATTCAATCCAACTGAAGTATTTTAGTTACAAATTTTCATCTAGTGTTCAACTAGATTTTTGACGTCTAGCCGGTAAATTCCAAATAAAGTAAAGCTGTATAAATCTAATTGTCAGAACAAGGCCAATTCTCTTACATGAATTTACTTATAATTAATTCTGAATATGAAAGAGGCAGTTTGATTTGAATTAACTAATTAAATTGTTTATAGTACATGGGTTTGCCTTAGACTCTTTGGACTGCCATATGAAAAATACTGGAGACCGGGTGTCTTCAACAATGAACATTTATTTTCCACCATTCTGGAGGTTAAGAAGGCTAAGATCAATATACCAAAGATGTGATCTGATGAAGGCCCACTTCCCAGTTCATAGACCACTGTCTTCTAGACGTGACCTCACGAAGGACAAGGGAGCTCACTCGTGTCTCTTCTATAAGGGCACTAATGCCATTCACGAGGGCTCCACCTTGACCACCTTCCAAAGACCTCACCTCCAAATATAACACTGGGAATTAGAATTTCAACACAGGAATTACGGAAGGACACATCATTCAGTCCATCACAGGGTTTATACATGAATACTATGCACACACATAAATAAGTGCATACTCTTGTCAACAATAAAAACAAGTAAAATAAGGCCTGCTAGTCTGCTTAATCAATCATGTTATTCAATCAGTGTAAAATATTGCTAATTTTTAAACTAGATAGTTAATTTCACTTTCAACTATTCTCACCCACAGGTAAGGCTTCCAGATAGATTTGAAATAGAAGAATCGCTGAGGATGAGGGGCAATCACTTCTAAATAGCATGCCAACAGTGGGAAAGTTTGCACAGTTAAAGCCAAAAAAAGAAGAACCAAAGATAAAAATAATTATGTAGAATTACTGTTATCTGAGATCCTTAACTTCAGATAATGTCTCATTGTGAGAGTCCACACTTACTTTCCACCAACCCACAGAGCTGGCAGGACCATTTCTACTTTGTGGCGCCTTCAGATTCCATGGACAGGAAGATGGCAGAGTCACATCACCTCTCACAGGTGCGGAAAGCAGGGTGCCAGGAGCACTGCTTTGGAGGAAGAACAGGGCTAAAGGCGATGACTTGCAGCCTATTAGGTTGCTGTAAACACGACTAATTGTCAATGGCATCAGCTTCACTGTGCAGGACCCATTCCAAGGACTCCAGAGCTCTTCCTTTTCTTAATACAATATTCCCTAGGATGATGGGTGCAATTGTGGGGCCCGTCGGGAGAGCTGAGAAGCGTGATGGGAACTTTTGTCACTGTTCGAGAGTGAGTGAGCTGTGACATTAAGTGGGCTGTGACATTGACTGAAATAGATTCACTCAGGGAGACAAGTTAGATATATCTTTGATATTTTTATAAGAAGCTGGATGGAAAAAAATTAAGCAGGAGGAAAGGAGAGACAGGATAAAAGAAAATGCTTTCTTCTCATTTTTGTATTCTTACGATGTCCTGATTCTTCAGCCTAGAGCTTTAAATATTTTTGTAGCTCCTTTCTGGGGAGACTGTCATCTTACAGTAATTTTGTATGTATTGAGCTCCTAAAGCTATGGATGCTTTATAAAGCTACGATGTAAATTTATTTCTCTCCACAACCCCAGTCACTTTCCCTGTCTCCAAGTAAGAAGCAGGAGATGTAACATTTCATTGTTAATTACAGCAACAGCAAGCCGGCTGCCAGAGAAAAACCCCCAGCACTCCCCCCACCAACCCGCTGAGCTTTCAGCCATTTACTCATTAAACTTAGGATGATGATGGAGTTTTTAAAACCTGCTGCTTGCAATGGACAGTAGGTCTTAAAATCTGTCATAAATTGCTCAGTTGAGGGTATCAAATAGCAAAGAGAGTGATCCAGTTTAAGAGCCAACAAATTATGCCATAAAAGGAGGTTGTGTCTTTAACCGAGCTTTCATTTTTACAAAGGAGGTGAGGTCAACCCTGTGACTGTAAGTGGATGCTGTGGGATTATTTAACTGAGAGCAGTTATTCACAATAAAGGGCTAAACCCACAGGGGGGAAAAAAAACCAACAACAAAGGAACAACAGCACACTAAGGTGCCTTTTGGTTTTGGTTTTAAACAACACAGTCAAAATGACTAAATCCACTTTTGAAAGTATATTTTCCGTAACATATTAATAACAGGCTGCATGAGGTGAAAGATGAAAGCATAGTGCAAGGTTAGTACAAGTCAAAATAAAGATCTAAGCATATGAAGGAATCTTCTCTCCCATCTAGCAACAGATTTAAAAACGCACATCGTGTTTGATGTTTTTCATTCATTCATTCACTCATTCAAGAAATATTAGTGATTGCTTATTATGGACCAGCTGTTTCTTAAAAGCAATTTGGAATAAAGGGTGCGATAAACAGGGAAAAAAGGTCTTCCTTTGAGGGAGAAAGACAGCAAAAAAGCAATAAACATAATATATACTTGTTAGGTGGCCTGTTTGAAAGGGGTGATTTGAAAATAGGAACAGTGGATCAGGTAGAATGGATTGGGAGGTCAGGTGTGCTAGGAGAGCAGGGAGACGCAAGCGCACCCAGAAGGAAACGTGCGCAAACGTCTGGGAAGCGAGGGAGCCGGCAATATGGACACGTGGAGGGAGAACAGCTATCCAGGTGCGGTGGTCACCATAAAAGACAGGATTTGCTGGGAAAGCACATCATCTGGTTTTGTTCAATAGAAAATTTTGTGACAAAGAGCAGAGGAGTGGCTTGCTGTGTGGTGCCCCATATGAAACAGCTCTTTCTAATATGCATCAGGGCTCGTCAAAACCTGATCGTGATACCCTACAGTAATTTCATCCACTAAGCACTTTTTAAAGGCCTATATTTGGCACCGAAAATGCCATTATAAAGAAGGAGTTGTGTCTGAAGGTCGATATAGGCATGGTGCACATGCTTATTTTAACGTTCGATTATAATCACAATACCAATATATTTTAAAAAGCTCATATCCCCACTAACTTGTGATTATGTTAACAGAAGAATTTTACTACCATTGTAGAGCCATATTAATCAATTGTTTAGAGCGTCAAATCCCGGGTTCAACTTTACCTGGGTAATGTTGCTATGAGGTTGGAAAGGAGAAAAAATATTTTGGCGGAAACATCATTGAAACAATAAACAAAAATTGGAGAAAATCTGCTATTGTGATACAGGGGGTATCATTTAAGAACTTGAAATCCTATAATCCTATCCAGGCAAAAATAAGTGATTCTGGAAGTGTGTGCCAAAGAACAAAAAATAGTCAGTAGCAAATCACCAAATATGAGCTGACACCACTAAAAAAAAATCAAATTTATGAATCATTCTAAAATCTAAGCATGTCAGTCTTAATTGTGTGTGTTGTTCTATGAAATTCTCTTTAACCTGACCTTCCAACATGAATTGCAAAGCACACTTGCTATTTCTAAGGGTCTCTTACAACCCAGAACTTGCTATATAACTTATCTAAGAAGCAGTCTTGACAGCAAACACACACAGTTTGAATTATAGGCTTTGTTTTCGTATCTTGTACTTTAATCGGCATTCAAGTTTCAGTAATAAGTTCTACGTGGTCCAGAGTGTGTGACTGTGCATGCAAGTTATGATACCAAACAGTACAATATTGATAGGTTGTTTAGCATCTCCTGGGATTGATATTAATTCCTATTCTCATGGCCCCTCCCCCCACTCTCTGAACTTTGGCAGCCTGGGTGCTGCTTTAGGACATTTACTAAACATACTTTTGCACATTTCTCAGTGACAATTAGATTTAACGACTACTTTTCTTTATTATAAGTTCCCCTTTAGATTTGTGATTTTAATTGTGAAAAATAACCATGCACACTCATGGCTGTGAGCTCCCCTCAATCTGTCCCTTCAATGTCCCAGGAGCAATTGGTGCCATTGAAATCTTCACCTACCTATTCTCCTTCCATTGTAATTGGTGGCATCTATTTTTAAAGCAAGGTCTATTCTTGTGCTATTGTATTTTGGTAATTTATGAGAACCCATTGCCAAAAAGGGGCACATGGGTGCTATAAATAAAGAAGTCTGATACTTGTTTGAACAAAACTGGGCCCATGGATGACTGGCAATAATCTCTAATTAAGGTTAGAGGACAGACGTGTCTGTAATTTCTCTGAATAGCCATTTTATTTCTCATTATATAGTACAGTGCATTCCACAAAATGATAATATTGAAAGATACCAGCAAGTTGTTAAGAATAAAAGAAACACAGTATTTAAGGTATATTTTATTGTTGCATATTTAAATAAAAACAGAATAAATGTGCATTAATGAAAAAATTATTCAAATGGAAGCAATGAGATTTCCATTGTAGAGCTAGAGATATTTCATATTTTAAAAGCTTGTTCCCTTTGTGGTAACTTTTGTTATTTAAATTCGACTTAACCTTCCCTGTCTTCTAAAACTAAAAAGAGGACTTGCAGTCCCTTATTGTCTTTATTCACAGCTTAAAAAAATAATTTAGTGGTTTAACTTGGCTCAGGAATTATAAAGATTTAAGTTCTAAATCTAAAGGTTGCTCATTTATAAAATGGCTTAGGTGCCTCATCTGCAATATGAAAGTTTTAGAAATATTAAATAAAAAAGTGAAAGCCTTATTATATTTAATTTAATTATACAAAACATAGGGAGTTTAAAAACAATTATACCTACAAACTAATTCTGAACTAATAAGTAGATATATTTAAAAGGTGTGTTTTTTGTTGTTGTTGTTAGTGAAATTTTTAGTTGCTTCTCCTTTTTAAAAATTGCTCCTGAAGTGTCCTTATTAATGTTTTTAAAGAAATTAAATTTGGGAAAATAAAAACAAAATGAAAATTAATGTGTAACTTTCATATTTAGCAAAAAGTCCTGTACTTCATTGTCCTTGATCTCAATGGAAGCCTTTTTAAAATTAAGTTAACATTTTAACACCTCAAATGCGTATCTGAATAGAAGTAATATCAAACAGATTATGAGCCATTGCTACAAGATCTTAATTTTAATACTATGCAGACAAAAGATGTAATTTAATATTTTGTTATACTCTTAATTTATCGCTCTCCAACTTTTGATATGATGAATCCCATCTTTTAAACAAATTATTAACTTTGTAGGACACATTTATATACATGGAAAGACTAGATATGAACGGAGATCCTGTCAATTAACAAAGGTCACTCATCCCAATGTAAACCATAAACTAAAACCGTTACAGACAAAATAGCCAGATAACCAGATACTCTTTTACAACTTTTCTTCTAAGAATTTAAAGTTTTGTGAAATATGACATCATCTATTTCCCCCCCAAATATTATTTCCTTTCACTAAAAAACAATCGTAAGTCTGGAAGGTTGTCACATTGTGATTTATTAATTCAATCCTTATGATTCTTATAGTTATCAAAAATAATCTTCATATTTAAAAAACCGTCTATTTACTACTTAAAATATGTTCTCTTGTAGGTGAGTATTCAGAGCAAAAAGCCACTAGTTAATCAATAAAATTAGCCTCGTTAATTACATTGCATTAGTTAAGAAGAACCCAGTGTTTAAATTACAGGAGGCTTTCAGGAAGCATGCGTGTTGGCCGCAGTGTGATAAGACATGTGCCGTAACTGTCTACATTATGCTTCCGGATAGCTGGTGTCACCACTCTGTCACTCTCCTCCATTCCACAATTTGCACAGAAAATAAGCAAACCAGGACAACTCCTTAAATTCTGGAAATGTATGGCAAACTGTCAGTTTCCCTTCTGTAAAAATGTTTATCTCAGGATTTCCCTGGGCACACACTTTCTCAATAGGTCTAGCCCTCCTTTCCAAATGCAAAGGAAATTCCAGTGACCAATGGGGACTTCAGTGCTTATCAACATCACAGCCAGGACAGCTTAATTCCTTAGATTAGTACTGAGCTCAGGCCAGCAAGGGTTCCTGAGAAATTACTGTAAGTATATTTAAAAGTATCTAACTTTATCTTTCTCCTGTCTGCTGAAATGTAAGCCAAGGCCACATGGCTTTATCTTAATCATGTTTGAGCTTAAGAGCCATCCGTTGAAAGCCTGTCTCAGTTCATAGATATGAGAGACGGTAATATTTTAGCAATTCCAACTGCCAAGTTGCTAAGCAATAAAACTATCTTGGCCCTTTCCTGCCAGTTCATCACGAAGAACTACTTAGTTTTGCTTAGTCTCTTGGTGAAACAAATGGAAAGCAGCTGCACCAAATGGCCTTTCAGATGCATGTGCCAAACAAATCCCTGGAACTTTCAGCCCTTCTCACGGCTAACCGAGATGGCTCCAAGCAGAGAAATCCTAGAAAAATCACATCTTACACAATAGTGATTAGACTTATACAAATATTAGCTCTTCATTCTAGCACCATGCTCTTGTCCCCTAGTACCGTTAGCCAAGATAAACCTAAGTGCGATGATTTTTCAGCTAAACATACATTTTTCATGCTCTGTCATACTTGTCAAGCTATATACGTTAAATTAAATACATGTTTCTGCTTACTATTTACTTGCATTTTAAAAGTTTTGATCACACGATGCCAAAAGGTATGCTGGATGGGCAACGTGCAGAAGGAGAGAAGTGTGTTAAGTAAAAACCTACAATTCTACTTTCATTTAAGCCCAGTCTTGGAATATAATTTCTCAGGCCCCGCCCCCCATGTGTGTGTATACATGAGTATGTGTATACATGAAACTTCTCACACTTGTTTTTTCTGACTCTGTGGTTCCCTCTTAAATTTTGATTTTGATGAGAACAGGGCTTAGTGCTAGACATTTATTCCTTAATTGAACAAGTATCTATTGAACATCTACTAAGGTAGAGCAATACACCCAATGCTAATTAGAATGATATATTCTAATAGCATGATTCTCTCTCTCTCACTGACCTTACCTTTGAGACACACATGAAGAAAAAGTTACACCCCAAATTAATTAGAATAGTGGTAACACCTATGAAGGGAAAATGTATCCATGAGAGCAAGTTAGTCTGCTGAGAGAAGTGGATATTAAGGAAAGTGCCCTGGAAGAAGTCACATTTAAGTTGAGACCTACAGGGCAAAAAGAATCAGCAGAAGAGAGGATCTTTAGCTACTCAGTAGAACTGGAAGGTGTGTGGAGTAAAGAGCTAGTGAGCAATGAATGATGGACACACATTAAGGACAAGAGGTAGACTAAGGCCTGCTGGTCAGCAAGGATTTTACATTCTTAAATATGTTTTTCCTAAGAACACTGGGAAACCACTGCACAGTATTAAGCAGGTCAGTGATATGAGTAGGTCTATAACTTGAAGATAGATAATGGTGGATTTGGCCAAGATGGTGAAAACAAAGAGACTGGGACTGAAAAATACTTCAGAGTTAGAACTTAGTGATGTCCTGAATGTAAAGGGCGTGGTTAAGGAAGATAAAGGTAAACATTATCATAAAAGCAATGGCACTTGTTGGTACAACTCATTATCTTAATTATTTCACATCTATTAGTTCATTTAATTCTTATAATAACCATACGAAATAGTACCATTATGAATCTAATATCAGAGAGTGAAGCACAGAGATATTAAATAACATGTCCAACTCAGACAGCCATAGAGTAGAGCTAGCACTCAAACTAGGGTGGTTTGGCTCCAGGAACTGTCAATCATTACACCCAGGTTTTTGGAATGAGAAACCAAGGGGATGGTGGTACCATAAATTGAAGCGGAGAACATTAGAGAAGTAAATCTGGGCTTAAATATAAGACTTTGAATTCTGGACTCTCTGAACTTGATGTGCCTTCTGTGATGTGTAAGTGCAGATGACAGGTCTGGCATGCTAAAGCTGAATGTGAGCAGGAGATATCATTATGGGACTCATCAAAGTATAGACAATCACTAAAGCCAGATAAATGAGATCATCCTGGTCTCACTGTATGGAAGAGAACGTCTCTGCTGAGTAAAGGCGGCTGGCATAGGGCTCTGAGAAGGATTTGCCTAAGTAGTAGGAAAAATCAATGGGGAAGCTGTCACAGAGCCAAAGGGATACCTTTGTCAAGGAGAGGACAGTCAATCGGTACATTGTAGGTTCTCAGAATGTTTATTGATTTATTGACTGTTCATTAGGCTGTACTTTATCATGTATACATTTTTACTTGAGTGTTCTCAGATCACTTCATTTTATGCATAAATCTACAATTGTGATATATGAAAGGTGAGTCCTTTTAGGGAAGAGTCCAATTTTCGAAATAATTTTCTCTAAAAACAGTTTTTTTCTTTCTCCATCCAATATGTGGTTCAGAAATATAATTAATTTATAAGATCTAAAAATCAGCACCAGTTAGGAAATCAAACAGCAGAGAAAAAAGAACATGATTTTTGTACTTAACGGTAGAAATCAAGGGTGTAAGACAGTCAGATGGATGAAAGCCAGAGACTTCATATCTCTGAGATTGTAAGGTGGGGATCCTGACTACTGGCAGGTAGGTGTTATGCATGATTCTCTCTAAAAGTACTTGGCGTTTGTTATTAATAATCAATTCCTGTTCCTAGTGATCACTATTTTCTTTTCATGATACAGGGCAAATCCCGGTGATTAGTTTCTTTTTGTTCTTGAAAAGGCAAATGCCACTCTGCCAACTCCACTTTGCTGATGAGAGTTTACCTTGAATTTTAATGTTGAGTGGAGGGCCAGGATAGAAAACACATATCATCAAAAGGAAACAGAAAGTATTACAAACTGAGAGAGAAGGTGGAGACAGATGCCTACGCTGCACCTTGAAATAAAAAGAAAATGGCAAATGTCCATCAAATGGCATTTGTTCACCAAGAAAAAAGCCCCAGAATTTAATCTGGCTGAAGGGTCTTTTATGGAGGCAAAATAGGGGGCAGTATAGAAATAAAGTATGCAAATAAGATATACATTTTTACTAAAAAATGAATTTCTAAGAAGCTAAGACCGGAGTTACTGCTGGACTCCGGAGAAAAGGAATCACTAAGAGCTTTCCAACCTCGCCCTCCCTTGTTTACCTCCATCACTGAAAACAATAAAAACCACCATTATTTATTAACTACCTAGTATTTAGCAGAAACTATGCTTGACACTAAGGCATAATTTAATTCTTAAAGGAAAACTGGTAGTTTATCTCTGTTTTACAGAACTGTGAAATGATATGGATGTCGGGGTGAAGTGACTTGCCTGAGGCCACAGTGTCAAACAGGAATTTATATTCACCTTTAAATTTAATGTGCAGATGAATCGCCTAAAGTTCTCGATAAAATGCAGATGCTGAAGCAGAAAGTCTGGGTCTGGGTTTGAAATTCTTCCTTTCTAACAAGACTCCGAGTCACAGGGAGTGGCCAGAGCCTTTGCCATGCTGCTTGTTTCCCTATTAGAATAGTAACTGGGTCCTTGGGTTCCAAGGTTCTATGAAACTCTGAAGGGAGAAGTAAAAATATGGTCTCTGCCATCAACTTCTTAGTTTATATTCTGGATTTGAAACTCGGTAACCTCTTCACCTGGAGGAAAACACTTAAAGTCTCGAATCCTCAGTTTCTTCATCTGTAAAGTGGGCGTTAGCAGTAGAACCCTTTCACACTGTCACTACAAAGACCAAATTAGAAAATCCATGTAAATAGGAACATAGTGTCTATCACATAGCAAATGTTCAATATATATTTGCTGAGACTTTGAAGTTAAACAATGGCTTAGAAAATTCAAGAAATAGCTCCCTCTGCTGAACTTTGTCAACCCCATATAACATTGTATTATTTGGTCATTGCTATATATAAAGAAGTGACACGAATTTATCCACTTAAAACAATCCAAATTTATAATTGAACCATTTTTGGTGTTGGCCAGGATTTGGGTACATTTTAGCTGGGTATTCGACTTAGGGTCTCAAGAGGCTGAAATCAAAATGTTAGTCAACTACTTCCTCACTTGGGGGCTCAACTATGAAAAGAAGCACTTGCTTACAAATCCCCGTGGGCAGTTGGCAGAATTCATTTCCCTGTGGGTGTAGGACTGAAGTTCCTATCGTTTGTTAGCTGTCAGCTGGTGACTGATCTCAGCTCCTTGAGGCTGCTTTCAGGCTATGCCACGTGGCCCTCCATCTCAGCAATAAAAAGCTTCCCTCACACTGAAATTCTACCACGTCAAATCTGATTCTCCTTCTGCTCCCAACCAGAGAGAACTCTGCATTTAAAGATCTCAGGTGATTAAATCATGTCCTGTTTTAAGGTCAACTGTGCATGTGCCATGACCAAACCACCAAGTAAACTCTATCATAGTCACGGTCCCCAGGGTTATGCAAGGAGTGTACCACAGTGGGAGGGAAACCTTGGTGGGCAAGTTAGGTTATTGATTACTCCAAGCATAACAAGGGTCACTATATAATAGGAGAGCTCTAAACTCTTAACTTCTTCAAGTAAAAAATACAAATTTTAACTTGATCCAAAATATTAGGAAACATGCACGGTTAGAAATTCAGTTTTGAGCAGACATTTAGGTATTTTAAAACATGGTGCCATTTAACCATGGTACTAACAACTGAGAATATTCTGGTTTTTTAGAGAAACATAATAACTTTCTTGGAATGATATATTTTGTGCACGTTTGGGGTTTTGGAACAGATCATTGAACAGAAAATGTTTTAAAGCCCTTAAAAATCTCTAAAAAGAAAGTTAAATTTTGTACCGAAGGAAAGAAGTTGATACTGGATGAGAAATGTAACATAAGCAGCATCTAGTTAATGTGTTTGAGGAAATACACTCCCAAGCCAGAGGAGAAAACGAAGGCAACGCTGATTAAAAAAAGATTTACAGACATGAGCTGCATGCACTTGTTTTATGGACTAGAACAATTCACCGCCTTCTAGAATGGGAAAATATGCAAGGACTCATTCTGCCTTATGGGCATCTCCGAGCTTTTAATCTAATAGAACCTGTACGTCAGCCAGCAGCACGTCAGGGTCTCATTACCCTGACTGCTCCACACTTGATGTGGAAAGTTAAGTCCCTGCACAAATGTACCCCTTGGGGTTCCCTGAGGTGGAGCTGCAGTGGTTTGCATCCTTACTTACTGACAAGAAAGGGGGAAAGAAAGGTAGCACTGAATATTCTGTTCCTGTTTTCACTTACGCATTCACAAAGAACACAGAAGTGGAGGCTCCGCGGCCTGGCCTAAGGACTGCGCCCCGCGCTCTCTGTCTCACTCATCTCATCAGAAGTCCGTTTCTAGGGATATTCAGTAGACAAGCCCGCCTGCTCCGTCTCTGCCATAATCCCACCTAAGCTCACTGGGAGATCTGCGAGCGAGTTCAGCTTAAGTGATCCAACTAATAAAAGGAAGGTAAACCTAAATTGTACCTTAATAAGAAAGAATATATAAAGAGACTAGGCAGAGACTTTTTCAAATACAACTTAGTGAACATGACTTTTATCAATGAACAAACAATATCTGACTATGCAGTCTTACTCGAATTGGAAAAAAACCGTAACAAATGTTAGGGGGTTCTTCTTTGAATTTTATGAAGTAGCATCTACCTATGCTGAAAGAAAAAATATAGAAAGAGTGGGATATTTTCTGTCTTTAAATCATTGAGAAAAAATGTAAAGAACACATGCATCATTTAAGTTAGTGGAAGAATAAATGTGATCTAAAAACACACACATTTTGCATATAATACTACGTGGCTGGCTGGATTTTGCTGTGTTTCAAAATTTGAAATGCTTAAAATAACCTTCAGTGAGCAACAGAGAACTGAGATGTTTTAAAGTAAAATTATAACTGCGCTTAATCTCACATTGTCTTCTTAACCTTTTTGACATTTTAATTGCTGTGCCACTTCTCACTAAGATGGCAAGCGTTTTTACATATGCATAATGTAACCTGTATAAAGTGCATTGATTGAAGTATAGATGGGGAGGCAGGATGTTGGAACTTTCCCCACTACGAGCGTATTGAATATCTTTCTTTTTTTTCTTTTTAACTGGAGGAAAGAAAACACATGTTTTTCAATGTCTCTATGTTATATGAATTCTAGTATGGGCATTAATAGGTGAAAAAGTTTAACAAAAGAAAGACTAGAAACTTGTCTTTCATTTCTACATGGGAGACACTGCAGGAAAATCAGTAACTCCCTTGGAGTCTGGTGATCCAGTTGCTTCTGAGAAATTTACATCTCCCCGACAGGCACTTTGTAAGGTCTGGTTTACCTGGGTCACAGGAGTCCACATAATTTGCATCTTGAGTAATTTCTCTCTTTCCTTTCACCTGTTCCATGGGGAAGGAAGATTGAACCTGGTCATAAAAAGGAGCTCATTATGTCTCAGCTGAGAAGAGTAATTTTGTAGGTGCTCCTAGAGTGCAGGAGTACCACAGAGTGGCAACATTTCTCATAGATCCTCAGACCTATACATGCTGCGGGAAATGAAAGTCACACGCTGAGGCATGTTTGATGCATCTGACCTGACATTCACCAAATAAAATTGAAGTGCCCCATCAAGATCATTCATGAAATATGATCACAAGATAGGTATACAGATCATTTGGCAACAAATATGCAAGAGGAAAAATATTTAGCTCACTTCTCATAAATCTGAAAAAATAATCTCCTATATCTTATTCCGCCCTTTAAAATTTTACAAGGTCTAAATGTCAAATAAATGTTTATATTATTATATGATATTAATACCTGGGTGTTTTCATAGTTTGTGTAATAAGCTTAATTTACAAATAAATAAAAATCAAGAAGGCAATGCTGAAATATTTTTGAATCAAAACTAAATAAAACGGCATTAATTATAATTAACTCTTAAGTATATCTGTTTGAATCTTATGGCTAATGTGAGTGAGTCAATTTGGATAAAAATCTAAATAAATATTTGTTGGGGTGTCTAAAATCCAATTGAGTTCAATGTTTTCTCTGCAGGATAAAGATTATAATGAGATTCAAATATATTAATGTTCATCCTATATTCATGAAAACTAATGTCTGGGTGTAAATAAAATATCTTATTACAACTCATTATATTGTATTCAAACCCAGTACTTTGGGACTGTACATAAAATGGAGAGAGACTACAATTTTAAATTAAATGGGTTCTATGTATCTACATCATTGTCTTCCTCTTTGCAATTTGGGATGAATCTCTTAAAAAAGAATACAGCCCAGCCCGGCATGGCTCAGCGGTTGAGCGTTGGCCTAGGATCCAGGAGATCGGGGTTTGATTCCTGGTCAGGGCACAGGCCCAGGTTGCGGGCTTGATCCCCAGTCAGGGGCGTGCAGGAGGCAGCCGATCAATGACTCTCATCATTGATGTTTCTATCTCTCTCTCCCTCTCCTTTCCTCTCTCTGAAATCAATAAAGATATATTTTAAAAAAAAGAGAGAGAATACAATATTTAGGCACCTATATTAACTTAGGAAAGTCTATTTAGTACCCTTGAAGACGATAGTAACTCTGGCCTAAGTTGTGATTCCTGGAAGCAGCCCCCCATATCTTACAAAAATTCCTGGTGTAGTATTGGTCAAGGGCATCATCTGGAGAGGGGAAAATGGTTTTACTGATATGTTCCATGCATACTTTGTCACTATTTTACATATAATAAAATATATAATATTTACTGAGCTCTAATCACAGATCAGATGGCATATTAAGTGATGCAGGAGCATTTTTTATTAGTGTACAGAAAACCATCCTGATGATGATATAACACAGCTGCCTTTTATTGAAGGATCCCTTCATGAAGACTGTACTCACATAATGAGAAATTAATTTTCACATGGAAATAAATAAAAAGCTGAATGGGTGCATTCTTTAGAAATATGGTGATAATCTGGGTTTCTTTAGAGTATTTCTGAATCTAGTGTCTGTTGCTCTACATGGGATGGCATGTTTTTCAGCACTAGCCCTTGTATACCCAATTTCAATATTATTACAGGGTATACTTTTATTTTTAGCCTGATCCCAATGCATGTTAAGATAAAAGCATAAGCACAATCAGCACAATCAACAACTTCTTGATTCACTCCTCACTGACAAACTAGCACTAGTCAGCCTTTTCAATTCTCTAATGTCCTATTGCTGCAAAAACATGAAAAAGGCAAGATCTGTAATGGTGCCCTCTCAGTTTTGGAATTTGTGGTACTTAATAGCTTTACATCCAGTATTTAATAGTTTGCATATAAAAGCGAGACTTCATTATTTGCCAACTTGTTCTTGCTATATCGTGGACATCGGTTTCCCCAGTCTTTAGAACACAGTTTCTATAAAAAGTTTATGTTTCCCACAGTAGATATTGTAGCAGTGGTGAGTACTAAGGAGAAAGAGAGGAAGAAAGCTACCTGCAAGTCAAAGTAACACATCAGCTTAAAGAGAACGAAGCTATTACTGGATTCCACTCACAGAAAGGCCAGAGGTGAGAGAGGACAAGATGGGATATATTGACAATGGTACATAAAGAAGGGAATGAAAGATAAAGAAAACACTGCTTTTCAACAGTAAATATGGTAATTTATTATCCAACTACTATATGATGAAAATGGCCAGTTTTTTAATAATAAAACTTATTAACGTAATGAGACTATGTCTATGGTTATACACATCTGTGCTAACAAAACCTTGTTATTTTAATCAGAAAATGGTGCATGGGGTCATTTTCTTGAAAATTCTTTTTCAATATAGCACCACTTCCCCTCTAGATATATTAATCAAAACCATGTTATCTCCTTTCTCATCTGTATGTATGTCCTACAGAGTCTGGATAAATTTCCCCTCTGGCAGTTCTTTGTCAGACATAATCACTGTTGACAAACACTATTAATCATTTTATTACTCGCCAAGTAAAAATTTTCATCTTAATGCATGTGTCTGCACTGCAGATATTTAAATACTGAATACCTACTATAGCAAACACTCACGTGGGTTTTTATCTGATAGACAAATTACTTATCTATCTCACTTAAACCCATAAACTTCATTACGGCCTATCTACTGGATGGGTATGAATGTACTGGAATCAATTTTACTAGGAAATAATGTAAATTGTTTGTTAATAAGATTAAAATTATTACCGCCTTCTGGAAAGGGCAGATCGATGAACAAGGTGGTAGCCAAAAGATTATGTGTGTTGTGCGTGTGTGCACGTGTATGTGCGTATGTTTAATGATCCCTTAGTCTAATGTGCTAGACAGACAAACTATAATAGATGTGATAAGAATAAAACATGTACCAGGTCAAAGAAAATTAGAAAATCATCACCCATCTGTTGTTCCTCTGTCCCAGCACAACTAAGCAGGCATGTGCTCCGGAGAGCTCTGCGGTTCCTCGAAGAATCCTCATTTCAGTAGGGTACCCATCATTTGGCAATACAGGTAAGACTGAAAATGGATTCAGTCTGGTAGCAATATCTCCACAGAAGGCATGTTTTACAGAAAAGCTTAAACAAAACATATGTTTAACATTCTAAGTTGGATGTGTTAGATGTGTTTCCCAAGGGACAGTGTGGTATCTCCTTGGCCGAATATTTTCAGAAACTCAGTTTTTATCCTTAAGTCACATCAGCGATGTTTAGCAGGAAGAGATTAATCAAGTAAACCATTCTTTTAGGCTGGGTAAGTGCCCATAGATATTGACATGTCCTTAAACAAACCAACCAAAATGAATAGAAATATTAAGTGCCATGAGCAGAGCATGATTAATGCTAGAGTGCCCTCAGCAACTATGTTGGAGAAAACAGGCTTTGCATGAAGTTCCTTTTCTGATCCCCTGCAGTACACGTGGCCCCTGGGATGCACACACTCTGTGCCCTCGCCCCGATCCTCAAGTTTCCACGACACTACTGAGAAAGAAGACACAAAGGGAGGAGGCATATGGAGCTGAGCTGTGACAGAAGCTTTGCTAGACTCATGCTTTGCACTCTCATCTGTGTCTTTCATCTCTAATACCGTCTTTAAACTCAGTGAGTTCCCTGTTAGCATGATATACTATAGAGTTTCTTTGACATGACCAATTCTGAAAATTCAGGTGGGGAGTTTTAGATGATTTGCAGGTCCTTATGAAAAAATGAGTCAGGTTTGGATGCCTAAAAAAATAAATCACTTAAAAGAGAGCATGTGTCTGGTAAGCATAAACCAAAACAGGTTGAAGAAAGACATCCAAGAAAGACTTCAAATGGATGCATTAACTGCAGTTGGAAATTAAATTTACATTTAAGATTCCTAAAAGCTTAGATACTAGAGGAATATAGGTATATTTATAACTGTATGAACATCATGCATGGTAGCTTAATTATTGTGTCTGATTAAAAAACCCCCACACATTTATGCTTTTCAAAGGATGAGGGATTCACCTTCTACTGAACTGCTCTTGTCAAAATCACATCCCTCAGTTCTGAGCTACCCCTGACCTGGCTGAATACCCCTTTCTTCTTCTATGGATTGTACGTCACATTCCCTTCATCTCACCACATAGGTTATTCCTGGACAGTCTCTAGGGTTGGTTCCTCCTCTTCATTCTGACCTTCTGATGCCTCATCTAAGGACTCAGACCTTGGCCATCTCATTTATTGTGCTTATATACATTGGATTTGATTTCTCATCTACTGTCAGGACTTTAAATATCCTCAATATGGTGACAACTCCCAAGCATATATCTCCATCCCAGACCTCTCTCCTGTTCTATTTTTATGTTAATGGTACAGAGACCCAAGTGTCCACTGCCTACTCAACAGTCGCCACTTGGATGACCAATATGAATCTCGAACTTGGCCTGTACAAAACTGAACTCGGTTCCTGCAACCTCCGCACAGAAAAAAAAGAAATCTTACCCAAAAGTTTGATGTCATTCTTGAAGGCTCCATTTTATGTTCTACACCCATTCCATTAGTAGAATACTATCAAAATATCCATATTTTGAAAAATTTCATCACCTCTGTTGCCATTACCCCGATATGAGCTACCGTTGTTTCTTGCCTGGGTTACTGCCATCTGCAACACCACTCAGGATTGGATTACCAAAAGAAATCCCCACCGGTGAGGGAACTCATGCAGTATCAAGCTCACCAGCAACTTCAAGGACTCAGGTAAACAAGAGATACAGGCGGGGCAGAGAGAACTCTAGGACCCACCTTATGACTCTCTACGTCCATTATTTATCTCATAAAATGTGCTTTTTTCAAGAAATAGATGAAAATTCTAAAGTGTTTGGTCCCCTCACTTGAACAGAAAGAAGCACCTTTCTCTACTTCATCCTTTATAGTTATATAATTCACATTCTATTATCCAGGGTGTTATGTCTCACAAATCCATACATCCCAGGTTTGTTTACTAAAAGTAATCACGGAATAAGTAAGAAACGCTGCCAGAAACTTCTATAGTAAGCGCTCTCCTCCTACCACAACGGATTTAGTTTAATTGCCAGGAGGTCTGTCATTGCCATATTTAATAGATCAGACTTCTCACCGAATTTGTTTCCTTCCCAGGTGCTTTGCCTGGGTAAAGGGAATTAATTCGTTGAAGGCCTGCAGTGTAAACATCTCTGTCTCCCCTCCCGCCCACCCACAACCTATTCTCAGCCAGCAGCCAAAGGGACGGGCTAGGATGTGGGTCTGGCCATGCTGTCCCCACGCCCCTCACCCTGTACTGGCTGGACATTTCTTTCAGAAGGACAATCAAGTTTCTGACAAAGGCCCCAAAGGCCCCACATAATCAGTCCCTGTTTTCTTCTCTCTCTTTACCCTCCGTCAATGTTCCCTTTTCTCCTCTGTCGCTACACTAACCTCCTAGATGACCCTCGAATATGCCAGCTCTGTCCCTGCTGTTCTTCTCATAGGAACACACAAGAGCAGTCCTTTGAGCTCTGGCCGGTGTGGCTCAGTGGTCAGAGCACTGGCTTGCACAGCGAAGGGCTGCAGGTTCGAGTCCTGGCCCTGGTCGGGGCACATGCGGGAGGCAACCAATTGGTGTGTCTCTCACACTGATGTCTCTCTCTCTCTCTTTCCCCCTCCCTCCCTCCCTTCCACTCTCTTTAAAAATCAATGGAAAAAAAATATCCTCCAGTGAGGATCAACAACAACAAAAAAGAAAAGAAAATTCTTTAAGTCTTTACTGAAGTTTCAATTTCTCAATAAATAAATCCATGATGACCCTGTTAAAAAACTGCAATTACCTACCCAACCTCTGCGTGTACAAACACACATGCACGTGAGCGCACGCACACACTCCAATCATTTGTGGTTACCCCCTTACTGTGTTTTATGTTTTCTTCATTATCAATTATCACCTTATTTTTTATTATTAATGGCTCTTGTCTTACTCTGCTAGCACGCAAGTTTCAGAAGGGCAAGGATTTTCAACTCTTTTATTCACTGATGTGTCTATCCCAAATACCTATAAGAGGACCTGATATACAGTAGAGGTAAGTATTTTTGAATTAATACATAACTGCTCCACGAATGACATACCTGCCCATTTATATTGGATCGTCTCTTGATAGAGGCTGTTTTTTCTTATACCCATATCATATTGTCTGATAGGCCATGCAGAGAACAATTTATCCTAAAACACACTTCACTTGAAAAGCATTTTCTGTTTCTAAAATTGTAGTAATCAAATACCCAAATTAACATTTTTCAAGTATTTTGCTAAAAATATTTGAAGAGTAGGTCAATCAGAATAAATATAAGTAATCATTTTTATAGTCATGCATTATCAAGTCCTTATATTGCACAATTTTGCTAAATTATAAAAAATATATACAAATACTTAAAGCATTCCGACAGAAAACTACAGTTTAAAACTAGTTTAAAAATGATTACAAAGAAGGGCTTCATTTTTACAGAAATGCTGCTACTCTAATGTATTTTATTTCAGAAGCATTTTCAATTCAATGTTTATACTTGAAAAAATCTCATGCTTTTACAAATGGTTGCTCCCTGAAGAGAAGGAAAAGATTTTACAATTTCAAGAAGTAAAAATTACTGCAAAAGTCTATTCAAATCTAAGAAATCTTTTAACTGGTGAGTAATACTATCTACATAGCTTGAGGTTCAAGGGAAACTTGAATTGTTGATTCTCAATCTTCATGTTTCAGATGGAAATATTTTGGAAGAAAATTAAGTTATTTTCAACTGAGAACAACAAACTAGCCTAAAAATCATCATTTACCCCTTATAGTCATATGCCTTTAATAGCATGAGACATATATATCAATGAGAAAATAGAGATCCAGATTCGTGTAGATAGACCCATGTCAATCAGCCGGAGAAAACACACATGGAAATGGATTTGGGTTTGGTTTGTGAGACAGCCTGTTAGAATATTTCCATTTATATTCTGAGGGCTGCTGGTCACTTGAATGATTTTTAAGCAGAAGAACATATAAATGCCAATCAAGGAAATTACTCACAGGAGCCAATGCCTTTCTGAGAGAAAGATACCCCAGGGACCTGGAGTGACCTTACACTGCCAAACCAAAGCAGATTGAAAAGTTTAATGCCATGGACAGATTCTGACAGTGGTAATGATATTGGTGTCCTTGGCTTGTTCCTCCTCTGGGGAGTGATAACTTTAAAAGCTTTGATTTTTGTTTATCATGAGAAGTTCTTTAAATATATGGCTCTTCAGCCTCAATGTCTCTGGCATGCCCCATTTCTCTTCTGTAGATCTGGAATCAGCCATAGGAAATAAAAAATGGCAATATTTTTAAAGACATAATTTAAATCTGTAATCCTACTTTGGAACATATAAACACTATACATTGATAGTGCTATAAACAGATAATGATATCATAATGAAAACTAGATTTTCTCATTTTATATGGGTTTGGATATTTCTTTTATGATGTATTTTGTATGTCACTCCTCTGAGTCTAGTTTCATTAATGACATTAAAGTGGCACATAAATATATAGATATGACCCAAAGAGTGACATCAACCTACACCTTCTCAATCATGTTGATTACTCTCATCTTTCCTCACAACACCATCAATGAGTGGGTATATTTCCATTGTTTCCAAAGGTCATCATTTTCCTCCTATGACATATAACTGCCATGAATGGCAGCTGAGGTAGGACAAGAGAATTCTCATGGCACCTAAAGTGGGAAGCTGAGGGTGGTCAGAGGAAGGTGGAAGTTTTTTGTTTTTATGTATTAATTGTGGGTTCTGCACCGATATCATCTTTGTTCTGGTTAAGTGTGACTCTGAACTTTGTAGGCTGATAGTGCCCTATGTTCATATGCATGGAGATAATATGCACATATGTAGGTATGTATTAATGTTGAATGGATTGCAAACTAAAATTATGTGATTCTTCTCTTCATGTCCTGTCTTCCATTATCACATTACTGGGCTCGCCTAAATCCATTGATATTGTCCACTTTTCTGAATTCTGTTTTACAGTTGGAGTTCAAGTTTCCGACAAACATGGTATGTTCTATTTATGCATAGTGATTGCTCATATATTTTGCTGTCTTCAGAAATCTTTAACAGACTTCGCTATCTTAAGCTACTTGAGGGAAGGAGTCATTTAATTTTAAAACAGTTTACTTAGCATGCATTACAGAGTCAAATAAAGCAGATGGATACACATTTATGGTAATCTTAATGCTTATTCCTCTCTTGTTTCCTTCACGTCCCATTAAAAAGTAAAAGCAAAAACAAAACTTGGCTTTTGTTTGTGTGGCTTTTGCTTGTCAACTCCTTTCCATCCTGACCCTGCTTGCAGCTTGCAGATATAGACACGTGTTATTTGTGTTGTACATGATTCAACTACTGTTTTGATTTATGTGGTACAATGTCTGATTTATGTTGTATATAAAAATAAAGGGTCTAATATATTCCGTCAAAGAATAATCAAGGTAAATAATGGGTGCATGGTGCATACACTGTGAAAATAAATACCACGGAGAGACAGCAGCTCTTGCTGTGAGGCACACATCTTCCCTGGCCATCCCCACTGACAATAACTGCATCCACAGGGAAGAATACGGTCCCTTTCCTATGTCACACAAAAAGGAAGTGCTACTGCTTCAGATGCATTTTATTTCCTTCTTTCTGTCTGCCTCTCTGTCTGTCTGCACATCCCATCTCTATTTCTCTTGTCTAATTCCCCTTTTTAGGCTTTGTCTGTTTCCCTTTCCTCATGTGTATGTCCATCTGTCTTTCCTTTTCTCTGTCTGTCTCTCTGTTGCGTCTCTCTCTGGCTACTTCTCTGTCTGCTCGCTTTTCCTCTGTTTTTGTGTCTGTGTGTGTCTCTCTCTGCTTGAACACATACACACACATTCACATTTCCTCATTTTCATTTTATCTTCTCATATTTATATAGAAATACAGATACATAATTTACACTTTATAGGGGGAACTCATTACTGTTCTGCTCCCTTGCATAGTAAAAATCAATCACACTAACCTACTTACTGAGCCCAAGTTCTTCCTTACAGTTGGCAAACCTCCTAAGAGTCTGAAAATGAAGAGTCTTATCCATAATGATGACAGGGTGCATTAGGTTTGCATAGTGCCTTTTTAGTCAGATAGTGGTGCAGCCCATTTAGACCTCTGACTGCAGGAATGCATACAGAATTTTTTTAACACAGTGCCCTTGACAAGCCTCATGGTAAAGTCTGATGCTGAGAAAATGCCACCTGGAAGAAAAATAATTTACATGTAGCACTCCCATCCTTTGCCTGCATTATACGGTGTAGGAGAAAGGAGATAGAGGTGTGACTGTTTGTTCAATGCACATTATTTACGAAACACAACTTTAATTGCTTTATATGTAATATCCCATTTTATTCTGTGTCACATGTTTATCCGAGTTACTTTTATTTTATACAGGAGTAAAATTAAGCTCTAAGAAAATAAATTAACTTGCTTACTGTCAGAGCTTTAGAAAGTGGTATGTTTGGGATTTAACTCCAGAGCCAAGGGTACTAAAAAATACCCTCTTCTCCAAGTGTTAATATATTTTTTCTACCAGCCCACCCCCAGTGCTTTCAAATTCCTAGGAGAGGTTCAGTTTTTATTGTATAAATTTACTGCTTATTAAAAATATGCTTACTTGTAATAACCCACTAAGCTTTTATTTATCATTACTATCATTGTGTTACTGAATTATTAGTATCTCCTCCCCAAAGCTAGCATATATTAAATTCTGAATGGGTAAAATGCATAGCTGAATAACTTGTGTAAGGGCAGAAACCTGAGTGTGACCAAAACCAGTGAAAAGCATTGATGAGGGATGGTAAATAGCCAGCCCTGCTGGGGGAACTCACTGGGGGCATTAACATCCAAAAGAGAAAACACCACCACTAGGATCAAAACCTTGAAGTTCTTCTGGTTTTCTAGGGATATCGGTTTCGAGGAGTTGAACATGCTGAATGATTCACCTGACTTCCCACATTCCATTTCAGCTACTAACATGGGCTGAAAACCTGACCACTGGGCTCTATTAGGCAGATTTACTTCTCTGACATTTTTAAGCCTCACAACAATTAATTTAATTGTCAACATTTATTGAATTAACCTCAATGAAATAAGTGGCTAACGTGTTCCTAGGATAGTTTTGCGATGTGTTCCAAGTTAGAGAAGTGAGAGATGGTAAATAAAATGAGGATTCAAAAAGTTTTTTTTTTCCAAATCCTGCAAGTCCCACCAAATCATCATTCTTCCCAATCCCCCTCTGGACTGAATGTTATACGCTGAAGGAATATATCTAGTTTAGCATTGTATATCCACCCACTGGCAGCAGATCTACTTTGTGACAATGATAACCTTAATAGTAAGATACTTTTTCTAACCTTCAATTAGATGAAACCATAAAGTTAACATTTATCTCATTCTACTCATCATCAGTATTTATAGTTAATTAAAATTTTAATTAAGCAGCATTGTAAGTCATCAGAATTCATGAGCATCTCAAATCAAAAGGCCGGTAGGTATATGCGTAACTGCAGGTTCTGTCAGAGGGACACACACACTTGTTTTTGCCATTTTTAACAGTTAAAATTAGATATGCCTACATATTATTTAAGGGGGGGAAAAACAATTTAAGAATATCTAGTTCAGGAAAAAGCCTGATCCACTTAACAGCATCCTTGACAGGGAATCAGGACTTTGTTTCTATTCCTAGTTCCACACTGAGCAGTCCTTCAGGTTTAGCAAGTAGCTCACTGGTCCTCTAAGTTCCTGTCATTATCTCTAACACTGATAATAACTCTGACCTACCACACAGGGCCACACAGGGATCTGTAATGATTAATTGGATAATGTCTGTTAAGTGCTTCTGGCTACATAGAATAAATGTACTATATGGCCATTAAGTGTTGTTATATTGTCAGATGTTACTCCAACGTAGGATCGGTGAGTGACTGTTTGATGATTATGAGGAAAGTTACTTCCTCTGATAATATGAGCACAATACATATTGATTTAAAAATATATTCCTTGTAATATATTTAGACTTTCTGAATGAGCAAAGCAAAGCAAAAAGCAGCATTCTACACTGCTATATATTTTGTTAATCCTTACCTGAGGATATTTTTTTCCATTGATTTTTAGAGAGTGGAAGGGAGGGAGGGAGAGGGGGAGAGAGAGAGAGACATCGATAAGAGGGAGACACATAGACTGGATGCCTCCCTCAGCTCCCTGGTGATCCCCAACCTGGGCTGGGGATCGAACCTGCGACCCTTTGGCGCACAGGCCAATGCTCTAGCCACTGAGTACAGCACCCACGCTCTACACTGTTTTCCAGTTGCATATGTAATAGTGCTCACTATCTGCCAGGCACTTTTAATTAAAAAGTACTTTCTCCTTTCAATAATTTTGTGTATGGATGGTATTTGCTCAATTTGCTTTTGTACGAAGAACCTGGGACACAGACACTTAAATGACTTCCCCAAAGCCACAGAGCTGGTAAGCGGTAGAGCCGGTGCACAACACAAGCTGACTTCAGACCACCTGCGCCTCACTACTCAGTTATACTGCCTGTGTCTTATGTTGGCTCTTACATTATATTTATCTCTCTACTTAAGAACTGGGAAGTGTTTTGTTATAGATCACTTGCTTATCTGTCGCACTGAAGAGAAACTACGTGGGATTCGTCCAAGCAGAGCCGCCAGGGACAAATCTTAAGGAGGTGCTGTGGTATAAGAAGGCAAGAGTGGGAGGAGGAAAGGTACTAGCCTGAGCTTTCTCGTCCATAAAGCCTGCTACTTCTTCCTAGGCTTTCGATTACGTATATTTTTTAAAATTTATCTTAATTGTTGAAAGTATTACAGATGCCCCCTTTTTTCCCCTCATTGACCCCCTTCACTCAGTCCTCCCTCCCCCAGGCCTACCGCACTATTGCGTGTCCATGGGTTATGAACATATACACATAAGTTCTTTGGTTAATCTCTTCCTGCCCCCCTTCCCTTTAAGACTAGTTAGTGTTGTCTTGGATTTAGGTGTCCCCAATGTTTTTAAATGCAGATAAAATAAACAAATGCTATATAAAGTTATTTTATAGCATGGGGGGGCATGTTTTCTTCTCTAATCTTTTACCAGTTAGAATAATTTGGGCAGTAAACAAAATAAAACCCCAACACAAAGTGTTTAAAACCATAAAATAAATTATCTCTCAAAACAATGAATCCAGAGATAAAGTGGTTTAATTCAATAGTTAAGTCAGTATCTTAACATTATCCTCAGTGACCCAGACTCTGTCCATAGCTCTCTGTTTTCTTCACCTGGTGCCCTGACTCTTTCCTCTGAATCCCATAGCTTCATAAATGAATGTGAGTTCCTGATGCAATTAGCACTCTCTTGACAAGGAAGAAAGGAGTATTTATTAGGTAGACTGCTATAGAGACTGCTATTATTCTTACATTTTCCTGACTGTACTTCATTCTTTGTTTCCCATTCTTGATATTCCTAGCATAAGAATAAATGTATTTAAGTGCTACTAATTTGAAACATGATTTAATGCAAGTTTGACACAGCAAAATAACAAAAAGGTCTAGTCCACTTGATTTTGTGGCACCGCACTGAGCTGAATGTTCTCCTACTTCTATGACTCGGAGGATGACTCATAACCAATCATCCTTCAAATTCAAATGTGGACAGTATCCAAGATTCAATAATCAGACCCACTGGCATGTATGTCTGATGTGCATGTTCTCCTAGATGTCATATCAACATGTTCAGTTCAACAGACACACACAGACACAAATTCCACCTACCCAGTCTGTTCATTTCTAGACTCCCCTCTCTAATATTTTACATTTTGGTTTTTAAACTTTTATTTAGTATAGTTTGGTGATGTATATTTATACATATGTATACATAAATATTAAATATTATATGTATATATGTGTATATAGTTTATATACTTAGTTTAAATACATACATATGCATATATATGCATATACATGAATATGTATATTACATTTGGAATGGGCTCTAGGGAACTCTAAGTCTAACCCCCTACAATAGTTATACCAAATCTTTTGAAGAATTAATTGATAAGCAAAACATTGGTTCACACTTCCTTTCTATGTGATAGCGTAATATCATTTGTACTGCTTTTATTATACTGAAAATTCACTGTGTGCTGTAGCTAATCATATAATTATATTGTTACTCCTACTAGACCATAATAGAAAAACACAACTAATCTTTATATAACATATAATTTTCTCAATATTTTCCATTGTACATTTTTTTCAGGGCTAACAGATACCATATGACAAAGGACTACAGTTAAATAAATCTGGATAATACTAATTTAAACAAAATTGTTGAACCTGTATAAGTTAATATGCAACATGCCATTCTAAGTGGGATGAATACAGCATGCTGTATTTCCCAAATATATTTGACCAGAAATCACTTTTTTGTTGTTGTTGAATTTGTAGTAGGGGTAGGGTACTGTGAAATCTATTAGGAAATGATAGTAGCATGAGTTGTAATTCATAAAATATTTTCAAAATATATTTTACTTAATTTTCACCAAACATTTGAGGTAGTTAGATCAAGAATTGCTATTACTTTTATTCTGTGTAACAAAAAGTTAAAGTTAAAAATAGGTTTCATCATAAATTCAAAACTAAAATGGGCTCATAGTTCAACTAAGTCCTGTAGTTTCTGCACTAGGGATGCTTAGCATATGTGTATACCTACATTTTCTTTGTATCTCCTTCAGCACCTGAGACAGTGCCTTACACCTTGTAAATAACAAAAAAAAAGATTCGAATTTCACTGGATTTAATAGTAAATTACTATTAGAAAAAAATGTTCAAGCAAGAAGTATTACTGTGTACCTAATATTTTGTGTACATGTTGACATAACAAAATTATTTTTATTTAATTAGTTCAAGATCTATGGCATTTCCAAAAGCTTGTCAAAACTGAAAGTAGATTCTGTCTTCTTTTCTATCAAAACTACATGTTTAGAGTTCAATGAGAAATTAGATGTAAATCATGAATTGTAAAATCTGTTCTGACATAGCTCTAGGTAAGAAATGGGATGATTAAGCCAGACTATAATGAATATAAATAGTGTTCTACCTGCTCTATTAAGTGAATGAGGTGAATTAGTCAATACAATTTGTCTTGAGGACAAGTAAAGAGAGAGTCAAATGTATCCTTAAAAAGGCAATATTATTGTGGATTTATCATTAACAAGCATCCCCCACACTCTGGCCATTGACAATAAAATATACAAAAATATGTTTTATAACACATATACATCTGGTGTTAACCCACTTTGCAAAGCTGAAAGCTTTAATCAAATATTATCTATTGTACTAATTTATAAAATAAACAGCCTTATTTTACAAATATAGGACACTGGGACCATCTCAATGCTTTAATGACTTCATTTAGTTTCCTTATAAGTCGTCCCTTCTCTCTATAAATGTTATTGTTATAAATGGTCTATATCTAATTACCCAGAGTTAAATTAAAACTTTCAATTAAATACTGATTAATTAACTGTGTATTAAATAACTTAAAATTTACTACAAAAATACTTATTTTTCAACCACAAATTTCAGATAAAGGACAAAAACTTGGCTATGTGAATTATATAAAGAATAACACATCTTTTCTTTTAAGGGTGAATAAACTTTTTGTTCGTATTAACAAGTTGTCAATATTTTGCTATATATTCACACATGATTGCATTAATTAGGAAACTGTGCAGCCAAATTTCCCTTTTGCAAAACAAGTAAACTCTTTATCCGTTGTCAGATTATGGGGAAACATATGATTATAATACAAACAAAAATGTGGTAGCTTCTCTTATGTCTACAGGGTTTGGCAAAAGTAGGTTTACAAAAGAAAAGTTGATCCACATTTTTTGGGAAACCTGAGGAAGAAACAAAATATGTATATATTTATTTGCCTAGTTGCTATGTTTGAATTTTCCTAAACGTCAGGAGAAAAGGTAAATTTGTACAACTAACACTGAAGAGAATCTGGTGTTAACTTTTTTTTCTTTAAATACAGCTAAGGATTTATAGGTTGAATGAACACTCCTGAAAAAGAAATTTGTAGAGGTGGCATCTATGTAGGTCACATTGCAATGGGAAGTGAAAATGCCAGTGGGAGACTGAAGTCTAATCAGGATGGGGAGAGACAAATCTGGGTACCCCTGGGGGCTCATTTCCTCCACCCTTTCAGTGACTTTGCAGGCAACTGCTCAGCTCATCTGAACTAGTTCAAGAGAAAAACAACATGCCAGCGGCAGAGCTCAGGAGCTTTCAGTCCACCACTTCCTCCACCAGAAAGTACCACTCATAACAGTTTCAAAATGTTTTTCTTCTTCCCTCCTAAAAATTTGTAGACCATTATAAGGCTGCGGTCTCTCCACTCGAGCCTTCCTAGCAGTCAGTCCAGCCTGGCCCCATTTGACCTTAGCATGTCTCTATGGATTATTGAGAGACTGGGGCATCCTATGAATCATCCTACTTCTCAGATTATAGATTTCCCCCCAAATAATTTTATATAGACACTTTTATTTTATATATAATCTTACGGTACTAGCAGTGTGCGTATCCCTGGTCCTTATAATATAGAATAACACTCTTATTTCTCTCTTTTTTTAAACACTCTTATTTCTAAATGCAGCAGCAAAACCTTGACATTTTATATTAAAGGAAAGACTTAAAGCTCTGTCAACTCCTGCACTGTTTTCTGCTTTTTTTTTTCTTTTGAAAAATCTATTCCAAGGTAAGTTTGTATTGATCAATATAGAATATCTTAATCCATGAGATTTAGAAAAGTCATTCTTATACTTCTATATAGTTATGTTCAGATGACCACATTAGTTATATAACAGTCTGCTCAATTATCTATTTTGCTTTCTTGCTGGCTTCCTTACCTCAATAACCAGCAACTTAGTTTCTCATATCAAATTCTAGATGTCATCTTTTATTCCGTTCATATCTATTCTAACTGCAGGTCTGGTTGCTTCTAACTCAAATATCTTTTTGCTACTCCCACTTGGCACCGCCTGTCTAGTATAAATACCCTACTACAAGCTGTCATTGCTTTCTGTCCTGACTGCCATCTTACCTGGTCTCCCTGCTGCCACTCTCCCTTTCATCAAACCAGATTTCTCTCACAGGTAAGTCAAAGCCACCATTTAACCAGACCATACCAATCCCCTTCTGCTAGGAGCAAAATCCAAACAGAGTCTCCTGGGGACCTGGCTGTTTTCTACCCCTTGTACTTTATGAATTACCATCCTCCCTTCGCTTCTCTTGCTGTTCACCAGCCATATGTCCCTGGAAGGCCCTTCACCTAGTTATCTTCGTGCTTACTTTGTCCCTTTAGTTCCCTCAGGTCTTGACTGAAACAGCATCTGATCGGAGAAGCCTACCCTCACCACTGACTCACACAGAGGCACATATTCATCTCCCACCCCATTGTTCTATCTTTAATTTTTACTCCTTAGTATTTATAATGACTGATATAATACATGCGTATTTAATGCTTCACTGAGTATAAGTGCTGCAAAACAGGGTATCTGACTTTCTAGCTATTACTGCATAGCCAATACTTAGCATATTGCAGGCTCTGAAGAATTATCCATTAATCAAAGTGTTTATGTAAATCACATGGTCAGAGTATGGCAGAATCAACAAATCCCCAAATTACACCACACACAAGAATAAACTCAAAATGGATAAAAGACTAGCAAAACCATAAAAAATCCTAGGAGAAAACATAGGCAGTAAAATCTCAGACATAGAGCAATAATTTGCTATTTCCTAGGGCAAGGGGAACAAAGGAAAAAATAAACAAATGGTACTACATCAAACTAAAAAGCTTCTGCACAGCAAAAGAAATCATCAACAAAATGGAAAGAGAACCCGCTGTATGGGAGAACATATTTGCCAATGACACACCTGATAAGGGATTAATTTCCAAAATATATAAAGAACTCATACAACTTAACATCAGGAAGACAAATAATCCAATTAAAAATGGGCAAAGGACCTGAGTAGATACTTCTCCAAAGAGGACATACAGATGGCAATAGAAATATGAAAAAATGTTCGACATCACTAATCATCAGAGAGATACAAATTAAAACAAAAATGAGGTATCACTTCACACCTGCCAGAATGGCTCCATCAACACACGAACAGATGGGGGTGTGGAGAAAAGGGCACCAAGTACACTGTCGGTGGGAACGCGGGCTGGTGCAGCCACTTTGGAAAACAGTATGGAGCCTCCTCAAAAAATTAAAAATGGAAGTGCCTTGTGACTCCGTGATTCCACTTCTGGGGATGTATCTTAAAAATCCTGAAACTACAATCGGAAAGAATATATGCTCCCCTATGTTCATAGCAGTATTATTCACAATAGCCAAGATCTGGAAACAGCCCAAGTACCCATCATAGATGAGTGGATATAAAAGCTGTGGTACAGTCTGGCTGGCAGGGCTCAGCATTTAATCATGGACTTATGATCTAGGAGACCGTGGTTTGATTCCCAGTCAGGGCACATGCCTGCATTGCGGGCTCAGTCCCCAGAGAGGGGCGTGCAGGAGGTAGCTGATCAATGACTTTCTCATCATTGATGTTTCTATCTCTCTCTCTCCCTCTCCCTTCCTCTCTCTGAAATCAATAGACATATCTTTTAGAAGAAAAAAAAAGCTGTGGTACATTTACACAATGGAATACTATTCATCTGTCAAAAAGAAGGAACTCATACCCTTTGGGACAGCATGGATGGGCCTTGAAATTATATGCTAATGAAATACGCCAGTCAGAGAAAGACAAATACCATATGATCTCAATGATATGCAGAATCTAATGAACAAAATAAACTGATGAACAAAACAGAACTAGAGGCATGGATCCATGAAACAGACTGACAGCTGTCAAAGGGCAGGGTGGTCGGGGGGCCTGGATAAAAGGAGGTGAAGAGATTAGCTAGAGAACACGTATGCACAGCCCATGGACGGGGTCAACAGCGTAATGAAGGCCAAGGGAGGGGCAGCAGGGGTTGGGCAGAGGTGGGCAAAGAGTGGGGGGAAGTGGGGACACCTGTAATAGTGTCAACAATAAAAAAAAGTGTGGATTGTGTATAATGCTTCTAGAATCTCTTTGTTTCATACAAAATAGCTTTGCTTTGTTGTTGTTGTTGAAGTTATCATTGTTAATTGTTTTTATCTTTCAAGGAAAATAAGAATATACTGGGGAAAAAATGTAACCAGAAATTTCCTCTAATTTGGGTATGGGAATCACCCTATAGAATTTGATAACTGAAAAGTTTTGCCTCCCAGGGGAGGAGAGTATATATTCCAGGCTTAAATTATGTATCACAGCAAGTAGGTATAGTGTCAATTTAGAAAACTGCATGAATTCTTTGAAAGTCCAACTATTCAAAGAAAATCCATATTCAAGCACAGACTTTAATTTGGAGTTACTTTTCTCTTGGATCTCTATATACCTTTGAAAGTGATTAAAGCTCTATAAAGATTGATTTCGGCATTTAGAAATTAATCACACACATGGCTGGATTGCAGCCATTGTGACTGCTATCCTAGGGCAACCTTGCTCTGTGAGACCGTGAAAAAGTGATTAGAACCACCTACCACACAGCCAAACACAGACACACAACCTATGAAGGAGTTGCTTTACATGTTCTTTTCTCTAAAAATGTTACTTAAAATTTTCTTTTTGCTTTTTCAAATATTTGTAAGTCTTTACATATGACAGAGAGATCATTTTGACTAATGAAAAAGTAACTAGCATTTATAATATAGCTCTGTCAGTTCTTAATACCAATAATAAAAGAGCTTTTTACTATCTCCAAATTATGAAAAATAGACAATGGAAATGTTGGTATCACTACTGATAATGAAAGAAAGGAAATGATTTGACTCCTGTACACTTTTCCAGATACATCTTTCAGCTTTGGTTTGGTTCCATAGCATGCTCCAGGAATGCCACAATATAATCTTGAATATTCAACTTTCTCTCATCTCTCTTAGTTTACTAGATCAGGTCTCTCTGTCCAGGAGAATTTTGAAATCTTGCTCTTTTTCTGGCAAATTTCTATTCAGATTTCAAAATCAGAGCTCAAAGTTAAGATCCTCCAGATGGCTACCTTCTCCCCATTCATCCAAATGAGAAATTATTCATAGGAGAGTGGACTCAACTCAAATGCCATGGATATCCTGAGATCACTGACTTGTTCACATGTTTATTAAAATTTCCCTTGGATTACTGTAATACATTATTGTAATAGAGGATATTATTTACCCTCAGAATTATAAATATATCTATAAATAGTAATATTTTTAAAGAAAATTTGTTTTAAATGTCTACATATTCCTTGGTTTAAAACCAGTTTTTCTGTTATAAACAGCACTGAAATACAAAGAACATCTCATCATACATCTTTGTACCTTTTTCTGATTATTTCTATTAATTAATTTGAAGCTAAAATTTCTGGATATATGATATTAGCACTTAACAGACATCGTTAACTTACCATTAGAAAAGTTTGTACCAATCCCTGCTCTTTACGAATAGTTTATAGGGATGCTCTTTGCTCTCAAATTTTGTGAACCTTGTTATTATGAATTGTTTTAATTTCACAATCCTGAGAGGCAATCTATACTGTTTTGTGAGTCTTTTATACCGAAAGAAAACTAGAAAATAGAAAAGAAAGTCTTAACACCACTATGATTTTGGAACTGAAGGGACTTTCTTTTTCTATTTTATACATATCTACTTTCAAAATTGACTTAATGAATTGATTATGTGTTAATAGTAACAAACACACTGAAAGTATTTGCACTTGAAAAGCTCTCTAATAATTTAACTATGAAAGGACAGTCTAGCACAACGATTAAGATTTTGAAGTAAGGACTCCAACAGGCCTAAGTTCAAATTCAAGTATATGAACTTGAAATGCAGGTCACCACCTGAAATATGAGGGCAATAATACCTGTCTTCTTAGGTTTAAAAATCATCTTATATGACAGTTTTACTTCCTCCTTTCCAATTTGGATGCCTTTTATTTCTCCTTCTTGTCTGATTGCTTTGGCTAGTTCTTCCAGTACTATGTAGAATAAGGGTGGTGAAAGAGAGCACCCCTGTCTTGTTCCTGATTATAAGAGAAATGCTTTTAGCTTTTGCCCACTGAGTAGGATGTTGGCTGTGGGTTTATCATATATGGCCTTTATTATGTTGAGGTATGATCCTTCTATTCCCACTTTGCTGAAAGTTTTTATCATAAATGGGTGCTGGATTTTATCAAATTCTTTTTTGCATCTACTGATGTGATCATGTGATTTGTACCCTTTATTTTGACTTAGAGAAGTACCCAGCACATAACAGGCAGTCAGTAAATGCTGACAATGAGTAAAGTAGTGATGAATGGAGCATCTCAGATTCATGCATTTACCAACACAGACTGGAATTCACCTCTACATTTTTGGACAGCTATTCCTTACGGTGTTTTCTTCCAAAGATAATGAATGTAAGAAAGCAAAACTAATTTGAATGTGATTATTTGTGTTGTTATCAAATTTGGTTTATGACATAGTATAGGCTATTCTTTGAAGCAGGTTAATTGCTTTGTCCAATAAGAGATTTAGTACTATAAATAGAAAACAAAGCTTTTTGGAATTTGTCTTTAAAGTATTTAATTGAAATTAAATATACCCTATGATATTTTCCTCATTATCTTGAAGTTAAAGACTTAAATTAAAGGTTTCAGAAATTTATTATTTTAATACAAATCTAAAACTCAAATTATAATTCTTCTAAAATTCAATAAACTAATTTTAAGAGACTGTTAGTTAAAAGTTAACAGACAAACAAACAAACAAACAAAAACACCTTGTAGTTTATGGCACATAACTCCTGTGTGCTAGAATGTTTTCAAAAATCTTTCTCAGTTTCATCATTAGTATTCCCACTAGATGAAAATCAACAGTACTACAGAATTAAGCAAGGGCATAGGAACACGTTTAAAATAAACTCACACCTAAATTAAGTGACTGAACAAATGTGTCCTTCCATTTATTGAATGAGCACTTATAAAGTCCTAGACTCTAGAGACTTAGGGAGGTAATAAGAGTGGGGAAATTATGTGATCTGCATCTTAAAGACTGAGTAGCATTAGTTCAAAGAGAGTGGACAGGTATTACCAAGCAGAAGCAACTAACACATGCAAACAGAGCAGGGAAGTTCGAGGTGCCTTCAGAGAAACTGGTTGTGTGGGAAGCCTGCCTCAGAAGACTGAGTCCAGGCAGAAGGGAAGTTGAGGATGGACTAGATAAAGGAGAACAGATCTTACTCATCTCACTTTATCAAGAAAATTGAAACTCTCAGAGATTTCATCTTTCTCATAACATCTACTGTGAACATGGGTGGCATCATATATGACATAAAATATAACCTAGATTATCCATTACTTAACAGCCTAGCGTTGCTGGCTTTTCTACCTAAGTTACCTTACTGTAATGCACTTTCCTCAATACTTCTAACTTTCAGCTACACTTTCAGGAGATAACCTTGTCAACTACTTAGTAGAGAAAATTAGATCTGGACATTGAAAGTTACCCTAACAATCTTCCTTAAACATACAAATTCACGTAAATCTACAATTGCCTTTTCAATTTTTTTTTCTTTTATGGTGGATATATCCTCTATTCTCCTATGTAAGGCAGTGTTTTACCAAAGTGTTCAATTCTTGATTGAAATATTAATTTTTGAATAGAATGCCGATAGGGCATACAGTGTCATTACCCACAGAATCTATGACAACTTACTGTTTTAGATCTGGTTGTCTTGCCAACTCAAGGTCACATTTTTTATTAGACATCTATCAGCACATTATTTTGGGCAACTTGAATTACACTTCATCCCTGACCAGTAAGTGGTACCTACATTCACCCATTAGACATCTAGGAGTCATCCTTGAGGTCCCCCTCCTGTGATTCCTCTCTTCCTCCACACAATCCATTAGTAAGTGCCTTAAATTCTTAAGCACAAATTTAAAATCTCCTAAAATAAGCTTTAAGTCTTGCCATTTCTCTCCATAATATTTACAGTCTTCATTATTCCAAACTATCTCAATCTCTTTCTGTCTTTACTTTCCATTCTGTCTCCCCATTTCCACCTTGGTTGGTCTCTTTCACTCTGTTTCCCAATCATATCACTTTCCCTTCTATCCTTAAGGCCTCCAACTGATTTCCTTTAAATTTAGGATGAAGACCAGACTTAGGCCTTTTACAGCCCTGATTAATGAGTAACAATCTCCTATTCGTTCTCTGTGTTCAGATACACGAGCCCTTCATTTCTTGAAAATTTCTGAGCCTCTTCCTCTTTCAGTGATTTTGTTCAATGTTTTCTTTGTTTGCATTTTTTGACCCCCTAACCTAACTTTTACTATGCTTCAGTTTTCTAATTAAAATCTCCTTGCCTGACTTCCCAGATTCCTCAGGTCATTTTAGTACATGCCCCTGACACGTGTTAGGCAGTAATTTTGCATCTGTTTGCTAAGTTATTGATTAAGGTCCCTGTCACCGCCTCTACTAAGGGCAGCTTCAGTGCCACCACAGTTTCTTCAGTACCTAGCCTGGCAAGTAGTTCAATCTCCACAGGCGCTCACATGGAAGAAGCAATATTTAATGTTCTAGAATGAAAGGTATTGAAGATAATTATGCAGGTAGGGATGTGCTTAATTTTTTTGTTTTTAGAAATTGTACATGGCAGGAAAATAAAAGAATCTGAAGGAGGAGGGGTGATCTAAAAAATAGGAAAATTGGTTAGGAGGTTAACAGTCTAGGCTCCTGTCTAGACTGAATTTATTGACTAAGGCAATAGCAGTTGGCTTAAAAAGGAGAGAGTAAAACTGAAAATAAAAGTTCATGAGAAAAATGCAGGGCTTGTTTCTGGCTGGCTGAGCTGGACCAGAGAAAAGGGGCCAAAGGAGCAAATGACTGTTCCTGTAAGTTATATTCAGATGTAGAGCAGAAGGAGAAGTTTGTGGTAAATTCTTACATTTCTCTTACAAAGACTGAATTAGAGTTGTTTGATATGGAGAATTCTAATAGGATACAGAGACAAGCACACAGTGCTCAAAGAGAGCGATGCACTGGTGAGAGAACTTTCGGAGTCCCTGGAACAGGTAGCCGAGATATGAGCTGAGCACACAGAGACCGCACCATGGGGACAAGTACATTTTAAAAGGAGAATGAACATATCTGAACCCAAGGAAATGAATAAAAAGTGCCTATACATGTGGAAAGGAAACAAGAAGAGACTGGTTAATACTAAGCAAGCAAAATGATACATTCCAGACGAGAGTGGTGAATCAAGGTGAAGGCTAAGTAAAACAGTGCCCATGGTATTGAGTGATTAGAATCCCTTTCAGGAATTACCGAGTGTATTCTTAGTGGAGTAAAATGGATAGAAATGAGTCTATTGGAGCTGAAACGTAAACGAAGCAGAAAGCCTCAGAAGTTATAGTACAAACTACTCTTTCAATATTTGGGGTTATAAAGAAAAGAGAGCAATATGGTGGTAGCTAGATTAGAAAGCAAGGGGGGGGTAGGTGTTTTTGTCTAATGAAATTTAATGAAACCAAAAAGATTTTACCCTTACATAGTACAGGATGTATTATATCTCATGCAAGTCACCAAGGCCTTTCCTGACCCTGCAGGGGGACAAAAGGGCTACTGTAGGTAGGACTCTAGAGGATCATCAGAGAGGACCTCACTCAAACCAGCAGGAAAATGGAATCATTTAAGCAAAACAGAACTGACCGAAGATCCAGTGGACTGTTAAAAATGCAGAACGCCAAAGGCACTTCGCAAGGTCATTAAATTTAAAGGATCAAGAATGCAGTTAAAAAATCAGAAATCCCCCAAGCAAGAAACTCAGTAGTCAAGGAGGACACTATGTGACAATGACTAGAACAGAAGGAGCTATTTTTGGCTTATTTTTATGTTATCTAATATATGAAGGATGACTAGCATGCAAAGAAAGTATAAATAGCTTAATGATGAAAACCCCACAATGTTCAGAATTAGAGAGACCCAAGCCAACCTTCCAGATTTGCGAATCACTAAGTGTTTGACTTTAGACAAGTCACTGACTATCCCTTGACTCAGTTTATTTATAAAATGGGCAGGAATGCCTACTCTTAAGATTGCAGGGGGGACTTAAAAAGACAATAGACCTAAAACATTTAACATGTAAGAGCTGACAAAAACCATTCTTGTTCTCGATCACTCCTAACTTGAAAGGAGGTGGTAAAATGGATTGATAAAATTGATCCTCTGCTTTTGAAACTAAAAATAGTTTTTCATCCCCCCAAAATATATGTTCTTTAATTGTCACTAATAAAAAATTATAGCAGTCTATTTTTCACTGGGTTGCAGTTCAAGGCAGAATAGAACTTCAGAGCCATAAATACCCCTTCCCTGGAGCACCTGTTTAATTTGTTCCTCAAAAGCTATAGCCAAATAATTTTCTTCCAGTCTAACATTGCCATTCCTAGTAATTGTGCACCTCATGGCCCCAAACGAATGAAAAGTGACTGCTTTTGATGTATGTATATGCACAAAAATGAACTCAGAAGATCCTAACCCCAAAGGGAGAGAATTAACTAGAAAAGATTTTGAAAAGTCTTCAACACTATGCATTCTTCTCACCGAGAGCCCCAGGACTGGCTTCAGAGAGGCAGCACTGGACAAAGTCAAGGTGCGAGTTGGCCATGCTTGTCACCCTTCTGTGAACGCTACTCCCCAAACCATAGCCTACCACTCTCCATTTTCTCCATGTGGAAAATGTCGCCAACTTGAGATTTTCCCTTAGAGCTTAGTTTTATGCTTGGTAAATAGTCAGTAATGATGGAATGTTTTTATGGTTGTTTGTTTTGTTATTTTATCAAGACTCAGTTTACTGTTTCCAGAGGTTGACTTAAAATCTTCTTCCTTCTTCCTATTCTTTGCAAATAAAATATTCCATTTGCTCATCTGTAAAAAAAAAAAAAAGAGCAAAATCTTCCTCTTTGATAATAATTATATCAAGAATTACAATTATTATCTGATTCTTGCAGAAATGGGACCCATGGGTTATCAGCATGCAACCTGAGTCCTAAATTATTTGAAACAAATAGCTGTGTGCTACAGAATCACAGAGACCTTGACCTAGATGTTCGCAGTGTGTCTCTTTTCACGGAGCAGGGAGGACATTATTTATCATTCTCAAGCATACTGAGGTGCACCAGTGAGAGGACCCTGGTGCCTCTGTCTCGAAAGGTAAGTAAAGCAATACCACGGAAATAAATATGTGACAGTACAGCAGGGTCTTTTATTTTATGTTGCAGCAGACATTTTAGTGATAACCCATCACTGAAATCTGACACAAAGGAGGAGTTAAGGGATTAGTTCCATTTACATTTATTCCACTAAAGAGATCTCTATCTACATGAAATTGTTTGTCTATTCGAAGGTTCACAAAAGGAAGAATATGCTCTGTGGTTTTCATGAAGAATGCTACGAAATCACAGTGAGGGGCTTTATAGCAACAAATAGGAGTTCCTAGTCAAATCAAACACATTCATAATTCCCAGAACTCAGTGAGGAAAAACACTCGAGTCAAATGTTTGGTTCTAAATACACTCGATAGAAATTCCCCTCATGGGAATCTTCTCTCCTTAAGTGCCCCTGGAGAGGAATTTTCTGGCAGAGTTAAGTGCCTAACATTATTAGGAAACTTAATTTTGCACTGCCTTCTTGTGCATGAACCATACAATTTAGGCAAAAATAACATTTCCTCTCTCAAAGTCAGTTTAAAATACACATATAAAAGGAACGTTTTTAAAGTAAAAAACTATTGTCGTTCACTGAAAGTCCTGAAACAAAATTTAATAATGCCAGTTGTTGTTTGTCCACTACTTTTTAAAAGATTTTTATTGATGTTTAGAGAGAGAGGAAGGGAAAGAGAGAGAGAGAAATATCAATGTGAGAGCAAAACATCAATCAGCTGCCTCCTGCATATCCCCTCCCTGGGACTGAGCCCAACACCCTGGCATGTGGCCTGACGGACTGGGAATGGAGCCACCAACACTTTGGTGCACTGAAGGATGCCCAACCAACTGAGCCACACTGGCTAGAGTCACTTCTTTTTTATTTGATTTCACAGAGAAATGTTTTGTAGTTAATCTCTAAAACTACAGTCAAACTTTGCTGAATGTGTATAAATAAAGAAAATGAAAATCTATTCATGTATCTTTCCGACAGTGCAAGAGATACAGCAGCCATTCTATGGATAAAATCTACAGCTTTTTATATACCTGCAAGAGACACTTGGAAGAAGTGAATTTTTAATAATGCAATTGATAGAAACTTGAATATTTGTCTTTCTGAACTGGAGTGATAGAGAAATAAAGATATGTTAGAGAAAGTACTCACTCATACAGGGAGTATTAATGAAAAATAGCCAACTGGGTACATTTATTGGAGAAAATAATTTTCACTACAGTCTTAAGGATGTGGTGAAACTCCAAGTTTAAGCGTTCCAGAATATTTTAACTTATTAAACATATAAATTTATAAAACAATGTGGATATTAAGATTGAGAGTTTCATAATAAAAATGAGGGACTGATACACATTAATTATTAGGATATGATCTTAGTTTGCATTTGCTGTCAAGATTTCTTTTCTCCTTAAGTGTTCTTTTTATAAATTATTCGTGCTGCCAATAAGTGCATGTGGTTTGGCGAGGGATTGTTCTTAGGCAAGCACTCACACAAATGCACATCGAGTCCCCCAGGAGCAATGAAGCCCTGCCTGGCACCTTCGCAGATGGCGCTTTAGTTGCTGGCAGGTGATGAAGGTGGGGAAAGACACTTGTCATCTCAAATCCCAGAGACCAACGCTTTCAGCTCCGAAATGAAAATATCCCGCCTGTAAGTCCCTCAGGCGGAAGGGCCGCCACAGCACATCACTGGAAACCACGCCTCTGCGCTGGGCGCCAGTCAGCAGAAAATAAAGAGGTCCCCTTGGTTAACAAGCAACTGCACGTTTCCCTTTCATGCCTCTCATCGCTCTTGGCATTCACGGCCACAGTGGCCACTTAATCAAGATTCCTTTTAAACTTGCGACTGTTAGCTGAGTATCTCAGAGGGCTGATGCCCTTCACTTTGAAGTCCATTCTGGCCCCAAATGCATTAATCTGGGCTGCCTGCATTTTTTCCTGTGCTGCACGTACTATATACTCCACATAAAATAAAGGACATCGACCTTGAGAGAGAGAGAGAGAGAGAGAGAGAGAGGAGGAAAACCAGAGCAGAAGTGGCTCCGCCAAAGTGATTCCTATTCCCTTTGGCCGAGGCGGCGCCACCCTTGTCACCTCGGAGTCCACGCCTTACGCGCAGGCGGCCCACCTGAGTGGGGAACTTGCTCAGCTGAAGTGCACACGTGCCGTCGGGTGGGCACTGCGGTTTAGAGGGAGAGGTGCTCTGGGGGTGAAATACAACTTAGGTGGGAGGAGTGGGGCCTAGAAACATCCAATCACCTATAATGAAAGGTTCTGATCTGTGCTGGTCACGTTCCCTCCTTTTAAGGGGTGATGTGTGGATGCCCTAAAGCTGCAATGGGCAGGATGGTCAGTGTGGAAGGTGCTGACTCTATCATCCTAAGTCCTTCCTTCAGGTCGGCATCAGAAATAGGAATATGGAAAAGAGCTCTGATCATCGCAGACAAATTTGACAAACTGTCACCGACCTGCCGCAACACCTCCCAAAACTTCTATAAATGCCTCCTGCCTGCTAGCATGGTAAAGGGCTCTGTGGCCACCGTCCTTCCATTCTGAAGCTAGGGATGTTTGAGTATCCTCAATTAAAACTCTCTCAGAAGCAAGATTGGCAAGCATTTATTTATATATTTTCCTCAGAGGCGGCAGGGGAGGCATGGATTTTGTAAAGTAGGCAGGGTGCTGTTCTGTGCACCGTGGAGAGGAAATGCTGGGTTGGAATAATTCTCCTAATGTGAAGCTCTCGCCATTAAAACATAAGCCATAAATGCGGAAAGCAATTTGCTCAGTAGCAAAGAACTAACAGGGTTTCTTATTGTGATTCAATAACAAGGGAACATGGAGAAGCAATGCTGAAAGAGCTCCCCTAACTCTTTTAATTTCGTTGAAATGTAATTTTCTTCTGTGAAATCAATGTGAAAAGTTGAAATCGCTTTTATTGCACTCAGAAGCAAGATGTATATACATTTCATGTAAATTAACATTTTCCGACTTCAATAGATGTAAACACTCTTTCATTCGCACGTTCCAAATGAGAATTAATAAAGACGTGAACCTACGACACGGCCGACAAACAGTGAAAGTGAGTGCACAGCCAGGTCAAAAGTTGATGTACTTTAAGTTCTAATCCGGTTTGTCACATTTTATACACTGCTTCCCATTCACTAACAATTGATTATAGTTTGATAAAGATTTTATGCCAACACAAGAGGTTGATAAATATTAATAATAAATATGTTGAAAATCAATAGCATTATTAATAGGATCCTCCCCATATAATATGGTCAAAATCAATAATGGCATATAAATATATCAGATGCTGAGATACTATATATTATATGATAGCAAAATCAAAATCAATAGTACCAATCAAGGATTCTATTTTATTATTTATACTTATAATAAGTAGATATTTCATCGGTACCATTCTATTTTATTGGATATAACATGAATCAAATAAATGTTAGAGGCCATAAATGATTCTGAAACATTTATAAAAACATATTTATTTGTTAAAATTTGTTGTTAGCTCATTTCTCTTTATGGCATTATCCACACTTAAAAGACAAAGAACAGAAATACCTTTCCTTTTTTGGCTGTTTTTAATGGCAGCACCCAGTAGTGAGTCAAGCAACGGCTTGCAATGTGCACTCCACAGAGGAAATGACAAAGATACCAGAGCACAGATGCATACTCAGCTCGCCCCCACCCTCGCACCCAGCGGGCTGAACTCCAGCTCCTGTGCGCTTTTCTCGGGCCTGCTCCCTCCACAGCTGGTGAGCTGACACTTTCCATCGCTTCACCTCTTGGCAGCAGATGCCTCTCACTTAGGCACAGATGCTGAGTATTCAGCCATCTCTAACATTAGCCTTGTGTTCTGGACTAATTGGGCCAGCACAGTTATAATTAAGATTTGAATGATTAGATAACGGATATGATTACTTTTGTAATTAATCCTCGTATTGAGTCATCATGATCTGTCCTGGGTAATGACCACTGGTCTATATTTAATTCAAATTGAGATGATTCATATCCCTCACCCCTATCCCAGAAGGAATGCATTTTTTTAAAAATGTGACACTATGTATAGACATCTAATTTTCATTTTTCAAGTAAATTTTATAGTGATCTTTTGGATGATGAATACTCATTTTAATTCATGCAGACAGTTTTTGTTTGTTTGTTTTTTAAGAATCCCACTTTGGCTGCTGCATTGTCTTGGTGTGTGGCTACATATAAAAAGTGCTTTCCTCCTTCACCGTTTTCACAAAGTTTACAGTGTAATGAAAACATATACATAAAAACAAACTGAGAACGAACCCTGTCCTCTCTCTCATCTGCACAGATCTACAAATATAATTTCCCATGGTTTGGCCATGAGTTCCTTCTCTTATTTCTCTCCACATTTTAGCCACATCTGTGGTAGAACTCTGAGGCTAAAAGACACCTAGAGTCATTAGTCCAAAGCAGGCCTATTAGGCCTCTCCTCTGCTGATCTCACACAAAAGCTGGCCTATCTTGATCCATCCCTTTCTCAAGAAAAGAACCACCAGCTTCGAGATTCAGTCTGCACACTCTTTCGTCTCATCTCTCCTTCCCATTACCATCACACCCCAACCTATCTTCAAATAATGTTGACTTTCTCTTTAAACATTTCTCAAATGCACCCATTTCTCTCCATCACCACACTGTGGGGGAATCCTGATATATTTCTTAAGTAACATAAGAATTTTCAAAACTCCATCATTTTTGCCTCATTTCCAGCCTTCTTCTCTAAAATTTCAGTCTCCTCTCCTTTGGCTGTGCATCTCCATCTCTGCTTTGAGCACTCTGGTTTCTCTCGATCCCTTTAGTACACCAATTTCCCACTTGTCATTGCATGAATTCTTCCATTACTCTGGCAGCCTTCCTTCCCCCCATCTAATTAACTACACATCCTCAGATCTCTGTTCAAACAGCAATTCTTTCAAGCCTTTTTTTGTCTCCCTAAACCAAGCCAGGCCCTTCCTTTCTACACTCTCATAACACCATTCAAATTTCTTTCAGAGCACTCTCCACAGTTATATCTATATGCTTTTTTGGTGATTATTGTAGCTTACAGTTACATTCCACTATTAACTCAATCAATCATAACTTGGTACTATACTCAAAAAAGGGCCAAAATGTGTAATTAGCAACAAAGGATGGGAGAGGTCTCAGAAATCATTACTATATGTTTATTTATAACCTGGCCATATATATCAAGTGTCTGCAAAGAACATAATCTTTTATGCATGTGTTTATATATTATAAAATTAGTACTCAAGTAGCATTAATACGTGACAGACAGAGTACAGGACACCAAGGTTATAAACAAACTTCAGACATAGTCTGAGCCTGAATAGAGTTTATAACCTAACAGTTAACACAAATCTGTAAAGAGAAAATTAGGAAGCAATATGGCAAAGGTAATAAAATAGATAATCAAATAGGCTGATGGCTAGAGATCAGGGAGAGCTTCATGGTGAAGGTGATGTAAGCTTTGAGTTTTGAATCGGGAGTAAGAATTAGCCAGAAAGGTCGGGGCGGGGGGGGGATAAGAAGGGTAAGTGCAGGTACACTTCAAGCACTGTGAACAGCACAGACCAACAGCAGGGAGGGCCGAACACACCGAGAGGGATGGATGGGTGTATGTGCACATGCATGTGTGAGCACATGCCTACTCATGTGACTGCAAGCTACTCACAGTGGCTAAAGAGTGATGCACATGCAAAGGAATGGAGAGAGATAAGGGGCATGGAAGAAGCTGGGTGTGTGCCCTCATATTTCACGTTAGAAAGACGAGCTAATTTTTTGTGGATAACTGCAATCAGGCTTTACTCTGGAAAGTGGTAAGGTTGATTTGTATTTTACATAGATCATAGCTGGGGGGACTGGACGTGAAAAAGACTGGAGATCAGAATATCAAAGAGGAGGCTGAGTTCCTTAGAGAATGAGGACCTGCATTTAATAGAGAAACAACAAACATGCCGATGGAGTTACACAGTTAAGGAATTAGGAGGTAAAACGAGAGCCATGGCACAGGGACGAAGTGTGGGGGGAATTATCATAGTTTAGGGAGACACTCAGGTTTCAAACGTGAATGCTGGGAAAAGTGGTAGGTTTAACAAATATACTTTAGCTTATCTGACTCAGAAATTAGAGTCCTACAGATAAATCTTTTATTTTTTGAATAATAGTCTTACCAATTTGGACGCATGCAGTCTAAGGTGAACTAAAGGTATTATAACTTCCCAAATTTGGGCTTAATGTTTTTAGGAGAAAATACATTCTGAATTCTAACCGAGAACATTAAAAAACATAATAGGGTAGCTTGGTTGAAACTGGATTCCAATGCAGTGAGTTTTAAAGCTGTAAGTGTTAGAAAGGAAAACTCCATTTTCTTTATGCTTTCAAATAACATTTATTTACGTATTCCTTCTTGTTGCTGAGCATTTTTGATTACAGGTGGACTCATGAGATACCTTTGGGCTAGAGCTCCACTTTGCGCTGAATGTCAACCTGTTTCTTGAATATGCACAACTTAGAATAAGAAGCTAATCGTTCTGTCATTATTATAAATTAGAGCTGCGATTTTTCAAGATGCTGCATCTTTGACTTTTGTAAGTATACAAATTTGTTTAAGCTGCCAAATTTGTCAGGTGAGTTCTTGGGGAGAACCCTGTCCGTATGATTGTTCATGCAGTTGTTTTTCAGGAGCGAAGCTCTGGGAGTATGGCTGAATGAGCCAGGTGACTCCACTGCACACTTTTATTCAGGAGAGAATGATCAAGAACTTGGTGTGGTTCAGTTCAGTACTGGATGAGCGGTATCTTACATACCATGCCATTTAATAACAGCTAATACGCATTGAATTTATGTAGGATTATTTTCTTCTAATATTTCTGTTAAGAATAGCTTAGTGGGTAGAAGAGGAGATTTTTTAATTGAAATGAGTGCCCATTTTCACAACAAATACCTACACAAATAAGACTGTAGGCATTAAAATGAGGGGTCCATGTTCAAAGCCTAGGAAGGAGTCTGGAGCTATGTCTCTGACACCTCATTGGCAGTGCATGCTGGTCTCGCTGCCAGAAGACCTATTTGAATGCAACCAGTTGGGAGAAGAAAGCTGGCCCTGGGCAATCACAAGGGACAGTAACAGAGAGGAAACATTCCGGTACCAGGCTTATGGGCTTGAGAGTTGATACATTGCCTCACACTTGACTAACATCTTCTATATCCTACTCTCTACCATTATTTCTTTACTTTATAAAAAAGAACTTGCCACTTGGTTGGCATGTGCTGTGTGCCTCAATGAAACAGCCAACCTCAAGCTGTAAGTAAAAAGCAATAAAGGGGAGGACAGTGCTCATTCTCTGTAGCTGCAGTCCTATGAGCAATGCAGACCAGGACAGGGGCCACTGTTGCCCAGAGGAGTTGCCATCTCACAAGATATGTCAGCAGGAGGGGCCTCTCCTGACAGACTGCAGGAGGTCAGACAGGGAAACACAAGAATCTGATTTCCAAGAGCAGGAATGAGCACCTTGGGAGTTTTCACAAACAGCCAGAAGAAACTCAGAGTAGCTTGCGTGCAGCAGTCAAGTCAGTGGGTCCTGAGCCATCAAAAAGGTGGTACTTGATGAAAATAAGACCCTATTTTATTATCCAGGCCTAGACTTTTGAGTTCTCATAGGCCCTCAATAAAATTTAATCTTCTATCCTCTGGGTAAACAGTGGCTTTCCTAGCTTGAAGTTTTTAAAGACCCTGGAAGGTAAGTTTGTAGCTGGAATCAGGGACATGGATCCTGATATCTGACACCTACGGAAGCTGAGAGAATACATGGGGAATGCCAGCGAAATGGGCCGGCCAGTTAATATAATAATAACATCCCAGCAGCATTGTACTTGCCAGAAGCCAGGCACATCGCTAAGGACATTTGTCACGGCCTATCATTATATAACCACCTCGGAGGTCATTACTACCACCTGGAGGACAGTGGAGAAGGAAACCAGGTCCTGAAAGAGTAGATCGCCTAAAGTTGCAGGTAGTAAGTGGTGGAGGCACAATGAAAATTCAGTCTGATGAATTGCAAAACCCTTTCTTCTAACTGTTGCCTCATTACCTTCTCAGATGGGCTTCGAAGTCCTGGATGCCTTTGTGGTGACCCCACAGAGGTTGGGAAAGGCAAAGGAAAGACAGTTATTTCGTCTTTGAGAAATTGCCATTCACCAGGCACTAACATGGGTGTTTTCTGACACTTTTTGTCATTTAATTCTCAGAATAACCAATGAGGAAATGGACAAATATATGATACCTTTTAAGCACAAAGAAGCAAAGAGTGCTCTCATTCTTACTCTCTAGCCACCGCGTTTGTGTCTCTTCCATAATTCTCTGCAAAACAGGGCATGTTTTGCCAGTTTTCCCCCTGACTTTCTTGTTACTGAATTTAGCCCCACACTGGGGAATAAAAGCCTGAGGGTAAAATGCTCACCCCTTTCTCTGGGCGGTATCTCTCACACACACTGATACACACACATGCACCCACCTCATCATATTTTCTCAACTTTAACCTATTAGTAATACCACCAGGCAGCATGCATTTATGTTGATTACAGAATTTAACTCAAGATGTTGAGTTGGCTTTAAATAAGAACATAAATAAGAACATGCCACATCTTACTTTTCTGCATACTATATTACAGAGGCCCTGTGGAACTGTATGTGCATATATATGTGCATATGGGTGCATATATATGAATATATATCTGTGTGTGTATATATATGTATATATATATACACACACATGCGCATATGTATATATATACACACACACACACACATTATCTGTCTATCTACACTTTTAGAATTTTCTGTATTTTTTTTGTTGCTTTTTTTTTTTTTTAGAGAGAGTGGAAGGGGTGGGGAGAGAGAGATCGTGTGAGAGACACACATCTATTGGTTGCCTTCCCCATGAGCCCTGATGGGGACTGGGGATCAAACCTGCAACCCAGGTACATGCCCTTGACCAGGAATCGAACCCATGGCCACTGAGCAACACGGGCCAGGGCTGTATTGCTTTCTGTATGCTCCATTTCAGTAAGCATCTTCCATGCAAGGCACATAGATAGTGAGAAACTGCTTACACTGAATTGACCTCGAATACACAGCCCCCAGAGTCCCCTAATTTGTTGCCATAAAAATAGATTATCTACATGGGTTGAGGGAATTTCATCTAAGAAGCCAATCGGCCTAGAACTATTCCGGAAGCATCCTCAGCCTACGTTAGGCTTCTCTGTGCCCCTTCCTTGTTGCCTCTGTTTGTTCTCCCTCAGGGACAGTGAATTTGGGACACACTGTAGCTCCTCGTTGGGTCTCTGGCCTTTTGATTGTCTCACGCAACAGACCTTTCCTCTTTTCACCAATCCTTGGTGTTCAGGGGGGCGGTCAGTCCCAATTCTCAATCCCTAGCCCATCTGATAAAAAGAGATCATGATACTGATTAGTAAGAAACTGCTGGTTGCATTTCTAATGCAAGGGCCTCAATACCCCTCTTCGGAGGGTGGGAATGGTGTTGGGAAGTGTAGAGTCTGTCACGGAGTTAGTTCCAAGGAGGTGCTTTAGGAGGGAAGTGGCTTTCACAGTGCTGCTTCTATTCTATTCAGGCAGCTCTTCTGTTTTATTCTAAATTGGCTTTTATTGCTTTTTATGAAGAGCATGTATTGGCAAAGTGTCCCTATTACAGAGTCCTCATCTAAAATTATGGCATTATCACTTTTTCCTGAAATACATCTGTACAATAAAAAGTTTTGGGCAATTACTTCATTTCTTCTTCAACCGCTCCCCAGATGATCTTCTCATACACAAAATCATTACCATTAAAATTAATAAAGCATCAAAACAAGTATAGATTTTCAGATTTATAAATTTGTATGCTTCTCATCAAACTGATCGTGCACAGATACAAAACTGATGCTTCGAACTGATAGTACGCAGATACATAAGAAAATAAATGTGGAAGTGTGAAAATTCTTATACGCTTCTGCAATTATTTTCTTATGTATCTGTGTACAATCAGTCTGAAGACTATAAAAGATTTTGCATGATGCTCTTAACTTGCAAATTGTTGTAAAAAATTTCATTATGATTAAGATGACAAAATGAGTATTATTTCCTTCACAATAAAATCAGTATCAACCTTATTTGAAAAAAAGAGATAATTTACTTATAATTAAAGTTTTGAGTTAACATGCAATGATCATTATAAAAATATTTAAAAATCATTTAAAAATCATACAAATCATACAATGCATGTCTGTTTATATGTGTATATATCTATCACTATCTCTATGTATCATCTATCTATCTGTCTTTGTATCTATTATCTACTTACCTATCTCCATGTAATTACCATTGACATCAAGGTGCCCATTTCCAGAACCTCAGAAGCCTTCCTGTTGTAACTCTTCTCAGTCACTTTCCCCTATTTTTCAGCTAAGTGAATCACGCTGTAACATTTTTATTCTTTTCATGGTACTTTCATTTTGCATTCATTACTAGTGAGGTTCAAACTATGCTTCAGATGCACCTTGCACACCAAATGAACATCTTTTATGAACAGGATATATGAATAATAGTTATGCTATTTGACAATGTACATAGTGGAAAATGCTAGAAACAAGCATTTCTGAAACTCTTCAATATTTTTATTTTCATGTGGAGATCATAACTAATGCCAAAAGAGCATAATGCTTAACAAACTGTTTCTGCTATTTAAATTGCATCTAGCAACCTAGATGCTAAGCTTGTTCCATCTGCATTATTGTTATGCTCTTGTCAGATTCAGATAAGTAGCTCCAGGACTTATGGAAATTCTACTTTTCATTCCTTCCTTCCTTCCTTCAACAATTCAGCTTTATCTAGTAAGTAGTTCATACACAAAATTCAAGGGCTCATTTTTGAAGACATCTTTTGCTTTCATTGGTTGTGGCACCATGTGAACAAAAATGCTCTTAATTCTGGAATTTCCCCTTAGAATGTAAAATGTATGAAACACTGCAGTAAGTATTAACACTAACTGGGTCACTCTCCTTACCAACCCCAGTCCTAACCCTAACCCATACCTCAAGATTTTGAAATGTTTACCCACCCTAGCAAGGTTTAATATTTGAAGCTGGACACAATGTCCATCAAGCAATAAAGTGCTGAGGATGCAGACCCTGGGCACGGTTGACAAGTAAACTAGTTTTTTATGTGGAACAAGAGTTGTATATTGTGTTCTGATTTGTTAATTTCTAATCCCACTTTTTCATTACCAGCTGAAGGCAGTCAAAGAATATTTGACTTATAAGGTTCTAAGAATGATACCTATGCATACACAGTTTTTAAAATGGGAAAGAGTTTTCCCAGATGGAACAAACTACTTGGGAAGCAAAACTTTACTTTACTGTTGCATTCAAACCCAAATCATCAAATTCTTAGGTGGAATAGTGCTACACAGACATACAAACAAAAGACAATAAAGAGGCTCTGTCTCTAGGTGTGTAGCTACTTTGTCACAAGGGGCAGATATCCTAAGAGTCTGTGAAAACTGGATGTAGGAAAATCTAGAAGGGAGTAAGTGTGTGAAAAGGCTGGCAGCTTCAGAAATTAGTATGTTGCTCAAGAGCAAGATAACACCACCAGCCCTGGCGGGCGTGGCTCAGTTGGCTGGGCATCGTCCGGCGCACTGAAAGGTTGCTGGTTTGATCTGAGTCAGGGCACATGCCCGGGTTGTGGGCTCGATCCCCATCAGGGGGCGAGCAGGAGGCGGCCGATGGATGCTTCACCCTCACGCTGATGTTTCTCTCTCTCCCTCTTCTGTCTTTCTCTAAAAATCAATACAGATGCTTTTTTTTTTAAAAAAAAGAGTAACATAACTGTCATTGCACAGCAAGCTTGATTTCTTTAAACAGATCAGTGTGAAACTTTCATTGCTTTACCTAAAAGTTTTCGTGTTAACTGTGTTGGCTCACTGCTGCTTAGCTCTGTGTTGGTCTCCTCCCCTCCTGTCTGCAGACCAGGGTTTAAGTGGGTCTGCTCTTTTTTTCTAAAATATCTTCAAAGCAAAATGGCATAGCATCTAATAGAAAAAAATTCTGATATCTAACTGTACTTCTAAGTAGATACAGAATTGTGGGATATTAAACCCGTTTACTCTCTTTTTTTCTTTCCCTGATGAGACATTTCTCTATTATCTTAATATTACGGTCCTCCTTGGACACCAGTCATGGCATTTATCTTGGGCTTATGTTTGTCTCTGCCTTTCAGATGTTTGCCTTCAGGGGCACTGATAAAAAAACACACACACATTATATTCAGTGGATCTGCATTAAAAATCACTTATTTTCCTGACAAGCTATTTAAAATGTCATTTGTGCTATGTGAAGGCTTTTAGAAAAATGCAGAGACCTAGACTCAGGTTACCCTCCTGTTTCTGCAAGGGCTGCAATTTCCTTCCGAGGATCATGGTTCCAGGGAAGTTTCTAAGTATCTGGGAGAGACGCACCTTCCAGAACTAATGCTGCTGTTTACTCTCTATGGATTCACCTTACCCCGTCTAAAGGATGAGTAACACAAGAGTTGAATTATGGTAAGATGAAATACAGCAGCGTGGTCACTGCTTAAAGATGAGGCCTCAGAGGATCTATTCTGGATGCGCTGTGGCTCATCTGGTTCTCAAACACGGCCCCTTTCTGCTGTTTGTTCCTCCAGTCATCCTTCGCCAAAGATCAGAAAGCCTGAAAATTAGTGTAGTCCTCTGTACTAACCATCTGCAGTTTAGGAAATAAGAAGCTCTGAGAGTGGAGCTTTCAAAGAGAATGGACTTCGAGGTAAAAATATGCATGTTCATTGATCACAAATGAATCTGAAATGTCACCCAGTTATTACACAGAAAGGTGCTGATTGAAAACAGGCGACCTTTACCAAAGTGTGTGAACAAATTTTACTGTTCATTGAAGGTTAAGATACCCACATAGTCCAGTAGTTGGATATAATATATGAAATGCATTACATAAGTCTGAGTGGTTACAGGCATGGCAAATTTTTGAATTAATCTAATTACTATATTTTTTGTGTTTTTGGACATTTTACGAAGGTGACACGGAGAAGCAAAATTCCACTCAGGACGACAAAAATTTAACTGCCCAAGTGGAAGGAGAAAGCTTATGAATAAAGATTGGTTTTGAATTTAGAGAGCTGCAAGACCTGCCCATTTTTATTTTATTTTTTACAAAGAATTTGTATACGTTAGTGTCTGCACTGGGAGTACAGTAGTGAATGAAATAGCATAAAGTCTGCCGTGAAGGAGTTTGGAACTTAGCATTTTAAACCATGTAAAGAGGTCTGTGACTGGAGTAGATGGGGCATCAAATGTGCTATGGAAACTGATAGGAGGAGGGTTTCAACTAGACAGGTTGGGACCAAAAACTATTCTGATGAAGTGACAACTTGAGTTTTGCTGGTCAAGATATCCTGCCATGGAAAATGTCAACTTCAAATGACAGGCAGAAACCATGAATTTCAGGGATAAGACACCAAAAGATGGCTGGGAAATAGACTGCTAAAGGTTATGTAAGGCAAGAGAGGGTACAGCGTGCAGACCCTGCTTACAAATGGATGCCACAGGAAGGTTTGCATTAGACCCTCAAGGAGAGGGGACACTGAAAGGGGAGCCTTCAGCAAGAACAATAGTATCAAGTTCATGTTGAGAGGGGCAGTTTCCGACAGTAGGAATCACTGTTTTGTGGAGAGGGGGGTAATAAGAGACCACAGACGAGCAAGTGACAGATGAAGGCGGTGTGAGTTGTGGGGAGGCAAGGGTGGGAATTCATGTGAGAGATTTAGAAGGTGTGGCTGAAACGTCCAGATGTTGATTGGATGTGTAGGGCAAATTTCTAACTTGACCCATTGGGGGTCATTTTTGGAAGATTCTTTGATCCTTCCCTCCCCTCCTCTTCCCCTCCCTTCCCCTCCCCTCCCCTCCCCTCCCCTTCCCCCTTCCCCTTCCCTCCCCTCCCCCCTTCCCCTTCCCTTCCTCTTTCTTTCCCCTCCCTTCCCCTCCCCTTCCCCCTTTCCCCTTCTCCTTTCCCCTTCCTTTCCTCCTTCCCCTTCCCTTCCCTTCTAGGTACTGAGGCTTCAGCAGTGAATAAAATAAGGTTTTTATCTGCACAGAACTTATGGTCCCATTGGAGAACCCATTATCAGGCAGTAAGTATTAAATGTTAGGTGAACAGTAAGGAGAAAGAAACGGAGGGGGTGACATTTTGTACATAATGGTAAGAGAAAACTTATGGGAGTAAACTACATCTCCTACTTAACTTTAGTGAAAGTTAACAACAAAGTACTGCTCGAAAGAGACAGCGTTTCTGCCAAACAGAGGAACACCTAGATTTCATTTCTGAAATGAAAGGGTCAAAGTGTTATCTCGAAAGAATGTGAGTGACACTAAGTTTGAACAGCTCTCTTTGAGTTTGGTTATCCAGTAATAGAGGCAACAATGCGGGCTTTTCTGTTCGGTCACACGCAGGAGAGGGGTGAATGTGAACACTTTTCCGAGTCAGTACTAGTAGATATGACCATCCGTCATCTGCCATTTCTCTGAAACTCTAAAACAGAAGTAAATTTGTTTACCCAACTATGCACTAGAGCCCCTGAAAGCCACATATAAATACATAATTGGCCAAATTTATACCCATGTAACCTCTCATTTGGTTCCAATTCCTATACCTTTCCTATATCCTTGGCACAGCATTTTAAGAGTGTCTTATTTTCTCTCCCTTCAGCCATTCCCAAAACTAATTTTCTCCTCTGGTATATTTCTGTTTTGTTAACTTTCATGTGTTTATTTAAATTTACACACACACACACACACACACACACACACACACATATTTAATTTGAAGTAGTCAAGAACAGCATGCAAGATTCAGAATAGAGTACCAATATATCTGTCCCTCCCATTCTCAAAGTGCTTTAATCCTGTCCCTGGGTTGAAGTTCAAACTCTTTACACAGGCAAAAATGAAGTTGCCATTTCTTATACATATGGCACACCACATGTTAGTTTCCCAAACTAACATGGTCCGGGGGGTACAGAAACTCTCTTATCATATGTGGGTGCCTTTGTATACAGTATGACCTCTATTGGGAGCTTATGATCCCACCTGTTAGGTCTGTCAAAATTCAAGCTGTCCTTCAATTTATAGCTCAGGAAACTTCTGGGAAGTCTCCCATGGTCCTGAGTTGAGTTAGGAGCTACTCTTGGTGCACTAATCACACCCTCTAAATGTACTGATACAAACACAATGTCAGGAAGTGGTTCCAAGAGCTTTGGACAAGGTTCATGTGCATGTGTGCACTGATTTTAGGGAGAGAGAATGCCATTAATTTTCTCTACTTGACATATAAGGTGAGGAAATAATAAAGCTTCTTGTTTATAATAACAACTATCATTTCCCGAGCACCTGAACAATTTTAACTATGTTTTGTCAGTCATCTCCTTTATTTCTCACAACACTACTATGAGATCGGTCCTATCATTAACTCAATTTTAATGATCGTAAAAACAAAATTGAAACTCCTTAACTGATTTGCCCAAGGTCACTGATCGAGCAAGTTCCCTCAGTGGGATCTGAACCCACGTAGCTGAACCCAAAACCTAAACTTACAGCCACTATACATTTTGCCCCATCCTTTGTCGGCTGAAATTACAAATATATATGATGTTGGGGCAATTATAATCATTCCGTTTGTAAGAAATAAAGATATGAATTGAATTGTTTAATGGGACTGATACAACAGACAAAAATGTGGAAAACTAGAAAAAGTCTCACCACTGCATAAAGTGTTAGGAATATCACCCAGGATAACACAGCCTCTTTGTCTCCTCAAGGGAGAACTCTCTCCTTGGGCCTAGCCATTATGAAGAATAAAAAACTGTGTCTCTTCTAATGGACCTAAGGGGATTAGCCTTTTTTCTTTCTTTCCTACTACTCTCATGACTTCAACTTATAATTTCTGCAGACCACCATCTTTATGTTTCTCAATTTGGCTCCTGCCCATTAACTGCCAGCTATACACATTTATTCATATCTAAGGTCACCAGGTTCAATATTTGTTATCTAATAGAGAGTATCTGTTATTGGAATGTAGTTTTGTAAGGCCGCATGGTAGTCACTGGCCACTGTAGAGGTGGCTGTCTTAAATCCAGATACCTTCATTTTTGCTCAAATCTACTGTGGCCAGCTGGGCCTAGACACAGGATCATATTTTCTGAGTGAGGAGATCTATGCATTATGGCCATTCAGCATAATGAGCTCCCCTGTAATACTGCTTTTTATGTCATGTTCATTCCTTTGGAATAGTAATAAAGGAGATATACACACACACACACACACACACACACACACACTCTTTGTTTTTCTATCACTCATATGCAACTAGAATAAGCCAATAGGTTACCATAGAGCTGAAAGAATGGAAAGCAAGCTATCTGGCGGTTGGATATTATACAGATTTTTTTTATTATTTTTCTAATCATAACTGAATTCATTATTTGCAGTATCTGGTATATTGTCACATTATCTCCATAATAATCTATAGCAAATCTCCGTAAAAATGGGAAGTTTATATAAAGTCAATAGAGGAAATAGATATTGAAATGCTTTATTTAGCCCACTTTTCAACATTCAATTCCAACTGTTAATTTCTTTATCTTTTCTAATATTGTGAATGTCTTTGGCCATGGACATGAATTCTCCTTAACTTCATTTTAATCTCACTGCAATACAATAATCACATTGTATTTATATCTATTTTTATTTGATATTATCCTGAGAGTATGTCAACTCCCCTTGGAAAGATGTACATATTACAGATACTAAATTTAAGTCCCGAATATCCATATAGTAGTGTTTTTTCTGGCAATACTAATCAGAATGAGTTTGATGCAAAGATATGAGCACTATCCTCTTTTAGAACCTGAAAGAACAAAGTATATGCTTGTTTCAAACACTGGTGGTGATGAAATTTACAAATAATTTATTGTGAGTTAGCACAGAGTTCTGAGGGTAATATAATTAAGCTGTACTATCTTAACAATCATCTTAAAATATTCATGAGTATCACATCAAATATTGGAAAAAGTCACCATATACAAGGTTATAAAGAAGTAGAGCATAAAGATTATGAGCTTTAAACGCAGCCTGATCTGAGCCTGTATCATAGATCCAGTACCTTTGGGATGCCCTTAGCCCAGTTACTTATCTGCCCACAGCCCGCATCTTCTCATCTGGGAAGCTGGGGTAAATAACTTCCATGTTATCATTTTGATTTGATAACTGTACAATCATACACTAAAACTTTAGAGCCTAGAGGTCTGGCATTGAGGAGGCATGTTAGACATTGCCTCTCCCCATTGACTTTTATTGAAAATACCACATACTGAGGAACAGGTTATAAATCTTAAGGCAACTTTTATACAGTTTTAGCAGATTTATTTGGTTTAAATTTTGAAACTGCCTACTCTAAGTAAGGTTATCCTATAAGATGTTTTCTGATCTCATGGAAGGAATAAATTACCGTCAAATGGATGAAAAACGGGATTCAATACAGACTCTAGAGGTAAGGTGGCACCTAGGAATAATATAAGTGGGGAAAAAGGAAGTCTGATTGAGGAGGCAGTGCTACCAAGTATGAATAGATCCTAATTCTCAATTGCACACAAGATTTTCTCCATTCCTTTTCAGCCTGTATAATGCAAATTAAAATAACAACTGCAAGGATAAACCCCTTTAAAAACTTTAGATATACCGTTTTGAATTAAAACTGCAGTTATCTTTATTTTAAACATAAGTATTTCATTATACACTACACATACCTGCAATGGTGAAGTAAGCACACTGAACAAAACTTCATTGGGTAGGATACCACCATCAATTCTGAACGTGGCACAAGAACTTGGCACAAGGAATAGTCCCAAATACAGAGGTGTTTTCAGCAACGTACCAGTTTCTCGCCAGCAAACGTGGCCCTATTTGGTTAATGTTGCCTCTTGCTGTTTCTCAAAGTTGCTCAAAAAATGAAAACTCCAAAGACCCAGTGACAGTAACTGTAGTTAACACACTCTTTTCTCAGGGATCCTTGAGTCACCTGAGAAACCATTTCCCCCAGAGAAAAGAGAAGTCTCAGTGCAACAGAGGTAGATAAATATCTTCAGGCTTTGGCTAAAAACATACAACCAGCAAGTCCATGTCAGCCCCTATGGGTATTCTAAAAATAGCCTATTCCTGTGGGGGCAGCAATAATATCAACACCAGCCTAAAAGGCTCTCCAGAGAATTTCAGAAAGATAGCCAATTAATATAAACCATGTTCTAGCATCTTAATAAAATGTTCCATCTCAGCATACCCACGGGAGGGAGGTGGAATCAACGTTCTGTGAAATACGAGTGCTCATTCTACAAAGCACATTCAAGATACCTTTATATATCTTTACACAAAACAGCCAGATATCTACATAGTGCTTTAGCATAACTGATTAGTTATTGAAATTCAATATGTGTAAGTGTATATCATGTAATGATGTATATTTATATTTAAATGACATTTGTTTCTTTCATTGTTGAAAGAGCGTTTGAAGCACAAGCACTGCACAGTAAGGTGAGTGGTTGCTCTAGTCACCCACGTGCTCAGAGTGCTAACCAATCAGTCAGTCAGTTACAATTGTGACAGATTTATTTTATAATTCTTGATTACATAGAAATTGATCATAATATGGATAAAACCATCAGGCTATATTTATATGTGTAAAGTAAAGTAGAAAAGGTAAAGTTTAGGTGTATCAATCTAACTTTGGAAAAAAGTTGCTTCCATTCTCTGTAGGTACTTGTAACAAATTTATGAGAAAAATGGGTTTGGAAAAAAAATAATGTGGACTAATTTACCTAAATTACCTAGATAATTGCCCTAAACTACATAAATGCAAGCATCACCTGGTTTCACTCTAGTTGGATAGCAAAGTGCAACCTCAAACATAAAAGCCACGATTTCAGTAAACACAAACGTAATCTCTTATTGAAGAATTCTCTCCTAAGAAGTGGACTTTACTTTTTTATTAATTTCATAAAACAAATCCATCTGTCTTGTATAAGAACTACAAATCATATCAACTGCTTTTGGTTCACTGTTCTTAACAGCTCCATCGGAATCTTTACCATTTAAATAGTGATTCCTAATGGACACTGTTAAACTATTCAAGGACTCAGTCCCAAATCCTTCACCGGGGGCGCTCACCGCTGTTCAAGTGGCGAGCGGCGCAACATTTCAACTCTCACTTGCAAATTTTCTTTGCACCTAATTTAACGCCTAATGTAGCTCTCAGAGATTTACCCTATGACATCAACAAAATACTTCAATCAAAATCCAGTTCCCTGAGCACTGCACGGTCCTCCAGGTTATTAAACAGGCGAAATGGGAAATTAACTCTTTCCCACACCTCCCTTTGCGTCCTCCTGCTGCAAGGAGAGAGACGGGCTGCACCCCCCGCAGCCCCGGGCTCCTCCAGGGCCCCGCGCCCCGAGCCCGCCCGCCCCAGCAGCCCGGGCTGCGGTGCAGAGCGTCCGTCCGTCCGTCCGTCCGCCCGCCCGCCCGCACTCCCACGCGCAGCCCCGCGCGGACCCCGCGGCACTTACCTGGAAGGTTCCCCGGGCGCCCGGTGAGAGCCGAGTCTAATGCACCGCGAGCGGCGTGGGCACATCCAAGTTTGCAGCCGACCCCCTGCGAGCAGCTGCCGGCGGTGCTCCCTTTTCCTGCTTATGTTCCGCCCCTCTCCGTCTGCGAGGACAAATTAAAAAAAATAAAAATAAAATAAAAAATAGCGGCAACCTTCAGAGGTGCCGGTGCGTCGGTCAGGACTACGCGGCGATCCGGAACGGGAGGTCCTCCGCGAGCCAGCTGCCTCTGGGGGCTCCCCAGCTGCTGTGACCGCCTCCTGTCGGGTCCCCGGGGCTGGGCGACAGTCATTGACCTGACGAGCAGGGCACGGTCCGCGAGCCCCGGCCGCGCGCGGAGCGTCTGGGTCTCCCGGGGACTCGGCAGGGCGCCCAGGCCGCGTGGGAATCGTCTTCAGCGCGACTGGGTGCGCAGCGCCCTGGCGCTACCTGGCACGGGGATCAGCCGCAGTGTCGGCCACCGGGGCTTCAACCAACGCGCTTCCTCCGCGGCCTCGCAGGTGCACTCGGGGTGCGGGTCAGGCACCCTGAAACGAAGGACAGGCTGCCCCGTGGAGCTGGTCTGCAAGGCAGCTGGACAACGTCTCAAGCCTGCTGGTCCAAGAGAAAGCCCTGCTTGTCTTCGCCCCAAGCCTGGTACATACTTCAACCTTTGTCTAAGTAAAATGAATTTAAAGGTTTATCACAGCCCTCCAGAGTGCAGGTTTTTGGTTTTAAAAAAGGAAGTATTCACACTAAATTAGCTTGTTTGGCAGTTTCTTAAAGACAAAGGACTCCAACCAAGACACACAGAATAACAGCATTGCTTCTGTAGTTTCTCAAAGAGCATTTTAAATTAGCAACACACTTGCAAGACTGTTTGCAGTAGATACTATTACTTGAGTAATGTAGGGAGTTACATTACATCTGAAGCGTCTCTTCTTGTATCTGTTAAAATACTCATTGTTTAAACCACAGCCAAAAAAGCAAGCCTATGAGAGAATCAAATGTCAAATAATTTAAACGTCCTCAGGTGCCATTAACAGCCTGCTGATACCTATCCTTGGACCACCTGAGAAGCTCTTCAACCTCTTACATCAAAAGTTACCACTTCCCTGAAGAGAGCTCATGCTTTCAAAAAAGGTCACTTAACTAAATGCCAAAGCCCCAAATGGTCAATTTTCGTCAGCTTTCACTTCTGTAGGAGAAAATTATTCAAATAACATAAAAAGAACAGATGAAAAAGTCATTTACATGTCTGAGGGTGAGAAAAATCTCATTGCCAGGGAGAAAGCTGACAAGTGTCCTCTCACGAAGATACAATGTGGCATGTTCCGCATTTCTGTTTTCCAAGTAGATCTCACTTGGGACATATGGCATTCCCTTATGCCTGTGTATGTGTGTGTGGAGGGGGGGAGGGAGAGAGAGGGAGAGAATATCTGCATTGTAATATTTTAATATTCACATATACTTTAGAGGGAGAAAAAAAACCATTTCAGTAGAGGGACGGCCAAAACATAATGGAGAATTTGTTTGCCATGTATGCTTCCAATTTACTTAAAACATGCATTCATTAAAGTATAAGCTCTGTAAAGGCACTTCTTTGACACAATAAAACCTCAGCGTAACCGACCTGCTGTGAGGGAGCAGAGCCCTGAACTTGAACAGATGCACCTGTGGGAAGCCCCAGGCGGCGGAACCGTCCCAGGCAGAGCGTGTCCCAGGCCTCTTGCTCCCTCAGCTGGTGGAGGGAGAGAGCTGAAGGCCAGGAACCCAGCCCACCCCACGAGGGCACCTTCGCTGCTGCTGCTGCTGCGCAGGAAGCTCCTTATCCAGTTACAAACTGGCACTGGAGGGTTGCAGCAGAAAAGACGCTGCTTAAGTGGAAATTGATGCACATAAATAAATTGTACACAAATAGTGCAGGAAATGTAACTGCTAATTTCTGCAAGGATCCTGGCTAGCTGTTAGCACAGCACTTGTAAGTGCAAATCGAATGGGGTCCATGTTTCCGAGTTAAGTGGTCAGGAATTAAAGCCCCTGTTCTTGTCTTGGTCTAGCCTCGTTCTGAAGCTTTTTTGTTTTGTTTTTTTAAATATATCTTTATTGATTTCAGAGGGAGGAAAGGAGAGGGAGAGAGAGAGATAGAAACATCAATGATGAGAGAGTCATTGACTGAGCCCACAACCCGGGCATGTGCCCTGACCGGGAATCGAACCCAGATCGCCTGGATCACAGGTCGACGCTCAACTGCTGAGCCACGCCCGGCCAGGCTCGTTCTGAAGCTCTTAAATGGTGACCTCTTTTCAAAACTTTTTAGACAAGTGCACTCTAAGTTAAGCTAACGTTAGCCATAATCGATAGTTTCTACCCGGGAAGCCTTGACTAAATAAAGATCACACCAATGGTATCTCTAAATAACCAGTCTTGTCCTCAAAGGATCAGGGTCTTTCACTCTAAATATTTTCTACAGAGAGTAGAATGTGTGGCTCTGTGTTAGTGTTGTTTTTTTAAACTATGTTAAACAAATAATTGATTTGATGTGGAAGTATACTCATGAGTAATGAAGCAAATTAACACTATTTTGTGGGGAGAGTTGAGAGATTAGTGATAATTATAGGTACTATATATTAAATGCTTGCTATGTGACAGATACTTTGCATGTAACTTGGCTGTAGCTACTGTCCATGAAATCCTTAAAACAATTTTATTAAGCAGGCATTATTATCTTTTTAATATTTTTATTCATTAAGCTACGGCTCTGAGAAGTTATGTAAAATTTGCCATTGTCACACAGTCAGTACAGAGCAAATGCAGAAATTAAACTCAGTTAACTTAAACTGTAAAATCTTGATGCTTAGAAATTCCCAAACATTAAAACCAACAAATATACATGGTTTCAAAAGAATAGAAAAATTGTCTGGTTTTCATGTCTTACAAAACACATTTTTACATTGCTAAAACTTTTACTTTGTGACTGATAAATTATACTGTGACAGTTTAGTCACAATAGTTATGTATATTTTAACAGAAAATAGAATTTCAACAAAAATAAACTTTAGCTTAAAAAATAAACTCAATCTAGAATTTCCAAAAGGTGTAATTTCATTACCAAAAATTGGTCAATTTCAAATTTTTTTTATCTCTTTTGCAATCCATTCTCTGTTATTGTCAAAAATAATTGTTCGTGTTTTAAACAGGAAAATGACTCTAGGCTAACTTGAAAGCATTTATTAGAGATATATTGGGCCAAAATAATAATGATTCTCATATTTCAGTTCTCCAAGAGAAGTAATATAATAGAAAAGCTAAAAAAACAAATAAACACAACTATGGAGCTGAAAAATTCATTTCTAGTTTGTTCAAGCTTTATCTAGAAGTTACTTAAAGCTACCATTTCATACGGTCTGATGAAATTCTCAGACACATTCTTTATCTTACAGAGGAATGTGACCACACTTTTCCAAGGCTTCTAATAAAAATTCTATTCTAAAAAATGCTAACTCAAATTAAGTTGTCAGCCCTTAAATGTTGCCAAGAAATGTCCCACATGTTATCTCATTTGATTATTACAGGAATCTTGTGAAATAAGTTACTATAAGTATTTTACTCATATTTTAATGAAGGGAAATTAGGAACAAAAAAAGCAAGTGACTGTTCTTTGGACAAGGTTTATTGCCCCTTGTCTTGTTTAACAAAAATGTTTGTCTGAGTCATGGTGTAATCGATAATGAATCTAAATGGATATTTAAATGGAAGCTACTATTTCTTCATTTGTTTGCGTTTATTCTAAAAAGTGAGAATTGTAATTGTGATGTAATAAAGAAAAAAATTACTGAGCTGGTAGGAAGCTGGTGATTTATATGTACAGGAATTTCTTCACTTAGATTACTTGTAGTCTTTTCTTCATCTTGACTATTACATTAAGATAATAGTTTAGAAGTTGGTCTTAAAATTCTTATGTGAATCTCATCTTGCTTCTCTATGAACTTCAGGTTCAAATATTACCTCTCTGTATCTTTTTATGGTGATTTAATCATCAGGGGAGAAATCCCACATTAGTGCTCATTGCTTTAAATATATTTAAGAAAATAAACTAGCAGCTTAACAAAGTGATCATAAATTCATCTTTCAGCAGCAGCACTGAGCTAATACTAGGACAGGAATGTCTGCTGAATGCTAATGCATTCTCATGCTCTATACATGTGTCTGCTTATGTGGAAGTCACGGAGGCCTGACTTACCAGCTTTTAAGGTAAATTTTCTCATTCTTGAGGTCAGCTTTGCTCATATGTACTTATGAGATACTGCTAACTTTTGGAAATAAAGAAAGCTAGACTGGGTATCGGAGAGCTTGCACTGCAGTCAAACTTCTGGCACTAACTAGCTTTATAACCTTGAGCCATTTAGAAAGCTTCCAGTTAATTTCATTGGAAAATGTGAGAAATCAGACAACATTATCTCGAAGACTTCAGTCAACTATAAAATTGTTATCTATTTGACTAATAATGTGTGATATCCTCTTTACTAAATTCAGAAAAAATCAGGCAGTCAAGAAGAAAAGGTTGTACTTAATTCTGCTTTTTCCCCCTGCTCATGCCCTGTAATGACCCTAACAGTTCTATTTTGTTCTATAAATGACATTATCATAAAAATATTTTGTTTTCATAGTTCAAGTAATTTAAGAATTAGCCAAAAATCATTGATTTGAAACTGAACACAGAATAGGTGGAACAAAATCACTAAAGTCAAGAATATGACTTAATTTTTTTAAGTCAGTGCATTCCTTTAAAGGCACATGGTTGTTATAGTGCATCTACAATGTTCCCCAAGCCCTTTTTCTTTACTGTCCTGGTTGGTTAAAAATGATGTGTAATTTAATTTAAATGATTGAGAATTAACTTAAACTAGGGAGCATAATTGAAAAATGAACATATAATATTAATATATTTTGTATTTTTAAAGCCACAATTCCATTTCAGTAGGCAGTTGTTTTAAAATTTAAAACAACAACAACAAAAGAATGCATAATTAAAAGAAAGAACTGGCTTTCAGTAGGCACAATTGCTTGGCATTTTAGCTTTTTCTTGTTAGCTCAGATTTATTCTCCTTTGTATCTTTTAGAGGTTTGATTAGTAAGTGAAAACAAAATGACATAAATAATATAAAAACAATAATATTTAATTCAATTTATATCAGATTCACTTAAAGCTACTGAAAATTAGTGATGACGAGAATTATGTATACAAAATCCAAACCACACCCATTTTAGCCATGATTAAACTATCTTTATGAACAAATGTACATAAAATACTATTTAATAAACAGTGTTGCTCAGTACAAAAAAGGAGGGGCATGTTGATTTCATTAATGAGTAGATATTTTTACTCTTTTCAGGAGTCAGAAAGGGGGGAAGAAAGAGTGAGTGTAAAGTTATGAACTATAGAAAGATCTGGAAGCACTAATGTGATAAACAGCATTAATTAATTTGCTGTTCACTAAAACTTCTTAAGATAAAAAGTCCTAATTTAGATGAACCTATTAATTTGAAATTATATAACTGTTATACATAATTGTTTAAAGACTTTTCTACCACCAAATACTAACATTGTTAACATTTTAAAAATTCCCTAACAATAGCAAGCATTAGCAATGATGTAGATAGAATATCTATAACTCTCATACACTACCCATAGAAATATAATATGGTGCAAACACTTTGAATACACCTTGGTAGTTTCTTAAAAATTTAAACACATATCTATTGTGTAATGCAGCTGACTCCAAGGTATTTACCGCAAAGACAAGAAAGCATATGTCCATTCAAAGACATGCACACAAACGAATGACTTTATCTATAGTATAAAAAAACTAGAAACAAGCCAAATAAATGTCCATCAACAGGTGAATGGATCAACCATGGTGCATTCAATCAATGAAATCAATTAAAAGGAACAAACTACCAGTACGCTAAAAAACCGAACCACGAGGTCATTATTCTGATTGAAAAAAGCCAGAGATAAGTACAAGTATATAATTAATATGGAATCAAAACATGGTGGCAGGAGGTAGAAAGGTGGTTGAGGAAAGATGGGGGTGGAACAAGAAGTGGATGGCAAAGGGGCACAGGAGACCTTCTGGGGGATGATTATGTGTCTCGACTAGGGTGGTGGCTTCAAAGGTGCGCACGTCTGTCAAAACTCCTCTAATCTGTGCTCCACACGCAGGTGATTGTATGAGTTACACCTCAGAAAAGCTGCAGAGACACACACCTTCCTCATTTCTCTGTGGTAAAACACTACTGTAATTAAATTGTAAACGCCATATTATATCTATAATAAGGTAACAGTTGGCATATCTTTAACCTTAGTGCTATTTTTCTAAAGAAACCACATTGAAGATGAAATAAATTCCCCTACTTCTTACTTCCAGCAGTTTCTTAAATTGTATAGAGAATCTTCCAGTCAAAGTTTAAAAAACTACCCTTAAACTTAAAATCCTAGTACCTATTTAGATAATATTTCAGCAACATTTTGTATAAGGACATAAGGTGCTATTTGATTACAAACAATGGCCGCTGAGGAGTGCTTAACTACTTCTTCGTATGCTTGTGTGACCGCCCATTTGCTCAGAACTTGTCTTCAGTGCGCATGGAAATCTACCCTGGCCTGACGGGAGCATCTCTGCCACGGCAGGCGCCTCCTCCACGGGAAGATAATCGGGCTTCCTCAGTCCCACCTGCAGCCGACAAGCCTGAAGATGAAAAGACTCCGCAGCATCCTAGCCTGGTTTTGCTCCAGAGCGGCCCAGACAGACAATCTCCCTCCCCCCATTTACATATTTACTAAATTGGGCTTCTTCTCTGGGTTTCGTGGGCCTCCACTCACTTCAGAATAGCAGGTTCCACTCTCCCCTCAGTCGCACTGACTGAAACCCCCAGTTTCCTCCCATGTCAGGGGCTTTTTCACTCTTGGCCAAAGAGAATCATTGGCTGCTGTCACATAGAGACGAGGTGACTGCCATCTGCCTTGCTGACTTGATTTTCCTTATGAAAAACGTTTTAAACGCTCTACAGTGATACAGGGTGTGAACACATCCCAGGCTGTTGGTGAACAGTCTGAAATAACACTTTTACTACCTCGTATACATCAAGTACATTGACTTAAGTTTTTGGAATAATGGTGCCGTGGTAGAAATAGTGATAAAAATACAGGAAATCTGGTGACTCCCTGGGATTAAAGCAACACAGACACAGGACAACAGCAAACAGCAGCTGTGGACTGTTGGGCTGGCTCTTTGCTTATGCCAGTTGCCTCAGTTTCCTCATATTAAAAATGAGGGTAAATAGTACGAAATGAGTTTATGAATACGCAGAAATAAGATTGAATGATTTACTATACATGGAGCGCCAAGAAGGTTACTGCTACAAAATGAGGGCTCAGTAAATATCAGCAGCTATTATTAAACAGACGGATGATGTATAAGCAAATCCTGAACATTATGTTATTTCATCTGTATGGATTTCAATGTGCTGTGTAAAAGATAAGGGCTCATTTCTTTGGTGTTTTCTTCGGCTTTAAGTGACTAATGCTAATGGACCTACCTTGAGGATTTAGTTCTAATTCACTAGATTACTGCAATTGTACTGCATTCATGTCCCCCCAGTAGTATAGGTATTATTTCATTTCAGACCTCATAAGGAAGTTTGCTGGCCAATATATCTTAAACCCGACTCCAAAAGCTACTACTTCCATCCCCCAACATGTCCTATTGATAGTGGTTAAGAACAATAGCTGAAAATATATTATTATAAAACTTAACAATTGAATATTATTACTAAACCTTAAGCCCCCAGTTGCTCGCTGAATAAAATGTAAATTTCTTGACTATAAAAATTCTCCTTGATCTGCCTATAAAGTGATTTCCCACCATTTTAAAGACAAAAGCTGGTCTCTTTCATTGTTATCAGGATATAATTTCCCATCCTGTATGATTTTATTCCTGGGGCTTAATCTAAAGTCTTTCCAAACTTTACATGTGTTGATGTTAAAGGACCTGTACTATTTAATAGTGTGCACTGTGTTTAATGTAAGTACTAGACACAAAATAGACACTCTGTAAATATTTGCTGAGCACACAGTATAATGCCCTATTGAACAAAATATTGGTTTTCTGTAACTGGCAGATGTTCACCTGCTCCATCATTTTACTATTTTGCTTAACAGCAGCACAGGAAAATCTTTAGGGAATTAGATTTCCAGATGCCTGCGCCCTGCTTGGGAATATGAAAAGCTTCACATTATCACACCCGACTATTTCATTCAGGGCCGCTCTCTCAAAGGGGCTACAAAGCAAGGGCCATTTAACTTTATCACACAGTGTTATTTTTTTAAATCAAAAGACCAAGAATAGCATTCTTGATTTCTAATGGAGAAAACACTGGTTATAGTATGGTGCCTTTTCATGTAAGTCATCTTTTGTAATGACAAGACAACTTTACATTTAATTGAATGTTTTCAATTCACATACCCTCGCTGAGTATGTGCTCTTCTCCAGTTAACAAGTATTTTTTATTTCATAAAATTGTCATTTTAAGCTTTTTTTTGTTTTATTAATTTTAAACTCAGTGCTATAGATGTGAAATATGAGGATCATATATTATTAATATTTCTTGAGATAATTGATTATTCACAATTTATATCTTCATTTATAATTAAAGTATACAATTTATTATATTAATGACAGAGGAAGAACATACTTGCAGTTAGTTGCAACATGATGGATTGTAGTAAGTTGCCACACTCTGCTTTTACTAGCTTTAATTAAGAAAAAAAATCACATAATTATGAAACTCACTCTAAAGCAAGACGATTTAGCAATAATTTAAATACATAAAAATTCCAATAGAAACAAGAGTAATCCTTTTATAAATAACTTGAATAATTCTAATTATTCCAGAATTATTACAATGCAAACTTTGTTTTCTTTCTCTTGCTTACATTTAATAGGAAGACTGTGATCCTGTTCTAGTGAACTTTTATTGCTTTCAAAGTGAGCAACTTGATAGAATAATTCAGGCTTTTCTGAACTGAGTTTTGGCATATACTTGAATGGACAGCTTAGCTAAGAGTCTCAATGGAGATAGCCCTCTTAGGACTATCTACTCAATTCAGTCTTTTTTTTTTTTTTTAATCCTCACTTGAGGATTTTTTCCATTGCTTTTCAGAGAGAGTGGAAGGTATAGAGAGAGAGAAAGAGAGGGAGGGGGGGAGAGAGACAGGAGAGGGGGGAGAGAGAGATACATTGATGGGAGAGACATATGGATTGGCTGCCTTCCGCACTAGTCCCTGAAGCAGGCCGGGGATCAAGCCTACAACCAATGTATGTGACCTTGGCTGGAACTGAACCCAGGACCCTTCAGTCCAAGGGCCAACAACCTAACCACTGAGCCAAACCCGATAGGGCTCAATTCAGTCTATTTTAGAAGAGCTAGGGAAATAGACAGCCTGGCTTAAGGTCATAGATGTGTAAAAAATTCTGATGTTTATGGGTAAGTACTTAATGCTCAGCAGGTCTGAAGTTTGGCACTAAGAATGAGTGATTCAGGGACACAGATGAGCCCTGAAGCTGTCTGAAGTTGAGGTGATCCCTGGAGTTGCACTAAACTGAAAAGTGATACGATCTTTTCTCTATATAAGATATAGAAAACAATAACAGAATTTTAGTCAATTTAGTACAGAAGGGACATCTTTATGAGTGATTTTTGCTGGTGCGGTTCTCAGATAAAGCAAGCCTGGGACTGTGCGTGTACCCCTGATTTTGTGACCTGGTATACAATGTGGGAACATCCACTAGGAGGATTTCATTCTTGGGTTTTACGTTAGGCCTGCAGACTCTTGCTGTTATGTAAAAAAGTGAGATTAATGATATTCACACAGGAAAAGGGGATTCTTATAATAGGAAATCTGTCAAATCTATTTGGAGTTCAGTGTTAGGGCTTGGCCCACCCAAGCACTATCTGCAATGGCCCCTGATCATTCCAGGAGTTTTGTGGAGGAAATGAAGTCAGAAGAAAGGCAGTTAGTGTAGGTGGGGCTGTGAGAAACTGACTCATCTATGAAAGCCTGAGAGGTAAAATACTGGCAGTGAAAGATCCAGCGCCCAAACTGCGAGCAAGATAAGCACTGGGTGTGTTCCAGGAAACTGAACCATAAAGGGGGTCAGTCCTGTAAGAACATTCCAGAAGAAACCAATTATTATCAGGAGATTTGTCACTACCAGTGGGCAATGAGGTAGGTTTCTAGAAGGGAAGGCAAGGAAGAATTAATCAGGGACACAGGGACCTGCCAAGAGCTACTGCTCAGTAGGGCTTCAACTCTTGTAAAGACTAAGATACAGAAAGTTTACTAGGTAAAGTAACTTAGATTAATTTAGGGTAACTTTCCCCAGATCAACAATGCTAGAAAGTGGCCTATCCAGGATGGAAATTCAGCAGTTACTCCAAAGCCTGCTCTTAAAGTCAAGTCCTATTTGTATTTTGATCCATAATACATCCATTTTATAGTGTTATATATTTTCAAAGAGGTTGCAAACATATCATTTCCTTTGCAAATTACTATATGTATAAGGTTAGCAAATCATATTATGTCCATTTTACAGATGAAGAAAGTGAAGCTAACATAAATTAAGTGCATCCTACCTGGTGTCACACAGATAATAAATTAAAAATAATAAACTACAACTCAGATTTCCTGACTCCCAATTGTCAGAGAGGTTGATGAACTTTTTAAAAAAGACTAGATAGTAAATGTTCTAGTGTTTGTAGCAAAGAGGCAAAATTGAGGATATTATGTAGATACTTACATAATAATTTTAAATAGCAGCGTTAAAAATTAGTATCTTTCTTTGTTTGTGGTCTGTACAAAAATAGGTGTAGGTCTAATTTGATATCCTCAGGACAGTGTTTATCAACCCAAACTATGCCAATTCAGGTTTGAGTATTTATTTGCAATAGCAACCTAATCTCATAGTGATGAACTGAATAGTCCTATATCACTGTGCATCTCTTTTACTCTATTAAGTTGTACTTTGTGTAGAACAAGCTTACATAAATAAATCTTGATTTACACAAAAGATATTATGAAATAACATAGTGACATCCATAAACTTATAAAATAACATGTTTCCAAAATTCTATCTATATTTTATGTCTATTTATATTTTGATTTCGGGTAAAAAAATATCAAATTCAACCCCTTTCAAAATGAAATTATTATAACTTGCTGTAAAATAAATTTATATATAATATTTTTTCTCCATAGGTAAAATTTGTGGGTTGAAATAATCACATTGTCTTTCTCTCAGTATTTCCTAAAATACACTGAAGGCATTCAGGTATCTGAAATCTGTACCATGAGAGTATAGTTGCGTACTCTGTGATATTTCCAGAGAATGGTGACTTTGTGTCAACTTTGATTATGGTATTTTCTTAGAATAATGTAAAAAGGAATTCTAAGCTTATAAACATATAAAAGCATAGCTTTTTAATATTATTTTCCTTCAGAAAGAATTTGACCTGAGCATGTAAGCTTCAGGAAAAGATTTTTTACTCAAATACAAATAGGGGAATTTTATTAAATATAAAAACAAGAAAAATGTCAATATGCTCTTTCACATGACAATTAAAACCAGTCATTTTGTCTTCCCAGTTTTTCGTCTTTATATTCACTATGAGTAAATGATGAATTGAAAATGGTGACAGCAATTACTGGTAATACAACTGAAATGACATTTGAAAATTGCTAAAAAGGATTATAGCTTTGCCACAAGCTTTTAATATTTTTTATCTTGAAACTTTCAAAATAATACCACTGTTTTAGAGAAAACTTTATTCAACGAACATTTTTGTAGATAAGTGGATGACCTTACTTTCATCTCTTATTTGTACACTTAGGTTACCTAGAAAAAGAAAGTGTCAACTTGTCACTCTACAGTATGATATATGAACTGAAGTAATCTTAGGGAAAGCTTGGAATTTACATCCACATGAAAAACTAAAGCTTTGCTCAGGGAACCCAGGGAACCAAAAAAGTTTGCCAAATTAATAGGTATTACCTTTCTACATCATAGCATATTTAAGGTCTTTTTTTCTGAATTATGAAGAAACATGACACTGAGTAGAAAGAATTTGCAAGATTGTGGTGCTTTGTGTTTGACTTGAAACCATTTTACTACCCTGACTGTGGACACCAACGAATGGCTCTAGAATATGAAGTATGAGTTGACACTGAATTTACTGCAATGTCAAATGGGTTTATAAAATATGTAAATAGAATGCTATTTGTGTTATTGATGTCTTTCTATTTTGTTGATCATTCCTAAAATACCACTATGTTTGAGACATGCACAAGGCCACCATGTACTTGCTCACAACACTGGATGGATGTATCTGACAGTTTAATATGCATTTGAGAAAAACCAGTGTAAAAAGGAATTGCTGGTCACAACAGACTGTGGTGCAGTGACACTTTGGAAGGAAATCAAATGTCTTTGTTTGTTTAAAAACTAGAACTACTGATAGTGTTCTTTTATATGTCAACTTGGCTAGGCTACAGTCCCCAGTTATGTAATCAAACACCAATCTTAGTGTTGATGTAAAGATATTTAATAGATGTGCTTAAGGTTCATAATTAGTTGACTCTAAGTAAGGGAGATTATCAGAGATAATTCAGGTGGGCTTGCTTAAATCAATTGATAGTTTTTAAGAGTGTGGATAAGACTTGGAAGGAAGGAAGGAAGGAAGGAAGGAAGGAAGGAAGGAAGGAAGGAAGGAAGGAAGGAAGGAAGGAAGGAAGGAAGGGATAGAGAGGAAGGAATAAATTCTGCCTATAGACAGTAGCTTCAGTCTGTGCCCCAAGGAGCCTGCTTCTGACAGCCTACCCCACAAATGTTGGACTTGGTTAGTGAGCTCCTACAATTTCATAAGCCAATTCCTGGCCATGAAATCCTTCATATATATATATATATCCCCACTGATTCTTCTTCTCTGGTGTAACCCTGACTTGATACACTCAAGTCAGTAGATTAAAAATTTTAAAACTTTCTGCAAAATTCCCAAAGGGAAAGTGAATCTTTTATAATGCTAACATCATACATATAGTGGTTGGCTAACAATAACAATGACACAAACAATAGCAAAAAACAAACAAACAAAAACCCAACACCCACCAATACCTAGGGATTAAGAGTATAACATGAAACAGATCGTAGAATAACAAATTCAGACATAGATTATTAATTAACTTCACTGTGTCATCTCCTTTAGCTACTTTACTACAATCGTCCTTTTTCTTTTTCTTTGAACATTTCTTTTTATATTCATATGTGTGCATTACTGAGGAGTGCAGCATCAAATGCAAGTGTAAAGATAACGCTGCAAAGGCCTTTCTGTGTTGGTAGTAGGTGGAATTTGATACTAATCCCAAGGACCATCACTGTTATGATAGGAAAAGAAACATTTGTAGATGCAATGAAAGTTACAATTGATAGCCAGTGAAGAGATTATCTGGTGAGCCTAATCTAATATAATGCACCATTTAAAAACAGAGCATTTTCTCTAACAGGGAACAGAAGTAAAAAATTTGACTAAAATGGAGCTGTTGTTGGCTTCAAGGTGGAGGAGACTCTGTGGAAAGTAGCCTCTCCTATGTGAGAGAGACTCCCAATTGATAGCCAGCTACAAAGTGGGACCTCAGTCCTACAACCACAGCCACTTAATTCTGCCAACTTCCTGAATGACCTGGGGATCTGACTCTGCCCTAGATCCTCTAGATCCTCCAGAGAAGAAGGCAGCCTAATTGAAATCCTGACTGCCACCTTGTGATACTCTCATCAAAATGCCCAGTTGAGCCTGCCCAGACTTTTGGTTCACAGAAATGTGAGATTATAAATGGGTGTTTGTTTATGCCACAAAGTTTATAGTAATGTGTTTCACAGCATAAGAAATTAACACTTTTCATTGCAAGACATTTGAGTCTTTCTAGTACTGACAGAACATTTTTATTTCTTGTTGTATCAGAAGTGCTTAGTGAAGGGCCTGGCACATATGTGTTTAGTACATAGCAGTTAATGATATGAAGAAAGAAAATGCTACAGAGGACCTTAGACCCTGACCTTTAACGACTTATGTAGACTCTCTCTTTCCCATACTCTTTGATATGTGTTGACTCAGTATAATACATGTAAAGAGTAAGATAGGGTACCTTCAGGTTTTAAGATGTCTCAACAGCCATGTGCATTCTAATTCCATTTTAAATTTGGTATGTGACATGTTATATAATTTAACATATCTAACTTAATCAGGACTAGAGAATATGGGATAAATATAGAAAGGCCTCCCAATTGCTTCCCCCTGTATTACAAAGGACAAATATAGATGGATGTAGGGTGGAGTTCTCCAAAAGTCTAGGTCTTCTCCCTTTTGTCCTAATCCCAATATGATAAGTGTTCTACTATAATGGAACAGGCAAAGTATATATAGCTTGGAGGTTGGGGGGAGGAGGGAGTCATCTGGATACTCAGAGATCCAGAGATTAAAGAATCAAATAAATCAGTTTATGTAAGTAAATAAGAATCCACATACATTTTCTTTTAAAATTGGAAACGTATTAATAGTGACTTAGTTTTGAAAATTTCAGAAATAATTTGACCAAGGAATTTTTTGTTTGATTTGGGGGGCTTTCTCCCCAAATTTTATGTTATTAAATTATTTACTTAATTTATTATTAAATTAATTAATAATCATTATTAAAATGAAATAATACTGGTAGTATTTCTTGAGTTTAATTTGCAAAATGACTCATAATGAGAACTCTGAAGAGCAGCTGCACTTGAGTCCTCAACTAGTATAATTCAGATCCTCTGAGAACATCCCTTTGTGTGGGAATACAAAAGGCATCTCAATACAACAGACATTTTATAAAATTTATTATATATTGTCTTTCATTTTTTCAAAACACTGAGAAATTTCAAAGATATTATAAATATCGGTGGAAAGATTGTGATTCTCTCTAGTCCCTTATTTGCCTGCATTGAATTCCCAACTTCAATACTTATGTGGCCATAATGGACCCATCAGTGTGCATATGGGGTGAGAATTCCATTCTCATCTGCAACTGAGTAATTCTTTTGTAGTGGAATGCAACCCTTGGTAATTTTTCCCCTTAGTAATATGTACCCTTCTGGATTGTCTTTCAACAGAGTGAAAATTCAAGTTACTTATTAATATTCCACATCTGTAGAATATTTTGTAGGCAGTGTAGACTTGGACAGAGTTTGTTCAGGCCTCAGCTTTGCTATTTAATAACTGCAAAGTTGGGACAAAAATTTAAGTTCTCAAACCCTGTGTTTAAATTTGTAAAAACGGGAATAACAACAGTACCTATATTTAGGATCTTTAGTTAATTTCATTAAACCATTCAAAAAAGTCTCAGTAATACTTAGTTCTTAATGTTAGCTATAATTTACTGTTATTATTAATGACTAGCCTTAATAAAAAGTCACAATAATTTTTTTGAAAAACATACATGCAAATATTAAAGTATCTGAAAAGAACACTGGCCAAATGTAACTCTGGAGTAGCATAAGATATATTTAAACTTTAGGCCATGGTGGGGGCATAGACTTTTTTTCTGTTAATAAGAAAATTGAGCTTTGCAGAATTTCAAAGTTTTTATTTTAACATGTGTTACTGGGTAAAGTAAGTTTTTCAAGGAAAACTGAAATGATATCTGTGCACAGATATTTTTTTCTTTCTCTTCTGGTATAAATAAATAAAGAATAAATTACGAATTTTTCATAGAGAAAGAATGTCTTTTACTCTCCTGGCCTCTGATAATCAAAACAGGAGTACAACTTAATATCACGTAGTATACATTTTTATCATGAGCTTCAGGAATTACTGTTCTGCTCCCATTAATGAAAACACAAGCATGATTCTAATTAGCTCTAATGTGCCCTGGAAAAGCATAAATCCCTTAATAAGCTATGAGACATGAAGGGTGGTCACCACCTCTACCTGCCAAATTTATCATATCCTAAGAAAAAAATCTCAGTCTATTAATTCTTTCTTCTAATTAAAATTATGACTTCCTTTATAAACATAAAAATAAATTCTTTAAAGAAATATCTTTTGTTTCACTATATATACACATTTATTTTAATAGTTCTATTAATAGAATGGTTTTATGTCTCCTTAAAAGGTAGTATTTAAGTTTTTTCTTCATAACTACAGGCACTGTAATTCTTCAACTGAGTAGATCTCCAACCAAAAGTACTACTATTTTGAAGAATTTGACACTATCTAATTCATAGCAACAATCATCATCTCCTCCTACCAACTTTGCAAGTTATTTCTGTTGTTTCGGTGCGCTCACGGTCAGGGCGAGGGCTTTCCTTTTTTAACAAGGTGACTCCTGCTTCCCGCAGGACCCTGTCTATTAGGCTGCGTCTCCTTCTCAGTCTTTGGAGTGAAGAGGCGATTATATTCAGTCTCTAGGCACACACACAATTTAAGTTTACGTAGTCTTCTCCACCTTTGCCAAAAACCGTTCTAGGTATTATATTTAAAATAAAATTTCGTTTCATTCATATGATGTGGAAAGGCACAGAAGTAAACTCAAATCGTGTCATTTACATGAAGGCCTCAGATAGAATGCCAAGTATTCAGTTAGCTGGTAAAATATTATGCTTTGTAATGGCATTTATGATTTTAGCAAAGGGATCCCCCCTTTCTTTGTAAACCTTCGGGTATGTTTTCCCAAACAATTCTAAGATCACCGCTTTCTGATCTTATAGGAAGGGTTGTTTCTTATCTCCTGCATTCCAAGCCCACGCCAGAAGCCTGTGCCCTTGAGCTGGTTTTGCTTCCTCAGTTCCAGCCTGTCCAGGACTCTGCTTTGCTTTGTGTTCAGTCTATCACTGAAGTCAAGAATGCCAAAGTCTTCACGTCATGGGATCTGACTTCTGATTCCCACACTCATACTCACTTTGAATATTTTATATTCATGCTACACTATATTATTTCTCTTCTTTAAAAACAAAAAGGGATGACATTGGTTAATAGGATCATATAGATTTCAAGTATACAATTCTATGATACATGATTGATATATTGCATTGTGTGCCTACCATCCAAAGTCAAATCTTCCCTCACCATATATTTGGCCCCTTTACCCTTTACTACCCCCTATAGTTCAAATAATAAACTTTTTTTATTTTTAATTTTTAATCTTCCCAAGTGACAGTTTAAAAGATAATGAATCTTTCACTCTACCAACTATGCTGTCAAAGGGTGCACATACAAATGGACAACAGACATGAAAACATGCTCAAATCCACTAGCTATTAGGGAAATGCAAATGAAAACTATGAGGCCACCTGACACCTGTTAGAATGGCTGTGATCACCAAGACAGGCAATGCCAAGTGCTGGGGAGGCTGCAGAGAAAAGGAGCCCTCAGTCCCTGCTGGTGGGGATGTAGACTGGTGCAGCCACTACAGAAAACAGTAAGGCGGCTTCTCAGAAATTTAAGAAGAGAGGTGCCGTATGACCCAGCAACCCCACTCCTGGGCATCTAACTGAAACACTTGGAAATGTTTATTCACAAAAATACAGGCACCTCTATGTTCACTGCAGCATTCTTCACAGTGGCCACGACATGGGAACAACCAAGTGTCCAAACGATCGTTAGATAAATAAGATGTGGTTCATATACACGATGGAATGCTACTCAGCCACAAGAAAAGATGAAACACTGCCATTTGCGACAACATGGATGGACCTTGAGAATATCATGCTAAGCGAAATATGTCAGGAAAAATTAAGATCCATATGATTTTCCTTATATGTGGGATATAAAAGTGAAAGCAACAAATGAACAAACAAACAACAAAACAAAAACTCAGACATAGACAAGAGTATGGTGGTTACTGGAGGGAAGGGGGTGGGGGTAGCAAAGGGTAAAGGGGCCAAATATATGGTGACAGAAGATGATTTGACTTCGGGTGGTGGGCACACAATGCAGTATACGGATCATGTATCATAGAAATATACACTTGAAACTATATAATCTTATTAACCAGTGTTGCCCCAATACATTTAATTTAAAAAATACTAACAAAAATGTAGAGAAGGGAAAATCTTTGATTTCTCAATAATTTATTGAAAATGATATATAGAAAATTGGGAAGAGAGGGACTCTACACTCAGGGCAGGGCATCTTAGTGGGGCCGGCTCTGTGGGCCACCATGGAGAGGTTTATTTGTCCTTCCTCCTGACTGTGGTGGAAATAGAAACCTTTGTCTACTTATAAAAGATCACGATTTAAGAAACCTCCCGTTTGTCCTAGAAAGATATGTGTAAAAGGCTGGTTAAGTATTGAGTAAGAGCTACTGCGGATTGCTCCTTCATTTCAAGGAGTGTCACCCAACAGCTCCAGCCAGAGCGCTCACAGAAGATGTAGCTGTAATTCGCATTCGCACGCCCTGAGGGGATGAACCACATGTCCATCAGTTTAAAAACACACCAATGCCCTTGCCCTTGTTCACAGACCTGCTAACCAGTAACCTGTCTGGAGACACACGTTATCTGAACAACTGCTTAATATTTACTACAATAAGGCGTGGCTTCTGCTCCAGGTATCCCTCTAATTCTAGTAAGTGCCAACTCCGAAGTCAAGCACACCTGTTCCTTTTAGGGAAAACACAGGGTGATTATATTCTGGTAAAGCATATGTCTTTACAACTGAAAAAAAAAGATAAAAGAAAAATCAGTGAAAAGTAACATCTATTGATAAATAAATGAGGGTGTGGTGATAATGCTATAAAAATTTAGCTACTGATTTAGAAAATCAATTTGAGACAATAATTTGGAAATGCAAAAATATAAAATACTTCATGGCAGAAAAGGATTTGGTTTTTAGGGATAAGTACCTCAGTTTGTTAACACGAATATGCAGAAAATACACACACACACAAACACACACATCATAAATATGCATTAAAAAGAGATGAATTAATGCTCCTTTTTACTCTGTACTTTTCAAGGACAAAAGGCCTATTGCTGAGTGGCTGATAAAGAAGGCTTACTTGGGCTTTTTGTTTGTACAATACATGGTAATGCTATCTTTATTTTTCCAATAGTATTAATATTATATTAGAATTGCACAAGTTGCCCTGTTCATGTTCTCATTTACTAAAAACTGCATCCATGCCAAACTAGTTTCTGTTTACAATCTATTGTCACAAAAGTGAGAGTTTGAAATTTTTTCATAGACAAGATGATTCATAGGAGGCCACAGCACAAAGCAATTTGCACATTTCCTTTACTTTCTCCAGCCTGTTGAAAGAAATAGGTAGAATGTAACTTACGCTCTTTCTCAGGTTCATAAACAAATAAAATGGAGTAATAACAGTTAGTAAATCACACCGAAATGGTCAGATTAGCCTGTTCTTTTACTGTTTTCAAATAGCAATGTTATATCTTGTGACGAGTTTCAGTGTGCACATTATATGAGAAAATAAGATTTATCCACAAGATAATGATCCTGATGACACTGGGAAACTATATATAAAAACAGAATCCATTTAGTGAAAACCATGAAATTTTAATCTATAGACCCTCCTTATATTCCATTTTAATGTCTATTTGTATTACATCAGTATGTAACAGAATTGTCTGAAAATTAAAAATAAAGAGGAAAATTCCCACTTTACAGTAGTTGTGCTAGCTTATAAATCGACATAGAATTTTTAATAGAACACCACCTATTCATTCAAACTTGTTCCTATGGGGTGGTATATTATTAAACACCGATTGTAGGGAATTTATGAAGAATAATCATAGTTTTCTTAATCATTTTAATATTTATTTCTTTCTTTTTAATTAAATGGGTATTCAACAAACTGTTCATTAAGAGTTTTATGTTTAATACTACTAATGAAATTAAATGAAAAAATATATAGTATCATTAAAGTAGGGTGTAAGAAAAATGTTAGTGCTAAAATAACTGTTTAGTAGGTACCTAGAGATATATATGAAAACCATATTTCATGTTGTAACCCTTTCATTGAAAACTATTAAACTATGAGGCATATTTATCCCTTTATCCAGGTAGAGGTATAAACACAAAGCATATTTTTTAAAACCCCAAATTATACTTTTTGTAGGTATTAAAAAGTGATATCTAAGTGAACAGAATAGAAAAAAATTGTAACGCTCTACCATATGTAGAACTAAAAACAAAATTGTTGCTTGACCAGCTTGAGTTGTTGAGTTGCAATAATAAAATCAAGTACCATTATTAATACATCTATATGGCAAACTGAAATAATTACTAAAATGAATGAAATAAGGAGAGTGAGAATTTACATCATACATGAAAAAATAGGCAAATTTCTTGGAAAAGGAAGAACATAAACAAGAGTACACCTATTTCAGAAGATATTTTAGAGAGTCCCTAAACTATTAATAAATTTTAAACATAATCTGTAAGGATTAGTCATTTTCATTTTTAAGGACCGTGGAGAAAATGTGCATTTTATTATATTTAATATATAAGATTGCATTAAATAACTAAAAGGGCAAAACTGGGATTTTCTTTTCTATTTTCTATTTGGTCAGTTGATATTTGGTCTTAATAGACATATAGCAATTTTTTTTTTTAAATATCAGAATAGGAAACCCCTTCTGTGACTTTTAATTATTTTCTGAAGAGCAGCATGTAACAATGCTATTGTTTTAAAAATGTATGTGGAATTATTTCCTATATCACCTTTAAAGCAACTTAGAGTTATAAAATCAGACCTCCAATTAATTTCCAGGAAATAGTGGCAAAATAAAAATTTGAGAACTATAAATGATACAAAATATTCAGTGCATTAAATATAAAAGCCTCCAGTTCATATCAATAACTGCCTTACGAACATAAACCCACTGCACTTGGCAGTGACTTTTGGGAGGACATCAAGGCACCAACATAATGGTGATTAATGCAACATTAGACAGTTGTAACGGCTGGTTATTTTACTGTCTAAAGACACTGTATTGAAATATTGTGCTGGAAATGGTTATTTTAATTTCAAGATGATTCTAACACACTATAAAAAGTACTTTATCTTCATAGTTGAGAGGCAAGCCTCTCCCCGCACCCCATGTGCTTTCTCTCTCTCTCTGCCTCTTCCTCTCTTTCTTCTACTCTGACGTAGGAGCAACTCAGTGTATATTTATTAAGGTGCTACTATAAAAATATCCAGCTCCTTCTGTATGTGGTTATTTTAGATGGTATTTAAGGACCTCCTGGGTGTGCCTAAAAGGAAGTTTTGCTCATGCAGAAGCCCCTGAATGTTTCGGTCTAACTTGGTAGCTTGCTGCCATGTCCAGGAAACACGAAGCATCGTGTCAAGTCCACAGTTTGCTAATAAAAATGTCATCGGTAATTCAATATTACTGCCGTTTTACTGTTGGACATAAAAATAAAACAATATTAATGTGAGTGATCAAACACCAAATGCCATTTCTTCAGAGTCAGAATGGTGTTTTATAGGGACTCTCTTAAGTTACAGTATTTTTTGAACAACATGAGCAGCAACATTTCATCAGTGTCATGGTTATATTTTTGATACTGAATGATATAAACTTGGACAAGAAAAACTAGATAAGGTCTATAAATTTCAAGACAACACACAGAAATGTGACTCATATTTTACAGAAGTTTAGTTGGGAGCTAAATTGGTTGGCACTTTTCTCTCCTGTAATCACAGTGAGCACTATTTGAAATGCAACTCAAGGGACAAAATTTCATCAATTTATAATAATTGTTCATCTATAATCCTAACAGTACCATTTGTTATTAAATTTATAAGGTCATTTTGAATTTGTTTGTACAAAAGAAAGTATATAACATGTCTACATTTTTACAAGCTGATATAAAAAATTTTACATGAAATTAAAAAATATTATGACAGCCCTGGCCAGGTGTTCAGTAGTTAGCTAGAGCATCCTCCTGATAAGTCAAGGTTGGGGGTTCAATCTCTTGTGAGGGCACCTATAAGAAAGCAACGAATCAATGCATAAATAAGTGAAACAACAAGTTGGTATTTCCCTCTCTCTCTCTCTCTCTTCTCCCCCCTTTCCCCTTTCTAGGACAAATCAATAAAATATTTAAAAAAAAAAAATACCATGAAAGTTACCAATTTCATTAAAAAAGTTAAATTGTAGGTTTTCAAACTCATTTGTCTGCAAAAACAACTCTTTATATATCACTTTAGGATATTTAATTACCCTACATAATACTTACTAGGTAGAAAAATATAAAAGTGAAACAACAATAGAAGAAAAATTTACACATACAGAGGGTTCCATATATATACTGCTTTGACTCTATATCTAAATATCTATGAACATGTGCATATGTCTGTGTATCTTTATCAATCTTCCATCTACCCATGCTTTTGTAAGAAAGATTGAAAACTCAGATGCCATAAAACACATAGACAAATACAGCAATATCAAAATTAAAATCAGAGCCTAGAATGCTAATTAAAAATATAAATGAAAAATTAAAATATTTTATCTCATTTGAAAGACAAAGGTTATTTTTTGTTTTACTTTATAAATGTTTATACAAATCCACAAAGTCTGACAACCCAATAAAAAACCTGGTAAAAGACTTACACAGGCAGTACATGGTATAGAGGGAAAAATGAATTTAAAATGACTTGTAAACATATGAAATAATGTCTGATCATACTTCAAAAATAACATTATTATTTACGCATACCTGAACTTCAGATCATTATCTTGCATATATGCTACATGATTTTTTTTTTTTGCTGGGCATAATAATTTATTTTTCTAAATCTTAACTTTATTAAGATAACATGATTATTTACTTAGTAACTGTAAGAAGAAATTAACAAAGAGAATATATATGTAGCATAATTGGAAGAAATACTCAGGCATCAATTACTACTTGAGTCAATCTAACTATTAATTGTTGGCCATCTCTCTCTGTAAATCCTCTATGATTTGCTTCTGTTGAAACTTTGAACCTCAAAAATAATAAGGAAAAATTAATGGGTGCATCTATACCAAGTCAAATACATCAGTATAATATGACATGCAATATGATAATGAGTATATAATAGTAAACAGAAACAGAACTCTATTTTCAGTTAAGAAACAAAATTTTAGAAAATTTTCCTTCAACTTAACTTTTTTGTGAAACATTAATTTTCATGTTATTTTTCTAATTTTAGAATCATACATTAGAATGAATAAATGATAGCAGGTATAAAGAATTAATGGGGATAGTATAAAATAAAAGAAAAACAGAAAAAAACAGAAGAGAGTACATATCACATTTAAAGAAATAAAATGCTGGTGATTTGACTCTCCAAGCGACATGCCCAAAATGTTACACCTCAGTTTGTCTTGTAAAAATTTAAGGGTGAAACCATCTACAAAACAAGCGACATGCCCAAAATGTTACACCTCAGTTTGTCTTGTAAAAATTTAAGGGTGAAACCATCTACAAAACAAGATATTGACAGGGCACATACATAGTTCGTAAGAAAAATGAACTGTATGAAACAGGAGATGTTGAAGGCAATATGCTGAACAGGGCACAACACCATGGAGGCCTCATTATTACGTATAATTTTTAACTTAATTCTAAGGTTTCTTTCCATATATAATGACAGCCTATTAGAGTGTTCTCATTAATTCCTGTATTTGTAGTGTAGGTAGACTAGACACGGCAAAAATTACCTCCAAGCTCTTGGTGATATTATTTCCAAATGACTGACCTCTTCTCAATGGCATGTTTTGTGTATCTGAATCTAACTGAACCGCACGTGGCAGGAGATTCAGGCCCGGAGCCAGCGATCTTCCTGACTGACCCTGTTCCCAATGCCAGCTCTGGAAGGAGCTCCAAGAGCAGACCAGCCTCTCCAGGCAGTGTTTAAAATAGATTGTGCTTCTGAGAAGCACAAAATAGCTCCACACCTGCTGAACCTGGGAAGACTTGCTTACAGAGCTTACACACGTTAAACGGCTGGCAAACACTGGCATTTGTCACCTGTATGGGTTTTCCTGGTGAAGCCTGTGTAACATATTGAGTTTTCTTGGAGGAAGCAGCTGGAGTACTACTCAAACAATTCATCTTTTCTCAGGGCTTGATAATTATGAGAATTCAAATGGCTAATTAAAAATCTTGTGTGTCCTATGTACCATTTCGGCAATTCTCGGTGTGAACAAAATCCGTGAGAGCATTTTTGAGCCCTGAAATAAAGACCATATTTTAAAACAGCTTAAGCTATAAAAAAAAAAAATCTTACTATGAGAAGTTATTTTGAAAGGGAAAAGATTGTGGCAGGGAAGGAAAAGGCACTAGGGATAGTTTTCCTTGCTAGGATGGACATAAGACAGGTAAGCAAAAACTTTTTTTATCCAGTAAGTGTGAAATTAGGCTTTTGCTAATTCTAAACTCAGTATGGCCATAACAAGCTCATATGTGCCAAGCGGTATGTATGCGTGTAATCCAACTCTCATAGAACGATACAGTACGAGCCCCACTGCACATGTTTCCATTAAATTGCACATCTATGCTCATCTTATTCATTCCGAAACAGAAACGTGGCTACTGAGCAAGTTCCAAATGCACAGCAGCCCCAGGTATCAAGTTATGCCAACATTTCTAGACATTAGAGAAAATCCTGTAGCATTTCTCTTCAAAATAAATACATATTGCATATAGATGGTAGGGAAACACATTTGTTTTTCTTGAACTCTCTTTAGAAAATATTATTTGATGAAATGTTAAATGACATATAAGAATTTCTAACAGTGGGTGTTTTGTGCTTAGACTCATCATAAGAAAAGTGCACATTAATTACAAGAATTAGTAAAATGTTGATTCTTCAATGGGAACATGACTAAATAGTTCTGAGATGCATCCATATTGCTAGCAACAAGAGGGGTGATTTCTTTCTGTCTGGGTCTGTCTGTCTGTCTTTCTCTCAGGAGCATTGCTGTTTCCTCAGAAAACTCCCAGTGAAATTCCCTAACAACATAAATTAACCAGAATTGAACATAAGCCCATTTTTGAACTGATTCCTCTCCAGGAGACAGGATTACTGTTAGATAAAATAATTTGAGAGAGGGGCAGTGATAGGCATCCACTGAGGCACGGAGCCCTGTGGGGAGAGGCTGAGTACTGAGTAACACTGAGACTCTGGCAGCAAGAAGGGAGGAAACGAAGCCAATGGGTCCCCACAATATCCGCTACAGTGAGGTTTAAAAAGCAAATACATTAAAACTAAAATTATGATGGAAAGGTTCACTGCATGTTAGGAGAAAAAATGTGTACTTATAGATCTCTCTATCTCACTGTCTATAGATAGGTAGGTAGATAGATAGATATAGTTAGATGATGATAGATGATAGATAGATAGATAGATAGATAGATAGATAGATAGATAGATAGATAGATAGATGATAGATAGATAGATAACTTCCAGCATAGTTGTTATTGTTATAATTTCAAGATAAATTGAATTTGCTGTTTCAGGAAGTGAAACGATCCATTATTAGAGAGTGATGAGCTAATAGGTATCGGATACACAGAGTAGCAGGGCAGAATAACACATTTTGTTCATTTTAAATTTCTTTTTGCTTCCACTAATGTAGAAAAATAATATAATTACTGTCATGTATTTATATTTTAATATAGGCACATAAATGATAAACTAAAGGTCAGTAGGCCTGTGATAACATGAAGACAATTCAAAACCTGAAAGCCATAAACAAAGAAATGAGCATACAAAATCCTCCCCCCAATTCACTGAAGAATTTAAGCAAAATTCGTATTCCTGTGGTCAAAAAGATGGGCTAATAACATTTCTAAAGTAGTTATTGTTAACATATCCTTAGAACAATTATCATCGATGCAGATGAAAAGCAGAAGGAAAGGAGAGGAAACAGTAGAGGAGGAGGGGAGGAGGGGGATGGGAAGGGAGGGGAGAGAGAAGGAAAGGAGCAGCTGAAGAATGGAAAGAATGGAATGGAATGGAATGGAATGGAATGGAATGGAATGGAATGGAATGGAATGGAATGGAATGGAATGGAATGGAATGGAATGGAACGGAACAGAATAGAATACATTTCAGAAACCATTTGATCTTGTAAGGGTGTGTTGTTTCAAGTATTTAAATACACACACACACACACACACAAAGTAAAATGTTTTTCTTATTGTGGGTTGCACTGAGAATATTTAGAAAGTTTCTGTTCTAAAAGGTTGACAAATACATATTTATTATAAATACTTTTCATATTAAATGTTGATGACATATAAATATATTTTTCCACAAAAGCAAATGTTCAAAACTAAACTCCCATCTAATATTAAAAGAACAATTTTATTCCAGCTCATCAGAATTTCAAATTAAGATTTAAAACTACTTTAAATAGAATTTCTATCAACATTACCCACATGTGGAATTAAGAGCTAAACTCAGACTTATTAGAGCAGTTTAATAAAGGGATGGTGTTACACATGTATAAACTGTTGCCATATTCTGGAATTAGGTTATACAAATATTTCCCAAGTATTTCTATGGTCTGCATTTTGATAATTATTACTTTTAAAAAGAAAAAAAATAGCATTTTAAAATGTTTTTATGTAATTTATGTGTATATAGACATATATTGCTATACCATAGAGCATGCTGTGCTACAGCTAAGTCATTAGGAAGGATAAGAGCCTTCTGATTGGAATTGCTTTGTATCAGAAAAATCACAAGAGTCAACGGCAACATAAGCAACTCCAGCTTTCTTGCCACTATAGCTACAAGAGTGTTAATTAAAATGTTATTGATAAATATCTACTAATACGCATCATAGTTTAAACTAATTCCAACCAAGTATATAGCATTTGAATTACAATAAGTTAGCAAACAATAAAATTCTTGCATAAATTGTGTATTTAATTTCTTTAGGTTTTAATTTATCTTTATTGTGGGAAGTATTACAAATGTCCCTTTTCCCCCCATTGATCCCCTCCACCATGCACTCCTCACCCCCCCCCCCCAGGCCTTCACCACATTATTGTCTGTGCCCATGGCTTATGCATATACGCATATAAATTCTTAGGTTAACCTCTCCCCACCACCCACCTACCCCCACCTTCCTTCTGACATTCATCAGTCTGTTCCGTGTTTCTGTGTCTCTGGCTTTATTTTGTTCATCAGTTTATTTTGTTCCTTAGATTCCACATATAAGTGAGGTCATGTGATGCTTGTCTTTCTCTGACTGGCTTACTTTGCTTAGCATAGTACCCTCCAGGTCCACCATGCTGTGTCAAAGGGTAGTCTGGAATACGCACATTATTTTATTTGGTGGGTTATTACAAATTTGCATAATATTTACATCATATATGAAAAGGTTTAAATGCAGTTATTACCATCACTTATAGGTACAGGTATGAGATCTTCACCAACATATGCTCACCTAATTTTTTAAAATAATAAAACAGCACTGCTTCTATAATAAGCTCTAGAGAAAAAACACACTGACAGGATGTTTTATTTGTACCTATTTTTATCAAATTCACTGTCGTACTCCTAAGCAGAAAGTATTTTCCTACATTTGTATTATATTTTACTTGATCAAGAAGAATGTTTTAAAGAGCATAGTGATGGCCTTCAAATATGAATAATTATACAATTATTCCAACATTTATAAAGATATCTAAACACCACTGGATGTTTAAACCATTTTCACCAAATTATATTTGCACACGGATTCTCAGATTTGCATGCATGCATGTTCATTTATTCTAAAATTCTACTTCTCCCTCTTTCAATGTTTTTCATTTGAGGCTATTATCTTAAATCGCAACTCTCTGCAGACATTTTATCAAGGGACAGAACTAATAAATGCCAGGTGCTTAGCTTCCTAATCATTTAGCTTAATATGGTTGTGGCAGAAGAGTAGAAAATGAGGCTGTGCATCCTCTGATCTCTAATCTCACGTCTCATCACAATGCACAGTCTTACAGTGAGGTTGGGCCTGGAGATCACTGGTAAACCTTATTTCCTGACTCTTATTTCCTAGCTTGGATTCCTTATTTATGTTACATCATGGGAGTATATATTACCAGCAATGATAGCTGATTCTCGCCTTTATCTTCCCTTAGCTCCATCTGAACCGACCACATGCTACGTGACCTCTCGAAGACTCCAGTCACATCAGGGTAGCTCTTTACACAGACAGCTACCAACTCTGTAGGTCACTTACACTGAGCGACCAGCTTTGAGAAAACCAACCACTTCTCGTTTTTTCTCCAGCCTTGTCTCCTGTGGTAGATACTTCCTGCTGCAGGTTTTAGTTCTGATTTTTCCTCATTATTTTCTTTTCAGTAATCCTGCACCTCAAGTCTATATTAAATGCCCTCTGTTGATAGATCTACCTGTCTTTCTTCATTTTATTTCTTGACTGCAGCATTCCAAAGATTTTCTCTCTCAAATATTAGTCTCAAGCTATTTTTTTGTTTAATACATAACAATGTATGATCCCTTCATTTACTCTTAACGTTATTTTGAATTAGGTGGACTGGTATAGGAAAATGAACAGATACATGATGGAAGTTTGAGTTTAGTTATTATAAATTTATTTATTAGAGCTTTTATACAATGGATATTTCAAAGGGAAATAAAGAAAATAAGTTACTCAGAAAGTGCAAAGTAGGCAGATATATGGATGAGAGCATTTTAGGCAGCAGAAACAGTAAGTGCAAAGGTCCTGAGGCAGGAGCATGTTGATATGTTGGAGGAACAGTATTGGCTTTCAAGCAGCAGGCAGCCAGACTTGGGTTCGGTATCAACAATGTCCAGTCAGCCCAAGAAAAACTAATGTTCCACATCACAGTAGATCAGGCTAAACCACCCCATTCACTTGGGCCTGAATAAAGGTTTGGCAAATTTGAACTATAGTTTTCTCCCATAATAATAAGTACTGTGACTGAAAAACTTCTACAAGTCTGTTAGTGTCTAGTGCTGTTTTATTATATAAATGAATAGCCATAAGTAGCAAAAATTACATGTAAATTTTAGTTCTGAACAAATGCAGAGGTATGTGGGCAGACATATACACAAAATTTAAATGAACAAATCTTGCATGGGTCCATGAAAAATTCAATGTCTTGCATGGGTCCATGAAAAATTCAATGTCCTTACATGAAGCCCCAAGAGTTTAAGCTTGGCAATCAACCTTTTGTAAGGTAGGTCATTTTAATATCAAGAATATCTCATTTTCCAATTTTGGTTTATTTTTACTTATTAATATTTCAAATCCTAAATACCAAGAGACTCCCAGGAATATTTTCAGACTTCTTGTCCCATTTCAGGGGCTATTTTAAATCAGAGAAAAATTATGTGCCTGCGACCTCTGTAGCCCTTCCTTATTTTACACAAAGGGTACATGTGCATAAATATTTGCTGTGAAGTCTATTTTCACTTAAGTGTGTAGACATGATCAGTTCTGGAAACTGCACTTTTGGTGAACCCCATGAATGAAATATAAAATAAAAATAAAAAGAGAAATTTAAGATACGGGACCAGAACCCACATTTTTAGAATCAGACTTTTGTTGTGTTTGCTGAGGAATCTACTCAACAGTATTTCCAAGGCTTTTTCATATTCCTTACAAGTTTGATAGGTGTGCATTAACTGTGGCTAAATTGATAAATTACTGTGTACTCCAAATTTTGACTTAAACTCTATGCTTATCAGAAAACTAAGCACTATCACAAAATACTGCTTTTTTTAAACCATTTATATTTAAAATACACGTAAGAATGCTCTCAATAAAGATGTTAGGTTATGCAGAAATCTAAACTCTCATGGTTATGCAGACACCTAAGCTGCCGTTATATACAACTTTACTCAACATTTTATTCTTTCTTTCTTTAATTTGACAATCCATAGATATGCATTTTAATACTTGGGACTTATATGAGTAATGGATCTATTAAACTCTACAACTTTTCTATGAACACTGCCCCCAATGTTATATTGCCACACAATTGTGATTACAAGACTGGTATCTCTTTTACTGAGAGAAAAAAACAAAACCCAAAACCAAAGAAACAGAAAGTATCACTGAACCATAGTGTCAATTAACTTTAAATTCATAGAATAGCTGTGAATCTTAGAGCCATACAGCTTTTCACTGGACCCAGTGAATTATCCGTCAGGGTTAAAGAAAACATAACCATTTGCCTCCGGTGTGCCCAGAGTGTCTGAACTCCAGGGAGAGGGAAAACACAAGTGGAGTGGACACCAAAGAGTGTGACTGGAGACAGCTGCCTGGGGAGAGGAGATACGTCGCACAAGTGGAGGTGAGATGAAAGATAATGAAAGCTCTGACAGCAGCAGCCACAAGCTGTGTCGAGATTAGGTTTACAAAGTAAGATCTGTATCCACAGCTCCAACCTGGTAGAACATTTCTATACTTTAAACAGCCTCAAGGAGATGTTTTACTTTTAGCGACAATAGAATGCCAGTACTGTTATTACCACCTAGGTGTCTGAAATGGTCTGATTACAATTCATGAATGGAATCATCAGCCAACTATATTTCCCCAAAGGATAGGAAACACAAACACTGCAGAGCTAACACGGCTGCATTTGTTATTGTCAGCTCAGATGCAAGATTCTGAAATTAACATTAATTACCAAGATTGACTTTTATTGGAAAGGTAACAGAAATTTCTCTACGGAGTTTTAACTATATGTTGGTATATTATGTATTTTAACTGCAATAAAATATACTTACAGCTTATTAATTCGTTTCCATATCAATCCAACATGTATATAGCAATATATATGTAACGCAAAGGTAAAAAAACTAACAATGGCATTCTAATGCAAACTGGGGATTATGAGAAGCTATTTAGAAGTGTCATGAATTGAGCCTTAAATAATAGCCCTACCCAGAAAGTAGGGTGTGAGGAAAGTATTTTAGAATAACTGAATAGAATTTGCAAGCTCCTTGGGATCTGAAAAAAACATGGTATCTATAGGGAATTTCAGACAATTTAATATAATTTGGGCTAAGAAGACACTAAAGAGTGTTGGGATAGGGTGGTTATATATATATATATATACACATACATATACACACATAATATAAATAAATATATATGTATATATTTTACTTTCCCCCCACAAAACTTAGTGGCTTAAAACAATGAGAGCAGTTACCTACTATGCTGGACAGGGCCTATCGGGGACAAGTCGTCTCTGGCCCCCTGGGTGGGAGCGCTCGGAACCACGCGAGGCTTCCACACTCGCGTGCCGTGCCCTTGACGCTGGCCGGCCGCCCCGAGGAGAATCCTTCCGGGCAGGTGCTGGTTCCAAGGACGGGCGCTGCTGTTCATCACCCAGCCTCAGGAGTCATGTACTGACTGCTACCTTACAAGTCAGTCACTACATGCCGTCTGTAGGCATGGGGAGGGACATCAGACCCCATCCCTCAGTGTCTAAGCGTCAACAGCCCATTGTGACAGCAGGTAGGAAGCTTCTACGACCGCATCTCGAGCCTCCTCAAGCCCCGCACATCGCAGTCTCCTGGCTGCAGCCCCCCCGGCCTCAGGCCCTGATGTGCACCAGGGATGGACATATACCACCAGCCTTCTCTCCACGGGCCTGCATGCTTGCTATTTCCAATCCGACCTTTCTTTTTTTGCTAAATAACTCTTAGTTTAATTGCTCCTTTATCCAGTATTTTTTCCTTGCTTTCAGTTACCTAAATTCAAAACAATAGTTCAAAGAAATGTTTCATTTTGTATCTTTATTTAGTCCAATCCCTGGGTTTATGGTAGTTTTCTCTCATGTTTATCTAAACCTAATTATTCAAGCATTTTGTCTAAAAGTTTCTGCACAATCGGGTTACACTACGTGGTGACAGATGATTACTAGAATTTTAATGTGCTTACTTGGATATTTGAGGCCAACAGCACAATTTATAGTGATCAACGGGCTTGTCTCACTGAACAGTATATGGATCCAAATATTAACCCATGATAGATTGGAAATTAGAACAAAAACAAATAAAATGTCCTTTACCAAAATAATGTGAGAAATACTCATCTAATTAATTTTGACCCCTATCGTCCAGGAAATACTTTTTAAAAATTAGATATATGCATATTACACATAAGCAACAAGTTATTTTTATTGTAATCTGCAAAAATAAGAAGATTTTGATGGGGAAACTATATTACTGAAGGTTTTCAAATTTTCTTACCAAGTCCCAGTAGTTTGCTAATATTCCATTTGAAGACTAAGCCTGGTCTAAACTATCACAGTTATGAGCAATAACCTTCCTTATTTTCAGAAATATGGTGGTTATTACAGATTGCAGAAGTATTTTTCTAGCTCTGAAATATTTCCAAATGAGATAGTGAGGATGTCAATAGCCATCTTTTTAATTATGGGCAATTTACCCATTACAAAGGAGCATTGGTTCTATCAATATTGTTGATTTTAGGTTTTAGTTTATTGACCTCAAGGAAACTACTATTTTTATAAACTAAAATTAAGAATAATGAAACTGTCCATGCTCTTTCATAAATATAACAAAAATTCTGGCTTTGTTGCAGTATTTCTTTCACATTCTTCCTTGATTTGCAGGTAACTTAAGCTATGCAGAGGACATGTTTTTTACTAGCACTAATGCATTTTTAAAGATATTTACATTGGAAACTACATTATTCAAGTGTAATTAATTCAGCCTCTGCTGAGGTAACCTTTGAAGCTGACCAAATTGAGGGTCCTCAGATCAAAATTCTGGCAAATTAATAATGAAACATACATAGAGATTAGTAGCAGACGACCCTAAAGGTGAGCAGAGCTGTTCTTCAACATATGGAAGCAACAGGACAATAATGCCATTAAAAATACATAATTAGTTCAGCCAGGTGTGGCTCAGAGGTTGAGCATCTACCTGAGATCAAGGAGATTGAGGTTCGATTCCCGGTCAGGGCACACGCCCAGGTTGCGGGCTCCACCCCCAGTCGGGGCGTGCAGGAGGCAGCCGATCAATGACTCTCTCATCATTGATGTTTCTATCTCTCTCTCTCCCTCTCCCTTCCTCTCTCTGAAATCAATAAAGACATATAAAAAAAAAGAAACATAATTAGAAAATTTTCTTCCAAGGTCCATTGTGTGCCCTTGTAAATCCAGAAATGACACCACTAAAGAACATCTCTGGTAGTATAATAAAAATAGATTATCCTTCACAGTTGTGCCATAAAGAATTTTTAAAACATTCTGAAAACAGTATCTTGTTGTTCAGGGCTGACTTTTCATAAGTTTGAAATATGAGGATTTTGAGCAAACATTCATCCCCTCTTTTAAATGTATACATGAAATTATCAAGATAGTTGTTGGAACAAATCAAAAATAGGATTATCCAGTATTGATTGATTTATTAACTGAAACTGATCATTTTGAGAAATATGGCTCTACCCCCTCTCTCTTGTTAGTATGCATTCTACTGTCATTTTAAAAATTACTGTAATATAATGGACATACAACATTATATTTGTTTAAGGTGTACACCATAATGATTTGATATATGTGCATATTACAAAACGATCACAATATGTCTAGTCAACATTCATCACCACACGCAGTTACAGTATTTTGTGTGTGAGCGATGACAACGTTTAAGGCCTACTCTCTTAGTAACTCTCAAGTGTACAATATAGTGTTATTACCTGCAGTCACTACGCTGTACATGACACACTTGCTTTATAACGGCAAGTTTACACCTTTCGACCACACCTGCCCTTTTTGCCTAACCCCTACCCCCTCTTCTGGTAGCCACCGATCTGTTCTCTGTATCTATCAGTTCAGTTTTGTTTAGATTTCATATATAAGTAAGATAATATGATATTTGTTTTTCTGATGGAATAATTTCAGTGACCTTGACTAACACCAAACTCCCTGACTAGGATACAATTTTTATAACCCACGTTTTAAACAGTTTTCGTTCTGGAAAGAGATATATAAAACAAACAAAACTCGGGCTACCTATATTGTACCCTGTTCTTTTTGGTAGTGGTGGTGGAACTACTTAAAAATGTAATTTTCAGCAGCACAGAGTTAATTTAAATTGAAACAAAACAGGTACCAGTTGCTTTTCTCATCACTTTGCCAGAACCCATGACCCTGTGGAAGAATTCTATTCCCACAAAAAATAGACTCCATACAAAATACTGCATGTAACTCCTTCACAAAAGTTGAGAGTATAGTTCACATATATAATTTGGGTTAAAAATAATGAAAAAGATTGTTTACTTATCTCTGAGTTATCTCATTTTCTTATTAACTTATTTCTTGTCATCATTTATCTCTTTTCAGTGTTTTCCTTCCTTTTCATCATTTTAATTTCAGAATATACCATTTTTAGTATCTGTTCTTTAACAAAATCATAACCAGGTCATGCTTACTGCTACAGTTGAGGTACTGTCAGCATTTTCCTAATAAAAACTGCTCTTCAGGCGTCTATAACTCAACTATAGAAATTCGCACTGGGCTCATCTTGTCATGTAAGGTCAGAACCTGGAGCAAATTTATTTAACCAATTTTCAAGCAAATTAATGTCACCAAGGCTCTGAGTGGTGTAAACATAAATCAAACACTGAAGAAATGTATCCCCCCAAAATAATGATAACCTTTTGGCTGATACTTATTTGAAAGTTATTTAGTTGTTCTTAAATTTGCACATGTCCCACACAGCTGTTGAGAAACTAGTTCTCGGATAAAGAGAAGGCAACAAATGATGGCTTTCCTCCAAGCCACTAACATTAACATATGTGGCCATAAAATAAATGGCCTTGACGGCAGGTGGCTTACCCTCAAACAACAACCCAACTTCTCAGTATTTTACACAGACAACTATGTAAAACACGTTAAGGCACCTTACAGAGAAAGAAATTGCCCTACCAACAACTTTACAAAACCATTAGAAAAACCCTGTAAAAATTCCAAAAATGATTTTCTCATTTTGTATAACATTGAAATGACCAAAGAGTAGCTATTTATGTAATATTATTCCATTGTTTTATATTACTGGTGATAGTTATGATGTTTCTGTAGATAGGCTTCCAAAAGTAAAGACACAAATTTAAGTAAGTGTATATTTCGTGAATGAAAAAGGGGCCACGTTCTAAACCTGACAAGCTCAGGAGAGGCCTGCGTGGTGGCCTTACAAACTCAGGGACCCAAAGTAACCGCCTAGGAGGCTCTGAAATGAGAACTTTCAAACTAAATATGGTGGATAGTCATGTCCTAGGCTGGTATCTTCCCTGACAAAGGTCAATCTTTATCTTAACTGAGCCTGACTACTGTCCTTTTGTATCTACAATAACCTACCTTTGGAATGCAGGGTAATTTCCTTTTTTTTCTGGACCCCCCACTATACCAGAGCAGAGACCACAAACCCCTCATTGTTACTGTTGTCATGTTAATTGTTAACTGTTAACAGTCCTATACGCACCTATGCAAAAGAAGTGTGAGTCTATCATTGCCCTTGTTATCCCGTCCCAGGGGCTTCCCCACTTTGCTTTCTCCCTGCTCCCAAACCTCTCACCAACAGACTTCATGTCACCTCCTCAGGCCTCCTCCTTTCATTCTAATGTTTAAAATGAGGTGCAAAACTACCATTCTCCAGAGCATTTTCTCAACCCTTTGAGATTTTGCTTCCCTGTAATTGTTGTCAGTTTGGCTCCAATAAATTCATAGAAAATCTCTACAGGTTTCAATGTTTCCTGCATTGACAATGATCACGACTGGAGCCAGGAATTAAGAGTCTGGGAAAGGAAACGGTTGGGTGTTCCTTCTTAAGGTCCCTCCTACTAAAGTCATTCACAGAGTCTGGAGGAAACTATTTTTAAGGCACATTAATGTTTTTATGCCGAGCAACAATAGGAAAAAGTAAAAATTAAGAGAAAAAAGAGAAGAGCAGAAGACAGGAAAGAAAAAAGACTGCACTCAACAGCAGTACTGCCATTCTGGAAAATTCAGGAGAAGCCATTCACATGGAAAAGCTATTAGAAAGGACGTAAGGTCAGGGGTTTATTATTAAGTGCAAGGCAGGCACTTTTATGATAAAAGTCAAGTAAGATCTCAGCACCCAGATAGCAACCTAGCCTTTCTGTAATTCCATTCCATCTGGGGAGAATATGCATCCATGTTTTTATCAGAGATGTAAGGATACAGTTTTTATTTTGATCTTATTACATTCTTATTTTAAAACTTTACAGTGTTTACATAGCCATAATAATGATAAATACAATCATAATGATACAGTTCTCACTATGTGCTTAAAGTATCAGTATTTCATATTCGCAACAACTTTCAAGCTTAGTGTTATTATTATTAACTCTACTTTATACACAAGAGGTAACTTTGAGTTAGCGAGTTGAAGTAACTAGTCTCATGATTACGAGGCAGTAAACCTAGAATTCAAAGCCAGGAGGCCACGTATCTACAAAATGTGTTCTTCACCACATTATGTTAGGTATTTCTCATTTTAATATGTCATTTGCTAGTTGCTTCTTTTTTTTAACCTATTTCTCTAATGTTAGGAAGAATGGTTGTTTCCTGCCATTTCTTTTAAGAAACCACATTGTTTTGAACATTGCACATATATGTTTACTGGTTTCCTATTATTTACTCAGACTGCCGATTGAAAGTGGTATTCCTCGGGCAAAATGTATACACTTATTTTACATATATTTTGATTATGTTCTACGTACTGAATATAACTATGAATCTATATCCTTGTCAGCACAGAATTAGGTATGTGTGTATGTGCACACAGGGCCACACACATATTCCTTTCTAGTTGAATAGCTATGAAATGGCACCTCATTCATTCATTTAGTCATATGTGAAGCTGAACATTTTTTAAGTGTTTAAATTTATTTCCTCACTTTGCTCATAATCTCTCTCCATACTGCTTTTTAATTGTTTTATCTTTAGTGAGTTCATTTGCATTTGTAGTACAATTTTCTAGGTTTAGTGACAGCAGCATTATTTTCATAAACACATACATTGGGCACAGAGGTATGAAATATTCACTACATACATGAAAAAGTCCAAAATTCAATTTGGCTTCAACATTATCAACTGAGGCCTGGGGTATCTGTCAAAGGCCACTGTTAGGAGATATGACTGGGAAAGATCATGACAGCTAGATCACAGTCTTAGTGCCAGCAGGTTTGAACCTTTAAATAGCTTGAAAATGAATCACACTTTACTGAGACTATTAGAGACACAATCTCAGCCCAGACCTTGATTGGTGAATCAGGCTGCATTGGGAACGAGAATTGGTTTTAGATGAGAACCTGGATGGGAAGAATTTATCCCCACTTCATAGGTCCATGGTTCACAATTGGGAGTTCATGAACTTGGGTGGAAAACACATACATCTTTGTTCTCACTGATCTCAAACTGAAATTTAGTGTTTCCTTCCATTAAGTATTTAGGCAACAGCCACAGCAGCAGTGTCAGTATCTGAGACTTTGTCACTAAAATAATACAAGTTATTGTTATTTCACCTACAGTTGTTGCAAATATCTCAAAATACTATTTAAACTCAATGTAGCAATTATTAGGCCCACTACTAGGTCTTGCTTTCTAAAATATATTAATCCTTACATGCCTATATTACTATATCACATGGTTTAAGTATTGATAAATATGTTCCAGATAAATCTTTTCTTGATCCTAAATTTTATTTGATAAGGTTAAACGCATTATTTTGAGAAGAATCTGAGCCCCTGAAGGTTAAGAACCCCTGAGGGAGTGTGTGATTTAAATGATATTCAGGCACTGAGGGCCTGACCAGGATAAAAGTGTTCAGATGGTGAGGAGATTACATATCCTTAAGAGGGCACAAGAGCTGATTCTCTCTCTCATGGTATATCCAGTCAGTTCAGGGAGGGCAGAGTGAGCATTTGAGGGTTTTAATTCATTTCAAAAAGACTAGATCCAATCCCATTTCATGCCCAGCTCCCCAAGTCCAGGACTGTTTTGAACTGAAATGTACTGATGCAAAGCAAATGATCAGTTAGGATTATTGTGGGTACCAGCGAATGCTCTCTGAGGAATGCGATGATAGATTTTGACCTTGGTGGCAATTTGACTATGAGGTCATGTTTCACTTACTTGGTTGCAAAACAAGATTTTCCTTTCTCGATATCAGAAAGAAATTCGTCCTTCCTTAACTGTAACTATTCCTGGTATTGCTTGTGTGAGGCAAAAAGTGTGAGCCTGCATGGGCCCTGCTGGGAATCCAATCTGTGTCTGCAATGCATTATAGGCCTGTCACCCCAAATCATTTGTGGTGAGACATTCTTTGACTTATAGACATTTATCAAGGTCATGCTGCTGTAAATGACCCTCAGTTTGGAAAATGAGAACAATCTTCACAATAACTTTTTTTTCTGAATAGTTTCTGTGAGCTTGACGTTTCCTTAGATAACTGAGAAACTAGCAACCAAGCCTTAAGGACAACGAATTAAATCAGTCAAGAGTTCTGGCCAGAGAACAGTAGATGTGTGCGCATCGTTTTCTGACAAAATGCTCCATACACAGTATGAATGGGGCATCTGTTAGGTGTAATATCAGTCAGTAGAAGGCTGGAATGCTTAGGGGAAGCGTATGAGGAAAAGGAAACTGGAAATAGAAGAAACATGGGGTACTTTTTAAGCAGAAATTATGATGACTGATTATAGCACAAACACTTTTTCTTGCCAATTAGTGTAGAAATCAGGACCTCTGGAAAACCTCAAATAATCAGTTAAGAGGCAATTTTGTTATATTTTAATAATTTAGTTACAATTCCCTCAATTTCTGGAATACTTAACTGCTAGCCTTGTTACAATATTGAACTTTCTCTTTAAAGAGCAAAGTTTTTTTCTTTCACGTTTAGTTTTTCATTTAGGAAAAGAATTGATAGTGAGACCACTGGGCCTGTTTCATCTGCCTACGTAATTTTGACACTAATCAATCAATTCATTGAAATCTATTCATTGTCAAGGATCCTAGGTGCAGATGAGAAAGCATGGTTTCTGTTTTCCAAGAACTCTCACTCAATTGGAAAGGAGTAATGTGAAAACATTTCTAAAATACAAATTGGAAAAAAATATACTAAAAGAGAAATTTGCACAATTGGTGTCACCCTTACTCTAAACAATAGCCTCTTCTCAAAGGAATTGTTTCCTATCCTCAAGGAGTTCTAAGAGAGTACAGAAGGCAATATATAAACAAGTATAAAACAAAATAAACATGTATAAAACAAAATAAAATATACACAGTTATTGCCACTAGAGATTGAAGAAGCTTAAAAAGGGGACCACGTGAAAATCCCCTTAGTCATTGGGTTGAGTTAATTTTGCAGATTAAGTCCATGGTATATTAAATATGTTAATGTATTATTACGTATCATATTAAGTATAATATGGATGCGACATGATGTTTTGCTCTGTCAACTTTTAATGGAACATTAATCTCAAATTTGCAGTTTAATTTTGTTTTTCATCCAGGACTTGATAACTTTGTTGCCCCTTGCAAGGCCTGGCACTTTCAGGGCCTGGTGGGTGAGCACCCAGCCGAGAACACTGGAGACTGGCATGGTCATGCAGCGGCCTTTAAGCAAAGCTTTGAGATTCTCCAGATTGAATGGAGTTGGCAGTAAATGCAAAGATACCCCAGGGCAGGAAAATTGCATGGACAAAGCCTCATGGATGGCATATTGTGTTGGTGGGGGAATGTGAGGTTTAGTGAAATTGCCAAGCAAGTGGGAAATTGTTGAAAATTACCAAGCAAGAATAGTTACTATTTAAAAATTGAGTCACTAATTTTCAGCTGCAAAAATGATTAATTATAAAATTCAGTATGGTTCATAAACATCTCTTAAAAATTTACGTAATCATAACATACTATCTATCTGTAAAATATTCCCAGTAGCTGGTATATATGTGGGGAATTAATATTTCTTTTAATTTCTTTATTTCAGCCTTACTTTTCTTATAAATTACAATTCACTTTAGGCTTTAAAACTAACCCTGAAGAAAATGGCTGAATCAGATTATTTCTTTCTAAGATTATTTTCTATTTAATAAGTTACATGATGTTAGTCATAAAAGAATGAATCCTTCTTGATTGTATTAGTCTCTCTCTTCTTACTTCCTTCTTTCATGCCTTCCACATTTATTTCACATACACAACACAGATGTCCGATATGGTGCTATGAGGGTTGTAAAAATAACAATAAAGAATAAAGAGTTTGTGCTATCAAGGAGTTCAGCTTGTAACAGTGGGGAGAAATGACTAACAGTGTTTCAGGAACAGTTACATATGGTAGTACAGCTAGCGATTATGTGGATGGACTATTGTTGTTCTCTGGGAAAGGTTAAAGTTCTGGGGAGATTTCATAGACACAACTATAAAGGCAGGATATTGGGAACAGTGCCAAACATTTTACTATAGAATTAAATTAACTTTAACATGCCTAAGCATAACTTCTTGCATGTTGCTACTACATTCACCCATTTTTAGACTGAGGACATATGTAAAAGTCTTAGTGACTCACTTTTTTTCTGGGCATTTAAGCTATACATCCATTTTATTTAAGAAATGAATGAACATTTGGATTATGGACTACACTTTAATCTGTACACAGAATGCATTTTATATATTCTACTGATCCATGATATTTCTACTAGAAAATCACTTATATGCAACTAAGATAAAAGTAAAGGCTTCCTTTGCATACTGAATTGTTTCAACTCACTACATTCCCATTTATTCTAGGGGGAAAAAGAGATTTTATCCTCTGAAGGAGCCACTGCCTTTTCTCTTTGACAAACATAATTTGGATTTCTGTGAATCATATTTTAGATTGGCTGAGATACATGCAGAGTAAACCGTATCGGTCATTGTTATGCATTTTCCTTTCTAAGCTACACAATTTAAAAAGACAACAACTCACAATTATGTACATTTTTACAATTTCTCAACAACGCATGAGACTCTTGTATTTAGAAAATTTTCGTCAATTTAACTCCCTTCCCACCACCTCCTCCAGTGTATCCAAAGCTGCTTTGTTTGTGGCATATTTTATCACCACTAATAATATTGCATTTGTGTTTGTAGAGAAATGAAGGAGAGATTGGGAAAGCAATAAAAGGGGGAAACCCATTATTCTTGGAGAAACTAATTGTATAATTTCATTCTATCGATTGACTGGTTGTATATAATCTGTTTTAATTCCTCAATACTCCAAACCCTATATTGCTTGTTGGTCAGTAGGCCATAACTTCTGGAATCCAAGAGAAAAATTAAAAAATTAGTGCACTGATTATTTGACCTACACAATTATGAAATTTGACTGCTGTGTTCTAGACTAATACAGACAGCTTTGTTTCAAATCCCGTAATACCATCGAATAACAACTGACTTCAGATAGTTTATGCTGCCTGCCAAATAGCTGTCCCCATTTTTTCCCCCTGAGGGAGCTCAGCTACTTTCAAAAGGTACATACTTCTGAAAGCTCCATCAATTGGCTCAGGGTAGAAAGCCCTTGTATCAAGCTTCAGAGGATAATTCTGATTGATATTCGCCAATCCTAGTGGTTCCCATTTACAACTCAAACCAGTGACAGACAGATGGGCTCTTCTGCATAGGTTCTCCTGCTCTTTAAAAGAAGGAATCAAAAAGAGAGGCTTTTTTATCCACTGGCCGTCACAAGCTCCACCTCGAGGGAGGTATCAAAACATGGAGGAGCATAGAACCATCAGAACCGCAGAAAATACAGCTGGAGCCTGGACTCTTACTGGGGCCTTTCGCATATGCAAAATCAAAACCCTTTTAAGTTGCAAGTTTCTGTTTCTTAGCAGTTACACGTAAAACTTACATTTACACATGATCAATTTGGCACCTTCTAGGCCCATATAAAGAAGTGGAAAAATCCTCAGTCACTCCTTGGGACTGATTAACATAAATGAGGTAGGTAGGAATGGGGAGTCTGTAAGGGGGGCAGGGGGACATGAGGGAAATTCTGTTAGAAGCATAAACATTGCCCTAAAGCCACGAGTGGTCATTCGGAATGAACAGTTGTCTCTCCTCTCTCTCTTTCTCTCTCCAAATACATTACACACATGCATGACTCTGCACGTGTGTGTGTGCACGTGTGTGTAGCTGTGTAATGAATTTACACGTACCCTCTTGGACAAATAGGGCACAGGGTATTTTAGAGGATAAGCATTCTCTGGGGATCAGTGTGCAATGTTGTTTATATGAACTGCGTGAAACAGAGTAGTTTTAACTCTGGTTAGGAACCCAAAGGAAAAAGTGAAAGAATGCCCAACTGTATAAATGGGAACCGAAATGTCTATATACTTGAAAAACTTTTATAAGCATTGTCTAAATTATAAAGTAAATAAGAAGACATATCATGTCTAAACTGAAGAGCGTGAATGTTAATATATGCTTCTAATTTTATGCTTTGGGGAAAACGCTGCTGTTTATCATAAGATATTAAGGTAGAGGCAATGTTCATTTCTTACCAATTTTAGCTGTTCAAACTGTCCATTGTGTGTTGCTTTTATTTTTAAAATGCTTTAACTTTTATTATCTCTAGAACATATAGGGTCGTATTATTTCACAATAGAAACATCCATTTTGTAAAAAAAAAATCCGTTTTCTTTTCAGGAAAATGATATCTTTTAATTATCAGGCACATCTTACGCAATATCCTGTGTTTTTAATTATTGAATAACTCTTATGCATCACACTGCACATTACAGGAGGCGGGATTTCTTTACACACGTTTGACGAGGGAGTAAGTAGGTGCACACACTTGCATCAGAGAGATCGGTTAGTACCGTGGGGGCGAGTACAGGCACCAGGACATCCTGCATGGACTCAATCCTGACTCTCCAGCTTAGGTTTTGCCCCATAATCTCAGTGCTATCATCTGTGAAATGGGCGCAGTAAGAACACTTCCCATGCAGGCTTGCAGGGAGTGTCCAATGATTAATATAGGAGCTTTGACACTTCTTGGCAAAGTATAAGTGTTCAGTAGCACTATTATTTTAGCTTTTGTTTTAATCGATGTTATTCTTACTTGATTAAAAAAAGACAGAGCTTTCATGCTTTTGGAAGACACAACATTCATACGTGTAACTGTTCTCTTTGTGTAGCCTAATTGCTTCCACCCTTCAAAATATCTAATGCAGAATAATACAGTGTTGATATCTGTAGCTATAGCTAACCTTTCTCCACTTTTTTATACTATTTACCCTTATTTTAAAGTAAATTTACTCATAATATTGAATCTGCTTAACCTGGCTGTTTATATCCTGAGTAGGGTTTCCCCAAATATATAGAATCTTCCTATAATAAGCATGCCATCTTTAACTTCTGGTACATATGATTTTATCACATTATACAGATGAGAGCAACTTACTCCATGATCAAACTAATGTAAAACTAGCCACGAAGACCATAATGGAATCAAATGCCTTGATCATAGACTAGAGCAAAGCAGTCAGTTAGTTGATGACACAAGAAACTCCAGACAATACTTCCCAGCCTTCATCTGAAATGACACCTTGCTTACAGAATATTATGAGATCAATTACGCATCTCCTTATGGCATGAATAATTTATACATTTTTATTAAGTCAAAAGTAAAAATGTAACAAATATGTTCAATGGAAAAAATTTTAAAAACCCAGAAGTTTGTACCACATAAATGTCTAGCACAATCTTGGGACCAATTTTAATTTTCATTTAAAAAACAAATCACCATCATCAGGACACAAGCATTTCCTGAAAGGATACTTCAAATTATAAAATCGTGATTGGTTCTACTTATTTCAGTATGGATAATTGCATACATATTCATATATTTTAAAGGAGGTTTTGTATTCCATGTCATCTGACTCACCATTTGCATAAAGGCATCTTCTATATTAAAGCCATCTGTTGGAAGGGCTGAAAATATGGAATTGTGTTTATTGTTTAAATAGCTGTTTGTTTTTCTGTCTCTGTACCCCACTTTACTGATTAACAACCTGACATTCTCAAGATAGAAACTAGAGAATAAGTCATTGCCTTCATGTCTTTTCTTTCCTGTTACTAATCGTAAAAGCAATGCTCTAAATTGGGTTCAAGTATGTTTATGTCTGATACAAGTTCTGAAAATACTTTTATTTAATTTCAACTTCTTTTTCCCATTGTATAAAAATAGCACACTCTTTACTGGGAACATACTGCTCATTATATTTCTTGTTAATAAGTAGAATTCACTTTTAGATTCAAGACTAGGTTATCAGTTTGAGAAGCAACTTACTATATTTTTAATTAACTGGGTGTTGGTGGCATGAACTTGACTCATCCTTTGTTTAATCCAAAGGCAACCTGTACATGAATAACATATAAATAGTAATTTAAAAAATAAAAGAAGCAAATTATGATATGAGGCATCTGTTTTTGCCCCCAACACTATAGCAGTTCTATGGTTTTAAATGTGTAATAATTTTATTTAGATTTAATTGAACTATAAATATGATTGTTTTAGACCTTATTTAAACTACTTTCCCACTTATAAGTATTTGATATGTTTCAACATTTTTCTTAAACTTAAAATAAAAATAATACTTTTATTGTTGAATCACTTTATGTTACTATAATGGAATGAATTGTGTGTCCCCCCATAATTCTTGTGTTGAGGCCCTAAACCCAATACCTCAAAATGTGACTATTTGAAGATAGGGTCTTTAAAGAGCTAATTAAATTAAAATAAAACCGTTAAGGAGCTCCTAAATCCAATCTTGACATCCTGATAGGCAGAGGACATTCGGACATGTGGGGATGCCTGAGCACAGAGAAAAGATTACATGAGGACACACAGGGAGAAGGTGTCCCAATGAGAGGAGACAGGAGAGAGGTCTTGGAAAACACAAAACCTGCCAACACCTGGATATTAGACTTCCAACCTCTGGAATAGTGAGAAAATAAATTTCTGTTGTTTAAGCCTCCCTGTAGGTGGTCTTTTGTTATGGCAGCTCTAGCAAACCAACATAAGTACATAAGTGAAACTCAAGCAAAGGTGCTTAATATAACTACAGCCAAGTGATTTGACTTTTAAACTTGTTAATGGTATTTATTTGCATTGAGGAATTTATAATTTTATTGAACATTCATTTTATACCACTATCTTACTGTGGCCCAGTGCATCTCTTTTATTTTTTTCATATAGAGTTTGAGATTTCTGCTGTTTTAAGAATTCTTTCCTGTTTCAAAGTTGTAAAGAACAGTGTATATTCTGAGAAAATGAATGAGTTTCGGGCTAGAGAACATCCTTGCTCAAACTGAAACTCTTCTTATAAAAAAATTAGAAAATGGATCTGAATTTTACGAAGAAAGGATATATTTCTCAGAACTATTAAGTTCAAGTCCTTAATACCAGAGTTTTAAATGACTACTTTACAAAGTATATTCTCACCTCACATGAACACCTCAAGCAACAGATAAGCGCAGTGCCCATCCTGAGTCCTTATGTGGGATGAGAAACCAAATAATACTACAGTTGACCCTTGAACAACACAGGGGTTAGGGGCATGGAATCCCCTGCACGGACACAAATTCACACACAACCTTTGATTTGCTCATAACTTAATTACTAATGGCCTACAGTGAGCAGGAAGCCATACTGATGACATATACAGTCAGTTAACACATAGTTTTTATGTCATATGTATTATATACTGTATTCATACAATAAAGTATGCTAGAGAAAATGAAATGTTATTTAAAAATTATAAGAGAAATACATTTACAGTATTTATTGAAAAAATCTGCTTATAAGTGGACCCAGGTATAAGTTCACACTTGTGTTGTTCAAGAGTCAATGGTACTTACAATTCTGGAAATTTTGTGTGTATAATCTCATTAATTAAGCTTTGCCATGGCTAGAATATATTATAGTTTGTATATTTTCATTTGGGCAATGCAGATTCTTATCACCCTATTTCAGCATTTACTGCCCAAAGAAGAGAAAGTTACATTGATAAAATTAATCTTTTACCTCCACTCTCAGGTTGTGCCAGGGAGGCCTCCAAATGTGTAGCTTCACTTTACTTTTTATGCGCAAAATGGGAAGACTGATTAGCTTGTTTCCTCACCCTTACCTACCTACTCACATATCTTCCTTCGACTCAAAATTAAAACTTAACAGGTGAGAAAATAGACATCTATGGCAGTGAATCATTTTATTTTTCTCAATTTAAGTTCTACAAAATCATAGCACTAAAGTAGTATAATCAGAAATATTCATTAAAAAGAATTACCTGGGGCTTTTAAAGTGTATGTGTATATTCTTGGAATTTGTAGCCACCATTATAAATAGTTAGCACCTCAAAAGGGAAAGATAATAAATAGTAGCTAATATTTATTGAGAACTTGTTATGCCAGGCACTGTATTATGTACATTGCATGCATTATTTCAATTATTCCTACTTATAATAGCAGTTAAAGAATATTAGAGTGCAATTATTTAAGTTATAATGTGCCAAATATTGCGCTATGCATATGCCATATATTTTCTATTAAAGTTCTTATTTTAGAATAAAGACATGGGCTTTTATGTGAAGAGAGTAAATGAAAGCCCATTTGAATATTTCCAAGTAATTTTACAAGAGAAATAAAAACAAAATAAATATTATAATCTTTATAATTCAACTTTGTTGAACTTTCCATATAATTAAAAAAGGATTTACCACATATTCTCTGTAACTTTCACTCTTTAGAACTAGCCCTAAAATTAAGATATAAAATTTATTTGCCAATACATCCTGACTGAAATCTTGCCACAATCGTGTTTTAGATATACGATTTTTAGATACAATTTTTTAATGGGTAGATTTTATGGCAAACAAATATATTAAAGATAAATATAAGTTTAAGTGTATCATTTTTACTAGTTCTGAGTTACTATTTCAGTAACTCAAGCACACACGTCTCTATTCACCTGTACATGCTGCATACCCGTAGAAACGCAGCACACACAGGTGTGCGTGGCTCACCTGTGCGACGAATGATGTGGGGCACTAGTAAGAGTCTTTAGTCTACAGAGAAACTTATATGGGACATTCTAGAAAGAGTCAGTTGTATAGTGGTAAATTTTACCATCTTACTTCTTAAAAGTGAATTTACCTGATACACTGGAATACAATTCAGAAGAGAGATTTTAAAGTTACATGCATCTGTGACTTTCATTTCCGGAGTTAAATTTCAGGTGCCTTTTCAAAATAAGATCTAATCAAAACAAATAGCCAAACTTAGGTTTTATGGTATATTTTATAAAACCCAATATGAAGGAATCATTTAAGAATCTTATTTATTTTGATTTAGTAAAAGTGTAAAATTAGAGATTATGAAAAGTGCACCAATTTCTGAGTCCTAATATCCTGCATTTTCTCCCCATAAAACCCTTCCTTGACTAACAGCTACATTTAGAAAACTCTAAAACTAAGAATCCATTCACATTTTATCTTTCAGTAAACTCAGTCATGTTATAGAAATAGAAAGAGCACAAAAATTCCTTTAGCCATAAGAGAAGATATATATTTATAATTAGTTTTTCATCGTGGAAGTTGAACTTTGGGGTCTGCATTCAAATATTTAAAATTAGTGTCAGAAGATTTTAAATCAGGTGCTGAAAACTATTTCTAATAGAAGCAGCTTAAATTATTTATTTTTATCCCTTCATTTCAATAATCATGAAATTAGCCCAAACTGATTCATGCTGGTGAATAACTGTAAAGGTGGTGACAGTCCTTTCATTGTGTGGCTTCCATCAAAGTCACAGAAAGAACAATATAGATCAGGTTGCCTGAGGCTGGTGATAAAGGTGGGACATTTAATAGAAGTTGTTTGAAGACTTGAAAGGCCAATTTAGATTAAGAGAAATCATTATACCTAGTTTTTGCCCACTTGGCTCTTTTTTTCCTGACAAAGAGGCACACTGCAAAGCAAAAGTATTCAATACTTAAAATTAATACGTGTCATAATGAAATATGGAGAACTGTAAAAATATTGTTTTTTCTTTTCTTCAATATGACAACAACCAGTCCTGGAATTGATTAGAGAATATGGACCATATCCTTTCCCTGTGATCACTATCTATGTAACTGGAACTGAGCTTGTATTAAATCAAGCCTTAAGTGTACTGAAACTGAATTATTTTAAAAATCATTATTATACATTCATACTGCCATCTGAATGATTACCTTCATCCTCTAAAGGTTAAGCAGCATCGCTGGACAATAGGACATTAAAGAAAGGATTCTGGGGCTGGTTAATAAAAAAAATAATCAGAATATATCTTAAATCTGCATATGAATAAAAAATAAATTGAGGGGTGGGAGAAAACAATAAATCACCCCAAAATAGAATAAGATTTTCATGTCTATCAGCTCATGAAATGCCTTAAATAATATTGTATGTTATAAGGTATCTGATTTGTCATAAACAATTTCTTCTGTCAAAAGAAGCAGTAGTGCATTATTTGCTAGAACCCAAGCTCTTGATAGACAACTTGTAACCTGAAACACACCAGGCATGTGATGTGAACTGAAACTCATTCACTCACCCTGAGCAGAAATAATCATGCACTTTCTGCAAATTAACACTAGAAGAAGTGCTACATCTGAGCAAACAATAATAATGATGATGATGATGATGATGATGATGATGTCAGATTCCAGAACTTACTTCAACCTGTCCTACTAGAGCAGACTTGGGCCAGGAAGGTCCTGGCTCGCTTGGTAGAAATCTTGCATCACTGAACATACCCTGGGAAGGCGGGGTGGCTAGGACAGGCCATTCTGCAGATATTTTATTTCTGAGACATCCAGTACTACTCTGCCTTAGCCAGTCACTTTCATGACAGATTCTCTGAAAAAATACCAGAAGCTCTGATAAAATAAAAATAATAAAATAATGGTGATAAGTAGTAGTGGTAGTAGTAAAGTAGTAATTACGATGTACTAGGCACTGTTGTAACACCTTTTTTATTGTAGACACTGTTACAGGTGTCCCCCATTCTTCTCCTCTGACTTTATCTCAATGATTTATTTAAATCTCACAACAGCCCTAAGGGTTAGGTTACAGATATTATGCCCATTTTACAGATGAGAAAATGGAGGCAAACTAAGATTAAATCACTTGTCTAAGGCTGGGAAACTAAATTATACAGCCATAGTTTCAACTCAAAGGATGTTTTCGATGCATATAATCTTGCTCCCTTCACTGTAATATTGTACTGCAGCTAAAGTAGCAGACAGACCTCAATAACTACCACTTGGACAGCAGACTCTGAAATCTGCTTCCTAACCATAGCCATCAAGCCTTGCCAGTCAGCTCTGCCAAAGCAGGCCCTGCTTCCCTTAACAATAATCTGTAATCTTCTGCTACGTACACCCTCAGTGGCAGACACACTGTCTCCAGCTGAGCTAGCGTTTCTGCTGTCACCCTCCACTCACGGACGATCCCAGAACTTTCTTCAACCTGTGCTACCAGAGTAGAGTTGGGCCAGGAAGGTCCTGGCTTGTTTTATGGAAATCTTGCATCACTGAACATATCCCGGGACGGTGGAGTGTCTAGGACAGGTCGCTCTGCCAGAGATTTTATTTTTGAGACATCTGGTACTACTCTCCCTTGGCCAGTAACTTTCATAACAAACAGATGCTCTAAAAAAAAAATACCCAAGGAAAGTTGATGCAATATGGGAATCCCTCCCCTATCCTGGACATGAGTGAGCAGCACACCAAGTCAGTTAGATATTAACATTTACAGAGCACAAACAGACACAGAGAGTGAACTAGCGGTTGCCAGGGGAGAGGGGACTGGGTCAAAAAAGGTAAAGGAATATAGTCGATAATATTGTACCAACTGTGTATGGTGCCAGGTGGGTCCTGGAAATACCAGGGGGAACACCTTGCAGAAACCGAGACAGACTGCTTTTCTTCTAATGGTGGTCATGTGGGAGCTTGAACACAAAACTATGGGAAAAGGGACATTACACTTGTAAACAGATGAGAAGACTATTGACTTCACTACCAAACGACAAATGACAGACCAGTGCAACAGTCCTTACTAATAGGAGATACATATCGAAACTAAAAATAAAATGACCACTGAAATCAGTAGTGCAAAAGCCAAGTTACTTTTCATTTAATTGAATAAAGCAAAGTAATAAAGCTGATGAGAATGCTAGTGTGACATTAAAGATTTGAGCTCTGTTGATTTTGCCAGTGCATTACATCCTGTTGAAGATTTGTTGGCTCCACCACCTGGCCTAACTACCGAACCTGTGTCAGCCAGAAGGATCTGAAAATGAATCAAATAAATGAGACAATGTAGACAGTGTTCAAATGAGTATCTAACTCTCCCTCTTTGCAAAATGCTGAGATATACAAATGACAAGACACAAATCACCTGACCCTGCTGAAAGAGAAGGGGAACATAAGGTACTTTAGAAATCTTTCCAGACATAACTTTCTTTTTAGTCGAATTTTGGCCTTAGAAAGGATACATTCATGTTATCTGAAAATTTCCTTATGTAGACTATCTACTTTCTTAAATATAATATACATGTTAATTAGTACTCAACAATATCTTAACTCTTTCTAGTTTTGTAGTTTTGATCTTAATATACATAATTCTGGGTGGATTTTGTAACATATATTCCACCCTCTAGATGTCTGCTTTCCAAAGAGGAGAGGGAAAGGGAGCTGCAGAGGTCATTATTTAAAGAGACCAGAGTAAGCTAAACTACAGCAAAATAAACGCCCTAACATCCTTTGCATCTCTTTGAGGTCTTTGACTAGAACTCCAAAGACACTAAACAGCACAAGTCACAGGCAAATTTATCTAAATATTTCCACTTCAAAGTTCCCAAACCTTTGTTATTTAACATAGCTGTCAAAAAAAACCACAAGGAATCACATGGATGGAAGTGATATGTATTTTATCCATACTTATAGACACACATTTACACATTTATAATATGTGTAAATTGTTAAAATAGTTATCTGTGCTTAAACATTCATATGTTTTAATAACCCAAAGAAATGTTGGCCTCCCAACTAAAGTTGGGAACACCTGAAATGTAATATAAATTGAACAAGAAGCGTACGTAGGATTTAATGGACGTTTTAGGCTCCAAGATTTTTATGACTAGTTTCACATATTACTTCCAGAAGGCTGGTTCAAATTTATTAGAAGTTATAACTTGATGAAATTACATGTGATAATCTGTGATGCCATAAAATTTTAATTCCAATTTTATGTTTTAGTGATTTTTGTGATTTTTTTCTATTAATTTTTTATGAACAGATGAAAGGATGGTAAATTGCTACAAATTATTTCTTTATATTGAGGTGACAAAGAATATTTCTTGCATAGGTTGTTTTATTTAGCATGTGTCTGTTTTAGATCTAAAAGAAAAAGAGGGAAATATGTTGATTATATCTCATGAGTTCTAAAGGACGTAATTTCAATTATACATTTCATCATGAGACAGTCACAAAATACGTGGCATCTTGTTACATATGCTGTATAGGATCATTTAAAAGATTTATTGATTTTAGAGGGAGAGAGAAAGGGGGAGAGAGAGAGAAACATCTATTTGTTGTTCCGCTTATTGATGCATTCAGGGGCTGATTCTTGTTGTGACCCGACCGGGGATTGAACCTGTGACCTTGGGGTACTGGGACAACGCGCTAACCAACTGAGCTACCTGGCCAGGGCTATGGTCATTTTTAAAATATGCCCATGATTTTAAGAAAACATGATATTGCAGAAAGGGGAGCTACAGGTAAAGAAAATGGAGGCAATGATCTTTCACCTACCACACAGTAGTCAGTGGTTTGTAGAACAGTATAATTTTTTAAATTGTGTGTTTTTGACCCAGATAAGCTAAGTTCAATTCGTAGCTCTGTTACTACTTATCTAATGTGTGGCTTCTCTAAGGTACTTTTTGTGTAAAATAGGCTCAAGAAGACTCACTTCATGGACATCAGAAATGACCTGCTGTTTACCTGGGACAATCTAGGTTTGTGCCCCTTGTCACGATGTCCTGTTTGGTTTCTCGCACTTGAACCAGGTTTCTGAACAAGGGGTTATGAACAATAATCGCAATAAGACAACCTAGGGTGGCTCGGGAGGCCTCCCCTTGTCACTGGCAGGCTCCGCACAGGCCTGTCTCGTGGCCCGTGAGACACACGTGCCGGGACCGCTCTCCCCGGCCGCCTGGCGAAACGGGAATGGCGGCCCGCAGGGACCGTGCCTCTCTCCCCGACCCTTTCCAATGCCCTGTGCTCTAAGGCGCCATGGAGGACACACGAGAGGATAAAACACACCGGGGGAGCTACCCCCTCTGGGGTCTGGTGACGGGAAGCTGGTACCTCACGGCCCTGCAGACAGTTACCTGCACCCATGCAGCAAACTCCCGGGGAAGCCAGCTGCCAGCTGCCCGCTGGAGTGGTCCTTGGGAAACACCTCAAATGACCTCAAAGTCGAGATGCTGGAAAACCAATTTATTCTGAGCAGAACAGATAGGATGTATGATAGATATACTCCATTTATATGCTTGGTTATTTATTTTATGATCAAAATCTATATTTGTTTTATTGCTTGGTTACACATTTTAAAAAAATAAAATAAACCATTCGGCATCAATTATTTAGATAGGTGAACATTAAGTGAAAATTAAGCATTAAATTTGTATTTATGAAAGGTAGTGATGGATATAAAATTTGCATAAAATGTGTCCAGTGTCCACCATGTATTTGATAATAATGTAACATGGAACACAGAAGGCAAAAATTTGTGTGAGAGGCAATGATATCTACTTAGAAGGTGCCAGTGATTTTTAAGAAAGTTATGCCTCAAGATTACACTGAAAGTGCATGGCTACAAAAGAGTCATTTACATATTGCTTTGTTGAGAAATACTTTATTTTACAAGATAAATATTTCTTTGAAATTAAATTTAATCATTTTATTTCATAATTTCTGATGTGTGTACAAAAGGTGAAGGAATGTTAGCTAATTATTGACTTGATAATAGGAAAAGATCTTGTCAGTTAACTGTGCAAGTGAAGCCTACATCTAGCCTGGCTCTGAGAGTGTGTCCCCCTTAGAGGTCGAGCACTCAGGCACCTCTCTTGCCTCATCCTGGGGCCAGCACTGGTTGTTATATGCTTCAAATAGAAAATCTGCTAAGTCCATTTAGTTCATTATTTTCATCCAGTCTATAATATCAATAAAACTTTAAAAAATTCAGTCATAGGTAACATATCTAGTATTTTTAAAAATTCAGTTTAAAAATTCAACATGAAATATAAAATTATTTGCTTCTACAACAATACAAATATACATTTTTGTAAATTATAGTGGGGAAAAGGCAATGTTCTTAATGAATAAAGAATATAATTATAATTGTTGTGGTATATACATAATTCATAATCAGGTCTATATAAACTATGAACATTCTCCAATTCAAGTAAAAGCTACTGTTACTTTTAAAACGGTTTTAATATATAACTGGGTTACTGACTACATTTTTATTGGTAACCAAGGTGATGTTTAAGTTAATTATGAACACAAAAAAAGAATGAAAAATTTAAGACTGAACCATAACAGCGCAAGAACATTTTCTCTTTGATTCTATCTGTTTTTAAAATATGGCTTTAAAATATATTTATTTAAAATAAGATTATATGAGGAAAAATGTACCAAGTAGCACAGAAAAGCTTATGTATCTGTTATTTATTGCTCCATAAAATATTACTACAAAACTTATGAGAAATCAATACACCTTTCTTAGCTTATGGTCCCTCCCTCCCTCCCTCCCTCCATTCCTCCCTCCCTCCCTCCCTCCCTCCCTCCTTGAGGTATAGTTATGTAATATTATATCAGTTTCAGGAGATATGGCTTAGTGATTCTATACTTGTACATATTGTAAAGTGATCACTGCAATAATTCTAGTTAATACATGGAGAAGTATGTGTGTATTTTACATCCATCATAACAATTATTTTAGAAACTGGAAAAACAATTTTTCTTTCCTGGAAAGAAAGAAAAAGACTTGGGCCATGGTTACATGGGTAGTAACTTTTTTCAGGTTTGTGTTTGCTCCTTGTTTGCTCCTAGCTCAACCTCAGAATTTCATATATATGAAGGGCTACATTGTAGGAAGACTAGCCATGCTTTTCCTCAATATTTTAATTGCATAGTTCTTTGCAAATAAATTATTTATTCAGTGTAGCTTTGGAAGAGATATGCTGAGTCTCATTCATTCATGTAAAAGTGTGAAAATCAGTAGTTATTTCAAATATTATGAGAATTAACAATAAAACTGCTTAGTTCTTTGCTAAACACTTAAGAGAGATCTACTAGATATCTGTTGAATAAATGAATTCATATTATATGGGGTTATATAAACCCTAAGTCAAACTGAATTAGAAGAATAAATCTGGTTTTTAAAATTTGAATCTTGGTATCAAAGTCAATTTTCAGTTTGTGAAAACTGTGTTTGTTTCACAAACGTATTTGTGAAAAATGTGATTTTTTAATTTGTTCTTTGTTCTTTCAATGCATGCTGAAGACTTTGGAAAGGGCACTAAAATACTGTCAGGTCCTTCATTAACTCAGCATTTAGTTATTTGAGGGCACCTATATTCCAGGCTCTTTTTTGGTTCAGAGGATGCAGCGGAAAAGAAGGTGAAAGTGTGGCCTTATGGAGATGACATTCCTATATGTAGGTAAGCATGCATGGGATAAACTCATATGTACATACTCTAGTTGAAATTATCTTTGTAAATGTGTCTTGACTATTACAATTATCTTTATCAATTATTATTAACCTTAATAAGCAGCTCTATGGCATATTGGCAATATAAATACTCTTAGTTTGATTTATAATATACATTAAGAGTTATTCTTGTAGCTTCAGATATTTCTTTATGTATATTTTCTTGTAAATTGCTTCTGAATTTCTGCAGAATTAAAATATCTTAGATGTAACGTTTGGCCAAAACAGGTAGAAATGGTATTAAAATATAATTCTCACAAAGGCAAATTATGCAAAACAGAAAAAGAATAAATGGGATGCTAGCATTTTTTTTCCAATGATTTTCCCTCTTCAATTAATCAAGACACTCAGTTGGCTTGAAGAATATATATAACATCTAAGACAAGCTATCCATCTTGGCTGGCACTGAAAGTAGATGGGCCATTCTTTATCTTATAGCATTTTTACTATATAAACCTAAAAGTATTAAATGAAATTCTAGACACACAAGGTTAAAGAAAAGCAGAGTCAGGTTTCATCTTCGGCAGTAATGTTAAATGGTCAAGGTGAGGAACGAAAATAATGCCCATGCTTTGTGAAATACAAGGGAAATGTGAACCAGAGTGTCAAGAATGATGAATATAACAGAAATCTTCTCATAGAAAGTTTGTCTACACAGCATTTTCAACAAATAAACCACACAGTCTTTTTTGCTCTTAGATGAAGCAGTGAGTCAATAATTTTCAGTAAGGCTTAATTTGACTATTTGAGTCGTTATGACAACATATTTGACTGAATGTGGGTGTTTGAAAATAAAGATATTTTATAACACTTCTAAACAAACCATATATATATTTGGAGTTTGTGATATTGAGACTTTGGCAATGTAATGCAGTTTGTACTGGATGCTTTGCCTTCCTGTTCCTGCGAGTTAGAAAGTCCCTGGGTGATTCAATAAACATTAAAAAAAAAAAAAAATTGTTTTAATGACCAGAGGAACCACTGGGGAAACTATGGAAGTTTGAACAAGCATTACAATGGAAAAGGCCTTAGACTGGTCCCCTAGGTACCACTGCACCTACTAGGTAGATGAGAGAAGCAAATGAAGCTGGCTGACCAGGGGAGACTCATGAACGAGAGGTGCAGTCAGCAGTGCGGGTGAGAGAAACGGCCTGGCTCTGCCTCGAGTACTTGGTTCAAGCTCTCTGACACTTGGCCATATTCCTGCCTTTGGGTCCCATGACACATCTCTATATTCTCGTAATAATATCTCCCTTTTGCCACTTAAGTCTGGTTGTTTAGATGCCATTATCCTACAGCCAAAAGAATGCTAAAAATAATAGGTTTAATAGGTTTTATTAATATTTTATTAGGTGGTCTCATTTTTCTAAAGTAATTCAGAAAGAGGATTGAAGTTAATAATATAAATGCCAATTAACATTTCCAAAATATAAATAAAATATAAAATTAATTTAAATATAAAATATTTTGTATAAAGTATACAATATGACAAAATATAAAAATAAATGTGTTATAAATTGGTTTGAAATTCTTTATAATGACATATTATGAAGAAGACTGCTACCAAAATAATAACTACTAATGGGTTTCTAGAGAACCACGCTCAGTTCCTCTTCTAGGGTATAGCTGATCCTAGGTGCAGGCTTTGTAGTTTAGCACGTTTGGATATTTATGGAGCATCCTACCCACTTGGTCAAATGAGTACTGGATCATGCACAGAGGGTTATGGGTTAACGTCTACCTAATTATGACCCTCTGGTACCCTCAGATATAATTTCAGACTTCAGTGTCCAATACGATCATCTCCTTGGATTCCATGATTAAAATGTTTGTTAAGTAAAAGCCAGATCCATTCTCTGGCTCATGGAGAACATTGAGAACACATACAGATATGTCTCCCTATGTCTCCTAGACGAACCTTATCTATCTTGACTTGAGCATGAGGGGAATTATCAAAAATCTACAGCTTAGCCCAGCCCGTATAGCTCAGCAGCTGAGCACTGACCTAGGATCCAGGAGCCTGCATTTCCGTTCCCGCTCAGGGCACAGGGCCGGGTTGCAGGCTCGATCCCCAGCAGGGCGTGTGCAGGAGGCAGCCGATCAATGACTGAGATATATAGGCGGGGAGCTATTAGAGAAATCAGTATTGTCTAATGTCATGTTCTGGCTTGAAATGCTATGGGTGAAACTAAAGGTCAATTATAACCCCAAGTATTAGATATATCCCTGTTGTGTTTACGCTAAGTTTAAAAACTATCACACATCCATTTATTGTACTGCCAGAAACAATATTTTAAAAATCTGACCAATCTATTTGTCTTGCTCAAAAAAAAAAAAAAAAAAAAAAAAATCAACATTAGTCATGAAAACTCTACCAACCCCACTCTAGGAAATGTTTTCTGTATTAAAAGCATTTACTTTAGAAAACTTGCAGTAGTAAATACCTTCCCTATCCCTTTGCGATACAAATCTCCCAGACTCCAGTCAGATTTAAAACCCAAGAATATATTTCTCAAAAACCTGGGAGTCATTCCTTTGAAATGTACTCATCAAGAAAGACAGACTTGTTAACAATTCCTGGGGAGCTAAGGAGCTCACTGTATCACATGGTGATTATTGGTAATAATACTGTGTGTACATGGAAATTGCTAAGAGGGTAGATCTTCAATGTTCTCACCACTAAAAGGAAATAGTAATTGTGTGACAGTGTAGAGGTGCTAGCTAATGCTAAGGTGGTGATCATTTTGCAATATATACATGTATCAAATCAACACACTGTACACAGATGCAATGATTTTCAATTTGTGATGGATACTTACCAATTAGAGAGAAACTTTATTTTTTAGCTTACCACAACCTCCTATAATTAATTAATGTCCAAAGTCGAAAAGCAATTTTGCAACAACTAAACATGAAATATTTGTAAACAAACTATTGGATAGGCATTAGTTTGTCCTAATTAATTTGATTCCTATATTTTCAAGTACACATGTTATTTATTTGCTTTAGAGAAATTGAGTTTTTATCAATAGAGAAAATTAAATTGTGCTAATCTGCTTGAAGAGTGAAGCTGGTCCTGGTTTAAGAGCCTCCAAGTGATTTCAGTAAACTTTTCTCAATAAACCTTTCTAAGCAATAAAGTTTTGCTACTTTGTTCAATAGACAATTAAATACTGAAGACAATGCAGCAAGGATTCACTCCCATGCATAATACAACTAAGGCACCAGCACAAAGCAAACAGCAGCTTTATGAAATCATACAAGATGACAACACTCCCTTTGGAAAGTAAATGATTATCACAAATATTTCTACTGTAAACTGCCTGGTAAGGTATCTATACATGTGCATGTGTGTATGTCTATGTTTCTACATGAGTTGAATGACACCATATAGTCAAAGTATGTAAAGCTTTTAAAATAAGATATGTATTTATGCTGCTCTTTGATGAAAGTACAATCATCATTCAGTACTTTATATTCATTCCTTCCACACTCCTAGATTCAATCTAAGTTAATAACATATATGGCAAAAAACAAAACAAAACAAAACAACAACCCTGCTTTCTTACTATCTTGAAGCTTCTTCTAAACATAATTTATTACACAACAATTATACTGGCATTTATAATTTACCTTCAATTATTAAGTACATTAAAAAGGACTGAAATATTTTGCAAACATTATTTTAGACTGCTTGTTTGAAGCTGAAGATTCAAAACAATTTTTAGAATTTCAGATGGTACTTGCTCAGGCATACATGCTACTCAAGATATTAAGAGAATATCAAGAATGTAGGTCAACTGTTGAATGAGAATCTATGTACTTAAACAAATGTGTGAATCTTAAATATCTCAAAGCAAAAGAAAAGTGTTCTAGAATATTGCTTTTTATAAAAGTGCTAAAGTTAGACCAAGGTGTACAGTTTTGTTTTAACAGACATTTAAGTTATCTGATCATTGCATATACCACTATTATTGCATATACCAGTTATTGTTATTGCATATACCATTCATTCAATAAATAAGTTTTGACAAAATTATTTTAAAGTGGAGACAGGCTGTTTAAAGTTAATAATTTAACCTCTCTTTAATTTTTGTCTTTTATTCTGAAATTTTGAAATACATCTTAATCCAAATGGAGATGGGAGATATTGATATTAAACAATTGAGTTAGCACTTGGTTGTTGGTTGTAAAAAAAAAAAAAAAGAAAACCTTGTCACTTGGTGTTCATTGTTTTATGACCACCCTTCTATTACATCTATTTACCTAGTTTTGTAGCTCTATTTGTAAAAATAATGGCATAAAATTAAATATTGATTTAATTCATATTTTAATATTTTAAAATATTAATTAATGAGACTAAAAATTAGAATCTTTACTCTCAGAATGAACTTTTAGTGATTAAAAATTTCAACAAACTTAAATAACCTGGTGTTTCTTTACAAAACAAGTCTTCCTTTCCCGAACCATAATCTTTCTGGTAGTAATCTTCTGGTAGTATACCTATTCATGAAAGGCATTTACACTTACAGAGAGCTGGGCCAGAGAATTTGTGGAAGACATATACCTTTCCTAAGACAAAGGTTTTTATACAAGAGAGACAGTTTGATAGAATAAAGATAGTTTTATATCTTTTCCCCAATTTTCTAAGAATTAAGCCCATTTCCTCCAGAAATGATCAAGTTCCGGAGACAAATTTAAACCAAATTCAAAAGATTTATATATTTTTGGGAGCTTAAACAATTTTTGGAGTACTTAGGCTACTTGTGGACAAATTCATAAAAATTATGAAATTCTGCCAAGGAAGGATTTAAATATTATTATTTAAATCATTATGTGTCGAGTAGCATAATGTAATACAAAGATTGTCTTTAAAAGAGCTTGGAAATGTGGGATGTTTGCCATGTTTGACATAAATTAGTTCTGTGAACCTGAATAAGTCACTAAGTCCCTTTGGCCTCTGTTTTCTCTTGGCTAAGAGAAGGGGCCAGGTGAGATTTCTCATGTTTCTTCCAGGTCCAGATTTTGATGACTCTGTCCTCTGAGTCAAATTCCTATGCCTTGTTGTTCAGATTGTTAGACAGATAAGTCAGTAGTTGTATTTTGCTGACATTGCCAAACTGTCTTTTGTTGTTTGGAAGAAAGTCATTTTTCTTTCCTTCTTTCTTTCTTTTCTTGATGCTATGTTAAGAAACAATTTTAGTTTGGTGACAGAAGATGGCTTGGTAATATTTTTAGATAGTCGTTTTATTTCCTTTTTGTATTTTTATGAAAATTCACATACTCTTCAGAAAAATAAATCCCAAACAAATTAGCTAAAGCTTACAGATGACTTTCAGGGAGGCCCATAAGTACTGAGGCAGGTAATAGCATGAGAGGTGATAATCCCACATTTTAAAATCCATATATTGTCATTGAAGCCACAATAGATGGAATTTATTATTTTATAAGTTAGAACAGTAGTAGGAATGAATAAGGCTTCAGGGAATGATATCTGGATGAAAATAAAATTACTCCACACAGAAACAGCAATGTCTAAAAGGTACGCCTATTTGCATTAAAGATGTGGAGACCAGAAGCCACAAAGTAAAAGTGTGGGTGCCACTGGGTCTGTGGTATGCACTCTGGCTCTGTAAAAGCTACAGCGGTGACGACAACGTTTATTAAGAACCCACAATATGTATACACTGGTTCCTCTCCTCTGTGCAGAATTTACAACTGGTTTCTCTCGATTTTGTAAATGACTGTGTAATATTAGCCAAGGAAAGTGGATGTTTCTTCCATCTGTAGTTCCAAATTAAATTTCCCCTTAAATCCATACCTTCCAAAGGTCAACATCATGAGCTACTCTGAGAATTACCCACCAGGTTATTGCTCCTGTCACTTGCAGAGAACTGATTACCGGCCCTACCATACTCCAGTTTTCAATTGAAAGTGTGGATCACAACAATTTTGAAGCCATAGATTTTTAACCTTTTGCAATAAAGCTCAACTTTCAGTACCACATATTTCATCATAATGTTGTGAAATGTTATAAATCATTTCAACGCAAGAAGGTGACAATTAAGAATCAGATATTTGTATTTAGTATGTGTAACGTTGCTTCCATACAGCATCCATAATGGTCATGTACAAAACTCATTTGTCTCTTAAACAGGTTTAGTGTTGTCCTGATAGATAGAGCTCAAGAAAAAAACTAATAGCATTCTTAATAGCATTTTATCAATTTCCTTTCAAGACTTATTTTTCTCAAGGTACATAACTGGTTTTTAAATATATATATAAATATATATATATATACCTTCAATTAAATAATACTTATCTAATACCTTTTTATGACCCAATAAATAAACTGATTAATATTTTGCATAGGATTAATGGAATTTTGACATCATTAACCATGGCCATAAAACAATAAGCAAAATTAATTTCATCCACAATAGGAGTTAAAGAACTAAACAAACTTGATTGGATTTTATAAATTTTACCTTTCACTTCAGAGAATAGGTTCAGTAACATATTTTTGTTGAGCAAGATTTTCTATCAAAAACAATTTAAATCCTACAGATGCTTACAAAAAAACTTCCAGGTAGGTACTAGAATATAGTGACTATTGTGACCTGTAAAAACATTGTTCTTGTTCTCAAGAGACTACCAAGATTTATTTATTTATTTATATATATATATGTATGTATATGTATATGTGTATATATATATATGTATATGTATATATATATATATATATGTATATGTGTATATATATATGTAAACCCATTTGTTCAACAGTTTTTAAGGCCACCCCGTGCACCTGGGACCAGTAGCAACGCCATGTCAAGAACTGATGACAAGGTAAAAGAAGGATTTGCCACCATCAAGTGTGTGGTGTGGGAGCATACACAAAATGACTAAAGTCAATTCACTAAATGCAAGTGCTACCTAGTTTATTGATTATATCTAAACTGAATTATTACATTTATTTATATTATTTTGATATTATGAAGCCATTACCATTGAACACATGAGAGTTTTATAATGTCAAGGCAACATTTATTTTAAAATACTGAAAATTATAAAATAAATACTGAATGAAAATAGAGCATATTTCTATCTGGAAAATGATGCCTATAAAATTAATAGAAGAAATATGAGTAAACATATACTATAAAGATAAAATTTTGCTTGCTGATATGACAATTTCTACATTATAAAGTCAGCAGTAACAAAAAAAAGGCAATATAAATTCAAAAAAGCAATAAATTTATCATTACTAATTCTCATTACCCAAGTATCCTAGAATCATGGCTATTTTGAAGAGATTTGTGCCAGCTAGTGCATGACTGATAATCTTACAGATGTGTAGCTTTTGGACCTAGACAATACTTTAAACGTGGTATTTCAATTTATGGTCTACCATGTTAGTAGAGAACACTGAAGTTGAAGTCTGCTCTTCCATCAAATTCTCATAGTAAATTATCATCATCTCTGAGTCTCTTGCACTGTAAATTAGAGATCATTCCATCACATCATATTGATGACCTAAGACCCATGAACTAACATATTTTAAGGCCATTTTACTATTTCAATTTTAAAAATCTGTATTTTTTCAAAATTAAGTACAATAAACATTTTACAACATCCCCCAAAGTATTCAAATCACTATTTCCTTCTAGCATTAATGATTTGGTTCACAGATTAGAATTATTTAATGAAAGGGTTCTGACAGGCCACATATTACCCAGCAAACTGATAAGCTAAACTATCAAATAATCTATATGACAGCATGGCTTTCTTTACATTAATTCTTCCTGTCAAATATTTAAGTACTCAGTGTCTTACAGAGAAGCAAACTCTCCATGTCACCTTTTTACATCAAAGGATCTGTGTGTTTCTATGTGTGTGTCTGTGAGGGTACACATAGGTATTTTCATGTGAATATCAGTCATAGATGCCTCCCTTTTGGGGTACTCTTAAGTCCAACTTCAAAGGCATACATGCATATACTATTTACCTGGCATAAACTCAATACTATTAACTAATGAAATGTGAAATCAGAAAGGCACAAAAAGACTAAATTGGAAGTAGAGAAGCGTGGTGATGGAATTCAGCATTCAAATACACATGTAGGAGACATGAAGGTGAGGGAACAAGCTTTCTTGCATCTCTTCCTGTGTTTATAGATGATATGATGTGAATCATCACTAACTGCTCTCATTTGAATGTACAGGTTACCCTTGGGCATCAATTATAACCTAACTGAGGATGTAAGTAGTAGCTACAACCCAACAAATGTGTATGTAGAAAGCCCCTTGAAACATAATCACTTTCCCATCAAAGCAGCAGCAAGGATATTATAACCAGGCAACTGGGACACCTTGTCAGTTATGTATAAATTGGGCAATAAAGAAAATAGCTTGACATAAGGGATGCCACATCCAGAGAGAGCTGCTAAGGGAATGGAATCTTCACTTCAATTTGGGCTTGTCTGCTGTAATTCGTCATCACTAGATGACGCCAAGTCACACGGCTGAATTAATTTACAAATACTCAAACAACCAAGCAACAAAAATATTGCTAAAATCTGTTCATACTATAAACAAAATATTTTTTCTGAGTTTTAAATTAGAATATTTGGAAAAATAGGCTTGAGTTGTATCTATAATATAGGAAAAAAACCCAAGAAATATATTTTGTATTTTTTTAAAGTCCCCACATACAAAATTTTATTCACTTTTACTCCTGAGCTACAATCCTGAATATCTTTTTACCCGCAGGAGGGCTTCATCTCACACATCCACTCTATCCCCAGCAGAACACTAAAACTGAATGCACTGCTTTTTACCACTTTTCCCCTTTGGTATTTCTTATTTTGATAAGGAAGTCTCAATTCAGATACTCGGGCATTGTCACAGACTGGCTTCTCTGAAAGCAGATACTGAGATGGTGTTTGAAGTGTGAGATTTTTTTTCAGGATTGTCCTCTGTCAGAGGAAGGAAAAGAGGCAGCGCTGGGCACAGGGGAAATCATGGAATGCCATCCTGGCAGATGAAGACACAGGCAAAGCTCTGGCCCTAGGATGGGCCACCAAATGGCCCTCAGCTGGCTTCAGATGGCTGGGCCTTTCTGCTCTCTGATGGGTCACTGGATGTAGGCTGTGCTCCAGAAGATGAAATCTCAGGAGAGGTGTAACTGCAGACATCTGGGGACATATGACCATGTCTACCACAATCTCCATCTCACCCCATAGCCACATGCTCACTCACTAGGTCCAATAAATGTTGATTGCATAATTTTTTTCTGCTACATCTTTTTTAGCTTAGCTGCTACTGTCTTAACACTGGTTGTTTTTCTTTTTTCTTGGTATTTGTGCCCATTTCTTTGTTTACATTATATCAGGGGAGCCTGAAACATCATGCATGCACTGATTGAATTACATGGCAACCTAGCCCTGCCTTCTATGTGGACCACAGCAGCATCACCAACCTTAACAGCCATCCGCCTGCACTCTGACCAGCTGCACTGCTCTGATCCTCTGTGCTAACGGTCTTGAAGACCCTCATCTTTAGACTCAGGCTGTCTCTCCTGATATTAATGTTTTCTCCTGGCCCTTCATGCCAGCCTTTAAAGGTTCACTCTCATCTAAGAACTCTTCTGCCTGCCAGCAGGAGTTTATTATTTTCTTCCTGGAACCAGGTCCAAAATAAGCAAAATGTTAGTTTGTCTCTAATAGCAGTGTAACATCTATGTGAACATCTCCCACTGAAATGTCTGGTACCTGCGGACACTGACAATTGGTTTTGTCTTGAAGCTTAAGGAAAATGAGACCACAGAGCTGGAGGGGAAGCAGGGAAGGAAGGAGGGACAGGGGAAGAAGGTTGGGGGTAGACAAAGTACCAACTGGTTACAAGTGAGGTGTTTGAGGTCACAGAAGAATTTTAAATAATATACTTGTCAGCCATCTGTGGGGCACCGACAAAGTTACTTAACTTCTCTGAGTTTTATTTAGCGAATATATAAAATGTTGATATTCATACATCATAGAAATCAAATGGGGATTCAAGTCACAGTTTCTGACACTCAGTTTGTGCTCAGCACATGATACCGGTAACAACTCTGGGCTGTGAGGTGAGATGACTGAGGTTTCTGTCTGTTCTGCCTACTGGCAAAATAACCTGTTCCTAACAAGTTATTTCAAAGATTTGTGTGAAAAATAAAGTATCTCAGTGTTACCTAACACAACATGCCAAATATTTGATTAAAATATTTAAATATTAAGTTTTAAAATATTAGCTGTATTTTTAATTGGTTAATTTTTTTTAATATAGAAAAATACCACTCTTCAATGTAAAGTTCTGTGGGTCTTTTATTAAGATGTTATTTTCATCCAAGCCTATATTTAGTTATATAGTAATATAAACACTTTGAGTAAAAGTAAGCTGCTCTATGGAGTGGATCTAGAATCCTTCATCTCCATAGATCTATGGGCAAAGCTGATTCAAAACCATTTTCTAAAGAGAATTTGAGTCCTAAATGTGAGCCCACAGCTCACTCCCGAGAGTTTTTACTGAGGTTTTAAGCCTCCATAAAAATATAATAGCCCTAACCCTACTTTGACTATTCCTAAGGAAAATGGCTCTGAATTCCCGAGGCTACCTGAAAGAAATGTGTTTCCTGCCTTTGGCAGGAAGTAAAATCTAAAATCAATGTCAGCCAAAACTTACTGAAAAAATTGTGACACTAATTGATTTTCAAGGATGCAGTCCAGCCTGTCCTTTTAATTGGTTTTAAGCATTTGTGATTGAGGGATGGTGTCACCAGCCTTAGGTACCTCCTTGCCAAGTCTCTCTGAAGGACAGTAGAGTGGCTGATGGAAAGGGTCTGGGCGCCTGAGTGCAGATATTTCGGTTTCTTCTTTGATGCATAGCAAGTACTGGCGTCTGTGTCTAACACATAGTAAGCTGAATAAACATTTGCCAATCATTCCACTTTAGTACAGTGACTTCATCAGACCACTCATTATAAGTATCTTTCTAATTATTATACCAAGAAGAATCATGCTTTCTCTGGAAAATTGGTGTAATTTTATATCACAGCCAGTTAAGATTGTAATAGAAAAGAATTCCCTTTCACACAATTTTCAAAAGTCAGAAGACAAACTTCTGTTTCAGCTTAAGTAAATCATATGGGTCACTATGGTATTCAGTTTCAGCCTAATTCCCAGCAATACTTTATAGTGAAATTTCAATTTATATATATTTTTATGATTTTATTTTATGTTATTTTAAAGTTATTTGAGATGCTTTCTGGAATAAGCAAGTTACATAAAAAGAAAGAGATGTGTCTAAATTTTCTTTCTATTTTAAGATTAAACTGAATTTTTGTAATTATTAAGGAGTGTTGTAAATAAAAGAGTGTTATAGTAAACAACCCAGGACCACAGACATTTCCCCAGAGTTCACCACTATTCTCACCTCTCCTGAGGGTTTACACCTCTCCTGAGATCACGCCCTCCCTGAATGCAGCCTGCAATCCAGGACCACATCAGAGAGTGTGGAAGGCCCAGCCACACGAAGGGAGCGGAGGACCATTTGATGGGCCACTCTAGATCAACCCACTCCTAACAAAAGCTGAATTCATTGACCAACTATTATTGAGATACTGCCATCTATATTAAGCAGAGTTGAATGTTTTTAATAAAAAATACATCTTTGAGAATGGGCATGGGATTTTTTTTAAGGGCCATAGCATTGTTCTAAATTTAGATTATGATGATGACTGCCCAACTCTGCGAATACACTATACAGGATTATGATATTTATGTAAATTTCAATAGAGCCATTTTTCTTTAAAAATATGTTATGGCAGCGACAAAAAGTAATACAAGCACATTGCCACAAATCTAGTAGTTTTAAAGCAACACAGATTTGTTCCCTTAAAGTTCTGGAGTCAGAAGTCTAAAAGCAGTTTCTCTGGGCTAAAGTGAATGTCAGAGCAAGGATGATATCTTCCTGCAGGGTAATCCCTTGCCTTGCCTTTTTCAGCTCCTAGTGGCCACTTTTATTCTTTGACATGCAGCCCCTTCCTGCACCTTCAAAGTGCATCACCCCAATCTCTGCTTCCCTCGTCACATCACCTTCTCTTCAGGCTGACTTCTTGGGCTCACCCAGATAACTCAGGATAATCTCCCTAATCTCCTTATCTCAAGAGCCTTAACTTGACCACAACTGCAAAGTCTGTTTTCCTAAGTAAGGTAACATTCACAGGCTCCAGGAATTAGGACATGAACATTTTAGGGAGGCCATTATTCAGCCCACCAGGATGCCCAAGTGCAAATATTCTCACACACACACACACACACACGTATACACACAATCATCTTCCAGATAAGAGAAAGACAGATATAGAGAAAGGTAATCAATGATACAATATGATAGAACGTACTCAATAGGGGGAAGGGGAGGCAAGTCACTTCACAAACAAGGTTTATAGTGCGGCACCATAACTCACATGGAAACTCAAAGGCCAGTTCTACTTACATACTGAGGTTGGAATAAAAACACAGTTCCAGTAAAAGGGATGTGTTTAAAAAAAAAATAAGTGTGTATATATATATATATATATATATATATATATTCCCTGTTCTCTAAAGTTGTTGTGTAAGACTATCAGTTTAGCAAAAAAATCATAAGAGTGTGCATGTTTCTAAAAATACCAAGAATATAGAGGATACATAGAACAATTATATGGGTGTGTGTTCTTAGGGAGCCCAGACATAGACAGACAATGAAAAAGGGGGGGAAAGGAGAGCAACAAAAGAAAATAGATGAAACTATGGATATCTTTGAATATTTAGAACACAAATGTGAGTAAGCTCTCTCAGATATAACTTATGAGCCTCAAACTGTAGTTTTTAATTTACAGTGCTTTACTGTTGGGGTAGGTCATCTGGAATTCTTATTCCAACGGCACCTCCCCAAGGATCACCAAGGACCTTGTTAGATTAGTCTATGTAAGTGACACATTCTTCCAAAATAAACCACTCCAACAGGATTTTTCATTTGAGGAGAGTGAAACAAATAAAAATGCTATCTTAAATCCTTTGGCTCCCAAGTCCTCCCATTAATAAACAAATAAATATCAAGTTTCAAAAGCAGCCAGAACAAAACAACAAAAACAAACATGTAATAAACTGCGGTTCATGTCACCAAAACTTTCAGGTCTAATTTGCTAATAGCCCAGTTTGACATTTTTCCTTTTGGCACGCTGAAATTCCCTTTTATTTCAAGCAAGCCTGTGCCATGGCTTGCATCTAATAGAGAGAAAAAAATGATCCTATTATTCCTAGGGCCACCTCGAGGGCACACTGCAGCTTGCAGAGCACATGGCGATACTTATGGTGTCAATAACAATGTCTAAATAACACAAGTTTTAATCATAGTCATGTTTTATGACTATGGATGCTCCCTGTGCTCTTTTTAATTTGATCAGATTGAAATGCGCTGTCCTGATTTTCATGAATTAGGGCACAGTCATCCTTACTCAACATCTAAAGTCTCAGATGTTCCTTCCCACCCAGTAATGAAAAGGAAAATTATTTTCCTTGGCAACTCGGATGGTATTCTGGTTAATTATGTGGATGTCATTCTGAGGTTATTTGTGTATTTTATAGCTGGAAAGCCCTCTACTCCACTGACAGGTGTTTTTTCTTAAAAAAAGATTTTACTACTTTATTTTGTCTTATTTTAAGGACTCTTCGAATTTGCCTGAAATTCTTTTTTGAAAACAAGCAGGCAGTGACATAAATTTAAAAATATTTTTTCATTTTTATTAATTTCACAATATTATAAGTGGTGTCTATACATCCAAATATAATGTGTTTCCACAACCTTCATGTTCATGAAAGGCCAGCTTATAAGATGTAAGATAAAATTTATAATAATTGGATAAGCTATCTTTTGGAACTTCTCAAGGATTGCTCCCAAACTACACTGGATTTAGAAGTGGATATGTACTTCCTCTCTCAAAAAAAAAAAAAAAGAAAAGAAAAATCATTCAGAAATGCATTATTGGCAAAAAGGTTGTATAATGTGATTAACAAAGTTAAATTATATCTTTAGAAATTATGAACTAAAGTGGATTGTTTTGAGTGAACATGTTATTCAGTTGGATGTTCTTTACAATTATTTTCACTTGATTATTGACGGATACACCCTGAATGAACTGATATAAAATAGGCTTCTAATTTCTAAGATAATTTCTTTCTAATGACAGGCTGCACAGCTGGTCAGTGGCAGGAACTGTAATTTGTTTTTGATGACTTCTATACTACTACATTTCCTTATCATTGTAGACCTCTAAATAAACAATGCTGAGGGGGTAAAACTTAAGATTTTTTTATTGATTTTTTTTTTTTTTTAGAGAAAGAGGGAAAGGGAGAGAGAGAGAGAAACATCAATGTGACAGCGAAACATCAATCAGCTGCCTCCTGCACACCCCCTACCAAGGGTGGAGCCCATAACCCAGCATGTGGCCTGATCCGGATCAAACCGGCAACCTTTCTGTTTCTCTGGACAGTGCCCAACCGGTTGAGTCACACTGGCTAGGGCAGGAAACAGATTTATTTTCAAGATAAGTGCACATCATTAAGCTCTGCTGGTTAATGTATACAGAAAAATTTTAAATCTTCTCATATAAAAGCAAATATAGATGAAAGCAAATGTATTATTTAAAACTGTCATGAACACCCTACAACCAAACAAAAGCTTCTCACATTACGTATCATTTCACTTTCCAAATTTAACAATCCCCTACCATAATATAATGTCGGCTATCTGCCATATATTGAGTATGCAACTTAATATATGATCACTTAATACAGACCACGGAGGCCAGAAAAAAGTGACACTGTGAGAAAATAAATTTTTGTTGTTTAAGCCACCTGGTCTGTAGTATTTGTTATGGCAGCCCTAGGAAACTAAGCATAATATACATAATTTTAATAATCCTGAAGACAGTCACTATTGGAAACTTTTGGAGAAGAGGAGTTCATAGTCTTAATGACCATGGCTAAACCACAGATAGAATGAATACTAAAACCCAGGCCTGAGGACATTACCTTTTATACTGTGCTTCCTGCATGTAAAGAGATAAACCCATTGAGCGATGCTGTTTCAATAGAATGCAAATGGCTTTGTATGATATTGCTTATTTGCTATTGATTAGGAGACAGTAGAGATCAGTTTTATATATCCTGGTATCACGACCCAGCACTGCAGGACTAATCGTTTTATTATAGGTGTTCTAGTTACAGAGCTACTCTAGGGAATGAAGATGACAAGAAATTTACAAAAAAACCCAGGTGTTACAGATGGCATATCTGAATCTGTGCAATGCCAACTGATTTTAATGGAACTGCACAGCCCTCTTTGATTATCTTTAAGTTTAAAGAAAATGGATTTATAGAAAAAAAGTTCTTGATCAATTCTATGATGTTCTCTGCTAGCAAGTCCCTCTGAGACCCACACAAAACAATTCATTTTCCTGCCTTGGGTTTTCTAAAGTATAAAATGACTGTCTGCAGCTTTTGCAATGTTGGACTCTTAAAGTTATATCAAGTTTTCAAAATAAATGACTTGATCAGACCTTTGATTCCAGAAAGAGAGAACTGAAATATATTTCTCTATTCCTCACACTGAGAACAACAAAAAATCCTGAGCATTATATATAAAATGAACAGCGAAGACTCTGAAAGGTGGAGAGAAAATGACACATAAACTAGGGACCTCAGAACCCACAAAAGGAGACAACAATGGGTTCTCTAGTTTTCTCTTTGCCTCATATATCCTAGGTGAGAGCTGAAGAAGTTGGTGTTCCAGAGATGGGAAATGGTACAGAGCAAAACCCCAACAAAAGCCTACGTTCTATCCAAACTACCAGAAAAGGGTCAGCTAAGCAAGGCCAACAAAATTAGATAATAACCGCTGTATTTCAGCAAGACACCACAGGAAAAAAACACAAACTATTGCTTCATCTCACCCACGCCAGAGAAGGCCAAGCAGCGATTCAAGGCTCTGTACTTGTCACACTGTAACCAAGTGCCCCAACCATCCCGTCCAGGCTATGACCAAGAAGGCCAGTGTGGAGCTGGGATTCTGTCCTCAGTGATGGGAATGAAGCCGACCTTCACCCCACCCAGTCTCAGTGGAGACCACTGCACTCTTAGAACTGAAAAACGTCACAACAAAACAATGATGGGCTCAGAGATACAAAAAAGAATCACTGAGCTGAAATAAAGAACAATTGTAAGTACACTATCTGAAAAGCAAAGAGAAAATAGACTTTAAAAAAGTAATGAACAGAGCCTCAAGGCCCTGTGGGGCTATAAGAGTAGATCCAGCATTCATGTCACTGGAGTCCTAGAAGGGTAGGAGAAAGAGGGTGTGGTTAAGAAGTGCTCAAAAAAATGACTAAAAACTACTAAATTTGGTAAAAAGATATAAACTTACAAACTCACTGAGCTGAATGAACCCCATATAAGATAAACCCAAATAGATCCACCTGAAAATGCAACAGAGTCAAACTTCTGAAAAATAAAAAAAAAAGAATCTGAAAAGTAGCAAGAAAAAAAATTCTATAGAAGAAAACCAAGATGAATGACAATGAATTTCTCATCACAGACCACGGAGGCCAGAAAAATGTGACACTGTGAGAAAATAAATGTTTGTTGTTTAAGCCACCTGGTCTGTAGTACTTGTTATGAAAGCCCTAGGAAACTACGACATATTGTATTTGGTGGCATCCCATCTAGGGAGAGTTTGTAGGTACAGGGTGAGTGAAGGGCCCCCAAAATGCGCAGGATGGGAAGGCAGGCATAGGTGGTCTAAGAGGAATGAGAGTTACAGCTGATGAGAAGAAACAGCATCCTAGTGAATGTAAACACCCTCCAAAAAAGAACTGAAGGAAGAGTATAAACATAAGAGGTCACTGGGGTTAAATGAGCTTTTTTTAAACAGAAAATTTTATAGTAGCTTTGTCTATATATTTAAATCCTTCAGTGGGTGAAAGCAGATGTCTCTGGGCTGTTCTTTTATACAGGTAAAAAGTCATTGACCCCTTTATCATGGTAGGAAGAACAGTGTGTGCAGAGTTCAGATTTTGTTTCAAGATAATGAGGGGATTTTTGTTGTTGTTGGTTTTGTTAATTCTCACCGGAGGATATTCTGTTCATTGATTTTTTTAGAGAGAATGGAAGGGACCGGGAGAGACAGAGAGAGAAACATCGATGTAAGAGACACATCAATTGGTTGGCTCCTGCACTTGCCCCAAGGGAATCGAGCCTGCAACTGAGGTACAAGCCCCTGACTGGAATCAGTCCGTGGGCTGATGTTCTAACCACTGAGCCAAGCCAGCTAGAGCAATGACATTTTTATATAAAGGTATCTATATTCACTTAATAAGAAATAAGAGGAAGAGATGGATGAAGCTAATGGGGATTAAAAGTGAGGAGACTAGTAACATTTGAGAGTAAAATACTGAAGTTATTAAAAAAATGTAGTCAACTGGGAAGTCTTACATGTGTATGTCAGATATTTACCCATAAAAGTAAAGCGAAGGTTAAGGTTTGAAATAAGTGCATATATGAAAGTGAGAGGCTGGACCCATGGGCTGTGGATTCTATTCTAGTTAAAGAAACAATTACACTTTTTGGATTTGGGGGGAAAGTTTGGGGCAGATAAAGAGTTTTGGACTTTTGGGGGAAAACTTAGGGGTACATTTTGAAGAGTGCAAGTTGGTAGAAGAACTGTAAGTGCAGTAATAAAAGTTGGTGTTTAGGTTTTGTGCTTAAAAATCTGGGTGGCTGCACTGCCACACACCTTTTGTAAATTCTGTGAGTGAGGTCTGAAACAGAAATTTAAAATTTCACTTTTTTTTTTCCAAATCCTATTGTAGAATGCTAATACCTCATATTCCATAGTATTAGATTTAAGTGGGTTCAAGACCACCCAGCTGACGAGTAGATTTCTTAGCCTCTCTTATAGCTATAAGTAAAAAAGTGATGATGTCCTGACAAGAGAGTGTGACATGTGCCACCACCAGTTCTTATTCTTAAGGAACTGGGGTTGTTCAGGCTGAATGTGAATATCTGTGAGTGCAGCAGCCAGAAAGGAATTACATGCATCAAGGATGCCAGACTATTAAGCTCTCTTCAGTTCATTCTCATTTAAGAGAATTCTAAGAAATTGTCTCGTTTTAGTATCAATATTTTAAATAACTCATAAACTCTTTGGGATAAGGTTCAGATACAAAATAATCCATTTCCAAATGAGCCCGCACACACACACGTGCACACACACATGTACTGCCTAAAAATTATCTACCCTGTATCTTGTGGCTACAGGAAAAGCTCAAAGTATAATAAGCATTTAGGCAATAAATAGTCCTTGTTCACGCCATTAATAATGCTAACAGTAGAATTTTAATAAAATTAATGATGTTATAATATGTCTGTGCACCTTCGCAAAGGTAGACTTTATTTCTATGCACAAAGCAGAGGGGGGACTCAAAACAGCTGTGAACGGCACCGATGTATCGACCTAGAGAAAAAAGTTATTTTAATCAGTGTGTTTGGACAGAAGTTCGCCTCAGTGTTTAGATAACAAATCCCATAATCATCTAAGAAACTAATGCAATGTTTCTTTTTCTGACCTGTCCTCACAAGTTCTCCTTTCTTCCATCTTAATGTACAAAGTCTGGAATACCTTAATGGGAAAGAATCGTCTCAGCTGCTTGCAGGAAATTAGAGAACTGAATAACCTTCATTCTGAAAACAATCAGTAGGGTCCCCTCTATGTGCCAAGCAGACTGTCGAATGAAATCCCTTTAGAAAGCAGCCCTCGCACGTGTAGGGTTCACTAGCCAGTGGGAACAAAGATTCTGTTAATAAGTGCATGGAGCTACCTGTTGTTACTCTTTCAGTCTACAGAGAAATCACATAGCACTAAAAGATTGGCCAATTTGCTATTTTCGGGCTGCCTCTGATATCCCCAGCTCCTGACTTTTTGCCTTCTGCCAGGATTTACAGGCTGCATTTGCTGACCTATCATTCAGGAACTTGTGTGCAAAAAAACTGCCCACTTGGAATGAAAGTTCATCACCCCCGTGCAAAATGTACAGGGGGAGCCTCTCTTAGTCCTACGTGAATATCATTTATCAAAGTTCCACTGGAAGATCACATGGCCTCCAAAGTACTATAATTTTGTTCTATAACGAATGCTCGCAAAAGTTTAATGTGTCTGGTGTGAGGCAATCCAAGTAATAAGTGTCAAAATTGTACCTGAAGCCACTGTCCTCTCGGCCCTCAGGCCGTCACTGCCCATGCCAGATTTGATTTTTACTCGGCACAGGTTTGCTTCTGGGGACCCGCAAGGCTGCCCTTCTAATTTGCCTTTCAGAAGGAGTCCCTTTCAGTTTGTCCTGTCTGTCCACACATATATGCCAATGTAAGTACATCTGTATATGTACAGACATATTTTTCAAATGTTAAACTATTTTAATCATTTATACGTGGAGATCCTCAGGTCTGTGTAAATCAATCATTGAAAAATATATATATCCAGTATAAAAAGAGTTTTTGATGCCTTCACACACCAATTACATACATAGATCTCTCTGCTTAGGCAAAAAATTCTTAAATTTTGGAGGGTCTAAAATACTGATAACTTATGACAGTCTTATGTAGTAAGACTTCCTGTAACCTCAGTTTTTAAGGGGAAATGAACATTTCATCTCACAGCCATTCTGTGTTATGCAGCAAACACATGGAGACATCAGAGCTACTTAGACTTTTAGATTTCAAGTGAATCAGGAAATATTTTAGAGATGCAAATTCAGCACTGTGAGTTAAAGGAAGAGTAAGTAATGCAGACGGGTGCCCCAATTATATGAATTAGAACAGAAGTAGAATCATCGGTGATTCTCTAGACCAGGAGAGAATGATGAATGAAATATAGAAACAAAAGTTTCACTACGAAGCTCGGATGTCAACCTCTGTTCCTCTTTTTTAGAAAGAAGACAAGAGAACTCACAACATACACCAAAACCCAAGTCCTGTGTGGAAAAGGAAGGGATAAAAGAAACAGACTCGACAGGTATTAGCGGTGCCCCACGGATTTTCTTCTGTCTGGAGTGGTAGGCTTCATAACTTGTAGGAATACAGTTGGCTTCACTGGGTTCCACAGCTCAGTGCTGCAAGAGCTTACAGTGTAACGGTAAAGCAGGACTCAGTGAAGTCCTGTGTTTAAGTAGGCAAATGGAATAAATAAAAATGTACATGTGATTAGGTTAATAAAATGCTCTTCTGACATATGTGTAAACTATATATATGGCTTATAAGCTAGACTAGTAGAACATCACCTTTTCCACTGGGATCACTTTAGGATTCCTGCAGAGGTGGGGCAGAGAGAAGCATGTGGGAGAAGAGAAGACGGGGGAGGAACGGGGGGGAGGTTGAGGGGTACTGAGGCCTACACCTATAGCTCAGGAGGAAAACATCTGGAGGACCATGTCATCAAGCCTTCAACCTTCAACTACTAAAGCAACCCTTTCAGAACTAAACCTACTTGGGGCCTCCCTTATTCTGACCCAGAAGGGCAGTTGGAGATTTGCTCCTCATGATCATTTCTGACACGTGACCTGAAAAAGTGGAAAGAGAGAAAAACCGAAAGTCCAACAAGCAGAAGCAACCAATGCCTGAGAAGAAACCAGAAAACATAAAATATGAAAAGTGAAGAAATTATAAGAGAAATTATTGTGTTGTACATGGGAGAGATTTAAATATTAATATACATTATTAAAATAATTAAGAGACGTTGTACATCAGAGTCATGCTATTCAATGATCTTGGATAGAAAAATTCAAAGGGTCTATCCAATTTATGTGGTAGCACCTTTTAAAAATATACAACTGTATTATTTAAAAAATTAAATAACTTTTTTTCAGTTAAAATAACTTCAATAAAAGATTAAATAAAATAAAGGTCCCAAATTTTTATTTATAAATTATAATGATCATATAGTGAATATTCTTAAAGGAGAGACTACGTGGAATGCAAGCAAGCAGAACCCCGGGAATCAAATCTATAAGATTTACTTACTGACTATACATGCACTTAGTATTTAACCCCTTATTAGAAGAGACATAAGGTTAAAATTTTATATATGATCTTTTGCTTTTCTCCCAGTATTACTTAACTAAGGCTACATTGTAAAATCTCCGGAGATATTAATAATGGGCTTATTTCCTGTTTATACCACATGCCCAAGATAAAGGGCACCGCAGTCTAACTGTATCATAAGTTCAGAGAGGGCAAGGACATTATTCTAAGTAGGTCTGTGCTTCTCCATACTAGCTTGCACAAAATAAATAGTAAATGAATATTTTGACTTAGGGTTAATAAGAAACTAATCCTTATTCTACAAAACTTCACTTTAATAAAAGGGCCACATGATGACAGTAAACAAATAAAAAAATATTTCAAAACAATAAATTCAATGCTAACTCATCACTGAATTCTTTGCATTTTTATAATTCAATAGCATTTTGTTGGTCTATATTGAGTTAAATTTTTCATTGCTATTACTTTTTTTAGTAGCTCAGTGCAGATCTTTTATTCACATACCCACCCTGCTATATAATCCCAAGCAGCAAACTATTATTAAAGTAACCACAAGTTAAGTTTGGAATTAAAAAATCCTTATGAGAGGAAGGATTAGAAGAGAGGAAACAAGCAGGGAGCTCAATTTCAGATCAAAAGTTGTGTCTCCAGACCTGACAGAACAATCAGTCTTTTACTTTTACAAATAAGCAGATTCGATATGCATTTCGTAAATAGCAAATAAATGAGGAACCTCAGAATGTCATTTTAATGAGTGTGACTTTCCTGGCTGCAACCACACATCCCATATTCACTGAAGCTTCCTGTGTAGGATGCAAGTCAGGAAAACTTAAAAAGCACTTAAAAACCATAGCAGACAATGAAAAGTAAGAAAGGCCATTTCTATTTGCTGAAACAGAAGCCTAACAATAGGCCTTCAATAGATACTCCAAAGGTGTCCTCTTAGGATTCCTCTCATGGGGTAAGGTTGCTCGTGCAAAGGCAAAAAATATCAGAAGCAGCAGAGAAAGATTCTTTAAAAAAATACTAGAAGTTTCTTAATTGTGTTTTAGTTTTAAAAAATAAATGGTAATCTGCTTTGATTTAATATTAAATATGAATGCATGAAATAACACTCTTGCGAAGGTTAGGACTCCAGAAATATTTTATATCATTATTGACTCTGCTTAGTCGGCTCCAGCGCCAAATAGTCTTTGGGAATTCAATAAATATAAATTGATGATGACGATAACTTCTCTGAGACACACACACAGGTTGAAAAATCAGTTATTAAGTCCCTCTGCATTTTAACTTTGAATCTGTCTTTCTAAAGAACTGGAAATCAGATTTATTTTGGATTGGCCTGCTATATTCTGATGAGAGGCGAAGAAACTGCAGACACAGACTTTTCATATGGGTGATGCAGAGTTTATTTATTAGGCTCATTCAGTGGGCAGGTCAGTGAGCTATCTGTTTTGGTGTCACCCACTGCATTCTGGGGCAATGAGCCCTTGGGAAACGACAAACTCAATTAGAGCATGAATTAATATTTTATACACAAAATTTCACAAGTTATACTTGGTTGAACCGAGTAACTGAATTAAAATATGATTTATAATTAAATCCTTATCAATCATCCTAAGAGTTCAGCCAATCTGTAGAGTTGGTTAGTCTTCAGTTCTTATTTAAAATGGTGAAGTGACTTGTCAGGTAATAAGAAAAATCAGTTTTAGGCAGAAGACAATTGCTTGCTGCAGTACAGTCACATCTGTGATTGATCGGCAGCAGCGTGATGGTTGATCATTCATGACATGGACACCGCAGCAGAAGGCTTAGCTTAGACAGTGGAGAGCTCGAGCTCGAGCCTGAAAACAATTCAGAATTAGAACAGGTCTATGCTCCAGAAGATGTTTCATGTTTCTTACCTCATAAAATATTGCAATTAAACTAGATCTACTACCAATAATCACATGACTCATAGTATTAAAACCAAAATTATATTAAACACAAACAGGTGTATTATTGCTCTTGTAAAAATATTGTCAAACCACTCATGACATGGAAAAATGTCATCCTGGGTCCTGGGTCTTATTGGAGAAGAGTTACTTATTTAAACTGCACCCCTCCCTTTTAGAGCCGTTTTAGGGTCATGAACACTGACTTTTTCATTAAGAAAAAAATCAAGTTAAATTTTATCCAGTGGCCTCTTGATTATAAACTACTTGTCTATTATCAGAAATTCCAAGACAAGATTATAAATTTGATGTTTATTTGCATGTGACTTAATATAAAGCATGGAAAATAACTGTGTAAAGGTTCAAGTCTGAAATGGGTTTGTATAGGAAGAATCAAGCAACAAATGATTGGTGGTCTGTGTGTACAAGATCCAGTAGAGGAAGAAAATAAAGAAAAAATCAAAATGGCATTAAAACGAAGAGACACGGAGTTGCATCACAATGAATGCAAGACCGAGTGCTTGTATGGGTTTTTTTTGCCTGTTGCTTTAAATTTTGGAGAGGGCGGGAGAAGAAACATGTTATTCATCACAGATTAGAGTCTAGATTTCAGAGCATTGCAAATTACTTGTTTTATTGAATCCTTCATTTACTCAACTCTAAGTGTCCATAATAGTATTTTGCTTACCTCAAATAGTCATGAGGCCCATTGAATTAATAAATGTGAAATAAATATATTTATTGTTTTCAGTTTAATGGGGCTTTAAAAATAAGTAAAAGGACATAATCAACTATAATTTTAATGCCTTCTTTTGTCTATGCTCTTTAATAATAGAACACAGCAAGTCTCTTTATCCCAAATCTGAAAATGAGGTTTCATTCACTCTAACCTGTAATCAAGTATAATAATTTATAGAAAATTAGGGGCCAGTTTACATTAAACAGCATAAACTGAACCTGGCTAACTTAATAAAGCATGATGGGAAGACCATTATCTGAGTAGGAGGCAGGCTTAATATACCCTCTACCTGTAAAATGCCATTCAAAGAAAATTGACTCAAGATTTATAGCTGTAGGTAATAATTCAATGTCAGTGAAAACCAGGCCCATGACTCAGCAGCAGAAATTAATCCACAAAAATACAGTAGTGTTTTATTTCTGGGTGGGAGAATTATACCTGCTGGTGACCAAAAACTGTACCACTTAGAATTTGGCAAAATCCAAAAATTATTTGTTTAAACACAAATAATATTGATGTTAAAATAAAAATCATAGCAAAAATAGGAATCTCTTGATTGCATTTAACCTGTTATGTAGTAAATAAAAGTCACAATGCTAGAAAGTATATTAAAAAGTCTACTTTTAGAAGGAAAGAAAAGTTTAATTAGATAATGTTTGAAATATAAATGATGAGGGTTTTACCTTGTTGATTTAATACAACACTATTATGAAAAATATATATATTGTATCTAGAAAATAACGCAAATTTATATTTCTATCTGCCATGTCACAGTAACTACAGAAAACTAACTGAACAATCTAAATTTACAGTATCACTGACCAGCACTCTCCAGTCTGAGCGAAGCATCTCACTTGTGCAACCCCAAAACATAGGTAATTATAAGCAATAGAGCTCATTAAGATAATTAAATTGGATTAATGAGTTGGAAACCCATATTGAATATGACCCTAGAAGGGAATGGGCATTAATAAATCCAGTTGTAGGCAGTTATTACTACATATATCACTGCAAAATGGTATATTTTCAAGATATTAAAAGCATTTAGGAAAAGCCCCACCCTCCTTTCCTGGCTAATGTCAATATTTGGAAACAAAGCAAAACAAAATTCAAGAATTTCTGTTTTTTCAGAATTCTAATTCCCAGTTGTCTTTACATGTCATGAATCTTCAAGAACAACTACATTCACATTCTGACCATCTAACAATACATTGCATCAAATGTATGCTCAAAAGTGTCCTAGACAGACTGGATTGAAGAACAAGAAGTGGACATAAGGAAGAAATGTTTCCTTTTCAGTTGTAAAAAATTGTACGTGTGAAATCCTGTCAAATTCTGTGTTTATATTTAGCAGTGAGAACATACTGCATATCAAGTCCTTTTTCTAGCTCCGCCACTGATATCGATCATATGGAATGGCAAGGTTTAGTACTTCATAGCATTCAAAAGACACTAAGGTAACCTGTCTTTCACTCATTTCAGCTATGTACACTTGTCTCGAAGTCTGACTGTGAAAATAATTGTCAAATATGCAAAGCAGCAAGAGCTGTGGCAAATTCTATTGTCTAAAAAACCTTGGACTCATGTTCTTTCTGATTAGTAAATATATATATGTATGCATGCACACACACAGGGCGGGGGTGGTGGAACAAAACCTTTTTTATTAAGTGACCATTTCATTGTATAGTGCTTATTTCTAATTTTGTTAAGAAAGTCACCATTCTTTTAAAGGGCAGAAAAGTGTAGAGAAAAGTATATTTTCTGGTTGATATGAGACATTTAATACAATAGAAACATCTAATTGGAGTCACAGGAGGTCAGATGGCTTTGTCCCCATACTTAAGAACTCTAGTAAAATAAAAAGTCAACATGTAATGTCTCTAAACTTACCAAAAAAGATATGCATATTTTCTCATAACCCACACACATGCAAAGTCATTTTTATTATAAAAATAAGCAAACAGGCGGCATCATTTAAAATGGTAATGATTTTTATGAACTGTCAGTATTTTATTATTATGTAAAAATTGAGAGTTCCCCACAGGGTCATTGACTAGGAGATAAATATTTGTCTATATGTGTCCACATGTGTGTGTGTAAAGTAGGTGTTTTCTATGAAACATTGCAATTGCATTGTGGGCCAATTTATATGAACTAGACTAACACTTTCAGTATATTCTCAAGACTTATCCATGTAAAATAAGTTATTCCTATGGAGCATCATAGATGGCTGATCCTAGGTGAAAATAAAGGGATAGATATTTCTCCTTTAACCTCTTATTACACCATTACCTTTCAAATTTTGAAAGCGTATAATTCTTCTTTGTTTTAGTTTTCTACTGTGAGTCATTTCCTGCTAAAACAAAACACCTTGGATCACTCCCCTTTTCCCAGAGTACACATTAGACTGAATTTTTAGAAGCCTTTACTTAAGTATGCTTTACTTAAGCAAGGTAAAAAATGGCCTTGTCCTGTGATCTGCCCTTGAGAGATTTTGCTAGACTAATCTGATTAATAGACTTCAAAAATATGTTTCTGTAATAAAAGTAAATGGGTTATAATGGTTTAATATGTCAGCTGGATGCATCTACATTTGAAAATAGATTTATGTACTGTCATGAAAAAGCATGAGTGTATAATCTAAGAATATAGTCAGTATGGCTTAATGTATGATATTTGGAAGTGGAGGTTGGGACACTGGGTTTAGATAGAAAAAAATAGAATAAAGGCTTAAAAAGCATTGCCTTAGCCTGGCTGGGCGTGGCTCAGCAGTTGAGCATTGACCTAGGATCCAGGCGATCAGGGTTAGGTTCCCGGTCAGGGCACAGGCCCGGGTTGCGGGCTCGATCCCCAGTCGGGGGCGTGCAGGAGGCAGCTGATCAATGACTTTCTCATCATTGATGTTTCTGTCTCTCTCTCTCAATCTCCTTTCCTCTCTCTGAAATCAATGAAGATATATATATATATATATATATTTTTTTTTAAAAAGCATTGCTTTCAACAGACTATCTTGAATCACAAAATGTAGAGGCCCACAAACTCTCTACTTTCTAAATTTCTATTTGAGACTTGAGTGATTGATTCTAAATAACTGAATTCATCTGTGTGTTTTTTTCTAAAATATGTTATCAGACTTTTCAGTTCTAACAAGAGAAGTGGGTGAATGACATGGTAGCAGATTGAAGAGCCATTTGTGTGGTAAAACTATTGCATACGTTGTCCAAATAGATGTACAAAGGAGAGAAATAGAAAAACAAAAACGGGGAAGATTTCGAATATCTACATCTGGCAATAGAAGCTAGTCAAAGAATTGACTAGGTGTTGAATAGGTTGTGGGGAGAAAAATAGAGAAGACGCTGAACTGGATTTGGGATCATATCTGTCATGGGCTTTTAAGAAATCTGGATTAGAGCTTGAATTTTAAGAATTCTTGCATGTGGGGTGTTTCAAGGAAGTGTGAAAAGCTATACAGAGTCTTGGGAAGGAAACTTGAGTCTACTGATACTTAAGTGGTACATCATGATACTGGTAAAGAAAACTGAGAAGGAGCTATGGAGGGCAGATTAACCAGAGTAAGAAAAATGAGAATTTAAAAATAAGGTTTTTCAAATAAGGCTGAGTAGTTAAAATATTCCAGGCTTAATGAAGTGATGTTCAATTTAGAATAAAATTAACCTTGATAATCCATCTTATAGTATGATCAAATACCACCACACAAATTCATGCTAGAGGAAGGTTAAAGAGAATATAGATTAAAAACAAACAGAGCATGCTACCAAACTGAGAGTAGGGGTCAGATTTAAATAGGATGAAATTCACAGAGAAGTTAATAAGGTTCAAGACTACAAATAGAGACTCTTCCTTTGAGAGGCTGGACTAGGAAGGGAACAAGAGAGCCTGAAGCTTTGGAAGGCAGAGAGGTCTGTGTGTTAGGCAGAACTCCAAGAAGACCCCAATGAGTTGGCCTTTCATATAATATCCTCCAAGTGCTGGTGCTTTTTCTAGCCAATAGAATATGACGGACATGATGAGATGTCACTTCTGCAATTATGTCACTATATAGAAGACTCTTAGATGGAAGAGGAAATTCTCTTGCTGGCTTGGAAAAAGTAAGTTGATAGGTTGTGAGGGGCCTGTGGAGGACCACAAGGAAGGGGAATTATGGACCGATGAGGCCTCTAGGAACAGAGAGTGACGTTCAGCTAGCAGCCAGCAAGAAAGTGGTGGCCTCGGTCCTACAACTGCAAGGAAGAAAAATATGCCAATAACCACCTGAGCTTGGAAAAGAGTGTAGAGTCTGCAAAACCACCAAAGTCCTATGAAACTTCCAACTGCAGTCCTGATTCCCAAGCAGAGGTACCAACAAAGCTGCGTGCCACCTCCTGACCCATGGAAGCTGTCACATAGCCAGTGTGTCTTGTTTTAGCCACTAAGTTTGCGGTACAGTATAAAAATAAGAGAGTCTGGAAAGGAATCCTGTATACATTTATGTCTTGAAGATAACAGAGCAAAGTGACTCAACACACAGAAAATGCACCTGAGCCTGGATGGAAATCCTAGGTCTAATTTTTCCTGTTGTGTAACATGGGATTGCTGTGAGAAGGTGAGTTAATTCAGGTTAAGTGCTTGGTTCACAGTAAGTGCTGAAATAAACATTCGAAATCTTGGAGTTGGGTGGTTTTTGTTTTGTTTTTCCTTAAAGAAAAACAATTGAGCTAACATGCAGTGAGAAGAATGGGCAGACGAAGCTAACGATTCATGACAAAGAAATTGTCAGAGAACCTAGCCCTGAAGAAAACTGGATCCAGAGAACATGAAAAGTGAACAGTGAGGTAAATAAATGTGACTATAAAAAACATAATCTGGCTTTACTTCATTTTTAAAAGTGGACACAGAGTTCAATGATTTTAGTGAAAAAATTCTCAAGCTTCTGGAGGGTCCTCAAAAAACAGGTGAAGGAAAACAGATGGCCAGTATCAGGATATTATTAAGCATTATTTCTCCATTTACAATAGAAGGAGAGGTACACATGGCATGTACATAGAAAAGATTTTTCTTATGTGTTGGGAGCCTTAAAATTTGAACTTATAATTACTGACTACTAATATTCTCCAAATGTATGAGCACATGCATGTGTGTTAGTGTACTCAAAGACATCTGTTTTTAAAGTCTCTCTTTTTAAATAAAAGAAGGAAATACTTTAAAGTTAGTTTACTCTAGAGAATTTTTATACTTACAGAGTATCTTTTAAACAAAATTTTTAGGGCTATTTTAACATTATATGTATACTAAGCATTAGCACACTTAAGAAATAGATACATTTTTTTACCTTCAGCCTTCCTTAAGTTATCAAACCTAGTCTCTTCAACCCTAAGGGTGGGATGTTTCATACTATTTTCTAGAGATTCTGTTTTTCAAACTGTACTTTAGTGAACTTCATAACTAGAAAATGTTCTTCAAAGGATCTTCATTTATTTGGAGTCACTCACTTATTTACCTGTTCATTCATTTGTTCTCAATTATTTACTCAGTGCCAACTATGGCTGTTTTGAGAAGCTAAGTCAAATATTCTATAGACAACAATTCTATGATATATCTCAGTCTTGTCGAGTTTTCTAAAACATTATAAACTGTTATGGATGCTGGTAATGAATATCTCCAAGAGCTTTTCCATCTCATTTTGCTGAAGGCTAAGCATCTATGTTTCATCTACTCTTCAGAATGGCTTGGAACACTGAAGCAAAACACTTAAATTTTCCATTTCTCTAACAGATTTCAAAAGTACCAGTGTTCTTACTAATTTTGATTTTGAAGTCTGCTAAATCAAAATAAAACAGATGTTCACCTTAAACAGCACACTCTAGCACTGATGTGATGAGGACTGTAGAGAAAGGTCCATGACAATCATTCTTTCATTAATGGATCCCAAGTGACTTTATTAAATTGCGGCATATATATCATGCCTTGGCTCTCCCTGAGCTCGCAGTCAATTACAGCCCAGTATCTGCAGTACTTTTCTCACAGGAAATACTGTTAAATAAGTCCTTCCCCTGACCTGTAACTGTCAAGTTGGTCCTTTTGAAATTTAATGTGGAAATTTCTCTAAAGCTTTGTTACATAGTGTACATCGTCGCAACCTGGAGACATCTTCTGCATCACAACTTCAAAATCCAAGGCACCAGGTTCCTAACCAGATTTGGGTCAGCTGCAGATCCTTGCACTTGTACCGCTGTTTTCATGACAATTGCTAATAGAAATGGTAAATGCATTATTTAGCATTAATAAATATTAATCTACTGAAGATACTGTATTTATTAAACTCAGGCTGATGGCTGCAATGTTATTAACTGGTTCTCTCTGGGTATGGTTGCTTAACCAATTAAATTCACCTAATTTTATTATAACTTTACATTTCTTCATTTTTCAGAAGAGACTATTTTAAAAATCAAGATACATTGCATATAACCACAGCAATTTCGAGGTTGTGCGCTCTACTAACGATATCAAAGAGGAGAATGGAACTAGTTGTCATGATGTTCTAATGTCAAGACTGGCTTTAGAATACTGCATTGTGTGTTAAGTTCTTGTGATATGTATATTACAATTTTAGACATGTGCCTTGGATTAACATCAATCTCAACTGTCCTTAGTTCACAGAATACCTTTTTTCCACTTTTGAAAAGGGTATCATTTTCATCTGTAGGTTTATTTGCATAATTTCTTAAAGAATTTTTAAAATGACGAGTACATTCTCTCCCCAGATTACTCACAAGTTTAAAGCAGTTATTGGTTCAGTGTGGTCCAAATTTAAAACAAACAGTTTCTATCATTTGACAGAGAACATCACCTAAGTGACTATAAAAATGTCCTAGATATATGTCACTTTCCATCCAAAAATATATGAATGTCATCTCCAGGAAATAGATTCTAGGTTTTAGTAACATAAAAATAATACTTCAAAAATATATTGAAAATATTTTGTGCAGGAAATTTCAAGCTGAGAATTGGTGCATCACAGGAAAGTTGAACATGAAACATGGTACCCACTACAGGAGCCCTTGACATTGCTTGATAGTTGAAAATTGTTCAGGGATGATTGCCCACTATGAGCTCTCTTTAAAGGATTCCATTCATGTATAGTACAACCTGCTGGGAAAGGTCGCTGGAAAAGTCAAAACCCTTAAAGTTGGGGAGTTTTATATCTTAATGATCCTTTGAAATGTTACTCACTACAGAGTGGAGTGTGTAGACTGTACCTATAGGTGACAGCAAGAAACCAAAACGAGAGGGGGGGGGGAGGGGGGAGGAGGGGAGAGAGGGAGAGAGAGATAGAGAGAGAGAGAATAAATAAGAGTGAGAAGAGCCCGGCCGGGATTGGTTTAGCGGTTGAGCATCGACCTAGGATCCAGGAGATCAAGGTTCGATTCCCAGTCAGGGCACATGCCCGGGTTGTTGTGGGTTCCATCCCCAATGACTCTCTCATCATTGATGTTTCTGTCTCTCTCTCTCTCCCTCTCTTTTCCTCTCTCTGAAATCAATAAAGATATATTCAAAAAAAAGAGTGAGAAGAGCCAGATGTGAGCTCCCCACCCCTAGTTATGTTAAAGAGAGCTTAATATCTACTTAGGATACATTTCATACTGGATCAATATTTAATGCTATATTTGCTTATTTACAAATTATTTGAGGCATTTGATGGTGATTATTATTGCTCCCCACCCGTAGTTATGTTAAAGAGAGCTTAATATCTACTTAGGATACATTTCATACTGGATCAATATTTAATGCTATGTTTGCTTATTTACAAATTATTTGAGCCATTTGATGGTGATTATTATTACTATTTATGGCATTTGTTGCATTGCCATCAATATTACTATTAGCATTAGTTGAAGTACTAGTAGTTTTACTATTACATTACAAAAGCTTTAAAACTTCCTATATGATATGATCTGTACTGGAATCAGAATTAGGCTACCTCATGTGGATTTCAATAACTTAGAGAAAGCTTTTCTCAGGTGGACATTATGGACTTGGGTTAAGCATTCTGTCTGTGGGGCACACGGCTGGCTCTCTTTTATGATGCTTCATCTTCCAATAATCAAAACCAAAGCTCATGCCCAGAGAACCTCATTGTGACAGGCAAAATCTGAAAGCTGTTATTATGGTGAAGGCCATTTGTGCAATGTGTTCTGGGTCTGGCACAACAATTACAGGCAGGAGCAACTATCACATCTCTGAGAGTGTTAGGATTTAGATAATCTCATCTGGTTGCCCCCAGGACAGGCTCCTGCCCTTTTGCTGAAATAACCATTACAGTTTCCTTTAAGCCTGAGAGCTCCTGAAGCAGAAGAGAGAGAGTGGTGTCCTCACTCTGAAACCTCAGGGATGGCACCGAGGTTACTGTGAATTTCCTGAAATCATGTATCCTGCTTCATTTATTTCTGGTGTGGGAAGTTGTTTTGTCTACTGAGCCAAATTAGTGCAACACTAATTTAATCAGAACAAAAAGGGGCTTAATATTTACTTTATTTACTATTTAAAGCTTCAATTCAGAAATGTATTTTTCATGGAATTATATAGCATGAGAACAGACTGAAAACATTAAGTGATGTTCATATTTAAAATCATGAAGAGACAGCATTTTTTACTTGAAAGCAAGGATGTTTGGAACCAAAGCATTACTCTGGAATTTGCTAGCTCTATTACCCTGAGTGTTCAGCTTCAGTTTTCTCTTCAGTAACCTGGCACTAATTGTATGGAACCACCAGGACACAATAAGGACTGAATTAACTCACTCATATATCAGATAAAGATGGTCTGTCCAGTAGGCTAGGCACTAATCATTGAGTCAGAATTCAGCAGTAAGGAGAAGATACATTGGGCCTTACAATTTAGTGATGGCAAAGCTCGGAGTACAGTTAGAAAAGAGCCTGGCAAACAGTAGGCCCTCAATAAATGCCAGTCTCTCTCCTCTGGACTGGGCCACTGTGTGGAGGCACTTCCAGACTAAAAGAATGGTATTCTCCTGTTAATGGTGTGAAGCATATCATACCTGGATTTCTGCCCATCTGAAATTATAATTTCTTTTTCTCTATTTGTCTTAGTCACATTTCAATTCTGTTTGTAGAAGTTACTCCTTTGGTTTCAAAATGTTAAATTGCATTTTTCTCAGTGAAGATGACATCAGTGTGATCTCTTTGCCTGGCATTCAAGGCATTTGTCCACTGTCTTTCTTTGTATCTTGTGCTCCCATTGTACCACACATGACTGATAGTTTGCCCATTCTCAAATATGTTCTTTACTTTCCTAAAACTTTGCATTTTCACTTGCATGTCACTCTTTGAGAGTCCCTGTCTTACTATAGGTGTAGTCTAGCTTATCTTTAAAGAATTTATGAAATGGGACCACATTAAAAGATTAATGAAATGAACAAATAAATGAACATGTGCACCTCTGAGTTCTAGACCATGAACCTCCTAAGAGAAAGGCTCTCTTATTATTTTTTTAATATACAGGTTCATTTAGCATATATTTTAATGCATTTATATTTTATAGGCTTTCCATTAATTTAAGTGAAATAAAATAACTCCTTAGATCAGTTTAAATTCATAATTTCAACAATGGTGAAATAGGTATAAAAAAGGATTCTAGATATTTTATTTGATAGGATTTTAATTTTTCTATTCAACAAATTACATAAATTGCAGGTGTCATAATAAAATAATTAAATTTATTACTGGACTGAAATGCTTTGTGATAAATATTATCCTTAAAAATTGTAAAAGTTAAAACAGTTTTAAAAAAGAATTTGACCATATTGTATTTATACATAAATTATAGTTTCATTACTTTTATTGAAATGTTTGCCAGATTGGAACTGCACACTGAGAACAGGATTGCCAAATATTCTAGTAAGTAAACTAAGTAGAAGCACATATTGAAGCAAAGCAGAAAGGGGCTAATTGTCTTTTTTCTTTGTCTTTTGAATATCATAAGATAGTTCACTTGCACATTTTAATTCACTATTCAAGTATCTTTACTGGATTTGTCCAATGTATAAATGAGTATTACGCATATATATTAAAGAATGTTGGAGAAGGAATTATATTCATTTTTATCTGCAAAACACTGCCTGGTAAATATTCTCCTCTCTTTGTGTATACAATTATTGGTAATCATTCACAGTTGTAATTTTAAAATGCAGACAGAGAGTGGCTAGGTATGCAGCAAGGCGTTTAGTCAAAATGCTGTGGATTAATGTTAAATGTAATTTAAATCTAAGTTATTACTGTTGAGTTATCCACCTAAAACAAATAAAAGGAACAAATAAATGAACAAATATATTTGTAGGCAATGGTGAGGAAATCTAGACAGAGGAGGATTTGGTTCTCAGAGAGCAAAGCAGCAGGTCCTGAGGCTATTACCTGTAGCCGCAAAAGAAGCTCTGACTAATATCCGTGTAAAACAAGTTTTTAATATTAAGTTTAAGACAGTGGAATTTAGGTAAAACGTTGGGCTTTATCAAGTAATGTTTTGGCTTCAACCATTTCCACCTGCTTACACAGTGGCAGATTTTGTCCAAGTAAAATCTTAGTGGGAGTAAAACTACAGAGAAATATTACAGTGTGTTCATTATATAAGAGTTTACCAAGATTATATTCTGACTTGTTTGAATGAAGAGAAACAAAAAGTAATCAAGTAAGGACAGATCTTTAGGTTCGTTAGGTAAATGGACAATGGAAGCAAAGAGAGAGGGAATGATGGGAGTAATGGGGGAGTCTTTGAGCAAAGATTCGCAGAAATAAAATAAGAATCGGTGCTTGATCATGTAGCCATAAGCTTGTTGGTTTGCATTTGAGGACAAGGGGAGTTGAATCTAAAAGTGTAATGTCTCAAAATCGTATGCCATTTACCATTTTGAAATTAGTTAATTTAATAAAATATCATACTTTCTAAAATGAAAGTATTCAAGGCTGAATAAATATACACACATACATCTTAACAATTTATATACATTGCAAAATCATATTTGTAGCATGTATTATGAAAATTAGAATATTAAAACAATTGCTTTTTTATGCATTCATATCAAATGTTATTTTAATTATTTCCTTTATAGAATTATACTATGGTCTTTTAGTGATTCATGATCCATTAGGGCAAAGATCTCTGTCTCCTCTCTAGTTATTTAATGTGTATAAATCACTTTAAATAAAATGTTCAATTTAGAAATTTGCCATTTACATATAATCATGATAGGAATAAAAAGTTCTAGACTATTTTGACAACTAGCATTTTCCTTACTACCAGCTTCAATGCCCTAGATTATACTAATTGCAGAGGAAATTAACTCAAACATTTCACGTGGGAAAGACAGTCAATTCTCTCAATGAAACAGTATATTTTATGTAATATCGCCATCATATTACATTTTATTTTTTGTGTCACTCTTGACTTTCCAATTTATTATTTTAAAAATCATGTCAATAAAATACTTTCTGTTTAAAGCTCTGTTAGATGTTTGGGATTGTACTTTTAGCCATGTTTTATACTTGGAAACCAACAGACTCTTTTTTCTACATTATCTAGCTCTCCCTTTAAGTTTTCAAAAAGCTGAATTATTTTATACCTAGTATCTGCTAGCAATAAAATTGAATCCATTCTTGCCTACCAGCCTTTTGTCACTCAGTAGTCTGTGTTAGTAGCTGCTTATTCTCTTTTCTCTTTCATATTTCTGACCCGTTTTTCTTCCTATATGTTGCCTAGTATTAGGAGGCATGGTGATACTGAGGTTGTAAAAAAAAAAAAATTAAAGGAAAGAAAGAAAAGGAAAAAAACTTACAATGTAGAAGCCGCTTTCTGCCAGCAATAGAATTACAGAGAAAAGAAAATGTTGAATTCTGACAGGATTAGCCTGCTGACTTGCTGAGTTTATGAGCCCTGCAAAGAATACCAATAAGAGAAAAGATAGAAACTCGGAGACAGTGTTATAAATCTGACCAACAGACCTCTTCACCACGAGCTGGGAACTAAGATCAAGTTCTGGATGCCATTAATGGTATATAAAAACTTTTTCATCTGCCTGTATATTTCATAGTCCTAAAAAAAAAACAACACTAACAAATATCACCCATGTAATGGCTTATAACTTTCAAGCAGTTTTGACTTGCACTGTTTCTTTTGGTCTTTATCACCAGAGTTAATAACATCTCTGTTGACAGGAGAGGAGGCTGAGGCACTAGAAATGTAACAGCTGATTGAGGCCATCTGAGTTCCAACAGAGCTGGGACTCACACCGTAGAATTCTCAGTTTAATTGTCCTATTCAATCCATGTACCACGCGGTCTTTCACGACCATACAAACCTATAAAGAGAACAATGATTTATAGCCAGGCATTCATTTTGAGTGTGATTTATTTCATTAATGTAAATGATTTTAGATGTCTGCTCCATTAGGCATCATAATGGCTTTCATTACTAAACACATTTGCATTTTGAAGTAGAAATGGCTAATATCTTCTTTTTTGTGGGTAATTTACTGCCAAGAGGGGGATTTTCTCATTATATAGTAATAATGATTTTAATTAAATGTGCTCTGGCAACACTAGAAATAAGAATACAGTTTGCCTTTAGTGAACCGAATTTGTCACCTAGGAACAGTCCTGGTGTTCTGAAGTCCTAAAAGAGAAGTTAAAGGATAGATAATAAACATTGGTTAAGTTTTTTTTTGTGTGTGTGTGTGTTTTCTATAAAACTTCACATATTAAATACTGGTACCTCTTTATTTTAAAAGGTATTATCAAAATATATAAAATAAAAATAAAAAGGTACTCTCTTTTTATATTTTTACATCTTTGAAAATAAAAATAAAGCCGTATTTTTTTAAATGAACTGACTTTTCCATGTAAATTCTCACTGGCTTTCCCATGTAAATGCAAAATACTGCCCTGAGAAAGAAACCCTGGTTCCAGAGCTTATCCAGATCATCATCCAGTGCCCAATCTCTCACTAACAATTTTGGCACCTTACTGGATCCCTTAGGATGGTGTACATGTGTTTGGGTATAAATCAAGCAACAAACACAATCTTGTAGTAATACATACATACATATACACAAACATACACATGCAGAACTTCATAGTTTTAAAGGTACCATGATTCTCTATGACTAAACAATAGAAACTGGTGAATATCTTTATATAAAGGCACAGAAATAAACTTTGGAATGGATTATCCCATCAGTTAAACTGATGATTAGTCCACATGTTCCACTACTGGCCTACTGAGAATGTCCATTAAATAAGCAAACCATTGATTCTTTTTTTTATTTTTTTTTTATTTTACTGCTGAGAGTATTTCAGATGTCCCCCATTTTACCCTCTTTGCCCCTCTCCTCCCATCTCCTTCCCCACCCCTGGCCTTCGCCGGTGTCTGTGCCTATGGGCTATGCCTATATGCCTATACATTCTTTGTTAATCTCTCCCCATTCTCCTTCCTGCCTCCCCTCTGAGATCTGTCAGTCTTTTTCATGATTCTATGTCTGTGGTCCTACCTTGTTCATCAATTTATTTAGTTCCTTAGATTCCGCATGTAAGTGAGATCATGTGATATTTGTCTTTCTCTGACTGGCTTATTTTGCTTAGTGTTATATTCTCCAGGTCCTTTTAATATTAAGCTAGCCAACTATAATATAAAAGCAATTAGAATGGTCAAATAGACTTTTTCATCATGGTCAAGTACAAAAAACATTTCTGCCCAAAGCCTAAGAATAATCAGACATAAACAAAAGCTATTTTTAGAAATGTATTTGTTTTAAGCTAAGCAAAATCAAGGCAATCCATTTGTGTTGTTTATGCAAATTTGGGGGAAGAAAAGAAATACTGCCTTCAGATGGAAGCCCCTAATAATAACCAATGAGACTATACAGGTTTGAAAACTTTACTTATATAATAGCATAAGTTAGAAAATGATAGTTCCCATAACATTTATATAAACATGGGTTTCATTATACTATTTATGTAAATTTAAAGTCAACGAAATTGTCATTTTAAAATATACTTATCATTCCCTTTTAAATGTGTATATAACCTGAATGTTAACTGAATGCACAGTCCTGGGGAATTAAAGAGACTTTTCTTGAATCTTCCACCTTATTTTCTGGAGTAGTTCAGGTGGGCTTCATGATATGTTTACTGATCCTCAGGCTGATCGATTTTTATGGTCACTCTAGTTTCTGAATCACAGCAACTGCTGAGCTCCTAATCTCACTTCCATCTCAGTCCTACAGCTGACATATGATTTTTTTCCATGTCAACCTCATTTATCTAAAATTTCAAAACAAACAAACAAATAAAAAAAACAACACTTTAATACAAGATAGGCAGTAAACTCTACCTATCTGGGGAAATGGATCAAGGCTACATGTCAGAAAGAAAAAAAAAAGTCAAAATTGAATATTAGATTGGTTACTGGTTAAAATTCTTTTCACCATTTTACCACCGACCATCTATCTCTCTGTATCCTTGTTTCTGTGAACCTGTCTCCCACTACATAACTCCAAATCTCTTGACATATTCTGCTATCCATCCCTCTCCCATTTCTCATACTCTTGCTTTGCTCTCTCCAGCCAGACTATGCCTTCAGGTCATCACCTGCAACCATCAACATGGCTTCCCCAAAAGTAAACCTTGCAAAACTTGTCCCAAATGTTAAAGTTATCACTTTCATCCTTGCTATAGACAGATGGTGCTTATTAATATAAAGAACCATCTATATTGAGCAAGTAAATGCACATATCCATAACTTACAAAAATAGTTAGTGAATATATACTATCAAGAAATTATAACATTTAGAAAAGGAAAATAATAAAATAATGAAGACTACTGAAAAAAATTCCTTATGTTTAAATGTGCTAAGCACTTTACTTGCAATTTTAAACATTTTCATAGCAATTCCAGGGGACTATTCCCATTATATATATGTATATATTTATTATATCTGTTATATCGGTTCAGGTCATATAGAAAATTAGTGTTGAACAATGATAAACCCCAAACATATGGTACATATTCCATACTCTAAACAACTTCAATGCTATTTTTACTGAAGAGAGGAAATCTCATACCTACAGGACCAAATGATTTTCTTACAACATAAACTGTATGCATAAATTACTAAAAACAAGACTGTATACAGGTCAACCGATGGTATGAGAGGAAAAAGTGCCTCCAGTGGAGAAAAGTATCAGGAACAACTAGCATAACTAAGAGAAAGAGCTTCAGGGGAGGTAATTTTAATTATTTTCTGAACAACTGAAAGACTTTAGTTGAATAGGACTTTTCTATATATGTATCTATGTGTAGATATATAGATATAGATATTATTTGTATTTCTTCTGCAATTTTAAAGAAGACAAACTGCAATATAGTTATTTCTGATAAGCCAAGAATGAGAATGGCAGAAACAGAGAAAAACAGCAGAATTACAAAACTGTCTCAGTTGGTATTCCCCTAAGACATGAGTGTATTATTTACTCGTGCAGCTAGTGTCAATTATTTCTGATTTCTACTGTTATACCTGTTTTTCCATCTAGGTGGAAAGTTGACAACTATTTTAAAACTGACATATCAATAGAGATTGCATGGAGTTCGAAGTTATCTGCTCACAGAATTTCCTTATTAAATATAAACTCAAGACTTCAAATATCAGATAACAGTCTGTAAAATAATAATTACCACCATGACTGCAATAAGAAAGAGACTCCAATTAATATAAAAATGTCCTTCATTTAATGTGGAAAAATTATTGTCAATATACAACTATATTACTCTTTTTTGTATTTTACAGAGAGAGAGAGAAAGAGAAAGCTTTAGAATGATCCAAAACAATGCTCTTTTCCAATGGGATACATAAATCAGTATGAAATTTTAAAAATTGCATTTCCTATTAGCAGGTAAAAGTTGATCAATTTCTCCTTCAGTAGAATAAACACAAAGCTCACATCACTTGCATCAAGAGACAGTGGAGATAGCACGGAATTGGGAGAGGGCAAAGCAGAGTTGTAACAACAGGCTTTATCCTGATAAAAGTTCCTTTTTAAAAATGCATGTTGATAAAAATTCTAAACTTACAAGAATTTAGAAGCATTTTTGTATGGTATTTTAATGCATATTTCATTAAATATGGGCTTAGGGCGTATAATCAATATTATTAACAATATACTTATTTCTGTACTGTTAAAGTGCACTGAAAAATCTAAACAGAATTAAATAGTTTTAGGTGCTAGTCCATCAACAGTTTTCTCAAGATGTCTTTACCTCCTACAATGGGTAGATTTTCTTAGTGCTAAAAGCGGGGCATGCATACCCCACCTTGAGGGAAACTGACAAAGGTCAGCGTTCTCGAGCCTGTTGCATGACACTGTGGAGTGTCATGAATCTGGATGATTCAGCAACACAATACACATAAATGAGCCAAAATAAAAATTATTAAAAATAAACACTCAAAATATCTTTCTCAAATACAATATTTTTGACCTGGGTCCTGTTGATATGAAATTGAATTCAGCAGAAATTGTAAAAGGGGAAAATATTTATAGAGAAAGTCTGTTCAGAACTTAACTAAATATGTAATTTGTTTCTGACTTGGTAACAATAAATAAATTGATGGTAGTCCACAGACATTCAATTCACTGAATTCCAGTTATATTCATGATGGTTCCCAAAATCCAAACTAGCTAACTAGCTAATAGTGAGAATAAACACACTATTTAGAACAAAACTTTCATGTATCTATGTTTTAACCTAGAAGATATTTAAAGAACAATAACTTTTAAAAATTATAATATACAAATAGATGAAGGTCTGCGTTAAAGTTATATATATTTTAAACTGAAAACTTCTAGAGACTGTGAAGAGAAATTGATAACTGAAGTAAAATAATTAAAATGTAACACTTAGCTGAGTCTGTAAATGAATAATAAAAATATTCTTACGAGTTTCTTATATTTATCAATATGCAGAGTTAATGAAGAAATGCACAGAGCTTTTATCAGCATGTTTTTTCCAGGTGTATTTAAATTTCTATTAAATATTTTGATCTTTAAGTAGCAGGTAGTTAACTTGAGAAATACAATTTAGGGAATTAAGTTCAACTTAATTCCCTTAAAACAACTATTAAAATTACAAGGGAGGGAGTGACTGGATAAAGAAGGTGACAGGATTAGCTAAAGAACATGCATGCATACCCCAAGGACAAGGACAATAGTTTGGTGAAGGCCAAGGGAAGGGGAGGAGGGGGTGGATGGAGGTGGGGGTGGGGGTGAAGAGGGACACCTGCAATAGTGTGAACATTAAAAATGTTTAATAAAATAATTGCATGCAAACTGGGCCTGTTATGTAGACAGAGTATAAAAAATATTTGTCTGATGTCTGTTAGAAGGCATGAAGGTGACATTTCGCTTTTCTAAAAAGCCTTTCTCATAGCTAGTCTTTACTGATTAAAATAATCTTCAAAAGGTAAAACACTGGGATTTTCATAAGCTCCTTCTTTGGCTCCACCCAACCCTTAAGGTAGATGTCCTGGGGAAGCTGAAGAATATAACTGTGGAAAACCTTGATTGCTGTCTTGCTTAGCTTGGGCTGCTGCTCTAACAGTATACCATAAAGTTGGTGGCTAAACAACAGACATTTTAAAGAGTTCTGGAGGCTGAGAAGTCTAAAATAAAAAATCAGGCAGATTCAGATTTTAGAGAAGACCCTCTTCCTGGCTGGAGACAGCAGCCTTCGCACTGTATCTTCAGAGATTGCACTGAACCCTTTCTCTTCTTAGAAGGGCACTGATATAATTAGGAGTGCACTGGCCTCATAAGATCATCTAAACCTAATTATCTCCCAAAGGTTTCACCTCCGAATACCATCACTGAGGAGTTTAGGGCTTTGACACATGAATTTTGGATACAAACATTCAGTTCACAATTACTGTCTTTATATGTCTCCTGTAGAGTATCCTGTTTGATAACCCTTCATTAAAACAAGACGCTCATAGAACTAAAGCTTTTAAAAAATACATCTTTTGGGGCTGAAGATAGTGTGTGTTTATTTAGACAAAATTTATTGAGTAGAAATGACACCAGTATCTGTACCATCTTTAATCTAATCAAACAAAACCTAATAATCCATTATTAGAGAACAGTAAATTAGGCAAAGGAAAATAGAGATTCCTTAATAAATTCCTCATTTTCTTCCAACTATCATATGGTTTGCACCAGATGATGCTCTTAAGCAGTGCTATGTCCTGTGGCTTTAGAGGCATTTCCCTATGGGACTCCTCTCCTCTTTCTCCTACCCCATTGGGCTATAATATGGTCCGTAGTTAGCAGTAAAGCAGGTGCTGAAGCTGCCACTAACAAAGAGATATCATACAGTCCAGGTTTAAAAGATACAAGTGTATGGCTTTATGCCAAAAATATATTGCATGTACCAGGAAAAATAAAATATATAACTTTGTTTTATTTTGCTTTTAGGACATTAAATGTTAAAGGGGTTAGGGGAGCAGAGAAAAAGAGAGAAAGAAGAGAAGCCCATGTGTCCTCAATAAGACGGATGGGAAGAAAAAACTATGCTTTAATAAATGGTGTAGCCCAAGGAGTTAAAATAGTAACCAAAGAGATTTCTAGGTGAATTATATTAATACAAGGAGATCTGATGCACCATCTAATTTTGTGTATCTCCTGGGAAATCACTTACCTGGTTCATGAGAGATTTGCGATGAGCTGTTGGCTGTTGGGATTCCACAGGGGAGATTTTCTCTGTGACAATTTACAGCAGGAAATCAGGAGGCATACATTAGTAGAAGAAAGCTACAGGTGAGAATAAGGCATGCTGAAGAGTGGGTGGATCCAGCAATGGAATAGTTATAACATGACCATGAGGTGGGGAGAAGTGTGACTCAGACAATTTGCTCCCTAGAAAGAGTGCAAGTCGCATAGTCACTACTCAAACTGACTGAAGAATGAACGAACGAATGAGCGAATGAATGGTGCCAGAGGAGTTTACAAAAGAATCATTCATTAATTTGACCTTATCAACATGTCATCTCTATATAACAGTTCTATGAATTTGGCCTGTGGTAAGATAGCTCTATTGTGAATGTGAGGATAGAACAAATTTGAATAAAAATGTACCTGGGGCAAAGGCAGTGTTGAAAATAGAAATTAGGTCAATCACAAAATTCAAATATTTCAAACTTTTGTCTGCACTGATCTCATTGTAAACACTCAGCAAGGAGAAAAATCAATAATAGAAAAAACTTATTTACTCCCCACATCCAAACATAGCCACATTTCAAACTAAACTGGACTAATGGTAGAGCCGGATCCCTTCCTGCAGAATGACTGAGTTCACTCCAATTTAAAACTCAAACATTTATATTTACATCACCATCGCTGAGCATTTCACTTTTATTCACTAAAATGTTTATTTCTTCCTCTGGTAAAACATATGGCCAGCGACAAATTTTCTGAGCATAAGGATACAAAATTTGAAGGATGCAAATCTTGTTTTTCCTTATTAATGGGGAATAACTTGAAAAAAATAGTGAAACTCGGAAGTTAACCTCTTCAAATATCTACAGAATTGGGTATAGCTGATAAGTGCTACTGTTCCAGTAAAATTGTATCATTTCTAGTCCTGAGGTGGCACATTTGGTTTGAAATATTTAGAAGGCAATTTTGTCACTGACATACATTCAACGCTATTAATAAATGACCTCTAGATGCCCAACTCCCAGATTACATAAGATGCATCAGATACCTATGTCATTGCCAAAGAGCTTACACTCAGGGAGATAAATAATATATGTCAATAAGCATGTGATAAATACATTCTGATAAATGACACAACATAAGAAAACGGAATAAAGTTCTATGGATGCACAAAGTTAACGGGCCAGAATAATGAAATCTCCATGGAGAAAAGCTATCTTCTTAAAGAAATCCAGCATAACTTTGATTTCAAAATTAATTCATCTACATAAATGCAACTCTCTGCAGCTATTATTTTTAACCACTTTCCCCCCCCCCAATAATGCTTCCACACCATCATCCTGGCAGTTAATTTCAGCCTTTCATGGACAAACAGAAGACAAAACAAAACAAAAAAACAAATAAAAAATCAGTCTAAGCTACTGTATTGATTAGCTGGGGAGAATGGGTAGGGGGGTATTAACACTTGATTTTATTTAACATTTATCCGGTGGTTATTTTTACTGGAAATAGCCTGAATTAATACTCAGTGCATTTATCTAGAAAATGTTTCTGAATAAACTACTTTTAGAAAATAATTTAAGGGGACTATAAGCTCTTTTGTTTGCTTGTTTGTATATATTTTTATTTTGTTTTTAATCTTCACACAGTAAAATCTTTTGTTCTTCCAACAGCTTCTCTTTCTTTCTGCACTACCTTTGCTGCAGGCACCTAGTGATCCAATTGGTCTAATTATGTCCATGTCTTTCCACTCAGCAATCTGGGATGGGCAGGAAGAAGGGCTGGAGAGGCCAGGTGTTGGTACAAAAAGGGAACAGAGCCAGGAACAGGAGATGGAGCCAAGAAGAGAAGCACTATCTTAAGAGATACTTGATTAACCTTGCTGTCTGGTGTATTTCATATTCCTTCATTCTGTATTCCCACAAATATTTAATAAAGCATATAGTAGTTGGTTATAGTTTTGGAATTGGATTTATATTACTTGAAATGAAACACATTGCTAAGTTTGACCTCAAGGCAGAGACTCCGTGACAGCAGAGAATGCCCAAGGGACCTCATCACATTTTGGGTTACAGGTTTTTTCATATATAGCGTACAATCAGAGGTCTCATTAGCCTCCTATCTCTGTTTGGCTAATGGTGTGTATTTATGTTTTATATTTCAGTGCTCATATCAGGCAAACACAGGAATCCACTCCTCCCTGAGAGTGGAGATTTACACCATGGTGTTTTTTAATTCTAGGATATATTTATTTTTTTCACATGCTTAAAGCTTCTTAAGTACTTGCAATATTTATATTATGATATAGATTCAACAAATGAAAATTGTGTCAGATACTGTGGGTTCCTTCTGAATCTGGACCTAATACACTTTTCATGTAACACACTATATCTATAAAAGCAAATCTTTTTATAAATGAGACAGATTAACACAGATTTTTCCCTTCAAATATACACTGAGGTCAGCCTTTTATTTTTCTATGAATTGTCACCAGGAATATGAATTTAATTATAATCATCAAACACTTATATCACTACTACATGGAAAAAGTGAAATGTAACTCCTTTAGCCTGTTATCTCTATAAAAACATGTTGAAACAAATTGTTTTATATTTGTGAAAAACCAAGTACATGCTCATTATTAATCAGCAGTAATTATACACAGACCTGAGATTATACTTTACTGTAATGCTTTGACTAGAACTTTTATTAATATGGTAGTCAATCTGTATGAACAGTAATCTTTGTATGAGCATCTCTGTGCTCCAGTTATTAGGTAAATTAACTGACTTTTAAAAGCAATTATATATATTTTACACACATATAATATTATTGCGAAAGGAATCAAGCTACCATGAAGGAATTGAAAAACGAACGTTGGCTAGAGCGAAGAAAATGGTGAAATAGTGTAGAAAAAGGGTTTGACACTGTAGGTAGATAGGTGCCAATCTTTATAGGAACTTACAAGAGATGCTAAGGCTTTCCTTCTTTATTATTAGAGATTTGGAAAACCTTTGGAGGATTATAAAGCTAGAGTAAGATACGATGAGATTTGAATTCCTAACATAGAATTTGGAGTCAGTGTGAAGAATGAATTGTAGGACATATTTAAAATAGGTTAAGAGAAAAGGCCATCACAAGACCAGAGATGATGCTAGTTTAGGTCAGGGTTGTCACCCTACTAGTGGGGGGGAAATATATATCCCTTCACATGCTCACGGTTGCAGATAAACACGAGTTCACGTTTAAATTGGTTGAATCATTAATGATAATGTACTGGCCTATAATTTATGCCTAGAAGTATGATGGGATTTTGACAAAGACAATAAGCAGACCTCAAGGTACAACTTCTGAAATGTTTGTCACCAGTTTCCTTAATGTTTTATCCTAGGTAAGTATACAGTGTGCTCCCAGAGTGAATATGTGGGTTTCTGTTGGGGTTAATACAACAATTCAATAATATCAAGGACACACTGATATTCTTTGATTATTTCAACTCTGTAGTTCTGTCCAAACTTCCTGTATCAAATTTCTAATGTGATGCTCTCAGTTTTCAGTAACAATAAAGTCCTATTTCATTTCTCATCTGACTACTGACACTTGTTTCATAGCTCCTCAAACCATAATGGACAAGGGGTGAATAGCACCCTAAATTCCTAACACTAAGAGTTCACATGTGCTACATTTAATGTAGTGGGCATCTTAATACCAGAGGTATTAATACCAGGTGTTGCACCTGGAAATTCATACTATGCTGCATTGCTAATCTACTAAAATTTGCTGGAAATTTTGTGAAGATTAATTTATAAATATTACTTCACTAACTAATGAAGAAAAATAGTTTTGAGGATATATTTTTTAAGGTTTAGCAAACTATACTTTATGATGAATAACGTGTTATTTTCCCCCACAACTTGTGCAAAGACATGCTTAACATTTACATTTTAATATCTTTAGTTTGGGTCCTAAATAGTATCATCCCAGCATGGAATTGTTGTAACAGGCACAGGTAAATGCACTGGCTGTAGAGATTGAGTCAGCTGCTATTCAGAAGCTATTGAAATTCAAGACAAAATGCATTCATGTATTGGCAGGAAATCAGCTGAAGGACTTTTTCCTCATTTTCAAAATTCATATTTTTCCTCTGATAAATATAGATCACATATATTATTATAGCCTGCCCAAAAATCATTTCCTTGCAAATATTTATGCAGTATTTTTTGGTTAGGTTAATGATGAATGTCTTGGAATGCTACCGTTAACAGAAGAAGCAGTATCATAACTCACCTCCAGTAGACATATATAGCAAAAGTAGTTTTGATAAGTAAGATCACACACTTTATAGAGTTGGAGAAAAATAAACTTCTGGTTCAGATGGATATAAATAAAGAATTAGGAATTAGGATTTAAATCACCTAAAATGCCCACTAATACTATTTCAAAAAACAAAGGGAAGATTATTTTATAAGTACTGACACTCAAAAGAACTTTTTCTTTGTGTATTTTGCTGTTGAATGCCACTAAACAGCATCTCCTCACTTGAGTCACTAACCTTTTTTACAAATCAAATCAGTAGCAACACAACTTTGAAAGTTATATTATGCTTTGGAGAACTACACAGCATTTGGTCCATATATCCTACTGTTGAGTTCCTACCTAGAGCATAAACATTGTCTTTATAGGTCACAAAGTGTAATGACTCATATATGCCTGCATTTATTGCCTGACAAGCAACTTTTACTTGAAGTAATTTCTAAAGTTAGTCAAATACAATGGAATGGATGGTACTTGCTATTATCTAATAAATCCATCTATTATTTTATAGATATATCTGCTTATTTAGTATTATAATGAAACTAAAAAAATCCCACATTTAGCAATTTTACAAGTGAATACCATAGAGAGTCTGAGAAGCAAAGACAGTAAAATAAGTCATTCGGGGTAACAGAATTGCAGTAAGAAAGTCACTGCAGTCTTAAGAAAAACAAAAAATTATTTTGTTGTATATTATGAAAAAAATGCTAAGTTGTGGCAAAATAAAACCGATGGAAAGAGACTGAACTCTAGGGTAATTTGTTTTGAGGTAAAATTAATGTTCAATTATTCTGTGTATTGGAAAAAGGGGGCAAATATAGTCAGTAGATATATCTTTCTTAACTATTTCTCACTAGGGAGACAACAAATGTTCACAAAATTTCCATATCTCAAAGTTTCAAGTTACTCTGAATTACCCAAGTCACGATCCAAGTCTGGATTACCCATTGTATAAAAAACAAATCATTGACATGATTAAAAACTCATTTACCTTGGTAATAAAAACTAGTGACAACTGTGAAATAAGAGAAATTTTACTGCAATCAATGTTAAAAGATGTGCTGAAAGAATGTTTCCTTTTATGTCCTGTGCAACCTTAAGTCTCTGGTCCTCATTTATTTCCATACCAATGAACTGCAAATAATGATGCGCCTTTCAAGGGATTATTGTGAGGCTCTAGCCGCAGGATGTATTTGGTACGTTTGGTAAATTGTGAAGCTCCGCTAAATGTTTAGAATGCTAATTTCACCACCAGTGGACTATACAATACAGACGAAGACATACAGGTACATAAAGGAAAACGATAAACTCATAGAAGAGCTTGGGAACAGGGAGACTTAGGAGGTAACAGGCCTAGTGGCAAAATTATTACTCCTCAAGCAACATTGAAATAAACCGATTAACCCTCACTGGGGATTTTTTTAGCATAGATCATACTAATTATTCTTCCAGAAAGCCTTTAGCACAGCCACATTTCTTTGTCCCTTCTAAATTATTTATTCCAAAAGGCTCTTTTATTAGGCCTCTCTCTGAAATAACTGAAAATAGAATCAACTCAGAATACCTTTCTTAATATAACGTAATTGTATGCAGTTCTATCACAGACAATGTTCTCAACATTTACTCGTCACAACATTTTGTGCATATTATTAAGTAACAAATGATATAGCTTGAACGAAACAAAATAGAAATGACTAGATATATATCATAATATTATTAATTATTGTCACAAAGGCAAACGCATTAAGAACTACACACATTCTTAAAACTAAGCCACTTGAGACAACATGGATAGATCTTGAGAATATCATGCTAAGCGGCAGCAGCCAGGCAGAATGGTGGTTCTCAAGGGGAAGGGGTGGGGGGCTGAAGAATAAAAGGGGTCCTAATATATGGTGACGGAGGATGATCTGACTGTGGGTGGTGGGCACACAATGCAGGCTATAGATGGTGTACCATAGAATTCTACACTCGAAACTATATGATCTTATTAACCAATGTCACCCCAATAAATTTAATAAAAATATCATAAAACATTTAAAAACTTAATTTTTAAAATTCTAGTCTAATATATTTATATTTTTACGATATATGTATAATGATGTAATTGCATCTTATTAAATTAAATTAGACATCCCTTACTGTTTTAGCAATTCATATAATTGCCTTATTTTGAAAATGCGCATAAGAATGCACAAATGACAAAAAATCTTTTTTATGTAAACAGAGTAATTAATACAGAAATCTCAAATTCTCTTAACAGTCAAAGTCAATATGCTCTTAAGTTTGAAAAATCCTGACTCACTGCCTTGAACAACTTGGGAAACATTAGGTAATCAGCCTTTAGTACGATAAATACACTCATAATGCATGTAAATGAGATTCAGGGAGGTATTACATAAGAAATGCTGCAGGATATGACACTGAGTTGCCCTTTCTTTCCATCTATGATAATAAAGAAGACAAATTATGACAATTTCATTTAAATAGGGGAAAAAAGATAATTTAATCTTAGCATAAGGAATAAAAATTGGTGTAGTTGATCACAACTGCAATCTATTCCATCTTTCCCTTGAGGAAAAATGCCATCCTTATATATGCTCATCAACATTGAATCAGAATAAAAGTGTACTTATTGGCTCTCCTCCCTCAGAACATGTGAAACTATTAGGCACGTGTCCAAATACCCAAGCAGTAGTCAATTAAAAATCATGCTCGTTGTCTATAAACTTTTAACCTTTAATATCTCAAAAGTGTCAAAATTACTATACAGTCACTGATGTTTTGGTCAGAGGCTGACTGCATATAGGATGGTGGTCTCATAAGTTTCTAATGGAGCTGAAAAATTTGTGTTACTTAGTGATATCATAGCCATCACAACATCATAGTGCAATGAGTTACATGTGTGTTTGTGGTGATGCTGGTGTAAACAAATCTAATATGCAGCCAGTCTCTTATACTCAAGATGAGTAAATAATTAGGGAAAAAATTATGAAGCTGTGTAATTTGACTCATACCACCAAATGGAATTTTATGGATTCTTTGGACTGGTGGATGCGATATGTTCTTGAACTTTAATTTGCACTGTCTTGACTCCTTTCTTAGAAGTCAAGTACAAATTCTGATTATAATGCTTCTTTTGGTGTATGCAGCGTTACAATACTCAGGTGAGTGACTTTAAGAGAATTTAATGCTTCTGTGCAATTTGTAGCCAAAGAAATGATACAACAAATAATTTTCCAGCAAATGGAACAGAAAACCCTGACACAGATACTATAACAGCTACCTTCAAAAACTTATCACATGGCTACTCTATATCTTATACATACAGGGTGGGGCAAAAGAAACTTACAGTTGTTTGTATGGAAAATAATACAATAATTAATAAATAATAATACAAGAATAAACCGTGTTTCATGTACTCACAACTGTAGGCCTACTTTTGCCCCACCCTGTACACCACAAAGTCCTGGAGGTCTATACTGATCATGCCTAAGGTGCTGTATCTTTAAGCTTTGGCTGAAGGATGATAAAAGTTGGAGGACAGTAAGGGGGCTGATAATTGAGACCAACATAATTCTTTGTCCCTGGTTAAATAGTCCTGAAGGAAAACCAAACCCAAAAACCTTAAGTGCCTTGCTCAAAGAACCACTGGCTCCTAAAGGATATGAACCAATTAAACAGCTTATAATACTAATAACTGGTTCAAAAAACATTCCTTTTAAAGTGTGACAACCTCAGCCTAATGCAACAAATTATCAGACTTACAATATTAGTGTTACAATCACCCAGTCCAGGCTCTAAAATCTTATGAATATCCTTTCTAATTCCACCATTTGGAGAAATAAGTAAGACTGTTCGATATGATATTCTTCCTTATGCAGTAATTCCATTAAATTTAACTCTGATCAAAAACAACAACAACAAAAACACACACAAGAAAACAAAACAACAACAAAACAGTGGGCCTTTACCAAGAGCTACATGCATCAAGAGTCACTGCTACAAGGATTTTAGGAAGTTGACCTCACTGTGTAATCAGACTTCCAGAACACATAAGAAATCTGAATTTAGTTTCAAAATTGGCATTCTGCCTTCCTGTGAGTTTTACTTTATCTAGATAAAGAAATCAGAAAATTAAATTCCATTAATTTATAATAAAGTACTTTATTAAAATTAAAGCATGCTATTTTAGGAGGTATTTAAATAATTAGAGATCATATGACAATTAATTTGAGAATAACAAATAATTAAAGGCCGACATACAAATATAATTTCCTGATAGTATAAAGATAAAAAAGGTATTTTATGTTAAGAACATTAATCAAGGTTACAAATTCTAAGACAAGGGAAAAAAGACATTTCAATTTCTGCATTTGTTAGTTTTTGATACCAGATCTTTTTTCATAAATTCCAATTTGAAGCATCTTAACAAAATTTTATGACAGCAGTCTTATTTTAAAAATGGTCAATTAAAAAAGTTCTTAAAATTACAGCAGCTTTAATTCTAAACAGAGAATCACCACTCAAACGTAAAATGCTTTTGGGAAGGGATATAAGTATTAAATATAACTCTTCTGATAATGCATAAATGCAATTAGATCAATATTTGGGATTACAAAAGAAGCGCTGAGTAGCTATGAAAATCTATAACTGGAGGGTTTATATTTATTTTTTGTAATGCTTTCAAGAAAAGGAACTAATACAAGCAAAGTACCCCAACTGGAGTTCAAACAAACGGCCATCCATTAAAGTTTTTCAAAGCATTTTAAACATCTTTTCTATGATCCTTGACAGCTGAGGGCAAACAAGGTTCTTTGTTAATTTATGACTAAGCTGATACCTATAAAGATCCTCCGAGATTACTGTAAGCTCCAACTAATGTCCATTTCCTTTATACTACATTTGGGCTTTCAAGAGTGATGTCCTCGTAGGTGGCTATCAGTCTCCCAGACTCATTTACCTGAATACATAAAATGAAAAGTGACGAGCTTTTGGGGTGGACTTCCTATTTGGCACATTAAAGCTAATTTATCATAGATTAATATGACCTTAACAATATCACCTTCTCTCACTTCATTTTACTTTTTCAAGTATGAAAAAAGACCTTCATGGATAAAAACAAGCAGAAATGGGTTACATGTTACAAAATAGTTTTTGTATTGCCAAGTTTTATGCTATTCTATGCACACATCAAGTCCTTAGGAAGTTGAAATCATGCACAGTCATAATGAGGTTCTAATGTTAGTTTGACGAAGTAGTAGTCTTCATCATTTTACTTAAAGAAAAGAATAATGTTCTTATTCAAGTAAAAGTAAATTTTACTTGAAATATCAATATAGGCCAGAAAATAAATTCACCCTTTGGTATGCACATAAAATGTAGGTGAGAGCACCGACCGCAGTTCTATTTCTTTACAAAAAAGTGTACGTTAAAAAGAAACTACGTAATACTATGATATACAACATTTGTTTAATATGTAGTTAAATGATTTTTGACATAAAAATGACTATTAAAGAACATATAAAAACATAGAAATAGGTACTGTATTTACATAGACTCATAGATGTTCCAGCAGCCTTGGAGACATATGCCATTTGGCCTTTTTCCGCATATACCTGTAAGGAGGCTTGCCTACAAGCCTCTGGAAATGCACGGAGCACCCTTATTATGAAAGGACATGGGGGTCATGGCAGTCGGATACATTTATCATGACTTTGGACCTGCTTACATCTAACTTCAGAAAATGTTATTAATACTCAAAAATAGGAATCTAAAAATAAATCTCTTCAATTGGATTAATAGTTCATTATTCTTAAATAAGCACTTCTTAGTAGACAAAATGTGGCTTAACAATTTTGAATTTGCAATCATAAAATTAGCCAAATTAAAGGTTGTGCTACCCAACCCTTTTTATTTAAATAGCAAGGAACTATAAAACCATGCCTATAATAATATTTCAACTTACTTCAAATTTCTTTCTGTGGGCACATAACCAAAAACTTTTAAGCTGCTTTCACATAAATTTTAAAGAAATAAGGTAAAATTAGTCTACATCTGTCTATAACTATAATTCTTAAAATATTTTATTATAGGCATTTTAATTCTATATATACAGATATAAATAAATATATATGTATATATAATTTTTAACTTGTTTAAAAATCCTGCATCCTCTAGGTTAAGGAGAGCAGCTGGTTTGACAGTTGCTACATTAATGGTGGGAAGAACAGAATTGTGGCCAAGAACACAAGGGCAAACCCTATTTGCATGAAAAGCCTCACATGAGCTGTATATAAATCATTCCAGCATAGTACTTTTTAATCTACGATCATAAATATAAGTTATGCTCAAAGACTCTGTGAATTTAAAAATAGCAGCCTTACTATCTTGACCTTAAAAACATGACTCAAATGTTAATGTGGGAGAAAAAAATTCTACTTACTAAAGATTCAGAGTTAGATTAGACTTTGTTTGGTTGGGATGATGCTAAGTTCTGTAACAGACTTAATTATAGAGGGTTGCACTCCTTTGAGAGCTGGGAACAAAGTGATGTCACTCTATGGTAGTTCTAGGAACAGGAGGCTGAGTCTTTCTCTCTGATAGAGCTAAGTGCAGAGTATTGGGAAGACAGACTGCTGTTAATAGGAATGTTTCCCATATGAGGCGACATTCAAAATGAGGCCTGAAGGATAAGTAGGAAGAATCAGGGAAAGTCATTTCAAGCAGTAGGAATGGTTTCAATACAAATGGAAAATAAAATTATTCTAAGTCATATATCATTTTTAATTCATTTATTCAAAAAATATATATTGAACACCAATTTGACTTCAGATCTACATATATTAAAAAATCATCAGCCCGGCCAGGCCTGGCTCAGTGGTTGAGTATCAACCTAGGATCCAGGAGATCGAGGTTCGATTCCCAGTCAGGGCACATGCTCGTATTACAAGCTCGATCCCCAGCAGGGGGCAGCCCATCAATGACTCTCATCATTGATGTTTCTCTCTCTCTCCCTTCCTCTCTGTGAAATCAATAAAGATATATTTTTAAAAAATCATCAGAATTTTGGTTCACTATTTTATTTAAGCTATTTTGAGGCTCATATGCCAAAAAAAACACACACAACACTTTCCTGATTCTTACTCCCCTTCACATTAATAATAGAGACTTTCTCTTTCATGGCAATTCATTTTTATGACCACAGATTAAATATTTTATAACTGTATATTAAAAGAGTAAATATATTACCTAAAATGCATTGCAAGTGAAATAAATATTCCTCCTAAATAATCGATATAAAATGTCTATTTATTACTGATAAAGTTGTTTTAAAAATGTCCCTGTGCAGTTGAGAGCTGAAAATAGGAAATCATCTAAGGACTCAAACATTTACCCCATAAATACTGTGGTCAATATATATACTAGTCACATAAGACAGACAATAGCAAAAAGCCTAAGAAAGCACTTTTTATGAAGCAGCAAGTCCTTTTTTTAAATCAAAACAATACTATGGTGACTAAAAATTTAAATAATATTTTATATTATATTATATATAATATAATAATTATATAACATTGTTATATTATTACATGTTATATTATAATTATATACAAGTGATTTTCAACCTTTTTCATCCCCTGGCCCTCATAAACTAATCACTAAAATTCTGAGGCACACCAAGAAATATATGTTTTGCTGATCTGACCAAAATCATACCAATAGGTATAATTTTGATTCATTCACACCAGTGGCTATTGTGTTGGCTGTTGTCATATTTTTTTCATTTGACAATCTAAGGGAAAAGAGGTTAGTCCCCCTGACTAAATAGCCAGGTATTGCACATTTTAAAATCTGCAGCCCAGCACTGTGCCATGGCACGCCGGTTGAACATCGCTGTTATATAATAGGACCTGAGAATTCAGCAAGGGGCAGCAATAAAATGTGCCAAAGGGGCAAGGGCCAGAACCAGCATGGGGACTGTGTCAGATGGAAATACTTGTTATTCACTCCTCAGGTTTCCAAGCCAAGGAATGTTTATTTCGGTGAAAATCCAGGCCTCTTTTCCTACCCATTAATTCAGTCTGCTCCAGCAAAGGAAACTTAACCAACAGTGTTTGGGGAGAAACCCAGGCCTGAAGGGCTAAGCCTCCTCTGGGTTCCCTTCTCCATCCAGCCTGCCTGCACGGAGGGGGCCTTCCAGTCTGCTGAGAACCCTGAAGTTGTGTTGGTTAATTTTACTCTAATGTGACTATTAGGAAACAGCTTATTACAATTACCTGCCATCCTCTTACCTTGTATCAGTAATTAATTACAAAATCTGACACTTGATTTCACCTGTTTGATTCCTGAAGCTCTAGCAACAACTTTTGCATCATTACTGGCTTTGTAATGGACAAGATATTGAAGCTCAATCTGTCTCAATTTATTCATCAGTAAAATGAAGATAAGGTTTTGAAGATTAAGTTAATATTACAAATATGATAAGTGCTTAGCCATATTTGACATGTAGTGAGTCATTGTGTGTTAAACGCCATTAAGTAAATGAAAATTATTAATCCCTTTACTATTCAAGTAGTGAGATTAGCAAGGAATATAGGGTTTATCTCATTCAGCTCTGTTGAACAGAGAGAAATTTGGAGTTTATTAAAAGCACAAACTGAAGGTACACTGTGTATAATGTAGATTACATCAAAAGAAGAGTCAGGTGCAGCCTAACTTTATCTGAGCTGCCTTACAAGGGAAACCCAGTAGAGGAACAGCAAGATAAAAAGGGGCTGTGTCCCTGGTGTTAGAGGATAGGAGAGGTCCTCATCTCTCCCTGCTGCTAGTGGGGGTGAATGTCTCGCAATATCCCAAGAAAAAGAATTTTCTGAGACTCTCACAGGAGGATGAGACACAGCAGAAAGCTGTATTTCTGTGGAATTAAAACCCTGAGTTTCCAAAGTCCCATTTCCCTTTGCCTCACCAGAGAAGTGTAGCTAGGGTTTCAGTAGAGGTAAAGTCAGAGCCAGTGTCCAGAGTTTCCTTTCCACATTGGAGCAGTGTCCAGCACAGCACTGGACTAGCCTCAGTTGTGTTTCTCTGCCACGGCCCATTAGTCCACTGTGTGCGGGGTCCAAATGGCCTTGGGCCAATTGGTCCATGCAAGGAAACAGGAGCAAAGGAGCCTGGGAGCCGAAAATCCAGTTCAGTAAGAGAGCAAACTCCTTTGTTCTAGGAGATTATGTATTCCCAAATTTTTGCACCCTTGCAGTGGCCATGCCCATTCTGGACAATGAATTCTGTTCCCAGGTGTGACTGAAAGACAAGTACCTTCCCTCAGTCATCACATCTTTACTGGGCATGTGTCCATCTTCCCTTTGTTGGACCCCTTCCCTGTGTTTTGCAGGGAATAGACCAGTTGTTCACTGGGCAGTAGAAAGTTGCAGCTTCCCAGTGAAACAACATGCCTATAATGCCCGGCCTTCCCTTTGGGCATTTCCTATTATTAATAACTAGTTAATCACAAAGGTATCATTGGGACACATGGAGCTTAGGCAGTTTACAAGCCTGTACCACCACCACCTACTTACAAAACTTTAAGTGAAAACTGGGCATTTTATTTACAGCATTTTAAATGGTCATTTTACATATGAGGCTAATCCAATTAACACAATGAAATTAATTGGAACTGGGTTGCTATAAGGAACACAGGAGATTTCACTGGCTTAATAGAAGTTGTCCCGCAGCAGATGGCAAGGATTCATGTTATAGATCTATAATGCAGTAGTGAAATATGATAAAAATTTCCTGTTTTCCCTCAAAAGTCAGAAAAGGTCCTGGAAAAGTCATATAAGAAATTATAAGAATTTGCTATGCTAAAATATGTTTTTCTAAAATGTATATGTTGAAGCACTAACTCCTAGTACCACAGTATGTGGCTGTATTTGGGGAGAGAAAGTCCTTAAAGAGGTGACTGATTTAAAATGAGGTCATTGTGCAGTTCCTAATCCAGTATGACAGGTGTCCTTAGAAGAGAAAATCAGGAAACAGACACAAACCGGGATGACCATAGGAAGATGGTCATCTACTATGCACAAGCCAAGGACAGGGGCCTTAGCAGAAACCAGCCCTGCTGACACCTGGACTTGTAGCTCCTAGAACTGTGAGAAAATATGTTTCTGCTGTGCAGGCCACCCAGGCTATGGTACCATTTTATGGAAGCCCTAGCAAATTAACACAGAGATAATTAAAACTGACTTGTATTAACTACTTTTGCCACTCTTAGGAAAGTCTGATAAGAGGATAACTCAGCATGGAGATAAGCCCTTAGGAGAGAGATGAGTTTGATGAGAGTAATGGTAAGGAAGGCCATCTCTGGAGGTAGCATCACTTACTCACAGCAGCCCAGTAACATGGCACATTGCTGAGCCGAGAAGTCAGCCGCTGCTGCATCTCACAGTGAAACAATTCTAAGCCCTGCCTCTCAAGATGGGGCCTTAGCAGGAGGCCAGGCTGTGCCTCGGGTCTTCTTCCAGCACCTGCCTTTATGGGTCCTCAGGGGAACAATAAAAACCAGCCTGGGTAAATATCTGATATGGATTGCTGCTTCACACCACGGCCCTTTGAAAATTATTTCTAGTTACTAATTACAAAATTAGGAGGTGTGGGGTTGTGAATGGAATCCAAATCGTGTAAGTCTTCATACTTAAGTTTTTCATCTATTAAGACGATTGGTGTTTTTGTAAGGCAATCCTCTCTGGATTTCTTGGTGTTCCTCCTTGGTCTACACTCCTAAGCAACGGAAATTTGCATGTTATAATAGAGAGTGTCTCTCTTTTCCCACAGTGCAGTCTGATCTCTGCCTTCTAAAGGTGGTGGATAGATGGAGCCTTTTTTCTCCTTTCACCAGAGACGTGGGATCCTTTTCAAAGGGTAGATAAAGCCCTTCTTATCTCTCCAGGAGACGAAGTTTACATCCCTGGTTATAGAATTTCTCCACCTCCCCCCAGAGAAGATCTGTTTACACAGAATAAAAGATAAGCTCTTTTTCTTAACTCCAGAAGGGAGGAGCAGATTTGTCAGAACCTACAGAAGCTTCAGGATTCATAATTTTGGAGTTTGACTCCTGAGGCGCAGTCCACGCGGTACACTCACGGTACGTTTGCCTTTACTGCATAGTCCCAGGAGGAATCAGGGTGTGGGGCACAGCAGGGGCGCGGGGTTCTGCGAGTAAATAGGGAGGTTTTCCTTTCTTCTCTTGTCTCTGATCAGTATCTGGTGTGTCTGCTAATATATTCATGTGTGTGTATGCGTATTAGTATACCTCTCCATCTATCTATCACCTATCTATCTATCTATCTGTCTGTCTGTCTGTCTGTCTATCTGTCTATCATCTATCAGTCATTATCTATCTATCCTTCTACCTATAACAGTTAGGGTAACATCTCAAACTCTTCACAGTTTTATGACTTGAAAGGTATTTATTCAAATGAATATGACTAAGAGCCAATATGCAAGAAGTGTTTTGGATTTTTCTTTTTTGAGCATTGTGGTGGAGGAAATAAAAACAAAAATATAAACAGATAAAAAAATATCACAAGCCAAGTCTGCAGCCCCTCAAAACATTCCTTAGGCCAACAAACCTACATCAATATAATTCTCATTTTAAAGCCCTTCAGCCTCTAAAAAGGACATCTGTTTTATTGCCAACTTCGCATGTGGACAGAGATTATAATGGGTAAAAATAAACCTTCCAGAAAGAGGGATCCAAAGGCCATAGAGGACAATGAAAAAGGGAACTCCTGCCAGAGAGCAAATCCATCCACTAGCAGATGGTCTACGAGGACTTAACTGTACCTGGCAGTGCAAAGAGCCCTTATACCTTCCCAGACCAACAACTGCCTCGTGTTTCCCACTCTCCCTTTGTCTGAATGTGGGTTGTAACGGGTTACTCATTACCTCAATACAACCGTATACTGAACATGTTAGGGACGCATAACTAGAATTTCCATTTACAGGTGTAAAGCAAATTTTTCCACCTACAGCAATACTTGAATAGAAAATGTTAACACAGACTGCTATGTCTTATCACAGCCATTATAACCAACAAAAGCTATTAAAAATGAAATGGTCTTTGATTGACCCTGCTAAGCTGGAACCTCACTGGCCTGACCAATGAACAAGGGCTCTTGTTTTAATCATTTGTATGCAGACTCCTAAACTTATTCCTTCCTAATTAGAGAACACCTTTTCAAACTCATTAGCATAACTAAGAAGAAATAACACAGCTTACTTTTCACCCTTTCCAGCAGTTAGACACTCTAATTTGCCCCCGTAGTAAACCACTACGAATTTTTTCACTGGTGTGTCTCCTTGCCTGGCAAGTTAAAATCAGTTTGCTCTTGTTTTTTATTGTGTGTTTTAAAAAATCACTGAAGATTGTTATACAGAGGTGAGAGCGCAACAAAGAGCTGTAAATGGACCTGATACACGGGACTGCATATCACATAGAGATTTTGAAGGTTGAGTTGAATGGCATAACCATTTGGGGCTTTAGGATTGTTTTTCCCCCTAGGAGAGAGGCTGAATGCATGCAATAGAAATATGAGTGGTATGTCATTGTAGTTAAAAGTTTCAAAACCCACAGCTTGGGGCAGAAACTTAGTATTATGTTCACTTTTTTGATATAATTAGACTGTCAGATATTTTGCTATCCATGTAGCATTTATTTTTAAACTCACTGGTAGATATGGCTATGCAAAAAAAAAAAATCTGACCGATTGGAATTATGTAGAAGTACATGCAGCTTCCAGGAACATTCTTTTTTTTTTTTTTTTTTTTTTAATATATCTTTATTGATTTCAGAGAGAGGGAGGGAGAGAGAGAGAGACAGAAACACCAATGATGAGAGAGTCATTGGGGATCGAGCCTGCAACCCGGGCATGTGCCCTGACCAGGAACCGAACCCCGATCGCCTGGATCCTAGGTTGACGCTCAACTGCTAAGCCACGCCTGGCTGGGCCAGGAACATTCTTTAAATGATAGCATGTCTTTTTTCCCCTTCTCCTTGTACGCACTTTACATGTGGGAACATGAAGCCTTAAGTAGTTTAAGTATCATTGCCACGGTCATGTAACGATTAGGTAATAAAGTAAGCTTTTGCACCCAAGCAGTCTATTCCAGAGAATTAATTATTCATTGCAGTCCCTAGAGAGATTCTTCACTTTTTTGAGTTCACTCTATAATGACGGACTGCACACATAATCAAGGGACTCATTCAGTTTGTAGTAATTCCAGTATGCTCTAGATACAGACATTTTTAGGCAACCATTCTCCCTATCGAAGCTGTAACATACATGAAATCAGGGTACAGACCATAGTATCTTAGATCAGAACCAAGGCAGAGTCAATGAAAGTTCACAGAGCAACCTCAGCCGTAAATGGCACCACCTTGACGGAATTAGTGTGGACCCAGCCATGTGAAGACCGAGGCAACTTGGTAATTCATCACTTACATCAAGGGCTTCATATCACCTATGAATTTTCCAACTACGGTAGTATCACTAGATTTTAAGTGCTAGTATAAAATAAGTAAAGAAAGTAGGAAATACGTTTCAGTGAAAAGATATTATGTTGGGACTTAGGGACCTACCATTGCTCTGATTCTTAATGAGTCAATAATTAGAGGGGTACCCTAGGTGCATCATCTACCTCACCCAGCCTCAGATTTTGTAAATGGCCATTAAATGATAATGTTTGTATAATTAAATATAATACAGCATTAAGCTATATTATGCTAAGTACTGCGCTTATACAGTAATAACACCAACTTGACATGTTTCAAAGTCCTTCTGGTAGGTAAATGCCAAGATGTGAGGAAGAAGATTAAGACCAATTGTAGTACTTTTTAAGAACCATAATCATAAAATCAATTTTTATCACTCATCTTTACATGCAATATCCAAGCTACACTAGCAAATATTAGGAAAGGCTAAGTTATTAGCTTTTGGAATTATAAATATATTTAGAATTTTTTGTATTTTATATATAAAACATATATATTTATATGTATAGACATAAATCACGCATGTGTATATCTTTTGTAAAACAATGGCTTTTGAGGACTGGCTCTCTTAATCTCTCATTTTGAATTGAGAAAATTCAAACTGGTGGCACAGAGAAGCTCACCTATATAGATTATGGTAGAATTCGGACTAAAATAAGAATCACTGATTCACACTCTACCTTTTATATACTACACTCCAATATTCATTTTAGTAATATAAAAATATAAACTTGTGTTTCTATCTCCAAGTATATTTCATCCTTCTAATCAAGCACCCTGCCTTATTTGCCTTTTTTATTTGTTTTATTAGCTAAAATATATAGAAGCAGCATCATAGAAGGACATTAATGTGTAAAAAAAGTATTGTTACTTACTTGCCTAAATTATGTGTTTGATTAAAACTGCTATAACAGCCATGCCTTTCTAACCAGTAAAATGAGTCTCATGCATCAAGGTAATGACTAGACCTTTAACATGATATATTGCACAGTACAATACCTGTAGAAATGAGCTAGGAAGGCATAATTACAAAGGAAGTGTGGGTTTGAGGAAACAACTTTGCAATTAGAGGCATGTCAGTATTTCTATGTTAGCCCTGTGCATTCTTAGTAACCAATATGGTGTTTTAACAATTATAAGATATTACAAACTGTTAAATGTGAAAATGAGTGTTTATCCATGAGGAATATTTTAAAGTTAAATACCTTGCATCACTTTATATTTATGTATCAATAACATATAACAATCATCTGCTTATAAGCTAATAGCAATTTATTTTCTAAGGCTAGTTTATGTGCCTTGCTAGCTTCATTGTTTTCATCTCCTCAGTAACCTGATTCTATAGCACTGGGAATCAATGCTGGAAAAAAAAAAATTAAAACACTTTTAAAAGTAAGCAAGGCTCACCAGAATTTTTACAATATTAATTCAGCCTTCTAAAAATATGTAGTGGACACTTCTTTCTGAAACCTCAAAAGGTCTCACACATTACAACCCAGAAGCAGAGGACTGGTCTCCAACCCAAACTCTATCCAGCCAATGGTGAGAACTCAGCGGAAAAATCCAAACAACTCAAATTCTAATTAGTGGTACCGGTATAGAGAAAATAGTAAGCAGAGTGGGAAATAAAATGTTTTTTAAAAATAAATTTAGTTACATGTTATTTAATAGTGACAGAAGGGAGTCAACTGTGATAAACAGACTGACTTAATGAATCTTAAGTCCTCAAAGAAGAGCAAAGCCAAGCAACACTGTAATAACACTTCTTTATATTTATAGTGTAGTTGCGAATCACAAGATGTTTTCATAAACATGATCTCTTTTTTTAATTTTAATCTTTACAAATCCCTATTTGTTTGTAAAGTCAAGGGTTCACTTTCCTATTATTCAGATGAGAAAATAAACCATTAGGAAGTTGTCTAATTAATACATAGCTGAAGTGCAATGGTAAATGAGAGTCATCATTCAACACTAGGTCTTCTCAGTCCCTTCATCTTCCCACCCCCCTGATTTGTAATCATCGACATAAAAATGCCACCTATATGATATTAAAGGTAAATTGATTAATTGTAATTTTCTGAGCTACCAGTTATAATGTTTGCAATTTTTGTACCTGGCAATTTGTTTAAAGCTGAGGCTCCCCAAAATATATTATTCTTTCCACTAAGCAGTAATGAAATTCTTTTAAAAGTAAAATGTTATGCAACAACAGTGATCCAATGAGCATATTTAAAAGATATTCAGAACAAAGCCTCCAAGATTAGAGAGACTGATAGCAGCAAGTGTGTGGTAATACAGAAAAATATCATACCTGCTTATTGTGTGTTGATTATGCAACAAATAACCTTTTGAAAAGTACATTCAGAAGAAGCAATATGCAATAGAGTTGAAAGGATCTCTACACATAATAAATTTTTAACAAGCATATGAGCATAGGCCTTGAGAAAATAAAGCAACAAATTCACACAAACTCATACTGGGAAGGAAAGTGGCAAACATAGAAGCAAGTAAATCAGGTTAAATGCTATTATTTTATTCATACCTGGCTATGGACATGTACCTAATCCTAAGTAATGAAAAAATTAGAAACTCTGCTTCAATTCTGTTCCTGTTTTAGTGACTACCGCTGGGGGGGGGGGGGGGATTCACCTAGATCTCAGGAGACTTCATATCAGTGCAAACACATTATATACAAGAACCTACTGATAAGTCCCCTTGAATGAGACTCTGACATCTTAAATTCAAAAATTACAATTTGAGCTAATTATGCATGCTATCGCTCCATAATGTCTTCTCTTAGGGTTATATATTTTATTGACAGTCACCATTATAGTTTTTCCTAAACTACAGCCCTGTGGCTCTCTTATTAGTCACAGCCCAGGAATCACCGAATCCTAACTTCAACAGTTCAGAATTCACTTAATTTTCTCCATCCAGCTCTCATTATTTCGGTCACAACCATTACCGCATCCTGTCTGAGTTACTAACGTATCCTCTAAGCTTCTGTTCCTTTCTGATTCTGCACAGGAAGGGCTTCTCTGGGTCCCCGAGCGGATCTGAACACGGTCTAAATCAGAACCTTTGCTGCCTTCCCTCCGGGACCTCTGCCTGAGCGACGTACTTCATGAACCTTCCTGTCTGGACCCAGCCTTCCCCGGCCCCCTCCCACGTCCCAGTGGCCCCTCGGCCCGCCCGCCGGCTGCCTCTGCTCCACAGGGGCCTCCGCTCTCCCATTCCTCCTCCTGTGCCTCCCCTCCTTCCCCTTGGTCCAGTGCACGCCCTTTCTTAGCGAGGCCTTCCTTTGCTCTGCTGAGACCCGGCTTCGTTCTCAATTACCTCTTCACACAGGGCACGCTTTATATTTTCCACTATTCATATTTGATGGAAGTTGCCTACGCCCTTCTCTGTCTCTCCACAGATTGTGAGTTTTTGGATGGCACATGCTCTGTCATCTCCTCAAAATCTACCAATTTCAATGTTTATATTTGGTTTCCATAAAATTTGAAATGCAAAACCTTGTTATTGCTATCAGCAGTCATGTAACTAAGCAGAACAGTGTGTTTAATAAGAGGAGAAAACAAAATACTGAACTTCATTTATAAAAAAATTACTTAAGATAATTTTAAAATGTATGAAATGTTAATATAGTATAAATCTTTCTCAATTAAAGATTGATTGTAATTGCAGTGACTATATATTACTGCTAGTTATACTACTTCAAGGTAAGAATTATCAGCTCTGTTTTATAGATGATAAACTGAGGCTTATTTAAGTCATTTGCTCAAATCATATGATTAGCAAATGGTAAGAGACAGGCTTCACTCCTTCATCTATCTGACAGTCCACGAATCCAGAGATCACCTTGGTCAACTTCACCATGTTATTTCAAACCACAAGCCATCCTAAGGGTACACTGGTCAGCACAATCTGAACAAAAGATTAGTCTATGTCACTACATTTAATAATTATTTCCCCCAGAGGACAATTTTAAAATACATAAGTTACAGTGTTCCAATCAGTGTAACACATTCACTTATATTATTGGAAGAGTGTGCTTAGTTTTAAACTTACATATGTGTGACCCAACATTTCTGTTGGTATATGTTAGAAATCCAGACAAGAGAGCTTACATTTAGGTTACCCTTTAATATGATGGGCCTTGTTCCTATACGGCCTCCCGGGAAAATCATAGCTTGAGAGGAGAGGTTTATGTGAATTTTCAGTCTGTGGGTGAGCACCAGATCTCTCTCTCTGTTGAAGTGACAGCTAGGTTACATGAAGAGGGTAATGATTTAATTCTGTATTTCAACATTTTCTAAATCACAGCGTTTTTATTTTCTTTCCTAAATAGGTAGGTTATTGCTTTTAATTCAAAATGTCTTCTTTCATTCACAGCACATCGACCCTGCAAAATTTCCATCATCTTTTCAAGCAAATATCAGAATTCCCTGATGAGTGTTTTCTAATATTTATTGTGCATAAAATCCACTGGCTTCCACCATTCCAACCCGCATAGGAATAAAAACACATTTCTTGCTATGTTGTTAAGTGAAATATTGATCATCACATTCATATAATATTCTTATAAAAACATGTACCTAACTCAGCCTGGGTCCATATGGTATAGCCAATTGAATCAGAATTCAAAGTTCTATTATAGTTCAGAAATGTGTGCGTATTTTTTCAGTCTTTTATAGGACTACCGACAGTTAATCATTAGGGTGAACCATTACTATTAGTATATAATACCAAAACAATGTGAGTCATATTTTACAAATATCTATGTGTTTAATAAATATGATACTTATTAAAAATTAATGTTGATCTGTACCTTGGTTATTTTATCTTCATAGAAAGTTATTCTCAATAGGATTATAGCACATACAAATGATTTGGAGAATAAAAAAGCTACCTCAAAATATAAGCTAAAATCTACATTTTCTGTACCAGAGTAGTGACTTAATTATGGCTTACATTGTCTATAAGTATCTTTACTATTTGGAAAGTTTTCCCTTTTTTTATATAACCTTAACAACCATCATTAAGGAGGACTTGTGTGCATTGTTACACTCATTATTGAGAAGGGAAAGGGGCATAGTTAAGTGAGGGAATAGTCATGTTCTAAAAAGATGCCTAATGTTGAAGACAACAAACCCATGCCTACTTTTGGTTGATAAGGCTCTAAATAAGCAATCTTCTTTATTTAAATCCCTTCTATTTTTAAGAAAATGTTTCTTTGTGCCCAAGTCCAGATTCTCCACGTGCGTTTTATACTCCTATTTTGTTTTTTCTTTTGTAAGAATTTTGCTCCATCTATAATCTGCCATTTATTGTATTTTTAATATTCCCCTCCCTCTTTTCATTAAAATATTAAAATGCTTAGTAGTCCTCTATCATCAATATAATTCTCCTTCAAGTCTACATCCTTACAGATATCAACCATAATCATAATTCTAGCTCTTGTCTTATATTAACAGTAATTCTTCTAGAAAGACAAGTACTTCATTGCCCCTGCTGTTTTTGAATATCTCATTCAATACTTTATCTGCTTACTTCTATTACTTGTAGCTAGTTAGTAGTTCCACACTGAGAAAACTTTGAGACTAGAGATACAGATTTGAAAATCATCAGAATATAAATAATTTTGGAGCTATGTGAGGGCACAATGTTTCCCAGGGATTATGAGTGTCATGAAAAGCCCAGGGGAGAAAAGCTGAACTCAAAGTGCACTGGAGATTAAGAACAAAGACAGAGAATTTAAGCTTTGCTAGAAAATATACAAGGAAACTAGAACAGAGTGCTAGAAAGAATACTGAGAAATCACAGTTACAAGAGAAAAGATTGGCCAAGTTCTAAAATGCCACTCAAAGGGGAAATAAGATTGTCTACACCAGCATGAAGGTCATAGTGAGCTTGTTGGCAGAGGACTCAGTGGGATAATAGAGGTAGAAATGACATAAATAGGTAGTGAGGATACAGACACTATATTTTCATATTTCAAGTTCATGGAATCTGGCTGTGATGAAAAGTTACAGAATGATAGCTATGGCACGCTATGTAAGGCAAAGTTGTGTTTTAAAATAATAATATTTCTTTATATTAGCACAGCATACAGGTATGCATATACACACATAATGTATGTCTACACTATAATCAGCTTCTCAGTATTTTATTGAGCTTTCCCCTTCTTTATTTTTCAGTTCGTTAATTTTCTTCAGATTTTTTTGGTATGTTAATGTGACTGTTTTAGAAAAATAATGCCAACTGAATCTAACTTTCCTGCTCTTTATAGCTAATTTCGAATGCTTTATTTCTCTCTTTACATATCACCAGTATTTTATAATTTTTATTTTCCATAAACTATTCATTGAAAAATTTCCTGTCTGATGATTAATTATATTTAGTACCAAAATTCAAACAAAATAATTTATACTCAGATAACTTATGCATATAATTTCTGTGTGTACCTAAGTGAACATACTTCATATTTATAATTATATGCTTTTTTCAAACTGAAAATATTGAAGTTAATAGGTAGGCACCAGCATGTAGAATTAAAATCTATTTAAAGTTTGCAGACAAAACAAAAAAACACCTGGGAGACTTTTAAAATATTTTCTGAGTTGGTTAAAAGGTTTATTCATAACAAGTAACATTACTTAGAGCTATTTAATCAAAATGAAGCCTCCTTATTTAGTAAGTAAAAGAGTACATTGTTTTAGCATCAGCTGATGTATCTCAGATGAGCCTTTTCTATTACTAAAATATTTATCAGCTCACATACAGGATGGATAAAATTATCTAATGCAAATCTTAGTTTCCCATACTATATAAATTTCATTAAAAAATATAAAAATTATATATATGCATGTATTTGTATGTATCTCATATATATATATATATATATATATATATATATATATATATATATATATAGGCAGTAGTAGATAGATATCAATATAGATATGCTTTCTATTAATTCCAGGTTTTGGACACTTACCCTGGGTCAAGCACTCCACAGGCATTATAGTATGAGCAGTTGAACACAGTGAAGCTAAGATACGTAGGTAGCTTGCAAGTCCAATGAAAGCATGTAACTAGCTGCGTAGTCAAAGTCAGCTTTGATTTTAAAGCAGTTTGTTCCCCTCTTCTAGCATATTCACTTTCCAGGCTTAATGAAATCCTTTATTAAGCTGGGAAAATAACCTTTCTTTAGGAATATAGGATGGTCCCAATTACTTCAAGTCAAAACTACATGTTCTTCAAAACTTCAAAGTCTCCTTTCAACCTTGCACCATTTTTTTTTCACATTACATCTTGACTAAAACTCAAGAACATACCAATCTTCATGTAAAATACTTTATTAAAATCTCTGAATCTACTGATTTACTACCTCTTGTTTAGCCCTAGATTTCCTTTCTATCAATCAACATCCAAACTTCTTTTAAAAGTCTGCTTTAAACACATCCTCTCAGCAAAACTTAAAAAAAAAAAAACGCACACAAAAATCAAAATTCTTAGCTGTCCCTACTTTTGCATATATCTATGACACTAATTTCTTATTTTTCATTTCCATTTCTCCTGTCAACACCATTCAATTTTTCTGCTGTAGAATCATGTATATCTTCTACTGTATTCTTACTCAATCAACCCTCTATAAACTAAGCACTAATTTACTAAATCAATGTAACACAAACAGTATCTGTAGATTACACTTTTCTTTGAAGTAGAGGTATTTCATGCTAAGTTATTCATATAGGGGTCTATTGAATTTTGTGGTCTTTCCAACATCTATACAAAGATCTTATGACAAATTTGCAAGTTTCTAGGCTGTATCTGTGACATTGAAACAATAAGCCTGTATAGTTAATTGACATGTTCAAAGTCACAGCATCTTTGAATAAGAGATGAAGAGTATCCGATTAATATTGATGGCTAAATAATGAGATATTAAAGGCTGAAAGACACTAATAAATACTCAATGCAAAGACACCTGCTGAATTATCCCGGGGCAATGTATTGGGTGCAGCACCTACCATTTATTGTGATCAAGGCTCTGTTTCTATTGGCCTTTTATAAATCCCCAAGATCCTTTACTACTTAAGGAAATACCTTAAATGCTCGCAGTCCTCCTGGAGGAGTGATTTTATGCTAAATTAAGTTGTTGGAAGTGCTCTCCCACCGACTTCCATGCTCCAGAAACTGTAGCTATTTGAGGTATTCAAATTAGCAGTGCTTCTAGTGATAATGGGATCACCCCAACATCCAAGGACCACATGAACCTTGGGGTTCGCAGCGGAGAGATGAAAGAATTTTCAGGTTTACATCTCATGGGTGAAGAGAAATAGGACACTGGTGGCTACCTTTTGCAAATGTACAAATACAGAAAATAAATATATCATCATTTGGAAAACAAATAAGAATTCATATTCATTTGAGTAGACTGAGAAAATTCTTTGGAAAATTCTAAAAGTCTTATTTTATTTACCTGCCATTTTTTACATTTCTTCTTATTTTTTCTTTTTCCTCACTGAGTGCTGTGGTTATTGAAAATCAACTGCAAGATTACAACTGTGTCTTCTCTTATCTTTTATAGTGTATGTTATCTCTGAGTAGGTAACACTGCAATGAAGTGTTACCGAGCAATTGAGAATCTGTACCTGGAATAAGTGGCTATCACACAGTAGAAATGCTGGCAAATGGAATTGTTTATCATTGTATATAATGGGACAGCCAGCAATGGTTTGGTTTTGTGCTTTCTCTACCAGGAAGCTAAATTTAGAAACTATGTTTTTTCTTGGCAAGTAGCTCACTTTCAAGCTCCTGCAGGTTAAATATTCTTTAGAAGCTTCTCTGTAAAGGAGTTAACACTCTCTAGGGCTCCTCTAGCCCCTTCTTTTTTTAAAAAAAATTATCTTTATTGTTGAAAACTGATGAACAAAATAGATCCAGAGGCTTCTTTGTAGTATGCTGTTGACTTTTAAAAAAGAGAGTGAATGCAAATAATCTCCAGGCATATCAAAAGGTGACCTATTTATATTAACAAATAAGAATATATTAAGAAAAAATCCTATGCTTATATGTTTGCAAGGTCCTTAAAATTATATTAAATATAGTCTCCATAGTTTTCCCTTTTCCATAATCTCATATAGATTGAATTATACAATGTGTGTAGTCTTTTCAGTACAGCTTCTTTTACTTAGTAATATGTGTTTAAGATCCTTTTATGACTTAATAGCTCATTTCTTTTTAGCACTGAATAATATTCCATTGTCTGAATGTACCACAATTTGTTCTCATACTGAAGTATATCTTGGTTGCTTCCAAGTTTGGGCCATTTTCAATAAAGCTGGTGTTTGTGCAGACATAAGCTGTCAACTCTTTTGTGTAAGTACCAAAGAACATGATTGCTGGATCATATGACAAGAGTCTGTTTAGTTTTGTAAGAAACTGCCAAAGTGGCTGTGACATTCTGCATTCCCACCAGCAATGAATGAGAGCCCCCGCTGCTCCACATCCACGTCAGCATTTGGCATTGCCAGTGTTCCAGATTTTAGCCATTCTGACAGGTGTATAGTGGTATCCTCACTGCTGTTTTAATTAATTTTATTTACAAAAATATTTTAATAATAGAGAAATATGGGGTGCTTATCAAATAATTTATTCTTCTTATTTTCTAATACATATAGAGAAAAATATTTCTTTTGTTTTCAACATCCCTTATATTGTCCTGGAATCCTATGCTTAACTTTCTTCTCCCACTCATTTCTCTTTATACCTTTCTTGATGGTTTCTTTTTAAATTGAGGTCCAATATTTAATCAGCTCACATTTTCACCATTTTTTAAATAAAAGTTTTCCCCCCACAAATACACATTCATATTTCATTCATTATCATTCTTTTTATGCAATCATTTATGAATTCAACACACATTCATTCAATGATGAATTAGTACCTGAAACAATGGTTGTGTTGAAAATATTAAAACTCATAGAAATGCATTCTTTGTTTAAGGAATTCAACATATATGTTAAAAGAATAATTACAATATAAGTAGTATACTAATAATAAATATAAATATAAATAGCTAACGTTTATCTATCCCCTACTATATGACAAGAACTGTACAGAATATTTAATAAATATATTTTAATTTTAAAAACAAAGCTATAAAATAAGTTATATGGTAGTCTCTATTTTAAAAACAATTAGGAAAATTAAGTGCTTTCCCAAGGAAACCCACTACTTACTATCTGGATAAGAATTCAAACACAGACACACTGGCCATAGTACAAGTGTCCTTCAACTAACTGTGCACACAGTTTTACCTTATGGAAGTGACTTTTTGAAATTCAAATGGATAGCAAGTTGTAGCAAGAGGATTATAACTCAGAGTTCAGAATCCCAGCCTTTTGAATCTGGAAGGGAGTATATATCATATCTAGCTTCTCTGTGATGTAAAAGAATGTTTCCCATACTGTGGATTCTATAAGTTCTCTGAATTTTCCTGCTTATGGTAATTTCTCATGTATATAAGTACATCTAGCCCCAGCACACCAACTTAAATATGGAAAGCTTGCTTTCAATAAATGTTTTTCAGAAGGATCAATGAATTAGAGAGATTCATCAGAAATGACTAAATATTTATAGAGCTATTCAGAATATACAATTTGTGTGGAATGCTAATGTCACCATTGTAACTAGCTAGTTATTAGCATTAATAATAGGAAAGGAACAAAGGGAAGGACAGGCATAAGCATGGTCTTCTGGAGAGCTTCACCAGGATGCTGCAATTTTACACTCCCCACAGGGAACCACTTTTCAATGTAAAGCTGCAACTTTACATTCCCTACAGATCACTGGGGGGAGGGATCCAACAAAGGGGAAGATGGGTGCATGCACAGTAAAGTCAGGGTGATGTAGGGTGCTTGCCTGTCAGTCTAACCTGGGAACAAAGAAATTGGCTAGAGGGGTTGGAGCTGCTGCGAGCATGCAAAACCTTGTGCACACAAAGGATTTGTCTTTCTCCTTCCCCTTGCTTCACTCTTGCTTCCTTGCACTCGCTTGTTCCATGACCCATGCTAGCCCACCATGTGGCCCTAGAAGTTGCACAGCTCATGCAATGACTTGCAATGGACTGCAGTTGGGAACACAAGCTAAGTTAGCTGGATGCTAGATTCCACTGTTCAAATATTGAATGGATGCTCTGGACAGTGGCTTTGATTCTAGCTCTGCTGAAGACAAAATGGGACTTTTCCATGGCCGGATGGAGAGGGAGATGGGACCTTGGAAACTCAGGGGTTTAGTTCTACAGAAATAAAGCTTTCCACATTACCTCATCCTCCCATGGGGACCTCAAGAAATTCTCATTCCCAAAGTACCCCAAGAATCCTACCTCCACCAGCAGCAAATGGGGGCATGGAGAGCACCCCTTTGATAACACTAATATTTGTTGAAACATGGTAGAACTTGAGGACATAAATAAAGACAAGGGGAGAAAAAAGAAAACCAGCAGAATATTTTCCCCCTTATATCATTATAGTCTGGGGGTCCTGGAGTTTGATATTTACCAGGAACTTCTCTCCACAAATTCTTTCTCCATACACACTTATATCTACACCTTCACATATGTGACCCAATACTCACAAATTTCTTCCTCCATTTCAATTTCCTTTTTAGTCCTAAATTGTCCTCTTTTCTCATTGACTGACTAGATATTTCCATTTGAGTATGCCACAGGAACATTAAAGAAAGCACATGCAAAATAATCTTCAATATGTTACTCTCCAAAGGATCCTTTAGCTCTATTCTTCTCAGTTAAATAGATAATCATCACCACATTCTATCATAATGCTTTCCTCTCATATTCTTTGTGTCTTGTCATCATAGCCACACAATATCGTGGATTGTACATAAAGTCATTCAACACAGGACCTATTATCTAATCTTATTCATACTCCCAATTCCACTGCCCACCTTAAAATTACTTATTTCTCAACTGAGAAATATATTTGTTTTTCTGTGCTTCTGTCTCAAATTATCTCAGAATTATGCTATTTTTGTCACCATAATTCATTGATTAGAGCATGTTACTATTCATCTGTTAGTCCCAGCCTTTTTCTCTCTTCCCTGCCAAAATTTTCAAAGATATTAGAGTTGCTAGTCCATGTTTTTAAGGAAAAAATGTGCAGCCTTTTTGGGTTGCTGATGCTGTGTTAGCAAAATAATGCAGCTCTAAAAGATTTTCATGACAAACCGAACAGGAACACTATCTGACAAAACACCCCCGGACATTTATTTAACCATCAACGCAGGTTATTTAAGAAATAATTATATAATGAAAGTAATTTTTAAAGAGAATATAATTACAGAAAAATCCAAAGTAGACTCTACTAGGCCAGTAGTTTAAAAATAGGGAAACAAACAAAACTATATCAAATTAAAGTAGAACTGTATTCTTACTGAATTTTATAATGGAGAAAGCTGAAATATAAATATAATGGGATTTCTAAAATTCTGTTCTGGGAAGTCCATGATGAAAGCAGTGTTGCTAAGAATCTCCACCAAAGAAGAAATAGGAGAGGGAAAGGAGAGAGGAAGGAGGAAAGAGCAGAAAAGCAGAAGGGGCAGGAGGAAGTGAAAAGGGAGGAGGGAAAGAAAGAAAAACAAAGGAAAGGTGATCTAAGGTGACAAAAGTTTAAGGAAATTATTCTTGGTTAAGGTGTTCTCCAAGATTTGTAATGCACATGTTTCCCATATAACCAAGGTGTCAATAATTTTTACTTTAAATATACCCAAGACTCCAATAATTCTTAGCACACAAATTTATCTTTGTCAAATCTATTTTTTTCCACATACAACAAAAATCCTTTTTGTCATAAAAATTACTTCATACAAACCTTTTTGGAATTGATAATAGATCAATTCCCTAGATCATTTGTTTGTTGCCCCCCTTTTTTTTAGGTAGTAAAATCTCTTTGAATCTCTAGCAACCAGCAGAGTACTCAGCAAGTATGCCATCCTTGTCATCATTTAAAATGTCTCAATCTTTATTCTAAGCTAAATTCTAAAATTGCTTCCTCCAGGAAGCTTTTCCAGACCCATGACACCTGGTAGGGTCTCCTGTCCTACATGCTTTCCTTGCTCTATGTACTTTTCCCCCGGAACCCCTAACACAACTTTAACTAAACAATTAGTAATGGCATTATCAGCATCATTTTCCCCTAGAGAATGGGAAGAGGAACTAATTCTGACTTACTGATCATTGTACCCATAGTTCACAGGATTTGATAGATACTCAATAAGAAACTGTTATTGACTGAATCAAGACACTGATGTTCAGAGAAATGTGACCACCTCCTATGGAACAAGCTAATTAGTGGCAAGTTTAAGCAAGAGTTCAGGTTTAAAACACAGCTCACAACTCTTTCTTTTAGACTTAACCGTTTTCTTTAAATCTGGTAACCACATGGTACTTTTGGCTATTTCAATTTGAATTTAAGTTAGTTAAGTTAAATATAATTAAAATTTTAGTACCTTATTTACACTAGCCACATTTCAAATGCTCAGCGTCTTATGTGGCCAATGGCTAGCGCACTGAAAGGTGGAGAAGAATCTTTTCAGCTTTGCAGGAAGTTCTATTAGACAGCACTGCTCACACTTGACTCTATCAAAAAAGTATAATATAAAAATAATAAATTAGTCCTCTCATTAAACTGAAATATTAATCATATCTATTTTAATGATGTACCTAGCTTGGAATTCTTTATTCTTAAAGACAGGTATTATTTTTTAAAAATCTATAAAAATTTCAAAAATATCACTTGAGCAGTAAACTTAAACTTAACAGTCTTAATATACAGCTTAAAATAATATAAATATGGCAATGTGAAAATGACAAGAAGCCTCTGATTTATCTCTGCTGATGACAGACAGTAAGAAATTAGGCTCAATTTGATAAGAGAAATTTAATTAAGACAAATAAAGTGACATAGCTTATGTCTACAAAGCACAATGTAAACTGAAAATTGGGTTAATTTAATCATTGTGGATAAGCCAAATAAATAGAAAGGACAAAGAAATGCATTATGACCTCCAATACTAATTTGGGATATGTAAATTGACTCTATTATCTGGTTAATAAAACAATTATTAAAATTAGGACAAGCAAAGCCAAGGGCTTTTGGACAGTGACAAGGTATATTACAGAAATAAAAACTGACTCCTTACTTTGGGAAAAACATAAATAACAGAAAAATATTGCTCTAAATTTAAGAGATATCCTTAAAATAAATTTTGTTTCAAGAAAATATTGATAAAAATCCAAATGATTATATAATTTTTTAAAATGTTGTAATGTGAAAGTGATTTAATGAGTAGAAATGGGTTTAGGTTTTTTGGGAATGAGGCAGATTAAGGAAACAAGGAATAATGAATTTCACCACATTTTATGCTATCAAATTGAGAAACTCTTTAACAGACTTTAATTGGAGGTTTTGATTGCACTCACCTAAAACTGGTCAATGGCCTTAACGTGTAAAACATTTTCCTTTCTTAAATCATTTGAACCAAACATTATTAGATTAAGACTTTTTAGTTATTCCATTCCATTTACTAATAAGCAACCACATAATTGTTAGTAAAGTCATAATTTCATATATATATATTTTTGTTTCATTATTTTTATACTTTTAGAACTTAGAATGATGAAGAGGAATGTGAAAGAATATAAATGAAGTTCCAGATATTAATATGAAAACATGAATGTTTATCATTGCTTTAATAAAAACAAATGATTTTTAAAATGTGTTTTCTAAAATATTTCAATTCACTCATTAACACCTCCAGAATACTATAGATAGATTAGTTAATGTGATAACTACCACCTAATTTAAGGTTCTAAGAAAATACACTTTGTCTGCATAGTGAGTGAAATCATGGCTACTATGATAAAAGGTGATTTATTACAGCTGCATCTTCACTCATGATCCCTTCACCAAAACAACACTAAAAGCTTAAGCAGTTTATGCTAGTCAGGAAAATTGTGAAAAAAATGCTTACTATTAATTTAAATAAAATAATGACTGAAAATTGCTGTAATTTTGGATCATTTGTTCAAAATTAAGACAGTTAATTAATAGTTAGCATTCAAATCCTGGCTTGTTGAAAAACGTAAATGGCTGCCCTGATATTCCTTCAAAAGTCAGTCACTTAACTATCATCTTTGCACTTTTCCTGTGTCTTCCTAGAGGATCAGGACAACTTTCTTCTGGCTTTCCAACTATGATTTCCAACTCAAGAAATGTGTTTTCCGTAATTTCAGATACAACTGTGGTTGTAAACTGTCTCCTTATTAAATATCCTTGTAAGAAAATAATTATACAGTAAAAGAAAAGCAACACAATCACCAAAAAGGAATGATGAATTACTGTTTTCAACAATTAAGTCATACCAATATTTCACTGCATATGGTTTTCCTGAGAATGAAACTTCTATAAAAAGCGGTACTTGGATTTCTTAGCATGAAATGAGTCTGACTGGACATAGAAATATTTTTACTTATGCCTTTGGTTAGTAATAAAAACTTTAAATGCTTAGTTTACGGCTGTCAAAAGAGAAAATATAAGAGATCTTTTCTCTCGGGAAGTGTGAAAAAACAGGAGCAGATTTTTTAAAAAAATACAATACTAAGTGACAGGCTGAATGGCTATATTTAAAATGCCATTTAATTTCTCTCATTAATGTTTCTCATAATTATATTATCTTCATTCATTAAATTATAGAAGACTGTCAGTGGAGAGAACAACTCTGGTAATGAAAGGAAGGGGCAGAAATAAACTAGACAGTTACTTCCTCTTAGCCTTGGTCTTGCCAACTCTTCATTCACATTTGCCACCTTTCAGTTACCTGCTACCTTTTCCTCTTACGAGTTTACATTTTCAACGGGAAATTTTAATCCTGTGAGGCCCAAGCCTGACGGAGACCTCGGTGACCTTTATTTCTCTCTCACTGCGACACTAGATAATTCTGCGATCTCCCTCTTTCATTCAGTTCCCACTGCTGTGCAGCTGCTTGTGTAGGATCCAGGGACCTAGTAGAAGACTACGCTCTGTCGCCTTCTCTGCGACAGGAGGTTGTGAGGATGATCCGCAGTAAATGGGCAGGTCAGGACCCTTGAGGCGGAGCAGGAAGCCTGGGGTCTCACGCAGACTGTGTTTGACTGGAAGCAGGCGAAGGGAAATCGGCTTCCTACCAAAGGGTCAAAGGGCACCCCTGGTCCCCGAGGCGGGTGGCCGTAACTGAGCCGAGTCGCCGGTCTGATCGTCTGGAAGTCCACTGGGACGCGCTTTCTCCTGCCTGTGTAGTAGCGGCATCGGCGCCGTGCAGCCCCTGGTGGTCCCTGCTCGGGGACCTTGACCATCCCTCCCCTGGGCTCCTTCACAATGTCGAGGCGACGCTTACGAGCTCACAGCAGATTTAGTGACAAAGTTTTATGTCCCATCACATCGATGCGTCTCGCCTCGTGTTCAACAGGAGCCGAGCTAAAGATAAGCAGCGCGTTCCCGATGACCTGCCGAGATTCGCTTCCCGCTCCAGGCTTCCTGTTCCGGCCCAACCAGCACTCACATCTCTCCAGGCCAAACACTCGGGTCATCCTGCGGAGCAGGTTCAAGGCCGCGCTCGTAATTAATAACTAATTAAGCCCAAGGCCTAGGGTGTCGTATATAAAATGAGATTGAGGTGATTGTTAAGTCCTAAACCTATCATGAAAATAAAAAGTAGCATACCAATTATGTGTGAGCTGACACTTAAGATGTCTCAGCTGACAGTTGTCAGATAAGTGACATATTGTGAATGTAAGACTTTCAAGGCAGCCTTGCAGCTTTATTAATCCATTCAATTCCCATAACACGAGCCAGAAAATATTTTAAAAATTGATTCCATGTTGGATTTGATTTAAAATATATTTTCAAACTGTCACAATCCGTGATACAAATATATTGGAATAAAGCAAAGTTCTATTTATCCCACTTACGTTGTATGAATCAATCACTGCTTATTAGAAAATAAACGCAACCTGACTGACTAATGCAAGTTAAGCAGACATTAACTTTAAACTGAGGAGTTTGACATGATTACACACACACGCACACGCACACACACGCACAGACACACACACTTAGAATATTATTGCCATATATTTCATTTCCCCTTTGCTGTTTCCATGGGGCAACAACATTAGTGCTCATAGAAAAAATACTTCAGGGGCACTTTTCATTCTAGTTTGTAGCTGTATAATTAAGCTAATATTATTTATAATAAATATTTATCATATTTATAAAATCATCTTCTTGTCACTGGGACTGAATGATATGAAAAAGGCAACCTGCCATCTGCTGTGTACTAAAGATGCAAAAATCTATCATTGCCAATGCTGTCATACAGTTTTTAACGTTTTCTTTTTAATGTAAAATTTCAGAAAACATGTTTACTTGGTTTGAGGACGGCTTTTAATCTTCCAGGTGAAAAACATGATGAGTAGAATGGGAATAACCTGTATTTCTCCAAAGCCTCATTTACGTCAATTGCTTAGCTTAGTAATATATTTTGAGACTTTTAAACAGAAATACATGCTGAAAACAAATTCCATTTCATCAGTATTTCAGATAATGATTTATGTAACTATAAATTAAATAAACGATTCTGAATATTATCAACTATTTTCTTTGATATAAAAAATTTAAGGGAAGAAAAATACAATTAAGAAATGTGTCCTATACTATTTGGGCATCATCTGCCATAGGCAGAAACAAAATATATTAACTGAAGAGTAGAGAGTATAATGACATTTCTGTAAGGATGTAAGAAATAAAAACATAATTTTCTGGGGTTTTTTTTTAAGTGATTCATGTTGCTATTATTTTTTTAGTTCCCAGGATATCACAGACTTTTTCTTCCATAAACTAACAGATACAATTTTTAAATATATATATTAAATTTCTTAAGTATTTTAGTACTTTTATAATATGTATACTATATTCTCAGAATGATTTTGCTATTTTTTTCAAAATTAATATTTAGAAGTCATATTATCTAAAATAAAATATAATTTTAAAGAAGGTATCACTGCAATTGCTCTTAAAAGACAACTGAATTAACAAAAGAGTTTTTTAATGTTAAAAACAATGTAAATTTGCTTTGGAAACAAGAAAAAGATTTCGTACACATGCCACAAATACTTCGTGAAATTTCTCTAGGTATAGCATAGAAAACAACTGGTGGACAGAAAACACTAGGGACCTTCTTAGGATTCTCCCTTGAGAACACTGCACTGTTTGGAAACGTGAACGGACACGAACCCTCCAAAGCACTAACATCCTCCAACAAATCAGTGAGGGCTAAAGGGCAGCTGAACCCAGGGCTTAACAAACAAGATGAATGACCTAAACACTAAAGATATAATCAAAGTACAACTTAATTCTCCTTTCACCGACCCCCACGTTACATAAGTACACCTGTTCCACAGAATTCATTCTTTCCTTCCCTTGGATGGAATCTAGAGCATGACACCAGGATTATTCCAGTTACTTTTAGAGAATTAAACTTCTGTTTACTTTAATCAAGAGAAATTTTATTTTAGTCCAATCTAGTTTTGTAATTAATATATCCAGTCCTGTGTAGAAGCGAAACAATAATAATAATACTAAAAAAACACATATATTTTTAACTTAAACCTTTTTCTTACCCGCATCCAAAATTCTCTCACTACCTCCAGAGATGGCAAGAGGAAGAAAGTGTGAAGAGAGATCATAAGTGAGTGGCAGGAAAGCTCCACTTGGGCAGCGCCCTGGAGATCTAGCATTGCCTCCCTGTGGGCATGAGTGCTCTCTGGAGCTCGCCTTTTCTCTGGGGTGCCCTGTGGCAAGCCTTCCGAGTGCCCCCCTCCACTCTAAAATCACCCGGATGCCTTGCTTGTGGTAAAGTCTACATACACCGATGTGTCTTTTTATAGACCAATCTGCTGGTTCCTTGAAAGCAATGTTTAAGCCTCTGAGCATCTCAGGGTATGCTTCTAGCTTCTTCCCAGTGACGTCTCCCAGCTTTCTCAAACGAATCAGGGCGTCTTTCTTTCAAGGGTCCTTGGAAAGCAGTCGCCATCCTCTGCTCTGGGAAACGCTGGCTAGGCAGGCATCCTCCACTCAAGCTACCTCTAGTCTGTCCATGGAACAACTGCCAGGCCTAAACTCTCAGCCTCTGGAATACTTAAATTTGAGTCCAACGTGTCTGTTGTGTCCTTCAAGTTCAAGAGACTCACTCATGCCAGTTCTCTAAGCAGACACATCAAAGCTGCTCTCCCTAGGCTGTGGGTCCACAATTAACTAAATCACTTCCCCCCCACCCCGAATATCCATCTCTCTCACTACTTTACTTTGAACATTTTATAACTTCCAAAGAGTATATGTTTCCTAAACTTTTCCAGGACATTTATTTTGGGGTCAATTATATGATGTAATAATTTGGGGTCTCTTGCTAGTGCAAAACAGCATCCGAAATAATGTATCGATAAATACCTGAGGAAGAGCATTTTTTCAGAAACATCAACTGACTACAAAGTACAATTGTGTTGCTTTCACAATAAGAATTCTCATTCACCTCAAATGTCATGTCACAAAAAAGAAACAAAAAGCACGATAGAAAAAGCAAAATTTAAAGAGAGAGGGAAAAATAAATATTTCCAGGGGATCATATGTATAATGCCTTAAATACATTTATTGCTTTATTAATTTTTTATTCAGGTGCTATGGGGCGAACATTTCACTGTAACTATTTTACACTAAAATCCAACAGAATGCTTGAAAAAGACAACCAGCATTTACAGATTGAACAAGAGTTTTCAATGATCTTGGAGCAGAATTAGGTACCCCTTTCATATACAAGCGAATGAAATCTGAAACTCCTTGTTTCGAATGCATTATGAATATGCCTCTTTACAGGAAGCACACAAAGGCATTTCTCCTTTCATTCCTCACTCCATTAACTCCCTGGACAAAAGACGCCTGCAGATCTTGGGAGGGTTCAAAGTCTTTCCTTTGAATGTTTCAGATACGCTGAGCTGTGAGAGTGGGCGTGTCACATCAATTTCACTAGGATAACAAGTATTTTTAAAAAATAACACTTCCTTAGGTGTCCACAGACTCTAACGTAAAATCCTACTGAGTATGTCTGACCAATTCCAGTTTCTACTTTGAAATAAAAAAGAAGTCAGAAAATAACTTTGAAATGAAATCTGTTATAGTTAAATGAGACAATTTGGAAACTGATTATAATTAACTTTACACTCAACGCTGTTATCCTCATTAATGCAGGAAAATTCTAGAATGGCTAAAGAGAAAGAGAACTTACTTTATATCAGTTATACGGACATATTTTAACAGACAATAGGCAATATGGAATATAAATTCTGCAAAATTAAAAATATTCGCAGTGTCAGACTGGAGAGAAATCAGTGCTGCATGAGGATACTACCACATTCCTTTTGTTCACTGATATAAAGTGTTGGTTTTATTTTCCTGACAAACTCTTTTTTTTTAACCTTAGTGTTTTCATGTATCTTTTAAAAAAATGTCTACAAAACAGCCTGGCTATAAAAAAGTAAAATTATAATATTAACTCATTGAAAATAGAATGAACAAGACATCCGTAGCAGTGTTCTCTTTAGTTACAGAAAAAAGGTTGGAGATATTTCACAATTATTATTTTTATGGCATCTTTCTAAAATGATAATAACCTCTTTCAAAGCTCATCAAAATCAGCGAATTAAAATAACTTTACAGCATGTTCTGCATTATTTTTCAGCTCTCCTAAGCAAAGTGACCTTCCAAGTTTGTGGCATGTTCTTACCATCCATCAGGTATTAGGTTTATATTTGATATTTCCATAAGAATGAACATGTAAATGCTAAAAATTACCATGGCCAAAAGACAAATGTGGATGTCCCTCTAAAGTCTGCTCATGCAAGGTCTTTTCTCACCCTCCCTTATCCAGTTGCTCATGACAAAAGCATAAAGATTATATTTATTCAGCTTTTCTTATCCTTCATATTGATTTATTTTAGCAGATTTTTCCCATTCCAATTTAAAATCACATTTTCACTGTCTACTTTTCCCTCTTTCTTAGTTCTACTCTAATCTTGCACTAGGTCTACTGCAATAGTTTCTTAACTTGGCATCCTGCCTCCATTCTCGCCCAGCTGATCAAATAATTCTTTAAAACAAAAATTATGCCCAGTGGTGAGAGTGTCAGCCTGAGCACTGAGGGGTCACGGGTTCAATTTTTGGTCAAGGGCATGTACCTTGGTTGCAAGTTTGATCCCAGGCCCCGGTGGGGGCGTGTGTGGCAGGCAACCAATCCACGTGTCTTTCTCCCATAGATGTTTCTCTCTCTCTGTCTCTCTCCCCTCCTCCCTTCCACTCTCTCTAGGAATCGATGGAAAAAGTATCCTCAGGAGAGGATTAACAAAAACAACAAAAAACAAATATAAATTATACAATGCAATTTATCTGTCCCAAATCCGTAAATGTCTTCCATCTTATTTCAAATAAAATTTAATCTTGCTCTGGCTAACAAAGTGTGATTTACCAATCTTGGAAGAACTGCATACTATCATAGATCTATATATGACAATTTTGAGAGAAACTACAATATTTGGTATTGGTATTGTAGTTTTCATTAATCCATGAACATTTGGTATTTAAAATTAATACATTACCCCAAATACGGAAGCTATTTATCATTTTGAATATAAGATATAATTACTGAACTAAATTAAGAAGCAAAAGTTAAAACTAAAAAAGCCACTTTTTGGAAATCCTTAAATGCATGTTCAATAAAAACAAAATGCAGTTGGTAACACATAATTTACTCTCTGAATTATCCTACTCTCTCATTAAAACTTGCAGTGTATGGTATGGTGGGGAAGAAAAATCTGAATTTACCTTTATTTTAGTCAGAAATTAAGAAGCTTCATTAATTGGTTAGCTCAATTTTCATTTTGAAATTAAACATGATTCCTGCCTTAAAAGGACAATAACTTTTTCATAAATCATGGCAAAATATCACTTAAGTATTGGTTCTCTTGGGGAAAAAACTAATTAGTAACGTTTGCCAATTTCTGATCTATAACTCCCAACACGGCTGAATCCAAGTTACCAACCTGACATCACTGAACAGAGTATAGAGTTGGCAAGAGCTATATAGTAGCACTTCATTATATAGTATTTCTGCCATATAAATACAATAGATAATAAACACTTGAAAACAGATAATAACAAAATGTAGTACAATAATTAGAAACAAAAAGTAATGTTTATTATCAATGTTTTATATAACTAAAAATAATCAGATTAAATTATACTTAATTTTAATAATGGCTGTGTTTAATACCTACTTTGCAGAATTCCTAAGAATTTAAGAATCACCTCTAATGAGATAAAATGAACTGACTCCTGCACACCATTCCTTAGAAATCCAAGACTTCAAAGTGAGCTTTTTGCAGGTCCTGTGAATAAAGAGACTCAGTATATTTTACACATATTTGTTAGCTTTATCTGGCCTACCCATTTTGAGCATTTCAAGAATGAGAGTTATGTTACACTATGTAATACGTTTAAATAGCACGGAGCTGAACATGTAACAGTTATCCTATAAAACAGATTTTTAAGTACATCTGTGACCTGCTCCTTCTAGCTCAAAAAGTTTTTGAATAGAAAGAGCATTTCTGCAGAAGACTTTAAAATCTATGAAAGTTAAATCTCATTCAAATTATATTCATGATATAAATGAATTAGCTCATGCAAGTTTCAATTCTGACATAATTTATGCAAAATCCTGACATATTTTCCCTAACTTAAGATACATGTCACCTAAGAGTGCAGGATCTCTGCTTGGCTGACATTTGCGGGAACTTCAAGGTAAAAAGACAAGTGTGGTAATCATAGCAAAGTAGATCAAGAGGGCGCACAACAGTTTTGAGTAAGCTTGGGAGTTCAACTTGTTTGATCTCAACTGAATTATTTATGATTTAAAAAATTTTCTTTTTTGTGTGTGCAGTGGAAGCTATTCTTTCTAAAATAAAACCAGAATTAAATTACCTCCTGAAAATGTTGAGTCCTTCCCCTGACATTAAAGCTATCAGATATCCTAGGTGTTGGCCTAGATTCTGTAAGTTTGCGCATGAGAGGAATTCATACAAATCCAAGTTAGTTTCCTTTGCCAAACAAGTGCCCCTATAATTGCCAGGGGGTACATTCCAAACGCTATATGCCTGAATTAGCTTCCTAGGGCTGCCATGACAAATACCACAATCTGGGTGGCTAAGAGTAACCAAAATTTATTGTTCTAGAAGTTAGAAACTTCTTTGAATTCACCGTGTCAGCAGGGCCATGCTGTCTTTGAAATCTTTAGGAGAAGAATCCTTCTCTGCCTCTTACTGGCTTCGCTGGTTTGCTAGCAACTCCTGGAGTTGCTTGGCTTGCAAGTGCATCATTTCCATTCCTGCCTCTATTGTCGCATGGCTGTCTTTCCCTTGAGTGTATCTATCTTCTCTTCTTATAAAGACAACAGTCATGTTGGATTAAGACCCACTCTAACGACCTCATCTTAACTTGATGACACCTACAAAAACCATATTCCCAGAAAGGCCACAATTACAGCTACTGGGGTTAGAATTACAACATATTCTTCTTGTGAACACAATTCAACCTATAACAATGCCTTACAAAGTACAGGCTGCCCCGTCTCTAGTAGAGGAATAAATTCCCCTTGGATGTACCACAGATTTAAGATGACAGGCCAACTATTGGGGATTTAATTATTACACAATAACTATTATGAAAAGGTAACACCACAAAATTGACATTATCCTTTTCAAATTTAATACATAATGCATATTTTTAGATATTTTAACTTTACATTTTAGTTTACAATTATATTTCAGTAATAGTTTATACATTCAAATTAAAATGACTTTATATTTAATGTGAGGTTCAAAAATGTTTCCATTCGATTGCTCTTTTTAATCTATTTCCATTATAGTTAATCATGTTTCCTGTTCATTACAAATTAAAAAAAAAATCTGAATGACAGAAAACATGATTTTTTTATCTATTAAAACCTGCTCCCTTTTATGCACCTTGAATAAGTATATCCATTTAATAGCACTATAAAATGTTGGCATGAGTGTAATGAGATCATTAATTTTACTGCTATAATCATGGTATGAGGCTAAACTGTACCCTCAGCAAGGAAATGAGTTTCCAACTGTTTCAGGTATCTGTCTGAGACTTTCACTGTACAATGTGTACTCCTTTGTAATTGAAAAATTAAATATCTACCATTCATGTTTTAGTTTTCAACTTAAAAAAGACATTTTATCATATTAGGTCATGAAGCAAACTTTTGTGCTTGCCCATCTTTTATTTTACTTTTTAGGCTTGTTTGATGTGTACAATAAAACTTATGAAATTTCACTTAATGTTTTATTCTTACTTTAATGCCAAAATTAAGATTGCAATCATTATGTAGCTTATATAATCTTATAGAAATAATGAAAATTTAATATATTTCAACATTAAAATGTATGGCTATGCTTTCTTTAGTCATAGTATAAATAAAAAGTTAAATCAGACATTATGCCAAAAACTGAATTACTGTATGAGCAAAGAGTAGTTAAGGAAAGTATGAAGGCTATGGATGTCTCAGTTGATATGGTTCATACATTTTTGATAGTTAATAAGATGCATGCGACTATGATAAAAAAACAAAAACATACTTTGTCATAAAGCTGCAGCATGTAGAGGAGAAAATCATAGTCCTGTAGAGCACATTAGAAAAGTCAAAGAAAAAAAGCACAGAATAATGAATTTAAGAGAATGAAATAATTGATATATAAAAAAAAATGTTTTTTTGAAAGGGCACAAGTAAACAAAAATGGAGGTGTGATATTATTTAGTTAATGTTGAATTACCATTCAAACTTTTGAAATTCAGCTCAAAAATTACTCATAATTTAGTAAATGCAATAAAAAAGATGGAACGTTAACTTTTCACTGATGGGAGAGAACTTTAAGAAGTTTCATAATATCTAGTAATATCAAGAGCAGAAGAAACGAGACTGTTCATAATCTTTTAGTAATCACTTAAATTGATGAAACTTTTCATGAGAGCAGTTGGCAGTAATTAGCAAAACTTAAATATGCTCATTTTTGACCCAGTGACCATAAGAAGTGAGTACAGGATACTCATTTTATTACTGTTAGGAAAAGAAGTGTATTCAAGTGAGGGCTACTAGTTAAACACATTATGGGTTGTCTGTAGGTGAAAACAAATAACAAAATTCATGAAAGACTGAGGTAGATCTCTAATGAAAAACATATACTCCAAGACATACTAGAGAACATAGTAAGGTACAGAACAGTGTGTGTACTGCGATTGCCTTTGCGAATATAATTTTTAAATTCAGTATCAATGATACATATAAACCTTCAGGAAAGGACTGAGCTGAGAGTGATGGGAGAGCCCATATTTAACTGCATATAATAGCCCTCTACTTATTTATTGCTTATTATGAATTTATTTATTTACTTATTTCAATGGTGGTTTCCTGGGAGATGATCTTGATGATCTTTCTAATTGTTATCATTATACTTTACCATTTTTATTGAAATTTATTAAACTTTACATAAAAATATCAATAGTAAAGAGTAAGGAAAAGGTATTTAATAAATATTGCTGAAACATTTTAACAAAATTGGAAAAAAATCAATGAAAGCCTTACTTCACGTACAAATTACTTCATTCTACACATTCAGTAATTCCAGATGAATCAAAGACCACGTAGAAACCAACTGAAATACAGTTGCACTGGGACATCCTTTTAAGTTAATAAAGCTACTGTAATAATCATAACCTGCATGTCTTTTTCAATATGAACTACTTTTGCCAACCCCTGTATATTATAAGGACTACTTATGAAATACTGAAAGAAAGATAGCTAGTGAATCTTAGAGGTTTAACAGAAATGACAAAAATAACCCCCCAGAGCTATGCACACTGTTTTCAGTATTAGGTATATAGATTTAAAACTATAAAAATTTTTAATGTCTATTCTTTTTCTTTAATGTAAAACTTATAGTAAAACATTATATCCAGTAGATGTAAAATAGATACAGCTATAGGTAAATGGACATACACATATGTGATGGATACTGTTTTAGATACAGACATATACATGCTCATATGTTCTTCAAAGTAGTGAAATAATTACAATGTCTGATATATTGGAAATAATAAGAGTTTTCTCATGTAAAACATCCCTTTCTTTTTTTCCACACATCTGAATTTTTTGTAACTGTTTATAGTTCTGATATAACTTTTAGTCAAGTACCATTTCCCTAACTTGCCTGAGGATTAGGATTATCTGGAGTACTTAACAAATATTCACATTATTGGGCCCTAACTCTGATAAACAGAATCAAAATCTTATGAGGGTGAGGGGCCGGGACAAGTGTCATCATCAAACAATTAGGTAAACCCATTATTCCTAAATGGCATGTGACCTTACAGAGCACCTCAAAGTATACCCAACATGAAGTGGGAAGCAAACATATTTTTAATAAATTATTGAATGGGTCCTGTATTAGTTTGCTAGGGTTGCCATAACAAATTACTTTCAACTGAGTAGCTTAAACAGACATTTTTTTTGTCTTGCAATTCTGGAGGCTTGAATTCCAAGATCAGGTGTCAGCAGGTTTGCTTCCTTCTGAGGACTGTGAAAAAGGGTCTGATTCAGGCCTCTGTCCTTGACCTGTGGATGTTTTTGTTTTGTTTTGTTTTTTCTCCTTATGTCTCTTTATAGTTTCCCTCTATGCATGTCTGGATCCAAATTTTCTCTTCCTATAAGTGCATAAGCCCTATTGGATCAGGGCCCAACTCAGTGACCTCATTTTAACCTGAACATCTCTGTAAAGACCCTATGTCAAGTAATCACATTCTGTGGTACTAGGGGTTGGGACCTCACCACAGGAATTCAGAAAGACACAACTGAACTCATAACAAGTTCAATGGCAAATATTTATTTTCCAATGGCATTCATCTATGTTTAATTCACTATTAATAGGTAGTCACTTTCATTTCTTTCTAAACTTCCTTCCTTCTACCATTATGAAAGGATCATATACATGCAGAGGTTAACTGTAATCAAGTTCAATGTGCTCAGGCAATTTCTAGGTTAGGAAGCACAAAATCCATAGTGTATAATCTCATAGAGAAATTTCTAATTTGTTTCTGCCAAAACTTCAGTGTTGGGGTAATTCCTCAAAGCCCAGCAGCAATTCTCCTTCCCCATTTGACATAAATATGTGAGAAGTAAGTCTGCACATCTTTTCTTTTCCCTTAAGATAAGAGAATAAAAACTGCCTGTAACCCTGGCAGAGGTGAAAAGATCAAAGACAAGGTAGAGCCTTCTGGCAGGGAATCTTTTGTCATGATGAATAATTAATGAGCGCCTCAGAACACAGTCTGCTGCTTCTGAGCACCCAGCCTCCACATGCCATGGGATACAGATCTCAAGCTGTAAAGGATTCTTATTTTATAAGCAAACACCTTGAGAATCAGGGTTTAGATTCTGAAGTTTGATCTTATGTAATTTACTTAAAAATCATGGATTCTGGAGGTCATAGGCAACTATCGTTTTCTTAATTTGGATGCACTTTTATTATTGATACTTTAAAAATCTTTACTCTTATCTCCCTTTATTTTCCTATTTTGTGAATAATTGATACGATTCTTCCCCTCCATTTTTAAGATCTAATAATGGTTCTCAGATTATTTGACAGATATGAAGATATAATATCTACATACCCAAGCTATTAAATACAGGGCGTTTCTCAGCCCTCAGCTTCCTTGTTCCTTTATCCCTCCGCCATACTTGACTGTCAAAGCCCTATTTCTTGTCTTATCCAACATCCCTGCTACTCTTCATCTATATCTGTACAACTAAATTTGATGGAAGAAAAACACACAACCACAGTAACTATTCTCACTTTAAATTCATCTTCCTGAAGTATAGCATTTTTGCTACCTGAAACTCAAGTAGATTTCCCTACTCAAAGGAAAGGAAGCTACATCTTTTCTCTTGTCAAACTTCTAGTGTACTCTTCATCGTCTCGCCTGATGACCTTTATCTTTATTTTCTGGAAAACAGGAAGCATTCCAAATAAAAATTGCACATGTACGCCCAACACCCCATCTACAAACTCCCTGTGTGTATGTACATCCGCGTGTCTCTCCCTCGCTTTCTATTCAAATGGAAGAGCTTGTCACGCTCTCCTCTCAGCCCAACTGCCTCTCTCCTTTGTGCAAGGGACCTTACAACCTCTCTCCTACCCAGTCGACTCTTACAACCTTCTTCCACAATTGTGTCACCATTATTTTATCTAGTTCCTGCTGAATCGCTTCCAGAGATATAGAAGTATTTTGTAATATTATATTCTACCTTAAAACAAGCAGAATAGTCCCAGGAACCCACATTTCTCTCCCCATGTAAGGCTGTGTCTACTCCAATTTTAGGTAAAACTCAGATGGCAAAACAGCTCTGTATCTTCTCTCTTCAGTTCACCTTTTGTTATTTTCTCTAGAACAAGTTCCAAATAATACTTTTCCTCATTCCTTCAGATCAGGGTCTCTTCAAGGTCAGCAATGACCCCACATCTCCATAGGTCTCGGCCATGACCTTGCTCCAATAGCACCATAGGACACAAATCAGCCCCTTATTTCCTGAAGTGCTTTCTTTATGTGGATTCCAGAACACCACTCTCTAGAGTCTCACTCTCTCTGAGTTGCTCCTCAACTCTGTGGACTGTCCCATATTAGGATTTATTTTGCTGGATGTGATTAATAAAAAAATCATTCTGACACCTGTTAAAATTGTAAGAAAGACTTTATTCAAGACTGTAGCAATAGAGGTATTGAAATAGAGGAGAAAGGCTGTGTTCAACTCTAAGACAGCTGGGGATTTCTAGCCAAAGAGCAGAGGGAGGGGTCAGTGGATGGAAAATTACTAAAAGGAGACATCAAGGTTAGAGAGACTCCTGCAAAACTGACTTAACAGAATTCTTGCTGAACTCAGGTTAAAGACATACCTGGGAGACGGGGGATGAAGAAATTGATCAGGTATCAAGGGTGGTCTGATATCGAGGATGCAAGGATCCCCACTAAACTGACTTAGCAGGATTCTTGCTAAGACCGGGCTGGACAGGTCAATGACAGGTTCCAAGATTGTGTAAAGTTTAGTCAAGGGTGGAATCTTTGTCAAATCCCAATTTTTACCAAGTTCCGAATTTTAAGATGCCCCAGGACTTAATCTTCAGGCATGTTCTATTTTCCATCTATAGGGCGTCCCAAAAAACATATACACACACTTTGAATAATTATAAAGGCAATGTTTATTAAAATACATTTCATTTTCAAAACTGAGCTATCAGCTGCTAAAGTGTGTACACATTTGTTCAGTACACCCTGTATATTAAGCTCCTAGGTGATCTGATCCAGGACTATGGCTTTAAATGCCACCTATGTTTTTAATTTTCATTTTTTAAGTTTCTAACCTGGATAGTTTCCTAAATTCAGACATAAATATCCAGCTGGCTACTAGACAGTTCATTTGGATTATTTATATGAATTTACATCTTAACATTTTCAAAATCTAACCCCTGATCTTCTCCACCAAACCACCGTCTCTGCCTTCGGTGTTTCTTATCTCAATAAATCACATTACATTGTAGAGTTATCCTTGATACTTTTCTTTAAGGCATTTGTATATCCACTCTATCTAGGCTTTGTGACTTTAGTCTTCAAAGTAGATCCAAAATTTTGCCACATCCAGCAACATAATCTAGGTTCATAATACCTTCAACCCCCATGTAGACTATTACACTAGCCTCCACTAAGTCCCTGGTTTCCACACTAGTCTTTTTATATTGTATTCTTCATTCAGAAACCAGAACAATCCTTTTTAAATGAATGTAATATAACATTACCCCTTTGCTCAATGCCCTCCAGTGACTTCCCATTTTACAAGGAACTTTGCAATAAAATCCAAGTTTATTGCCATGACCCTGATCTGTCCTTGGGATTCTCCTCTATCCTGGCCCCTCCTGCATCTTTCCTCCCTTCCTCACTGTCCTCAAGCCACAGTGACTGATGAGCTTGAACACTCATGCGTACCTCTGTGCCTTTGCAATGACGTTCCCTCTTCCAAATATTGTCCCTTAATTTTGGATCTGACTCATTTCCTCATTTAAGTCAAATCCCTGTTCACATACAAATTTATTCAAGAAGCCTTCTCAAACTCTTTAAAAATATTTTAAATACTTTCCCCTTTTTATTGAATTTATTGGGGTGACACTGGCTAACAAAATTTGAATAATTAGCCCAAAGTGACACAGCTACTAAATGTGAAGCAACAGAATTAAAATCCAGAGTTCATTGTTTTATAATACACAATATTGCTATATAGTTGGGTTAAGTAAAGACTTAATAATGAGTCACAAGGTATAACATAATGTTAAAAATAAAGATTGAAAAAAAAATTTTATGTATGTTTCCAGAAAATTGGAGGAGATAATAATACCGATCATCTAGTTGGAGGATGGGGTTTTGCAGAAGATGCACAATTTAGGGACCAAATAAATATAGGTAGTGACAGAAAATAAGTTCTGAGAAATGCCATAAGTACTTACAAACCTCATAGTAAATGGACAGTAAAGGAGAACATTGGGAAGGGAATTAATCTGGGAAAGCTATGATGAAAAGTGATTACTTCCATCATGGCCATGGAAATTAGTGGATAAACACGGCCGAATTGACAGAAAAACTTGCACAGTGTAATGAAACTAAGATGGTGCATAAACCATCCCGTTGTTAAGGATAATATATAATAAGCAGATCAGCATGTGGATATGCTTCATCACTAGGAAGTATTTTTTATTTTTGTGTTTGTACATATACTAGCCCACAAAGATTCCAGCAAAGCAGGGTTAACTGACATTTGCAGGGCTCAAGGCAAAAGTACAAATGAAGAACCACACACCATAAGTCTTATTAGCAAACACGGATGAACCAACTAGCAAATTGTCAAATATGTTCTATTCTCCTACCTTGACAAATAAACCGTTATAACTGACTAGAAGGACAGGTGACACAGAAGGAGTTCCATGTCTACCATGAAGCAAACCCTGGAAGCAGTCTGTGGCTGATTGGTCAGAGTTGGGGGGTATCTAGTAGGCACCTTCTCTTGAGTTTTGGAACTCATCCCCTCTTGGTGAGAGGCAGAGCCAGCAAACATCCTGAACGGGCCAGGGGATCCTCCTACCTGAATGTAAAAGTCATATTATCCAAATAAATGCCCCTGAAATATTCATACATTTTTTACTTGGGCAATATGATCTAGTTTGATTTTTAACTTTCATATTCATACTATTTTATATTACATATTTGAAATTTCTTCAGAAACATGTTTTAAGATTATATTACAAATGGAGCAGTTTAATTTTGCCATCCAACACAAGAAAAATAACTCACCCATTAAGAGAAAATTATTTAAAACAACCTTTACAGATCTATAATTTATATATTTTAAGTAAAAAGTATAAGAATATTATGAAAGTATTTAACAAGTTGAATAGAAATAAAAAATATTGACTACATTAATATAAATTTATTTCCAGTAGAGAGGATGCATAAGAATGCTATATTTAAAAACAAAAATATAGTTTCAATTTGATATTTAATTCACTATGTGTCAAACTGAAATGCAGATGAAGTTAAATCTATTTTGTTACATAAAAAACACACATAAATATTGTAATGGAAAGTCACTAGAGATATTTCCCTTAAACTCTTTCATTCATTTTTCCCCAAAATTCTTTATTCCAACACTAAGAAATTGCAGCTTAATCTTTAAAGACACATATTATAGCTGAAAAAAATATCCAGGAAGGAAAAATTTGTGAAGAAACAAAATATTGTAAATGTAAATTTCAGATCATGTTTAAATACTAGAAGCTGCATTGGCTATGATTTACCTGGCCTAGCAAAAATAACATTTTATAAATCATAGAGAATTTCCTAGAGATTATTTTTTATCTGAGTCATTAATATACCAATAAAAATAGTAATGAAAAAACTGCTTTCCACCTAAATGTTAAATCCTTAGCTTTATATTAGATGAAAAAAATTAATCACTCACCTGGATAATTACTTTTCAAATTATGCCTCTTTTCACATAACCATTCTACTTATCTATAGCTATAGACATTTGAGAAAAATGAGGTTGATTTATTATGCATTTAGTGGTCTATCAGCTGTCTACTTACCCTGTTTGGAAATTCTGCTTAATTTTTTTATTGCATTGCTAATTTCCATATGATTCTGAATCCATAAGGACAAAGAATACATGTATACCAGAATTTTATAAATTATAATTTTATTATATAAATGACATGATTTGGCTATCTTGAAGACAGTTTGAAATTTGAGTTTAGGGTAAAAGTTAAATAAGATAATTAGCTATTTATTGAATGGTGTATTTCATAGTGCAATTAAGTTGATTTTAAGAAACGATTAACCCAAATTAAACGTGAAACTCACATGCTAAAAATGTATGGACTTTGCAGATTTTGTCAAGTGGTCAGTTGGGCTCTTCTCACCTTCCCCACAAGTTTAATTGGTCAGGAGCACTGTCACTGGTGCCTGTAAAATTTATCTCAGTCCCACCCGCACACCTTCACCCTTTCTGCTGCCCTTTTCATTTCCTAACCACACTTACTTTGATTGCAAATGATATTAAACTTACCATAAACATACTCTGTCCTCTAAAGTATAATCAACATGCTTAATTGTATAAAATAAATACCACTCAAAATGTTATCAATATATTGAAGTAAATCTATTTAAAATTAAATTCATAGATGTGTCTTCAAATTTCTGCTTTAAAACTATATATAGTATTTATCTAATACTTACAATATAATGTGCACCCTACTGGACATTTGGAATGTTATAATGTATTATAGATGACTTAATCTGACTGGACATTTGGAATGTTATAATGTATTATAGATGACTTAATCTGACTCTGTTTTCCAAACTAAAGAGTCCCCATCAAACAATTATTTGCCTATTTTTATCATTGGGAAGGTGAAAGGCACATGCTAGAAAAGTCCCCATACTGAGGTGGATTGAGGTGGTTCATTAAAAATCTGTCCCAGAGCCCAGCGGGAGGTCTTCCTTGATACCTAGAGAAGCGCTAGGCTTTGTCCACCTATCTCAATGACATACACACATGCACACATACAAACACACTGTGCCAAAGGCAGGTATAATGTTCTTGGACCACCTTCAAAATGGTCCAATACAAAGCAAAACAACCGCCACAGCAAAACAACAAAAACTTCCAAAAACCTCATGAGCAGCAAAGACTCATAGGCTTTCAACTTATTCACCTGCACCGATTACAATAAATGATAATGTAAAAGAAAGAAAGTCAAAGTTACACATCCTAAGTCATATCCACAGACCCGCTCTGGTGAGAAAAATTAGCTCACTGAGAACGGTAAAGTGAGTTCACATTTCCATTATCATTTGCGTCTCCCGTCATTTTCTAAATAAGATCACATCACTTTAAACATGAAAGACACTTTTAATCCAAGTCCTGGATTAAGTCATGTTATAGAGAGAGTCACTATTTCTTTGTAATGTGTTCCTGATGAGGAAAACTTTCAATATAAAGTCAAATTTTATTTGAAAATTGCAAAGTAAAATGGAAATTTTTATTGGTATTTGTATTTTAAATACTGAAGTTCAGGAATAATTTTTAATCAATTTTTTTAAAGAAACAGTCTAAAACAATCTAACAAACAATTATTAGTCACTAAAGAACGATATTCACAATATCCGAAAGGGAAGTGCATGTTGAAATAGAGGTGTAAGTTTAGCTACCTCATCAAAGTATTCAAATAAATGATATTAAAAACAAATATATTATAATGGCCCATGGACTTCTACTCTCCAAGCCTAATAAATGTCTAATTACCAGAAGGACAGTGTGGATGGAGAAAAGAAAGCACCATTCCTTGTCGGTTATGGTTTGAAAATCACAAAGTGCATCCACTTACTAATATAATTAAATCATATACCATCAATTGTATCTGGGCGTTATTTTTCATTTCCTTTTTCTAAAAATGCTAGTGCACAGATACCATCCATCAGGTCATTTCGAAAGCTCTTTTCTAGTGTAACTGAAGAAAGAAGATGGAAGATAACACTTGCTGTCTGCTCTTTATCACAGAGAATGCAGCATAAATACAATTAACTTAATAATATTTCAAAGTGTTCCAGCATGTTTAGGCTTCAGGTTCTTTCTATCCGTGGAGTGATTTAAAGGCCATTCACTATACGCATGAAGAAGACAAGTGGCCAATAAACAACAGGACCACATGCCAGGCAGCAGGGCTCAGGGGAGCAGGCGCCCGGTATCCCTGGGCAAGGCGTTCACACTGGGTGCTCTCTCTCTCAGCTAAGGCTACTGAATATAACAGAATGAGTTTTAAACATAATTTTCACAACCTGCCTATGATTTATTTTGCCTAACAGTTTAATAGCTGATTTGTCATTCTCCACCACCAACACTAATTTTTAGTAGAGAAACGGCTTTGCAGTTGAATTGCAGGAGTTCCCTTAGAAGCAGATATATTCAAATAAATAGCTGTACTGTTTCCCACCCGTGGCTGGGAGTCAGCAGATGTGGAGGGCTGACTGTAGCTACCGAGTTCTCTCCAGAATGACACTTGCTTTGCCTCCGTGTTCTTGGTTATGTACTTACATACCCTCTCCCCCATTATGCAATGAAAAGAAATGTGGTTCCTTTAATCTTTGCATTCTTAATTTCTGGAACACTTTCAGGTAGATTGTTGTAAATGTTTGTTTGACAGGTTTTAATTCACCCCCCTCCACACACACACAAAAAAACAACAAAGTACATGTATTAACCTGCTAAGTGCCCAGGGCTATGCTAATAATAACTTCATATAAAATAGTAAGCAAAAGGCATGTGGTCTCAGAGTTAATGGAGCTAACTGTTCAGCGGGAAAGTCAGGCATCAGAGAAAGACAAACAATAGAGCCCATGCCATGGGGACCCAATGCACGGAGAAAGGATGGCCACAGTGAAGTCATGCCAGGACGGCCTCTCGGAGTAAAGAGATGCACAGGGTGACAGAGCCCATCAATCTATTGACCCAAACTAACACTCGGAACAGAGACTCCTGATCTTACCTTTAAGGTTACTGAGCTAATTGTAAACATTTAACACAGCATGTAGGTAGGAATCTATTTGTTGGAAAGTAGAAAATGACATGTCTCATATAATAAACTGAAAGTTACATTTCTATAAAAGTTTTAATAATTCACTAAAATACGTCAAAGATCGAGATCTGGAATGAGAGAGAAGATTTGTTTGTTTTTAATTTTTAAGTTTTGTTGTTACTATGTGTGTTTACTGACACCCATGTGATTAAGAGAACTAAAATGTGTTCATTATGCAAAACCAAAACAAAAAATAGACAAACATTTTAAGCTCTGTCTCCCACGGCTGTCCTTGAATAGTGTCAGAAAATACTGCTAAGTCCTCTATGACTTTACTTTCAAGTAGTTCAAAATAAGTCTTAGCTTTTATTTAAAATATAAGGTAGCTCATTGATTCTATCAATTTAGACAACTTTTTTTTGTCGTTGTTAATGCTCATCCTAAGGTATTTTTTTCCATTGAGTTTTAGAGAGAGTGAAAGGGAGGGAGGGAGAGAGAGAGAGAGAGAAACATCGACTGGTTGCCTCCCACACTCGTGCCATTGGGGCCAGGGGTCCGATCAAACCTGCAACCCGGGCACGTGCCCTTGACCGGGAATCCAACTGGAAACCCTTCGGTGTGCAGGCCGACAGTTAACCACTGAGCCACACTGGCCAGGGCAATTAAAAAAAAATTCAGAACTCTAAATTTGGAGCCAATTGGCACAAACTATATTTTTCTTAATTTTTGTTCACACCGGCAGATCAACTGCACAAATTACATCTAAGCAAAACTGTACACTTCAAAAAGATCTCACTGACGTTATCTTGCTGTTATATTTATGACATCAGATTTTCGTTTAAAAAAGTTCTTCTTCACTAGACAATTGCACTAAGTAACTTTAAATTCATTAAATATAATCACAAAGTACATTTAAAACAAAGTTTTGGGGTCAATTTCATCGGTTATGCTAAAGTACACAAGCTTAAAGCTAACAAAGGTGAGGAAGCCTTTACTGAAATAGTAGTTTCTGGAAGAGCCTCTGGTCACTAGGACTTCTGCACGGTCTTCCATGGAGAATGCCCGTGTGCTGGCTGGGCAGGGCAGTGAGTGAGCCTGAGAGTCATGGCAAAGATCTGAGGTTCCTTTTATTTCTTCTTTCTAATTGCAAAATAGATTATCAGTATTTGCAAACTGGATGCCATGTAATTTAAAAATTAAAAAAAGTGAATCTTTTTTCCAGAAAATGATCATTTATTGCATATTTCCTTCAGATTATTTATTAATCAAGATAAATTGCTATTTAATCTTTGTTGGTTATGACTTATAAAAATTAAACCTGTTTTAATTTGTAGGTAACATCGCCTGGTACATTTTATGTATTAAAGTTTTATTTTGTCAGCATGAGTGCATCTTATAATTTGTGCCTTATCAGGCTATTAAAATACGTTCCTCTGAGTACTCTTTCATTTCCTCCCTGTCATATGTCGAGCTTATACAGCATCATCAAATTTCTACCAAGGTGATAAATATGATTGTGTCAGAGATTTTCCCAACAAATACCATTCACCTTGGAAGATGATAAATTGATACATGTCCATCATAAAATGTCCAAACTAATGCAGTCAATTCATCCAATATGGCCAGACTGTTCTTTCAGTAACGGACACCCTCTGACAATTTAATGCTTCATTTGCTTAGCTGGTACTTCATTCAACTTTCTTAAAAAATTATCTTGTGACTTTGAGTTTTATAGGACGACACTCGTACACATCTCATTGCCAACTACCATTTTTTCTCTTCTGTTTGTTCCTTTGAAGATATACAGTTTTCAAATTAATCATTGTAGTTAGAAAAGGAAATATAGGTTTTGTAAAGAAAAGTTTTTGGAAAAAAGTATTAATTATTAATTAAGAATATGTCATGTCATAAATTTTGCCTGAACAAGTCATTCCTCCAAGTGCAGGAGGAGACATGCAAAAGATGTATGATAGTATTGCTGCCTCAAGTTTCTTACAATCCAGTTAGAGAAACAAAGCTTGTAGAAATAAGGAAAAGAAATGTGTATACACACATATTTATTTATTCCTCAGTGACTGTTTATTGAACACTCATTCTGTGCCAGGAACTGTTTGAGGTATGGGAAATACAGGGGAAGACATGGTTACTACTCTCATGAAAATAGCTTTCTAATGGTGCGAGACAAATAATACAAAGCAAATAAATAAAGCAATGTAAGGAAATAGATGGTTGCTGGGTTTGCTACTCTAAAAGTGCATGGTGAGAAAAACTTATATAATGAGATTACATCTGAGCAGAGATCGAGAGAAAGCGAGGGAACAGCTTCATTAACATCTGCTGGAAAATCTACTAGCAGAGGCAACAGCAATGTGGAACCCTTAGGCAGAGCTGAACTTGGCCTGTTCAAGACCGTGAAAGGCTTGGGTGTAGAAAGCAAGAATGAATGAATGACAGCAGGCGTTTTTAGGGTCATATAAGGCAGGGAACTCCAAACTCAGAAATAAACTTTGTTCAAAAGTAAGGAATTACAAACTATATGAGTCATGACTTATCTAAAGGATAAAGTATAATGTTGCTAAACTTAAAAATTTCAGAGAAATACATAGAAAACCCTAGAAATTACAGATCAAAATATTGTATGTTATCTATCATATTTATTTCATATAACAGAATTGTCTGGTAATATAAAATGTCAATTGGCTTAAGTAACTTATTTTGATACAACATTCATCACCATAAAGTATTAATGGCAAAAGTAATAATCATGTAATATATTCTAGATTTGGGATAATGTAACTCTGAAGAAAGTACTTTGTAACAAAGAAATGCACCAGTGCAGTCTTCCAGTTTAACATGAATTGACACACCTGATGCTGAAAAGTACAGAACCTGACAGCTAAGTAAGACTTCAAACAAAACCTGACAATAGTCTTTGTTTGCCTTTCCTGCATACATTTAAATTATGCATCAGCCCAGCCAGTGTGGCTCAGTGGTTGAGGATTGAGCTATGAACCAGGAGGTCACTGTTCGATTCCCAGTCAGGGTGCATGCCCGGGTTATGGGCTCAATCCCCGGGAGGGGGTGTGCAGGAGGCAGCTGATCAATGACTCATCATTGATGTTTCTCTCTCTCTCTCTCTCCCTTCCTCTCTCTGAAATCAATTTAAAAAACATCTAAATTATGTATCAAGAGTTATTTAATCATTTAAATAATAAATGGAAGGCCTTTTATGTTGCATATAACACACACGAAAAAAATATTTATTTAATTAGAGCCAATTTACCTTACCATCATTTCAATGCTGTCACTCTTCCACTGCACTATGTTTATTTTCTCTGTTCTGATGCTTTGATATCTTGGGTCCTTGCTGACCCTGGAGGGAATGCCCTCACAGAGTTAGCTAATTCCTAAAAATAGAAAACTGGCAGGGAGAATGTTTCACATGTAAGCCAACCAATCAGAGTCCATACCAACAACCACCTTCTGCACTGGGCTCTTAATTCTGGGCATTTCTACTAGGTACCAGACAATTAAGCACGGCCCCTATGACTCAAAGCCCACTGACATTATTCAAAGTAGCCAATCCTAAGCCTGCTTCCCCTGACTCACCCACTCCTTCCTGTGGAAATTACATGGATTTCTATACAGGTTCTCTTGTGCACATATCCCTCTCACTCTCTGCCTCCTAACTTTGGTGCTTTCCCACGTGGCCCTGCATGGTGGGTCAGGACTCCTGTTTCTAAGGAACTGTGCATTAACAGTCTTCCTTCAGGACAGTCATTTCCATGTTTGCATGTCTTACCATAGACACCTGATTAAAACAGGTCCCAGTTAAACAGGTCCCATTTTTAAACAGCATTCTTTATTATTATTATTAAATCTTAAAAAGAAAGGTCATTTGATAACAACATTCCATTTTGCCATATAATGACATTAGAATTAAAATGACCTTTCTACTATTGACATAATTTCAGTTATAATTTGGATAATGAAACTCTGGCCACAAAAACAATTTCCAGTTTAAATTTTCATTTGATATTACTGAAAACATTAGCTGCATAAGCTGCAATTTTAGTTGCAAATGTAATGACTTTAAATTTTTAGACTACTTCACAATGCCTATGTGCAGTGAAACACTTCTGCTTAAATGTGTGTCAAATCATAATTTCATATTATTCTTTGATATCCTTGGAGTCTGCCTATTGAGATACAAAAGGTATAACTTTGAATTATATCATCTCTGAATTGAATTAGTACAATCATAATGGCTGAAGTAATAATGACAAATATATTGCTTTTGCTTTATTTTAATTATACCTGGAAAAATACTTTAAACCATAAAGAGTGCCTATTTTTTATGATATTACAATGTTATGCTCATTACTCACAGGAAAGCTTACACTACTAATTTTGTCACATTTGGCTGCAATGAAGGAAAGATATATGTTATATAAAATTAGTATTTATCCTTTCACAACGTAGCTTCACACTCCTTCCCTAAGGATCCCCATTGTGATGCCCCAGATTCAAAGCAATCCATTTTGTCTATATTTCACAGAGTACAGCTTTCTCCTCAATAAACTGAATAGAAACGGGTTAATCAAACCAAGAAATCCCTGCCTGACAAGACATCTCATACTAGGATAAAAATCAGAAAACAGGAGAACCGAGAAATAAGAAGTGCTGATAAATATCTACTGTCCATAAGATAAGGTTCCACAAGGACAGGAAATCCATAGAGGAGAAAGGAGAGAAACAGGATCCTCTGCAGATATGTCAACTTTGGAGTTTTCTTAATCAGCAATCACTAAGAAGTGGGGAGGAGACTAGTTTGCCAGCTTTTTCTCTACTAAATGTAAATGTGTATTGTAAACCTCACATATCTACTAGCCACTGTAAGCATTATTTCCTCTATATATGTAAAGAATGTTTTACAGCAAAAATATAGGAAGGACATAGTACTAGTCCCCTTGAATACTGAAACTAGCAGTTTTTTGGGTTTTTGTTTTTGTTCTTTTGTTACATGTTTAATTCAAAGTTTATTACAGAAAAGTAAGGGAACATTCGGAGTATGTTTATATAGAGCTGGAGAGCAATATCTCTTTTTTTTTTGTTTCGGTCAGCCTTGTTTCAGCTTGAAATATACTCCATCACTTTATTATAAATGACATTTACCAATGTCAGGTTTAAGAAGGTTTAGCAATTTCTCAAATACAGTTCTACATTTTTGCTTAAATTTCACCTACTTGATAATTGTCTTCTCTGTCCTATTAACCACTCATCCATGAATTCATGCCATTTTGCACCATTTAAACTTCTCTAGCCATGGTCACCACTAGTCTCCCTCTTGGTGTTTTTTTTGTGTGTGTGTGTGTTTTTTGTTTGTTTGTTTTTAGTTTTTTCTAATTTGTTAGGGTGACATTGATAAAATTATGTAGGTTTTGTATAAAAGCACTCAACACATTGTCAGGATTGGCACTGTGGGCCAGGGAGGTGGAAGCACAGATCTGCTCACTCTTACTTATCTCCCCCTGCATGTAAAACTATCTGGATTCCAATACAACAGACAAACCATTGTCATGACACAAAAGTCCATGGGGATGGTGTACTCGTTTTCTAGGGTTGTCAGAACCGAGAATCACAGACTGACTGTGATTCAACAACAAAGAAAGCCATTGTCTCCCAGTTCTGGAGGCTAGAAGTCCCAGATCAAGGTATCAACATGGTTGGTTCCTTCCAAAAGCCATGAGAGAAGGTTGTGTTCCAGGCCTCTCGCCCCGGCTTGTAGGTGGCTGTCTTCTCCCTGTGTCTTCACATCACCTTGTGTTTCTTGTCTGTGTCCAAAATTCCTCTTCTTATAAGAGCACATGTCATATTGGATTAGGGACCATACTAATGACGGCATTAATTTAATTACCTCTTTAGGGGCCTTCTTTCATCACACCCTAAGGTAATGGAAGTTAGGACTTGAGCATGTGAACAGGGAAGGACAAATTCAGCCCAGATTCCTGATCATTAGAGGCTGTGACCAAGAGCCAGTGTTGCAGGCGCAGGGATGTAGCAGCATGGAGAGTATTTTCCTCTCACCTCCAGAACTCAGTGTGTGGGGTACGCAAGGAAAAGGGGCAGGGCAAGTGCTCCATAAGTGACACCCGCTGCAGAGAACACTAGGGTGTCCAATTCACAGGCCATCATTCTTTCTAGACAAATACCGCACTCTAGCATGCAGTTCACCCGGTCCATAGAATTTCCCGTTTTCTAGACCTCCTTCACTTTTCCATTCCTCCACCATTATGCAGTCTTGTCTTAAATGCATTTGTCAAAATACTGCTTATGCGTCCAGCTCTGTCTAAATGCCTCGTTCTTCCAGGATACCATCATTCCCACACCCCTATATTGTAAATAAACTTTTCCTTCTCTGCTCTCCTCAGAAGTTACCAATACTTTTCTGTTTTCTTTTTAAATTTAATTTATATATTTTTGAGAGAGAGAATTATCGATTTGGTGCTCCACTTATTGCTGTGCATTCACTAGTTGCTTCTTTTATGAGCCCTGACCAGTGCATGGGGATGCTCCAGCCAACTGAGCTACCCAGCCAGGGCAATTTTATGTTTTCTAATCAATTCATTTCCTTACTCAGTATACTCGTATGACCACTGATCACACAGAAAAGATGCAAACTTCTCACCATGGCCAACAAGACCTGCAGTATTTGGTGGCTGCTGACAATCTCTACACTAAAGGTCAGCCACTCCCGCCGCTCTGGCCTTCTCTTTTGTCCTTCGAGTTTGACAAGGTTGTCCCTCTGGTTCCTTTCTAAGAGATCTTGCATCTGCCCTGTAAATTCTACCTGCATGTGGTCACATCACAAATTCCACTTGGTCATTTACATTGGGGCTTAAATTATTTCACCACACAGCACTTCTCTAACCACTAATCAGAACTTAACTCCCAGTTTTTCCACCTGCTATATCAACTTGCTTATTTGACTTTATTGTACTTTATTAATCTCTAATCATTTCTTATTTATTAATCATTCATTTGTTGATTTTCTGTCATTGTCAGTCACAATATAAACTCCAAGAGAACTAAAACATATCTGGTTTTTTCAACTCTATCCCAATGCAACCAAACTGGAATACATGGAGGAAAATTGTTAAATAAATGAATGAATCACTGGCTGGATGCATATAGTAAATTTCACTCATGCATACATGAATATATTTGAGACATTTTACTTGGCACTGAGAATAGGTTTAAGGTTCATGGAGCACCCCATATCGAAGATGCCATTATTATTGAAACTAGAATAAAATTTGTAAATTAGGTAGAGAAGATTCAGTTCCTCACTGCATCTAAATATTTTTGTATAATTCTAATGTGGACCTCCAAATATATGTTTCCTCCAGTATCATCTCTTGTCAGGGATTATCAATTTCTGCATCTTTAGCTCAGCTAGCCATATGGTTCAAAACAAGAAATATAAATATTTGATAGTTTCAGCCAGTATAGAAACAAGTTGTAATATCTGCTAGGAACTTACTTTTTGAGTGTTCATGTCTTCACCTGAACTGGTATTGTATACAGTAGTCACTAACCACATGCATGTGGCCATTGAGATATGCAATGTGGCTAGTGAGACTCTGGAACTGCACTTATACTCTCACTTAATGTTAGTTAATTTAAATTAAAAACTTAAAGCAAGACAAAAGATTTCGTATAAGAAAAATGTGAGACTTTGTTGGCAATGATATATTTACTTCCTATTTAAAAATACCATTCCATTGTGTTTATATCACAAAATTTACAAGCATATCACCGTATGTGGTAAGAGGCCTAAAATTAAGACCTGATATTGTGTGCCTTGGCATCTGGGGAAAACCAGGAGGGTGCTGACTATCCCAGTGATCCCCTATCGCTTGTGCTCCCCAGGATAAGCTTCCACAGCCAAACAACCTTCCTAATTATAGGGACCAGGCACAGTGTCTGAACATCCCTGAAGAGCAAATACCAGTTCCCTGACAGCCAGAAGGATTATTCATACAAGACAACCACATCCGCCTACAGGAACCAGATCATCTCACCCCCTTGTTATTACAAAACCTGCCTGCCAGCCCTTGCTTGTTCCCTCTTCCCAAGAACAAGCCCCGTGTGGCCATGTGTGGCCCAGTGTCCTACCTCCCCCTGCAGGCTGAGAGTATATGTCACTAACATATGCTACTGATCTCATCTGTCCAGTGTCCTGTGCTGTGTGCTCAACCATCACTGCAACCCTAGGGCAGATATCTCTCCTTCATCAGCAAGGCAAAGAGAAGGCAATCAAAACACAGTAACATTTTGATTTACTTAAACTTGTATGAACTAGTTTGCTTATGGGCGATAGTTTATATTAAGTTCAGGGTATGAATTCAAAACATATAAACAACATTCATTCTTCTTCAATGGCTTGTTTTCAATAACCAATGGTTCTTATTATAAAAAAATGCCAATATTCAATTAATTTTGCTCTCCTAAAACAGCAGTTATAAATGGTTCTAATTAATCTTCGAAAAATATTCCTTAATGATAAATTAAATACCAGTGTGTAAAGGGCATCGGTTCAGTGAACAGCTATTGTCCAACTTCCTTGTAGTGTTCCTTAAAGTTGGGCAGATCCTAGAAAGTAAAACTTCACTTTTCAGATTCTTTTGAATCTAGGACTTTATGTGGCTTATTTTCTGCCTATAAGATGTGCTTTAAGATATAAGGATTCAGCTAGAAAGAAGAGAGAGGACAATAGTGCCGAATCACCCAACTTACTGCAGTCAAGCTGGCTGGAGGGTGTGCATCTCCGCCGGGAGTCCCAGCTGTGGCTTCCTGGTGCCTGGGTTGCAGTGAAGGTCATGTGTCCCTGCAGCTAACCATGCTGTGGTGGATTCGATCCTGTCCTGGAGCAGTAGTCCCCTTTTCTTGAGTCTCCTTACTGCCCCAAGGGAGAAAATCCTTTGGCTGGCCATTCCTTTGATGATGTTCTGAGTATTGTTCCAGGAGGTTCAGATACAGTACCTGCCCTCCCATCCTAATGAACATATTTTTAAACATGTATCTCCATGTAAAAATCGTTTTCCGCATAACAGAGAGTTTTCTGTAACCTCTTACTGGACCCTGGATTTTTCTGGTCCCTTGGAGTCAATCAACATGATAACAACGCATCCCTTGAAACGCAGTTTTGGGTATAATGTGACTGGCAATTACTCCTCTCTCCCATACTTTCATTGGCTCCAGTGATGCAATGGCTAATTTTCTATGAGTGAGTTTTTAAATCCCACTTAAAGTACTATGGTATATTTAATATACTTCTGAACCAAACCTGATACTTCTGGGTCCCCAAGTCACTGATAATTATAACGCTAAGCCAAAATTATAAACTGAACATCTAATACAATGTCATTGTCGCTCATGATTTAGTCTCACCTTATCTCAACTAGGCTAATCCTTTTTATTTAATATTTCCCTGAACAATTCATTGCCCAGTGAGGTAGTCTGTAAATTGGGTAAAATTTTGCAAAGTAATCGTGGATAGAAGGGGATAAAGCTATTCCTTTAAAGACGGAAAAGTTAAAAATAAAATGGTGGAAAGTAAAAGTATACGGATGCCCTGAGGTGGGAGCAAAGGCTGAGCCACTGAAAGGCCAAAGTGACAGGCATGCATTGGACTGAGAATGGGTCATCGGGCAGAGTTGGGACAGGGCCTGAGATGAGGCCAGGAGACCTTGAAACTTGCAATTTAATGTCAGATACAGACAAATAAATTCCCAGTAACCCAATGTGATGAGCCAGCCAAACAAAATGAATGTGACACAGATTCTGGGGATGAGAAAGGCACAAAGAGCAGAGTGGCATACAATGTATGAGCAGTAGATGGTCCAGGGTGAGGCGGTATCTGTGTGAAGGTGGCCAGGAGGGGAGGGGAGCCCTGGGCAGAGTCTGAACCCATGAGCACCCCACAAGTACATAGGACTATAGCTGAGAAATGGAGCGTTTTGTAGTGTACATGGTTTAGCACAGGGCTCAGGGTGGAGAGTGGCTCTAAATAAAGCTGCAAACAAAGAACGGACCACTCAGCGCCTTGTAAAACATATAGGGTCACAATAAAGTTATCACTAGAATCCCTTATCACTCTGGAAACACAAGGAGTACTCCATGATAAGGTTGGAGAATTCAATTCAGGGCATAATTATACTCCAGAGACACTTATGTCAAGCTCTAATATTCCCAAGTGTAAGAAGACCTGCAATGTTATGAAAGGAAATGCGATGATAATTAAACTATCAGAAGGCGACAACGCAGCATCTTGCACTCTGGAAGAAATACCAGATGCAAAAAGGAAACTCCCATTTGCACAACCGAAGGAACAGTTATCCTATATCTCACCCCTTCTGTCAGACCCAGGGGATACACGGGACGACATATGCTTTCTATCTAGTTTCAAACATGTGTTTAGATGACAGGCAGCCCTTAGGGGCAAGGGAAAAAAATGGATTTCAAACAACATGGAAAGATGGGATAAATATCATGCTTAAAAAAATGAATTTCTCCATCTGTCTCAGCATATGCAGCAAAAACTTTAAAGGAGCCTATTGCTCTTCACAGAAATATGTGCCAGGGTGGGGATTAAAATGTTCATTGAGAATCTTTGAACATTGATTACATTGATAAGCTGTAATGTGTGGCAACAAATATGAAAAGCTAGAAAAAGCGGATATATTTTTGTAGATTTTAACTCAATTAAAAGGGTTAGGGAGCTAGTACAAAGAATTGAGTAAGGACCTGTGTCTGTCCATAGTTTAAAGGGCAGCTTCCCGATGGCAGTGAAGTCTTGCTATGAAGTACATATGGAAGGAGTCTGACAAGTTGGGAGGCACGTACACTCACACACACTCACAAACACACACACACATCAGAAATAGATGTTCATCTTAAGACAGTTCATTAAATAAATGATGAAGTAATTAGCAGAAAAATATTGGAAATACAATAGGAGAAAGTTCAGAGAAATAACAATCACTAAGAATATAGTGGAATTCATGAAACAAGGTAAACTGAGTATGAATCTTTTAAGTGCCTGCAATGGGAGTTAGCTGGCTTGAAATGGAAGGGGACACATGGTTTTCTAGCATCAAAGAGTATAGTAAAAGGAGAGCATTACATTCCTTCTAAATCCCATAGCTCAACAAAGAAACACATAACCTATCTATTAAAAACCAGTTAACCTGACACTGTTCATGGTGTTTAAAATTAGTATATACAAATATTAACTTCCGATCCTTACAACAACCCTATGAGAGGCACACTTATATTACAGATAAAGAAAATGAGTCATGGATAGGTTCAATAACTTGCCCAAGATCATACTATTGATAAATAGCTATATTGGAACTGAATCTAGAAAACACAAAAGAAAGCCTTTGCTTGTAACTTCTACAATGGGATGCCACACTGAAGACATCTAACTACTGGTACCCAATTTGTCCCAGCAGCCCAAAAAGGCCCAATGGAGTAGATACTACTTTTTAATCATATGGTGGATAATGCAATTCCTTCCAATTTTGATGACATAAAAATTGGGTTTTTAACTATGTTCACATGCTCTGGGAAAAGTGACGAAAAATAATATAGATTTATTCTGACTGATGTCACTTTGTTACAGTCATTCCCTGGTAATTTGAAATGCGTAAGACAAATGTTTCTTTGTGAATTTTGAACCATGAGCCACAAATATGTCTCTATTTGCGTTAAAATATATAAAAATCCCAAATGGTTTAAAGGCAAACTGCCTTTAAACACATACATAATTTGCTTGTTTCCCAATATTTTAGCTACATCATTGGCTATTATAGGACTTGTGAGAGAGGACTTCCTGCTAAGGGTACACTTAAAAAGAAGTGGTGAAAGAAGGCCACACCATTGATCTGTAGCAAGCAAGGCTGTAGGGTCAAGAAAAGTTTAGGAATCCTAAGTGGCTTTGAAATAAGGTAAAAAAGTCATAAAGAAACTCATAATTGTAGTAAGAGTTGATGAAACTAAGTGTTGCCAAAGGGCCTGCATATAAACATACAAGGGATATTATCCAGAAATGATGATGGAGGTTTTCTAACCCTAGAATATGAAACAAAACATCTCTGCCAGCTTCCAGAGCTGCCAGGCATGGCTGGGCCATAAATTAATCACTTCGGTAGAATAGACCCTTTATCCACAGTTTCATTCTGTGATTTCAGTTACCTGTGGTAAACCTTGCTCCAAAATATTGAACAAAAAATTCCAGATTTATAAGAAAGAGAGACAGAGAGGGAAACACTAAATTCACATAACTTATTTTATAGTATATTGTCATAATTGTTCTATTTTATTATTAGCTATTGTTGCTAATCTCTTACTGCATAATTTGTAAATTAAACTTTATCATAGGGATAAATGTTTAAGAAAAAAAATATATAGGGTTCAGTCCTATCCACGGTTTCAGGCATCCACTGGGGGTCTTGGAACATATCCCCAGCCGATAAAGGGGGATTACTGTACTCTAAAGTCTCCATAGTAGCCAGAGTATGACAATAGTGGAAACTTCTTAAGGATTTCGGTGTCTTTCCACTCCAACCACCATAGCTAAATACTGAGATTTTTATAGGGTTAGAAGGCATGCTGTGCCCTGATTATAAACCAACAGGACAGTTCCCTCAGATTTATTATAGATACAAATGATAACCTTCCCTATGTTCTTTTTACCTTGCTCTAGTTTTGCAAGAACTATCTATTTGCAATATCCAAACATCAGATATACAAGCTCTTGTACTTGCATCGAACTACCTACATTACAACAGCAGATCTTTTAAACTTCATCCACCTATATTTTCTAATGGACACTTATTAAACAAACATTCAAATGTTATATATTAGTTATGATTAGTTTTAGTCATTGCCCCCAAATGATACGAAGGCACTTGTTCTAACCATTCTTTTTACATTGGCATGCATTGCAATGTCACAGATTATATGTGACGTTGATTTAGCTATGCAGCGAAAATATTATGCCTCTGTTTTCAGAACTGATATGATTTTTCTCAGGAGAAACCTCTTCTTTAGTTTAAAATTTTGTTAGATCCAAAAATTTAAGTACTCTGTAAAGCTTTAGATCAGTATATTTGGGGTACTGTTCAATCTTTCCCATCTCACTCTTGGCTTGTATTTTAAGACAAAAGGGGCTCATATGACCTTGCACAGCTGGGAGGGAGGGCTCCCTGAAACAGTGGTGATCCTGCATTGTGGGGTTGGCTTGCATCCTGCATTGTGGGGTTGGCTTGCATCTGCTGAGATATGTCGAGTGCAGTTGCTTCCTTGGGTATACTTGTTACATAGTGTTGATATTTTTGGCTAATAAGCATGTCACCTGTTCTTCCGAGTTCAGCCAGGACTTTCCTCTGTTAACCATGCTGCCCCAACCTCATAATTCTTCAAAGGCTGCAGATTTTAGGTGTGGCCACCTTGCACAGGTGTCTTCTCCAGTATCCAGAAGCACTGAGCAGACTCCTTTGCCCTTGGTGTAGTAAGCTCTACCCATAGAATGAATCAATTTTCATAGCCTGAGATGAGCTGATCCCTGCTCTCCCTCATCTTATTAACATATTTCTCCATAAAACCAGTCGGCAACATGGGGAAGCCATTATTTTTACTTCCCTATGTCATACCTTCTCAATCAACCACAGGGGAATACGGCTCATGGCTAAGCCACCTTACAAATCACCATTTGTGCTATCTGCCCACTCCAAGCTCAACTTCACTGAAATATAAGAGAAACACCATGATCTCATGCAGCACACCTCTCCTTAATACTAAATGAAAACAAAAGATATTTAGAAAATCTATTCTTCCTCAAAAATGCCTCTCAAACTTCTGCTTTGATGCTGAAAATTAACTGTCTTTATTTTATTTCCATCAAAATATTTCTCACCACTCCATCAACACAGCTTCTGTCGCTGTCAAGAATGCCATCCACGTGGTGAGTTCCAGTGGTCTGTTCTCAGTCCAGGACCTGGGCTGATTCCTCACAGCACTTGACCCAGTTCAAAAGTTCCTCTCACTTGATTTCAAGAGGACATCCCTCTTTTTTTTTTTTTTTTAATATATCTTTATAGATTTCAGAGAGAGGAAGGGAGAGGGAGAGAGACAGAAACCAATGATGAGAGTCACTGATCCGCTGCTTCCTGCACGCCCGACTGCGGGTCGAGCCCGCACCCCGGGCATGTGCCCTGACTGGGAATCGAGCCATGATCTCCTGGTTCCTAGGTCGATGCTCACCCACTGAGCCACGCGGCTGAGCGACATCCCTCCCCGTGTTCCTCCTCCTGCCCTGACCTTTGTTTCCACACCCTTCTCATTCCCTTCAGCCCCGACTCCTCTGAGCGCAGTGCCCCGAGCCCAGCGCTGTGGTCTCCGTTCTTCCTAAACTTGCTCCATGAGTGATCTAACCCTGTATCAACCTGGTGAAACCATTTTATTGTGAGAACAGAGTTACAGCTATGGGGTGGTCTCTCGGGCTAGCCCACCCGGGCTTGAATTTTATATGACTATTTTCAACTGCTTAGTCAACATTTTTTTTTCTTAGATGTCTAAAGGCAGCTCAGGCTTCACACACTCAGTGGCAAAACCATCCTCCAGTTGCTCGGGCTGACCTCTTTCATTTTCTCATCACACACAGGACATGCCACCACATCCTGCCTCAACCTTCTTGCTTGTCACCATGTGCTCCACTGTGTCACTGTTCCCAAATGTTATCATTGTCATAAAGCCTTAAAAAGGGTTCCCCACCCCACCCCCTGCCCGGATTGTGCATCATCAGCACAGCAGCCCGAGAAGCCCTCTTGAAAGGTCAAATGCATCAGGGCGCTGCTTTTCTCGGGTCCCCCCAATGCTCTCTCGTCTCCCTCAGAAGGAAAAGCGGGAAAAGCAGGGCCCTGAACCTGCCCCAGGCCGCGGTGCAGGCCCCGCTGCCCACCGCCCTTCCCACTCGCTCTCGCTTCCGCCACACTGGCCTTGCTGGTTTGACTGTGCCCATGGACTGGCTCCCACCGTGGCTTCTTGAAATCTGTAGTTTACTTTGGAATGTTCTTCGATACTTCCTGGCTTGTTCTCACATCTCCTTCAAGTCTTTCCACGTGTTATTTTACTGGGAAGACCTCTGAATATGCTTTTTAAATTGGCAAAATACAGTCTTTTCCTCTACAGTATAGAAAGTTCCTATCACTTTTCCCAGCTTATTTTCTGCATAGAAGTTATCATTTTCTAGAAAGTGACTTATTTGTGATTTGAATGATATATAATTTAATTGTTTGCTTTTATTCTACTCGCTAGAATGTACGATCCAATGTCTTTAGTACTTTTAAATTATATTTTCACAAAATGTTCCCTTTCCAAAGAAGAGTCTTTGACAAAAGTAATATATAAACTGTATTCAGTTAGAGTAAATTAATTTAGGAATCTATCATTCACACCTCCCCAATCCAAGCACTGGATGCTTCATGTAAACTATGGAGAACATTAGTAAGAAAAAAAAATAGTCAAATTAAATTAATTTTTGTCTATGCCACCCATTTTACAGAAGCATTTGAAATATAAAACTACATTTAAAATGCTAATAAACTATATTTCACATATTTTCCCCAGTTAATCATTATTTTGAAAGTAATTCAGATATATAGACATAAACACAAATATTTGTCTTTTTAAATGCTAGTGTTTTTTTTTTTTTAGCACATTCTAGTAGCCAAGATTTTGTGGTTAAACAACAGTTGTTATTGTAAAGTCAAAGTGGCTTAGTCTATCTTTAGTCCAAAAATACGCCATAAGTTTTTCCCATATATGTATCACAGTACCAGTCTTAGCGTAGGTGGCAAAGAAGCCTAGCTGAGTCCTAAAGTTCTGCACCTTCCTTCTCTTGAATTTTTCCAGGTAAAAGCACCACAATGTTGTTAGAAACCAGATAAAAGAACAGCTAAATGCAATGATATGCAACAGGACACAGCTTAACTTTTATTCTAAAATCATTAGATAAGGTGATATGTGGTACTGAATCCCTATTCCACAGTAAGAAAAAGTGGTAGCTAAAAAGACATTTGAACTAAATTGGAGAAATGTAGCATTTCTTGGCATAGGGAAAGAAAGATTATCTGTCCCAAGAATAGCATGTAGAACAGGGTACTCCTGAGAGAAGTAGCCCAGATTACATCATCGGCAATGTTACTCTGGTTCTGGCTTTCTAAAATTTAAATGAAATCGTATTAAAATATGACACAAAATATGCTTCAATGCCAAATATAAATACATATGTTTTAATTGCTGGCCACTCTGGATTAGCCACACTAGAGCCCCTCTTAACTAAAATAGATCATTAGCCCTGGCTGGTTTGACTCAGTGGTTAAAGCATCAGCCTGCGGACTGAAGGGTCCTGGGTTTGATTCCAGCCAAGGGCATGTACCTTGATTGCAGGTTCATCCCTGGTCCTGGTCAGGGTGCATGCAGGAGGCAACCGATTGATGTGTCTCTCTCACATCAGTGTTTCTCTCTCCCTCCCTCCCACTCTCTCTGAAAAGCAATGGAAAAAATATCCTTGGGTGAGAATTAAAATAAGTAAATAAAATAAAATAGATAATTAAGTATTGGTTACATTAAAATAGTCATTGCCCAGGGATATTTGATATTAAACTAGGAAATCAGAAACTAGAATCTACTGTGTCTCCTTAACATAATTATTCATAAATAAGTGATTTATTTTCTGTTCTATCCTTGTGTTTTTATCAAATTGCCAAGTTCAGTTTTATCATGAACCTGATATAAAAGAATACTGAGAAAATTAACCAATTAGTATTTTTCAAAGCTTTAAAATTTGATTAAAGTTTCCTGTCTTCAAGAAAAAATGAAACCTTTCACTGCATATAATTTACTCCTTTGCATCCAAAGACCTTTGATTAGAATAATTTTTCAAATATAAACAATTAGTAACAGACCATTTATTTACTAAGTGTTATATGAGAGACCCAGCTGTCTGTATCTCCCTCATTTGACTATTTCAAAGATAGAATTTTCTCATGACATTTCACTATTTAAACATGTTTATTAGCTAAATAAAAAGTTCTTTGGGGGTTGGATATTTTAAGGTTATTTTCCATATACTGCCCAGGAAGAAACATATTTCAATCTAAGAAAAGGATTAGCATTTTCATATCACTTGACTCCACTTTTAATATACCCTAGAAATATATCTTATCATTCAATTTATTTTGATGTGGAAGGAGCCTTTTTTTAATCAACTTTAAAATTACACTCTGCTGACTTGCAAATGTCAGGTCCATGCTAACTGCGAGAAGCCTTAAAAACTCTTGGACATTTTCCCTGCACAAAGATTCCACGCACTCTATGTTCTAATCCTTGGCTTTCCAACACTGCCTTTACGAGGTTAAGAAGATGAATGCTCATTGCTTTTAATCCTTTCCATGATTTATGAGCCTCTTGGTATCCTTTCCCCAGAGCAGCTACAACTGTGTGGTTGTTCTGCCGGCTGCTTATATGACACAGACATCTGCAAAGTAAATTATGGATTGTTGTCCCATAGACCATAACCGAGCATTCTCTTCATCTCTCCTGCAGGATTTTTTTTTTATTAGAACAAAGACCATGTGCAATTTTACCTCCTTATGTATTGAAGAAATTGTAAGCTAACCTAAATGATAGCACAATAACCTAGATTCTGAACTGCCACATCACATCAAAGCAGCATGACATATCAACAGAATTACCTTAAAGCTAGAAAACAAAATCTCCCATTTATGTATACCTTCCTTCTTTATTTAGGGAATTTTATCTTTAGGTTCGCAGAAGGAAGGTGACCTCTAAAATGAACTAAAGCTACATGACATGAAATAAAGACACATATGAAGGACCTTGGAGTTTCTGAGTGTGCAAGATTTTAAGAGCATCTTGTGGCCTGTGGCTCTTTAAAATAATATTGAGTAAAGAAATAGAAAATTACATAAAGGAAAATTCATAACAGATTAGAGTATCTTTTTATTTATTTATATATCTTTAAATATATTTTTTGATTTATTGATGAGAGGGAGAGAGAGACAGAGAGCAACACTGATTTGTTGCTCCACTTATTTATGCATCATTGGTGGTTTCTTGTATGTGCTCTGACAGGGGACCGAACCCACAACCTTGGTTGTTGTATCAGGACGATGCTCTAACCAACTGAACTACCTGACCTGGTTGGAGTATCTTTTTTAGACTTTGTTTTACTTCCCCTAATATCACTTGTAATAAATCTGCTTTAATAATCCTAGAAGCTGGCAGCAATCATGAGTAATTGGGAAGTTCTTTCTTTTGAATATGAAGCCTCACAGAGTCTAAGTTGAAAGAGTCAGCTCCCTCTCTATTTTCCTTTCTTTTCTGCTCTTATTATTCCTTGTAGATGATAAACCATAATTTGCAATAAGTCCATTGTTAGATCCTAACAGGCATGTCTCAAATGACTAACCTTTGACAACTACCAAAAATTAGAAATATGCAAGAACTTATTTTCTTCAGATGTGCTAATTGTAACCCAAACAATAACCCATCAGGGGAAACCTACGCTAACAAAATTTACGAAATAATTTTTAGTAATGCCTTACAAACTACATTTCTTTTTTTTTTTAACAGATGGCTCTGCAATTCATATTTTGAACCCTGTTTTCAACTCAGCAGGATGCTGTGAGCACTAACACCAGCAATGCTCAAACCCACTCCTGGCGGAGATCTGTTGTGTTGCTCTTTCTGCATTTCCGTCAGCTTCTGTTTCAGCCCATCACTGCTGAGAGACAGTGTTCCCTAGTGTCAGGATCTGATATTCACACCAATGCCCTACAGACATTCTTTTTTATTTTTTTAAACATAGGTACTAGATTTATTTGCCTCTGTGTAAACCTCTGTCATTTGCAAACCTTTCTTTTTGTGACTTTAACTTGCTTCTCCTCATTATGAAATAAATTATGAAGTGATCCCTGAAGGATTCGATTTAGTTAAAACCCCAAATTATATAAATATATCTCTATATAAACAAATGTCACCTGATACTGATTACATATAAATAGCTGTGTAAGAAATTATAGAAATAAGAATTGGTGCTTCCAAAAGATTAGAAAAAATATATAAAAACATGATCCCCCAATACATTGCCAGCTATCATCATTTTACACACACATACACGCCTGCACACACATATGGCTGTGATGAGGTTACTTCTTTACATTTAAAAATAAACAACAAATATGGCTCCATATCACATACAATAAAAAACCCACAGCCCAGATGCACTCTTAAATTCATTCAAGATTCTTCATTTGGGCCTACTATTCTATATTTATCTACCATCTTCATATTTGATATAGATTACAGTCTCTAACATCCCAAATGGTTTACAATTCCCCAAACATGAAATAATATGACATACCTTCTTGCCTTTTATACACTTATATTCTCTTCTTTGTATGTTTGTCTCCATTTGTCTTTAAAGTCCAATCTCTTTTCTGTGTTTTCTCACTTTCAACCCTAACATGCAGAAAAAATCCCATTTCAACTTCTCTGCAACCATAGCATCTGTCATGTTGGAACAAGAAAGTATTTTATGGATTCCAAGATGACGGCACGCTAATAGGAAGCTACGCTGACACACTCCCAAATTGGAACTGCAACTAAAATATAGAAAAACCATCCTGAATAAGCAACTTAAGATGAGCTGGAGAGCACCTTCATAACCAAGGACCTAAAGCAGAGACCACACAGAGACTGGTAGGAAGTAGGGAGGCACAGAAGGGCTGGCAGGGCTCCCACAGGAAGCAGCTGAAGGTCCGGAGGGATAGCTCAGCTGTGGGGGTTCCCACTGAGGACTCTGGGTCTAAACCCCAGGCTGGGCTCCCCAGCCCAGAGCTTCAGAACTGAGAAATGTGCCCACATAACATCAGGCTGTGAAAAAGCAGTTGGTTCTCTGTCTGCCAGGGAGAGATGTCTGGAAATGCAGGAACCTTCTTAAACGGCCAAAACACAAAGTTTTGGGTGCAGCCACTCACCTTGGGCTCTGGCGGAGGGAGGGCAGAGCGGACTAGAGCTGTGTGAGGAGAGTCCTGAATTGCTGGCTCTAGAGATGGAGCTCAGAGGGCAGCCATCTGGATCCCTGTGCTGAGTCATTGCCCCATACTGCAGGGGACGTCTTTCTCAGGCAGATATTTGCAGTTCAGGCAGCTTTAGTCTGGGTGGGAAGGGAAGTAATTGCCTCACCCTGTTGGAAAACCTCTCACCCTACCCTATGGAGTTCCTACAGCCTGAGGCTCATTATGAGACTAAATAACAATCAGCCTCTGGTTGCTTTGAGTCTTTGCCTAATTTGCTCCTAGACCCAGGGCTTGGGAAAGCAAACCCTGCTGCACATCTTGATCTTTTCCAAACACACCCAGCCCCAGCAGAGGGAACCGAGTGCAGAAAGCTTCAAACAGGGTACTAAAGGCCAGTCACAAACAGTGTCTGACAATGACCTGCACCAGAGACAATCCAAAAAGACTGGGAGTCCTAGCAGATCTACCTAATAAACAGAAACAAATCCAAACAGGCAGCCAAAATGGGAAGACAAAAAAACAAGCCCCAATGAAAGAACAAAGGAATTCTCCAGAAGAACTACATGAAATGGAGATAAGCAATCTATCAGATATAAAGTTCAGAATACTGATCATAAGGATGCTCAACAGCATGAAAAAAGAAAAGGAAACAATAAAGGAAATTAAGAATGACAGTAGAAATTAAAAACAAACAAACAAACATTGGAAGGAATAAACAGCAGATTAGGGGAAGCTGAGGATCGGATCAGTGAATTAGAAGACAGGGTAGAAAAAAATCACTCAATAAGAGAACCAAAAAGAAAATACAATTAAAAAACAGGAGGACAGCCCAGCCAGCATGGCTCAGTTTTAAGCATCAACCTATGATCCAGGAGGTCACTGTTTGATTCCCAGTCAGGGCATATGCCCGGGTTTCTGACTTGATCCCCAGCAGGGGGTGTGCAGAAGGCAGCCGATCAGTGACTCTCCTCATTGATGTTTCTATCTCTCTCTCCCTTCCTCTCTCTGAAATCCTTACAAATACATTTTAAAAAGAATAAGCGAGCATTCTAATTTCTTTAAATATATCCTTTATCAAGTAATTCTCTTTAAACTGTTCTTATGTAAAATGATTATTGAACTCATATATATATTGTGGTGGTTGTTTCTTCGGTTATAATACAGAGAGAGAACCAAAGGATGTTTGTGAAGTGTGCTTCTCTGTTATTTGGGTTTTGGGCTATGTAAAGCTTCATTAAGCTTTTTTTTTCTTTCTTAAAGATGCAAAGTCCTTCATTAATAATTACAGTGGCATGGCATTAACTTTGTATTATTCATACTTGCAACCCAGATAATATTTAAACTGATGAAATCGTGGTTTTGTAAGAACAAGTTGGCAGTTACTGGAATTAAATTTAAAGAGTAACTTCTTTTACTCTATCAATCTAAGTATAAGGTCTGGAATGACCACTCCCCCCAAATATTATTCAAGATATGAATTTAAAAATTAATCCAATTTCCTCTAGAATGCAAATATCTTATAAAAAATAAAAATACTCTCTATATAAAAAGTCTGAATATTGATGACAATAAACTGAAGAATAAATGGATGTTGCCATCAAGGATTAGAAATCAGTAGTATTTGAGATAAAGAATGTTTTCTTGCATTTCAAATTTTTAATCTTGAAAAATTTTATCTAAAAATGCATATAGTTTTAATTAAAATCTGACACATGAATTAATTGGTAATGTTATAAATGTAGATTAAAGCATAACATTATTTTAATAAATGTATCACAAAATAAATGTTAAAAACAAAAAGGAAGTATTTAATTTCTGGTTATTAAATAGGAGTATGCAGAGGGAGTTTGAACAAATATCACAGCAAGTTCTATAAAGCGACATTCACTTAATTACATGTTTGCCTCATTTCTTCAACCTTCTTGTTTCTGAGCTAGTATATTAATAGTTAATCATAATTGATCACTGATTGGGAACTGAGAATATTAAGTTTGTTTTGGTTACAGCCTAAGAATAGATGCTCCAATTACCAAGCAGGGAGTGTCAAGGCAACATTTTAATTAGCATCGCCAGAAGGTTAACTGTGAGTCTTTAAATCTGAAGATTTAGATTCATGCCATAAGCAAAGGAAAAGCAGCCTACAACTGCCTGCCCAAGAAACAACTGAACTCGACTCTGCCATATTAATATTAATATTTTTATTAATAGACAGGAAAATTTGTGACATGGTCTCTTTCTTTCCTGTGTCAGAGCTTCATCTGAGGTTTGCCTTTGAAGTGAGATATATCCAACCAATTTAACGAAAATAATACCCACTACTTATAAGGGAGTAGGCAAAATGTCATAAAAAAGAATATAAAAGATAAAAATCAATTTCAGTCTTAGAAGCCACATACCCACTAGCTCTTCTCAAATCTACTTGTAAATTGAAACATTGAGAAAAATACAGTAAAGAAACTTAGAAATATAGGATTCTTGCCAAAAGAAATGATTACTTAAGTTTCATGGTTTTGTCATATTTTTATCAACCACCTGTAAATATAAAAATATTTGAAAAGTAAAAAAGTTTTTAAAGATTTTGAATTTTGAAGTATTTTTATCAACCACCTGTAAATATAAAAATATTTGAAAAGTAAAAAAGTTTTTAAAGATTTTGAATTTTGAAGTATTTATTAAGAGGTAAAAACATATATATCCTGGTGATATTTAAGTGTCACCTACCTTTAAGAAGTCTGGCATCCTTTAAAACCCCAAACTGTAACTGAGTTCCAAATGGACTATATTCCCAAATAGAGCCAAGCACAGCTGGAAAGACAAACATACCCAAAGTTGTAATGTCAATTTTTTTTTAATAGATATTTATTTTAGAATATTTTCCATTTACTTAAAAACTGCAAAGATAGTTCAGAGTTATTGTATATCCCACATCCAATGTCTCATATTGTTAGCACTTTATATTTCAATGGTTCATGTGAGACAAGTTTTGATAATCTTGATGCATGAATTCAAAGGAACCAACACTGATAACATTATTCTGATTTTCTTAATTTTTCTCCTAATGGCCCTTTTCTGTTATCACTAAATTATCACATTGAATTTAGTCTTCATATCCCCTCAGCCACCTCTGAACAGGGATAGTTCCTGCGATTTTCCTTGTTCTGATGATCTTGAGAGTTTTGAGGAGTAATGGTCACAATGTCTCTCAAGTAGAATTTGCCTCGTTTTTTTCTCATGATTATATGGAGGGGTGGGGGAGTGGAAGGCTAATTTTTTTCATAGCTGATTTTTGGAGGAAGACCACAAAAGTAGCGTCACCCTCAGTACATCATATAAAGGGTTCGTATCACCAACATGATTTTTGTTCTTCCTTTCCATACTGTGTCTTTGGAAGCAAATCACTAAACACAGCCCACACTCAGGAGTTGGGAGTTAAATGCCACCTCCTTGAGGAAAAAAAATACCTACAATATCTATTTAAAATTCCTCAGCAAGACAGATTTCCCTATTCTTCCCATCTGTTTGTTTGCTTGTTTGTGTACTCATTCATTCATTCACTCATTCTGTAATTTGTACATACCATTGTGAACTCATGGATATTATTTTGTATTTTGTTCTATAATCTAATACTACACTATTTATTTTGTTGCAGAAATCGTTCCACTTTGGCCCCAGCGAGCTCTTTCACTTGGCTCTGTGACATTTTGACATATCACAGTAATTGGTTTATTGAGCACATCCTTACATTCCAGTACTACAAGATAGTTCATGCTAATCTTATATATTCCCTGCCTCAGACCTAGACTCAGCAGAATCTCCAGGGTCGCTGGTTCCTTTCATTGGAGAATGATATTGAAACCAATATTTGGGCACTAAGTGTGCTCCCTGCTACCCAGGGACCATTGACTCTAAGCCTTTCAGTGGACTGAGCTAGGAAATATATCTACTTACACTAATGTGTACACGCACATATCTGTAATTGTTTCTATTACGCAAAAAATTATTTCATACTGATATCTCTGACTATAATCCCATAATATATTTTACACACAAACATCATCTTGTGTTTAATAGAGTACATTATTAAAAACACATCTTACACTTCTGACTGAAATGTTCCTATCTGAGTAATATATCAGCATTAAGCATAAGCATTAAAGATCCCCACACTAATGAGGAAATATGTGCCTTGTATTTGATGCTAAGGGATCTTTGTGAAAGTCCATATAAATGTATTATCATTAATTCCTACTCAAGTTTATCATGCTTGAAAAAGGAAAATAGCCTTAAGTAATGTGTTCATACAACCACAACTTCCTGATGGTTTTGTCAGGTGTTATACATTGAAACAATAAGAGGAGCATGAGGAAATATATTCCATAAGAAGAACCAATATATTTTCTTCTGTTAATGCATTTTAAAGAAATAAAAGCTTAAAAATGTAAAAGAAATTACAGAATATTTTTATGAAAAGGGCTAAGAAATCTTTCTTTAAACAAAATATTAAGAGCACAAACAAAATTAATGATATATTTTAATTAAAATCAAATCATGTATTCAAAATTAATCTTCACAAACCAACAGAAAAACTAGTACAATGACAGTGAGAAGATTTTTGCAATTCATGGAACAAAGTTAAGAGTATAGATTATATTATGAACTTCAATAATTAATAAAATATTGAACTTACAAGGACATAAGCTGAATATTTTTTTGAAAAGAATACTATGACTTCCAATAAGCAAATAAAGAGTGATTCCACATCAGCCATTATCAGAGTAATCCAAAATAAAATGGCAATGACATATCAATTATATTCAATTTGATGGGCAAAAATATTTAATTAAATAGAATGTCCGAAATTATCAATGATTAGCAAGGATGTGGAGTGATGGAAGCATTCACTTAGTGGTGGAAGGGCACATTGATACACAGCTTTGAAGAACCACGTGGCGATATCTAGTAAGAGTGAAAATGCAGCTAATTTCTGCCCCTGTAATTACACTCCTGCATGTACACACTAGACAACATTTTGCAAATAGGTGCAGAGATACATACAAGAATGTTTACTGTAGCTTTGTTCAAATTCCTAAAACAACTGGCAATTTTTAAAGCACTTGAATCAGAAAAAATGCAAATACAAGTAATTGCTTGACATAACTATTTCAACTATTAAATTCATGGAACTATTTTTATTAATCATTTACTGAAAAATATTTAACTACCTTGATATATATGTGAATGTGTATCTCTGACTGTGTGTGGTGGTGGTGTGTGTGCGTGCGTGTGTGACTGTGTTGAGTATGTATATCAGATAAAGAGAGTAAAAATTTTTTTTTATATTGTAATCAAAATTAACTATCCTACCTTCTCAGTCAAGGGGAACAATCACAAAAACGAATCAATATTACTAAGACGAGTCATGAACACATAAATATTTGAAAACATAGTGGGCAAGCACCATGAACTTGAATAAAAGAGGACACCACTAGAGTCAGGAGAAATGGCACATTTAGTTAAGTCTCTCAGGTGACAAAACAATACAACCAAGCATCATTTTATCGGTGAAGGCGATACATCAAAATATTAGTTACGCTCTTTTTCGTGTTCTTGTACCTGCCTGTGGCACCAAGATAAATCCCCTTATAGTTAGCCTGCCCCCTTCACTGTGGGCAGCGATACAGATGTAGAGCAATGGAAACAACTGGCACCGGAAACATGCAGGCCCAGGGAAGCCTCAACAACAAGCAGCAGCACATACCTTTCAACACCCCCAGGGCACTCGTTCAAGGGAGCCACAGGCTGCAGGAGCTCAAGGCCTGGGCCGGGTCCCCTAAGGGAAGGAACCCAGGGCTAACAGCAGCTGAGGACAAGCAGGTCACAAGCTGGCTAAAAGGACTCACTGCAAAAATCGCAACTTGGTCACAGACAGAGATCTCATTTTCAACGTTCCTACCACAGCGAAAAGGGTCTGAAAAGGGGGTAAAACCTTTATCAATGCCAGGGAGCAGGGAAAGGATCACAAACAAATCTACGGTGAGAATATGAGATGTGCCTATTTCAAGAATAATCCCGAGATATTTGCAAGAATTTCTTCCCCCAAAAAATGTTACTAAAGAAAATAGGTAGAAAACTCTGGTAAAATCCCACTATGTCTAGAATGAAAAGATTGAGGAACTGAGGTTCATCTGCTGAGCTCTGCACTTTGAATTCCTTTATTATTATTATTATTTTTTATTTAGGAAACATAAAAATATTAACTTTTTCAAAGTTTACCTACTACTATGAGAAAGAGCTAACACCAAAGGAAATTAAATTACATTTTAGCTATGAGACTTGAGGGCAGAAACAAAGGTCTGTCCACAGATTAAAGCAAAAAAACAATTAAGCATGTTTCTAAACAAGGAAGGAAGCCTCCACAGTCTCAGCCATTGCTGTGCAACAGAAACAGAGGTGATGATATGTATTTTCACTTAATTACATAACAATGTATTTGTATTTATCTGTACAAAATTCACATTAATACAAAGGAACATTGACATTTCTAAAGATAGAAATCAGGACATTATCATTTCATAGGTGAATAGGCAGAGATAAATATGCATGTGGCATTTTGCAATGAAACATGTTTGGCTCTTTAGAATTCTTCATTAGACATAAGGATATCCGCGGCAATCAATCCATGAAATAAGGTAGATTCAACTAACTCCAAGAACAACAGTGGAGGTGTCATTAAAACCAATTTACATTGCCTTGCATGAAGACTTGTATGAATAATGCAGTCATGCAGTCTCACTTATCCAAACTGACTTAAAGCACAGAAAGAAATATGAAGTCGTATTTATTGGAGCATGAGCTAGAAAGAGGCTATGTAGGAAGCTGTGCAGGAGCTCAATCCATCAGGGTTTTAAAAAACGCCGTCAACTCACATATAAGTAAAACGAAGCCCTTCAGTGATCCAAGTATTTAGCAAAAGGGAATTCTTAGCCAATGTTTTAGAAAGACAATAGTTCTTTGTAGGTAAGTATATGTGTGACCATGATATATAATATAATAAAATATCTGCCAGCTCGTCATGAATTCGATTAAAGGGCCACCATTGGTTTATTACAGGGCCACGTAAACATACTGCACCTGGTTTGGGTTAATTATTTATTGGGCAATTCTGCTGTGTACCTTTTAGATGCCTTTGCTCTGCTGCATTATTTGTGGGACAAGCAAACAGGCTCGCTTTCTTTCTCCCTTCTCCTTCTCACTAGCGCATGTTCTTTCAATCAAATAGTTCTTTTTCTTGGCAGGAACTAGGAGGAAGAGAGGGGACTGTATGTTTCATGTCCCTAATATGCTTCTGGTAACACAGAGCTTATTAAAAAGAAAAATCACTAGAGGAAGTGTTTTGTTTCCACTTTTATCAATTAGAATTTTAAACTCTATCTGTATTTGAAACTTAATGAGTAATTGAATGGGGGAAGCAGAATCATTAGTAGACATTAATATTTTATTTTATTAATATTTAATGATATTTATCTTAGTAATATATAAATTGCATTTGTATACTCATCTTTTTGGTTAGTCCCTTGGCAGTTCTGAATTTTGCACATATAATGTTTACCATTTTATTCTTTGAATGTGATAAGTGAAAAGTAAATAGGAGCAGTATTAAAACTGTGGAGCCTATATGTATGGTCAGGTCTTTAGTAAACAGTGTAGAAAAAAGACATGTAAAATTTATATCAACTTCCAGATGAATGAAGAACATAATCCATGTACCACACCAAAAAGTGATAGAGATTCCTTATGAATAAGTACAAATGTTAACTATTACATGGTGGTCTATGGTAGTCAGGCACCATTTCAATAGCAATATTAGCTTATTACCTAGAGTAGAGTCAGGCAACTTCTATGCAAAGAGCCAGGTTATTAAGTATTTTAGGATTTGCAAGCCACACAGTCTATGTTGCAATTGCTCTACTCGACCATTCAGTGTAAAAGCAGCCACATGACATTTGAATTAATATAGCTGTATTCCACTAAAATCTGCAAAAAAAATAGGTAGCAGGCGAAAAATATCTGCAGGCCATAGATTACTGACTTTTAAAGTAAAGGAACTTGCTGCCTCCAGATATGGGTTTCTTGCCAAATATGCAACTGGTTTTTATGATGTATTAATCAATGTCTAAGCCTACAAGACACAACCAAATTGGCAAGGACTTAATAGTTAGAGTCCAATATTACTTGTTGGTCACAATTAACAATAATTAATGTGGCGTATCCTTAAGTGCATCAGGAAAGTACTACATTTGTTAAATTACTTCTGCTGTCAACTGCCTTAGACAAGAAAGCTTTTCCAATGAGAGAGTCATTGTGTTTGAGTGATGGTAAGACACAGTCCCCTCCTAAAGATGGCGAAGTATTAGATAATCACTATAGTGGATACGCCCTTCATGCACTTCACCTTAGTGGTAATAACAACCACACAAGGTTAGAAGTATTATCCCCAGGTTATAGATTAGGAACCTGAAACTCATCATGAATATATACAACGACCAAGCTCACACTGATAGAAAATTAAATCAGAGCATCAAATACTGGTTTTAAATCTAACTCAAAAGCTCATGCGCTCTCTTTTTGACACGTTACTCAACTGTGGACACTGTCTACTAAAGCTCTTGTCTATTTAAGTTTTGCTTGGGAAAATGACTTGCTGTTTGTAGCCACTGCAGATTTCACTGAGCCATCATAAACTGAGCCCTGGTCAGCTTTCTTTACATATTTCATCTCTTCTGTCCTCCAAACTCAGATTTCTCCACACCCTCCTTAGATCCAAGCATGAAGCTGCCTTCTGTTCAGTGAACTGCAAGAACCTCTTACAGGAGAGCTTGTAACTTCACTGCTTTTCACTCCAAAGAGCTTTGAAGTGTTTCATTTATTACTTTCTTTGTTCTTTCCTCCAAAGTAGCCTCTCCCCTGCTTTCCTAGAAGCCTATACATATAACTGCCTTGATTTTACCCTTTCTGACCACCCCCACTTACGCTTCATTATGATTTCATTTCTCTCACACTGCTGCTTCCAGGCCTCAGCCTACAAACGTGCTCAGGCCTCGTCCAGCCTCATCTTAATCCTCCAATCCCTCAATTCTTTTGCCAATTGCTCCCCATTTATTTTACTGCAAAACCTCTTGAAAAAAGTCTATGGCCTTGAGCAAGTTTGCCACTCACTCAAATACCATTTCCCCGGGCACTGAAGCTTCTGCATCCGGAGTCTGCTGGAATTGATCGCTCAAGGTTTTCCTGCAGCCCTGGGGAAAAGCTCTCCTGATCGGCATTAACGCCAGGTATATAGATCTCTTGGTGGCAATTCATGTTGTTAATCTTTCTCTTAACTTTAAAAACATTTTCTTGGATTGCCTTTTTTCTCTGTTCTTTCCCTGGACTCTTTCAGTGACTGTCTCCTTTAAATTTCTGCTTTCCTTACAGGAAGTGCCAGTGTTGAATTTATCTCATATTTATTCTCTCTTCATACCCTTCTCCATGGGAATTTCACCAGCTTTCATAGATTCTAATATTATTCTACGCAGGTTCTGTATCTATATTTGCTCTATAGGCTCCAGATTCTCTTCCTTCCATTTTCAAGAGACTGTCTGATGTCCCTCCATGAATATATCACTAACAGGTAAAATGTAATATGGTCTAAAACAAACTTACCCCAGGCACATCCACAAAGGAAACCAATCTTTCTTCATCAACTACAGCTCAAATTTCAGCTTTCTTAAACTATTCCTCTCATATGCATGTTCATATGCATAATCACCCCCCCGCCCCGCTTATTTTCCCAGATAGCACAACTGTTGCAGGTCAGTCCTCATGCCTCCCCGTTTTATTATAGATTTTATTAACCTCATTTCTCTCAATACTTCAACTGATTACACGAGGAATCTTCACATTAGGGAGGACAATTTGCTTTACTCAAGTATACTGATTAAAATGTTTATTTCATCCTGAAACACAGGGAAACACCCCAAACAATATTTGGCCCAATATCTGAGCACTTCCTGGCCCAGTCAAGTTGAAACATAAAATTAATCATGGTTCCCTTTATACAAGGCAATACACACATTAGAGACACTGGCCATCTTTATCCCACTGCCAACAGGCACTGGCAATAGGGAGAAAAATGTTGCTCTTCACTTTACTACAAAAAGATTATTCAGTTCCAGGATCTGACCACACAGGGTCAGCATGAAAGGATGCACTTCTTACTTAAAGAAAGTTCTTCTGGGCAACAGCACACAGGGACACATCAAAGATAAAACAAAACATTAAAGGAATGAAATTAAGTTGTTAGGATTCAAGTTCACCATCCACTACAATAACTACTTCAATTTAGGCTTTTTTCATTCCTGCCTCACATTGTTAGGTGTTATTAAGTTAAAGATGTCAGTTTTAAGTGAAATTCAAATCATCCAGCAGTAAGAAAGTCCCTTCTGGAGGCTGGGTCTTGCAGGAATGGGGATCCTTAATAACTAATCTTTATTCCAGGAAATGGAATTGTACAAAGAGGTAACCTTAGGAAAATAATTATGAGCATACCTACTTTTCATTCTGCTTTTTCATATATTTAACTTTCACATTAACCTAGATGAATTGTATATGGATTCATTTAAAAGAAAGGACAAGAAATTATCTCCAAGTCCATTAAAATATATTGCCTTCAGATATTTTTAGAAGGGCAGAGTTTAAAGATGTCTAACATTTGGCTGAAAGCATAGAAGTATTCTTTCTTTGAAAGAACTTTGTAAAATGGAAATACCTGCCTCATTAAAATGATCAGTTTGCAAAGTATGAATTTTAAAGTGCATTTGTTTCTATAAAAAAAAGACCTATATTTAATGATCTAAATTAAACTTTTCCAAAAATAAATGAATGCCTTAAACTGATAAATATTTTAAAATTCAAAGTATTATCACCAGTAACAAAAAACTTTGGGATAACTATACCTTCTCAATAATATCTGTAGTTGTGTAAATAAAATAATAAATAGCTCCTTTCAAATTTTTTAATTACTATCTGTATTGATCTATAGGTATATTTATTATTGGATTATCAGAAGAATTTATATATGTGCTTATTTCTAAATAGGTGCTATTGATCTCAGCTAAAGTTTTTTTGAAAATTACATTCTTCATTACAGAACTTTCTTACTTCTTCTGGAGTCCTCTTATTTTAAATGCATCCACATGTACTTCTCGTAAATTTTTTTATATAAATGTGTTTTAGATACCTTACCCCAAATCTCTCAGTACTTATATAGATGACAGAGATAGAGATAGAGATAGAGGTAGAGGTAGAGATGTAGATTTATTTCATATTAGTTCTCTCTCTCTGGAGAATGCTTACTAATAAACTTGCCCATTATGAAATATTAAGTCATTGCTGTTTTCTTAAGCCACTAAGTCTAGGGGTGGTTTGTTAAAAAGCATTAGATGACTAAAACAGGGCAATTAACAGTTATGTAACCAAGGGATAATGAACAGTTTTGTTAAAAATTTAGTGTTATATAATCTCATTACCTTTAATAACTTTTGTAATGCGCATTTTATGATTCTTTAGACTACCTGATCACCCGTTGCATTTTTCTCTCATACACTTGATGCTGTTAGACTAACATTCATGAATTCAACATATTTCGCCCGGCCGGGCGTGGCTCAGCGGTTGAGCATCAACCTGGGATCCAGGTGATCAGGGTTCGATTTCCGGTCAGGGCACATGCTTGGTTGTGGGCTTGATTGATGACTCTCTCATCATTGATGTTTCTATCTCTCTCTCTCCCTCTCCTTTCCTCTCTCTGAAATCAATAAAGATATATTAAAAAAAAAATTCAACATATTTCATAGTGTTATCTTTAGATTCAAAAAATTGAATTTTTCATATTATTTTTGTGAGGTAAAGGGGTTCTGAAAGTATTAATTGAAAAGCTGGGATATGCTAATGTAAAATTAAAGGGATTTTAAATTATGAATTGAAAAGGTAAGCTTTAGTATGCTAATACGTTATTTTCCAAGAGACAAATATAAAATTGGACTTTCCCAGAATTTATTTGACTGCATAACTGTGGGGAGAGGCAATGAAAATATATATGCTTTGTTCTCAAGTGGAGAATTTTTGTTTTGCGCTCACTTTGACCTTTACCCCATCGCAACCCTGGGTACCTACATACTACTTCTGATCTTGGATCAGCAATTTCATTATTTTTGGTCTTTACTTCTTTGCTCATATGTATTTAAAAAACCGAGCAGTGTATCTAGTTTGTATGCTTCCATGAAGATTTTTATATAATAAATATAAAGAGGTATTATTTTAAATGAAAATTAAAATAGTAATTACCATATTGCATGTTAACAATTGTTGCTTTGTTATTGTTTCCTAGCTGAGGCATTTCAATAGATATTGGAAATGGTGTTTTTACAGGTCCTAGTGTACTTATTTATTTGTTGAGGCTTACGCTAATGTGTTGAATCGAACAATATCATATATGACTTTGATAAAGTATAGCAATGCTGATTGTCCTGCCTAAAACCCTCCTTCTTTCTTAGAAACTCTGTAGAGTATATAACAGAACATTTCAATTTAGAAAACATGCATTACTGAAAAAGCAGAGATAAAACCACTAAACTAGTGATCACAAATTAAATCTATTTGGGGATACTGAACTACTTTTTGTTTATTTTCATTGCAGGTTAATTGTATGAACTTTAAGTTACACATTTCAATGCTTATCTCAGCTCTGAGTTCACTTGACTGCACAAAGACCTCTCCTTAGCTTTTTTTTTTATGGTTTTCCTGATGTAAATGGCCTCCTGTGTGACCTATAGAAATAACACTGAATTTTAAAAAGAATACTCAAAATTCATTAAAAAGATTAAAGCAATAACCCTTGGGCTTTGACCCCATCAGTGCTGACCTACCGAGAGGCTTTGCTTCCGAATCCTGCAGACCAAATACACACCTTCTGTTATGACCTTGAGACACAGACATTTCCTTACTGCTCTGTTAATAGAAAATGAGCACACGGGCAGGCTGAAACTTTTAGTAATATGCATATCAAGCAAAACTTTAAAGGTAAAGAGATTAAATATTGGTAAAGAAATGTTCTTTATATTCAACTGCCACCTGGGTAAGAATGTGGCTGCTAACTCGTGGTGCAAATAAAGCTCCCTTAAAGACGATTGAAGAGTAATGCCTGAGCTCGAAAAGGAAACACTGAAGTCCACTCCAGTGGGTGGAGCAGAAAGGTTAACTCCAAATAAAAATTATATGTTTATGAAATCTCAACAGAGTTTAAGGTAGTGGTGTCATGTCTTAGAACTTTAAGACTGGGAATGACTGCTGTGTTTGGTCACCTGCAATTGTCTAGGCCAGGTGTATCAGTCAACTCCAGCTGCCATAGCAAAATACCATAAACTCGATGGTTTGTATAACCAAAATTTATTTTTCACAGGTCTCGATGGTGGAAGTCTCAGATCAGCATGTCCCTTGCTTGCAGCTGTCCACCTTCTCATACGGTGGAGAGAGAAACAAGCCCCCTGGTGTCTCTACTTACCAGGGCATTAATGCCATCAGACCAGGGCTCCAGCCTTATAACCGCATCTAACCTTAACTACCTACCATATATCCCATCTTCATGTATCACCACATTGGGAATTAGGGCTTCAACATATGGAGCCTTAAATTTATGCAGACAAAAACATTCAGTCCAAACACTGAGGTTTTCTAGCCATGGCACTACACACATTAGGGGCTAAATTATTCTAGGTTGTGGGCAGCCTGTGTACTGGAGGATGCTGAGCAGCACGCAATAAACAGAATCCAAAACCTGACTCATCTCTCTAGTCCTATCTCGGCAAGTTGCCGCCAGTACTGTCAACAGCACGTTCCTGGCCCGGAGGGATATCTAGGGAGGCCTCATAATCCTCCTGGCTTCACCTCCACCTCGCCCCTACAGTTCATAGTTGATTCCCTCTCCCCTGGAGTAAACCCTTCATCTCTTCACCCCTGAATTACTGCAGTACTCTCAGCCAATATTCTCAGCCAATCTCTCTAGTTTCACTGCATATCACTTCTCTGGCAACTCTTACAATTTTTCTCAGGGAAATTCTTTCTTCAAAAACCATTAACAAAGGTGATATAGTCACTGTACTGTAAATTCCAAACTTTCCTGATCAGCTTGAAGGCGGGGTTTCTTTCTCAGCATCAGTACCACTAACATCAGGGACAGGAAACCCTACTATTGTGGGGAGCCTTTGTGTACATTGTGGGATGTTTAGCAGTGGCCCTGGACTCTACCCACTAGATTCTAGTGACACCACCAGTCTCCCATTTGTCACAACCAAAAATACCTGTAGACACTGCCACACATCCTGAGAGAACAGGGAGGAGGAAATCACACTCATCTGAGAAACAGTGGTCCAGATAGGACTCCTCAAACTACCCTGTTGAAGAACCAGTTTTTCCCCCAATGTATTTCAGGTCGATAATTTTGTAAAAACATTTATGCAACACTTATGCTCACTTTGTGTTTGGTTTATCTCAAACATCAAAACATTTAAGGAGTAGCCCTGATATATGTACCACATTAAAATAGAGCACCACAGACCTCTAGTCAGGAGTTATACAAATCCATTATACAATAACGTAGGTGGCAAATTCAATAATATTACAACTCATAGATAGAGACTTGTAAATGGCTCTAAGCAAAACTTACACATACGAAATATTAAGGAGTTCCTTACAAGGGCAAGTGATGCATGTGCACACTGATATTCTGTGTTGTACTAAATCAGTGTCTGTTCATATTTGTACATACATCTCTTGAATGAATGAGTGAATGAGTGAAAGTACACTTAGAAGTTTTCCTCCTTAATCTACCTAAGGCAGATGAGTTCACTGAGTGAGGATGCACTGAGGTGGGGCTCTGTAAGAACACAGGCTGCACCTGCACATCTCCAAGAAAGACGCTGAGCACACGGTAATAGCTCAATTAATATATGCTGAGTTAAAGAGAGTATTAGTCATTCTGACTATTTTACCAGTTAATGAAAGAATGAGTGAGTGAACAAAGACGGATGGAATAGTTTTTCTTGAAAAGGGTCGTGGAATTTTTTCCAGTGTCAGACTGCACAACAGATTTTTTTCTTGCCCACAAGGTTTGTACTGTCAAGATGATATATGGTATGAAAATACATGTCAGAGCTCAGTGTAAATATGTGATGTTTATAAACTAAGATACAGATAAATGGCCAAATAAATGAGGTGATGCCAAAATTCAATTCCAGGAGAAGTTTGCTCATTTGTCCTTGAGGGTGGACATAAAACTATGTATGAGTGAATGAATGAGCTGGATGTATGCAATCTCTACAGATGCCTTGCATCCCAAAGCTTCACAGTTGCACCGTTTAATCAAAGTAGCAAGGTTATAAAAACTGTATCTCCAAAACAGAACCCAATCTTGGTTTCAAATGATTTTATGATGTCAGCTCAACAATTTGATCATATTGCTTGAGTTGTAAAATGTTAAGACAGCTATCAGGCTGTTTTTAATTTACTCTCTTGGCCTGGATCCACTCTAGTTCTTGTAACATTCTGTCAGCACTATTTCCCTATTGAATGCCAATGAGATGTTCTACTGTGATTTCTTGTTTTTAAGCCAATATTCCAAGTGAACAACAAAACGTGTGTGATGATCGTCGGAGACAAAACATTTTTTTCAGCATAGAGCAATTATGTATTTTTTAATTACCAAATTATCACACAATATAGCTTAAGGACAAGAGTTTATGTGTGTGCATGTGTATATACTACATATATATGGAGAAATGCTATATCACTTCATTAATTAAATATTATATTTAAGAAGAAAATTATACAAATTGTAGAAACTGTGATTTATTTGTGCTGAACTCCACAGAGTGGGTTTCTTTGCCAATTAAAATTTTCCTATACACATTATTAGATCTTTAGAATAAAAGCCAGAAAAGGAAGAATATATCTATCATACTTTGAAAGCAGCTGTCTTCACATCTAGTACTTTTATGGTATAAAGACCTTCCTCTGAAGCTATTTTTAATACACAAATTGCTATACAGTTTGAAAAATCCGTTTATAAAATTCCAAGGCTACAGTACTTATAAGTGATTATATGCATTAGTAACAAAATGATTTACACAGCATTACTTTTTGTAGCCTATTACTCTGGTGAAATTAAAATGATTCCACTTACTTTCAAATTTAAAGAATACATTTATTGTGTAAAACCATGTTCACTCGTACAACCCTGGCATTTGTTCACCAAGAGTTTTAAGAAAACACCAGAGAGATCCAAACTTGAAAAAAGAAAAGAAAGAGAAGTGTTAATTCTGTTAAGTAAAATTACACATATATGGAAATTCTTTCCAAAGTTTTAATCAGTTACCCATACCTGTGCCTCATGGTTTGCAGTCTCTATATTTTTAATACTTCTCTGTTGAGATGTTAAAATGATCTCACTCTTCCCGGCCGATGTGGCTCAGTGATTGAGCATCTACCCTTGAACCTGGAGGTAAAGATTCGATTCCCAGTGAGGACACACGCCCAGGTTTTGGGCTCAATCCTCAGTAGGGGGCGTGCACGGAGGCAGCAGATCAATGATTCTCTCATCGTTGATGTATCTCTCTCTCTCCCTCTCCCTTCCTCTCTCTGAAATCAGTAAAAACATTTAAAAAATGTGTCTTGCTCTTACTGGTAGGGTTATCTTGGTAAGGAAGAGGGGATATTCAGTCTCATGGTCTCCAAGAGCAGTCATTTGTTTCCTGGTACTGTATCTAGGTTTGTATTTTTAGAAGTGACTAATAAGTCCTGCGTAAAAGGCATTTCTGCCAGGAGGATTAATTGTAGCTATCATGCTCACTGAGACATGAAAGGCCCCACCTTCTGTCATGAGAAGACAATGGTATGAGACACCTGAGTGACACCTCCTCTGTCAAAGCCCCATAACATCCCACCTGGACATGCAGCTGCTACAGGGCGTGGGCTGTTTGCCAAAACCTCTTCATTTCATGTTGCCGCCTCTTAATTTGCACGTGAAGTGTCAGATGAAATGCTCAATGCTCAGCGAAACCATGTAAAACCCTAGCATCTAAAATAGACATAACTTTAGTTAGGTTCTTTGGTTAATCTCTTCTCAAGTAGGATCTATGCTTCGAGACTTTTCCAAAGACATGCCTGCCACAATTAGGACTAGAACGAGGATTTTTCTGGCTCTTCCGGGACTTGAACCCAGTGCCAAAACCCTGTAACTCTCCTCAATTTTGTGAATTGAAGAGAATTGATTCATGGATATCTGTTTTTATTTTCTCAGAATGCAAAGCCACTAAAGATGAGGTGTACTGACTTTATGTTAATTTTATAGATCACTGTGATAAGTTTTGAAAGAGGTACCTGCCTTAGAAAAATGACTATAACATTACTTTTAAGAGATGGTAGATTTCTGATCATGGTTATAATTTGTAATATTTATTCAATGTTAATGACTGCAATTTAATTTTTATCTGCAGGGTAGAATAAGAGAGATAACATTACTATATCTCTTAGTGTAACTCTGATGTTCTTGCTGACATAAACTTCCTATTACATAAACTTTACCTTGTTTTCAAAAGCAAAAAAAGTACTTTATTTTAGTAAATTATTATAGATGTTGCCCCTGAAACCAAACTGAAAACTTCCTGGAAAATAATTGGTAGAAAATAAGTGGATAGAGAAAAAAAATGATCCAGATCTCCCAATGAATGTTGAATCGTGATTACTACTAAGTTATTTTAATAGCACAGCCGTAAACCAATTTTAGTGATTTATAATCATCAGGAGAGTCCCCAGAAGTGGCCTTGAAATTAATGATAGGTTTGCATTTAAGTAACCCTCCTTTTACAATGTTTTTTTCTAAGAGGAACTTCCTTAAGAGAAATACTTTGACTTAATTACTGAGACAGTTCATGTTTATCACCTTTGGCTGCAGTGGGGAATTTTTAAATGAATGAACAGAAATGTGATTCTTTTCTCTCATGAGGTGCAAGAGCAGTGAAGTAATGTAAGTCATGAAGAAAAATCCTAAAAATGGTAACACTTGTCAACAGAAACTAGGACATTGAACTTAATTGCTTCAGTTAATGATGCCTATGATACAGATTTCCGTACTCTCTGCAAAAGTGTGTGTGAAATTCACAGATGCTTGACTTCAATTTTATGTTCATCGGCATTGATAATTTTTGTCAAGAGCATATAAATAGGCGAATAGCAATAATTATGATTTGTTCATAAGGCATTTTCCTATGTGTGTCTTCTTAAATAAAAAAGATGATTTTCCTACTGATATATACTTAATAAGGTCAAAGAACACCCTTGACTATAAATTCCTACAACTCTTCAATTAAGAGGAAAAAGCAGTAAAATTGGAGCCAGGGGAATTAGGTTCATACTTAACTGCTATATTGAGTTAACTGCGAGACTTAAGGCAAATAAGTTATCTTTCAGCCTTTAAGTGCCAAATGGAGTTAAAAATACCTCTGCCACATATAATATAGAGTTTATAGGAGAATCAAATGAGATAATGGAAATAAAACATGTAAATCAAAATGAGGAAGGTGTCAAAAGGTACAAAATCCAGGTATAAGATAAATAAGTCCTGAGTATGTAATTTACAGCATGGAAACTATAGTTAAAAAATACTGTGCTGGCCCGGCCGGGCGTGGCTCAGCGGTTGAGCATAGACCTGGGATCCAGGCGATCAGGGTTCGATTCCTGGTCAGGGCACATGCCCGGGTTGAGGGCTCCATCCCCAATGACTCTTTCATCATTGATGTGTCTGTCTGTCTGTCTCTCTCTCTCCTTTCCTCTCTCTGAAATCAATAAAGATATATTAAAAAAAAAAAAATACTTTGCTGTATATTTGAAAGTTGCTAAAAGAGTAGATTTTAAAAGCACTCACCACACACACACACAAATTGTGTTTATGTAAGGTGGTGGGTGTGTTAAATGACCTTACCGTGGTAATTATTTTGCAATATATTACATTATACACCTTAAAGTTACACAATGTTGTATTTCAATAAAGCTGAGAAAAAAATCAAGACTTCCCTCTTTCCCCTCATGAAAAAAGTAAAAAATTAAAAAGAAAGATTTGAAGTAGTGAAAGAAGACAATAACGGGGCACAAATATGTCCATTTTCTCTTCTCTCCTTTACGTTTTCTCCTTATCACAACTGCTTTCCACTGATGCATAGCAATATGAAATTAGGCAGTGCTCACAAAGGGAGATTCCTGCTGTTTAAAATCTGATGAAAAATTAAACAGCCGAAAGAATGACAAGACGATAACTGATGAGGATAGATTGGTTCCATGTATAATGAAATAAAACCATCCAGCGACAGCAACTCACTGCACATAACAGTTCTGGGCCCTCTCACTCTATAGCAAGACCAGGTCCTTTCCTACCAGCTCAAGAACCATCACATTCGGCAGGGGGGTTAAAACGGTGCCCAGAGGGTCAGACTCGCAGAGCCTCATCCTTGAGTATAGGATAACCCATCATCAAATGGCGCTGCTTTTCTCCCCCTCGGTGACCAGTGATTAGAGGATTTATGAGCCCCCATGGGAGAGGAAACTGCAGGTGGCCATCATTTTTTTAAATTAGAGAAAAGCTAAGTGTAAACTATATTCTAATGAGAAGTGGGACCTCCGTGCCCTGTCGGTAGCAATGCAGACCGGTGCAGCCATGGTGGAAACCACTGTGAGGTTTCCTCAAAAACTTAAAAATGGAACTGCCTAATCACCCAGTGATTTGCTTCTGGTATACATTCTAAGAAACCCAAAACACTAATTTAAAAGAATATATGCACCCTCAGACCATATATTTTAAACCATTTGGTAAGCATTTACAAAAATAAAGCTATGTCCTGCATTTAGTATATGTATAATCCTTAATAATTATTGTTTAACCCATAAATATCTCCTTTCATACATTTAAAATGATGTTAAATAAACATGTAAAATATAATTATATTCAAACTTTTTCACATTTGTTTGACATCTTTAAACTAATATATAATTACTAAAGTACAAGATGAAATGATCAGGTCAACAGAGAAAAATTTTATTGGTAAAGAATTATGTAAAATATTTGTTTCATTAATTATATATACGAGTTAAATAATAATGTCAGTAAAGTACTCTCTAGATTTGTTGTGTCAGAAACTACAGTTTTACTTGATACAGTCATGTGTTTAATTCTATAGCAAATGAAATAAAGATTCATATTAATTATACTAACTATAAAAGCAATAGCAGCAGTAAATAAAAGTAAAAAAGAGATATTGGTGAAAACTGGCATTTTCAGACCATTTTATTGCATAAGTTCCTTTGTGTAAACAAAGCAGTCGCTGAACTTCCATACATACAGCCAGTTTACTTGAGATAATGTTAAGTAATGCCCTGTCTCTAAAATATTGTGAGACCTTGATTGCATACCTGGAGAAAAGACTGCTCTCTAAATTTTCAGTTAACTTTATGGTAGATTCCACCATAAATCACAGAACACAAAATATTGAGCAACGTTCTCTTATATCCAACATCTCAATTTACTAAAGTGTGTCACTTCTACATAATAAAGAAGGGAGAAAAATGCAATGTGGTGTACCAGAACAGATAGGCGATCTACCATTGCATGAGGTATCAAAGTAAATTCATTTTCCAGGCCTTCACTTACAATCTTAATGCTTAAATATTTCACGGTGTTACAAAAGGCAAAGCTATTTATCTTACTCTTATCCCAAGCAAATGCAAAACAAATAAGCTAATCTATTCAGTATTCCATCTGAGATATATATATATGTGTGTATATACATATATTTCAAAATTGGGATCTTAAAGTGCTTCAGATGGTCATGCATTAGTAGACAACTTCTGCCTTTTAAATCATACTGACACATCTTAAATGGTGCACTGGACTCTGGATGATAAACACACATGCAATATACAGATGATGTATTATAAAATTATGCACCTGAAACCTATATAATTTTATTAACCAATGTTACCCCAATAAATTTAATAATTTTTTAAATAGTGGTGCACGCCCATTTGGGGGCTGTTTTACAGAACATATGCTAAAAATAGTGACTTACAAAAAGTTCACCTTTACAACTCTTGTAATTCTAAAAGACAAAACAGTTAAGTAGCCAAACTTAATAGAGTTAGTATGAAAGTTATTTTTAAAGCTTATTTTGTGAATTCTAGTCCATTATCTACTAATTCTCTTTATCTAGAATAAGAGATCTGTTACACAGTCGCATGTACACTTCAGTCAATAATACTGAGAGACAGAGATGTATCTTAATCTTAAGAAGCTAGTAACTCACCTTCTCAATGACTGGCAGGTGATTCAGAATGCTGAGAATACAAATGCATTAATTAGCTGTTGGCCCAATTGTCCTCAATGAAGAATGGATGTGTTTTTAAAAGAACATTGCCAGATAACATGCCATCCTTATATTTTCTAAACTATACCGTTTTCCCGATTACATAATCTTAGTAAATAACACTCTCTTTTCATTTATTGTTGCATCCTAAATTTATGATAAATTAAAACACGTGGCAATATATTCCAGTTCTGTTCATATAGTCAATGCAGGATGAAAATAGAAAAATGCACTTTTATAAACAATGGATTGATTATAGTTTAGTTTGATATGTTTGTTTGTTATGTTAGTTTGTTATAGCTTGTTTGATATGTTTTGATAGTGGGTTAATTAACATTAATTATACAGACAGTCGCTGATTTATGATGGTTTGACTTAAGATTTTTGACTTTATGATGGTGGGAAAGCGATACATATTCAGTAGAAATGGCGCACTGGATTTTGAATATTAATCTTTCCCCAAGCTGGTGATATGCAGTAGGTCACTCTCTCCTGATGCCAGGCAATAGCAGTGAGCCCCAGCTCCCAGCCAGGCACATGATCACAAGAGTAAACAACTGATATTCTGCAGTATAACTGCTGCTGGCATTTTCAGATATTGTATGCTGAGCACATTTAAGGTAGGCTAGGCTAAGCTATGGTGTTGAGTAGGTTAGGTGCATTAAATGCATCTTTAACTTACAATGGGTTTATGGAGACATAACCCCTCCCCTCAAGACTATTTGACCCCAAATACATGTCTCAAGATTTGCTTTTGAGAAACCCAAACCTATTATTTTGGGGGGGGGGGGGGGGGCATGAGGGAATAAAAATTTTACTTTTCTATCATTGGATCTCCCAACATTGCTAGGCGTAGCATCTCAAATCTCAAATCATGTGAATCATGGCCAAGACCCTTAATGATCTTTTATCAACTGTGGGATTTATTTGTTTCAGTTTGGTTTTTTGTTTGTTGTTTTTTTGATAGAGTTGATTTGTTTTTCAGTTAACTGACAGTGTTTTATGATGATCCATTCTGTATATAACCTGTCTGTCAATAAAGAAGGAAATATTGATATGGGGCAGTAGTTGCAATTCACCTAGTAGTGGCTATGTAGTTCTAAAAAATTGGAACTTTCTAATATAGAGAGATATTTTATAGATTTATACTATCCTTATTGGTGTCGTGGTTAATCTCCAAAACAAAAATCCATTGTGAGACAACTGAACATTGATTTCATAACAGACATCAGGTTTTGACTGACAATCTCCAGATTTTACAAAAGATCAAACGCAGCTTAACTTAAAAGATTTTCCAAAGTTCTCTCAACTGTGGCTGATATTTGTAACTTTCTTACACAACAAACTTCTTGACAGCTCTCACTGTATCTGTTGCCTCTACTTCATTGTCTCACTCAGTTCCTGTCCAAATTGGAATTAACTCCAACAACTGCACTAAATTACCTTTAAAGTAATTCATCCACAACTTTACCCCACCAACTCAAGTCACTTTTTGGTCTTCCTTTCATTCAACTTTCACAGCAACATTTTTCACAATCATCACTTCTTGAAACAGAATCTAGGACTCCCTCTCTCCTTGTTTGGTTCATATCTCAGTAATGTATTTCTCCTTCTCAGATCAACAATGTATAATGAAATACTTTTAGGTTTGGTTGCTAGGCCTTCTATAATTCAATCCTGGAGTAACTCCATCTAGTGATAAAATCTTAAATCATTTGTACCTTGAACTTTGATCTCATTTACAAACTCCTGACTGGCATTTCCCATTGCCAGTTATAAATCTGATTGCCTAATAAGCTGATTAAACTTACATGTCAGACTCAGAAATCCAGTTTCTCTGCACAAACCTACCCCTCATGTAAGGTCTCCTCTCATCAGTATATGGGCTTAACTCCCCTAGGTGCTCAGGATAAACCCACGGTGGAAGTCATTCTTCATTCCTCTCTTCCATGCACCCAACACTGAAAGCTTCAGAGCATCCAGTTCATTTTAATTCCAATGTATCTCCAGAACTTACTAAAGATCTTTACCACTACAACTTGAGCCCAAATGATCATTTTTTTTTGTCCACATACTGCAAGCAATGGTTTCCTTAATATTATTCCTACTTCCTATAAACCACTCTTCAGCCAGTATACAGTATAACCATTTAAGTGCTTAAATATGATTATAACATGAATTGCAAAATGGTACAGTCACTTTGAAAGACAGTTTGGAGGTTTCTTATGAAAGGAAAGATACTTTTATCATTGTATCCAGCAATTGTGCTCCTTGGTATATACCCAAAGGAGTTGAACACTTATGTCCACACAAAAACCTGAATACAGATGTTTATGGCATTTTTATTAATAATTGCCATAACCTGGAAGCAGCTAAGATGTCCTTCAGTAGGTAAATGGACAAAGAAACTGAGCTACATTCAGAGAGTGTAATATTATTCAGCACCAAAATGAATGAACTATTGAGTCATAAAAAGACATGGAAGAAACTTAAATGCATATTACTAAGTGAAGGAAGCCAATCTGAAAAGGCTACATACAGAATGAGTCCACTATATAACACCAGAGGCTAGGTGTCAGGCAGGGATGACTAGGCACCATGTACAGGAGATATTTAGGGCGTGAAAACTATTCTCTGCAATAGGATGATGGTGGATAACAATCATAATATATGTTTGTTAAAATCAAAGAAAGTACACCACCAAAAATTAACTGTAATGTAAACTATAGACTTTGGGTAATTATGATGTGTCGATGTGTGTTCATCAATTTTAAGAAATGTATCACTCTGGTGAAGGATGTTGATAATGGGGGCGCTGGGCATGAGGATGGCAGGAAGCATATGGAAAATCTCTGTACCTTCCACTCAAAATTGCTGTGAAACTAAAACTGCTCTAAAAATTAAGTCTATTTTATATTGCAAAAAGAGTACATTGGGAATATTTATTTAATGAGTAAGTTGTTGACACAGAGATGATTCATAGGAATGAAGGTCATTTCAATGTTTAAAATTAACATCTAATGAACAACTCATTAAATGTAACACAGCTGCATTTAAGGTACATCCAATACAGAGATAAACCCAGTATGTATCTGTCTCAGAAAATAATGCTCATTACAATAGGCTATCTATGTAAGGATGTCTGCTAGCTACTGACTTCATTTAATTGCACATAGATATTACTAAATTATTTATTTTACATGCCTGTGCTATGATATGAGCCATTTATCATAGAGAAAAAATAAAAACAAAAATCAAACAAGGGCTTTTAAAGTCTGCTTAAATGGAGTTCATTGTAGTGATCTAGCTATTACCCTCTTAATCATGGTGATAGGACACTATAATTAAAATAAAAACAAAATGCTGCTTACCAAAGAAGAGTATATCTTCCTTGAAAAAGATCTCACGTGAGTGATATATTACTTAATCTGGCACAGCATACTACTCGATTAAGCAGATTAAATAAAAATTCCTCATTGCCAATCAGCTGAACTCCTAATACATCCTTTCTTCCCAACCACCTAGTTTCATCTTAAATTTATGTTCTTGTCTCTTCTCTCACAGAGGAACAGAGAGAGAGAGAAGGGCAGGTAGAAAGATGGAGGGGGGAGAGGGAGCGATAGAGAGGGAGAGGAAGGAGAACTCTAGGGCTTCAAGTTGATACAACAGACACATTGCACATATTCTTTTATAAATTGGAAAAGTACAACTTAAAGCAAATAAGGGCATGGATTTTCTCACGGGAAAACAATAAAAAATAAATAAATCCAACAGCTCCAGGCTGAATCTTTCTTTGGATGCTTCATTTACATCATGTCTTCACAATAAACCAACCATGCAGTGAAAGCAGCTGTACATCTATGGAAAATAAAACATCATCTCTTTAAAAATATCCTCAAAATGAGTGGTGTGTGGGAAGGCTATCCAACCTTTCGTTCTTCTGAAAGGAAAAAAAAATTGAAAAATATAGAAACTCAAAAAATACAGTGTCTTCTTTCAAATTTCTTTTTAGAATCATAGATTTTAAATATGAAATAAGTAAGCCAGAGATGTTGTGTTTTCTCCCAATACTTTAAAATGATTTCTTACTTTATGATCATCTTCAACAGCTGATTTTTATAGACATTATACTTGATGTGTGTCTAAACCCATATCTCAATTCAGCATTTCCTTAAGCATCTATTTATTTAAGAATTCATATTTTTAAGATTATTCATATTTATACTTTACATTATATTATTGAGATTTTCAAGCATATTATTGAAAAAGTACATAATACCATAATAAAATAAAAACAAAAAATAAAGACCAAGAAAGATATGCATTACTATATATGTATATACACACACACACACACATACATATTACTTTTTTTTAAAAAAAGGACACATATTTACTAGATGTACAATTGTTACAAGTCAAACTGTATTTTTGAGAAACGTTTTGGAAATTAAAGCACAATAGAGAAACACAATCTGCCACATCTCATTATTTGCTAGGGAAAATATTTCAGTTTTTCAAGGGAAGAAATAAGTTTCCACATTCAGTTTAAAAATAAGTTTTAACGTGGTGTAAAGCAGGACATAATGAGAGAGGCAATAGATTAAAATTGGCCAGGGAATCAGGCCAAGTAAACAATCTATGGGTCCCCTCGATATTCAGTGCATGAACCCAGAAATTCTTCAGTCCAGCCTATCTATTGTTGAGAAAATAGGTATGGAGAGATCCAGGATGATATTATGTGCTAGCCACTGGTTGTTTTAGAATTTCAACTGATGATCAAATTCATATATAGTGTTGTTTTTTATATAACTTTTGGTTGCAGAAATAATTCTTTATTGGCCCGGCCAGTGTAGCTCAGTGGTTAAGCATCGACCTAGGATCCAGGCCATCGAGGTTTGATTCCCGGTCAGGGCACTGGCCCGGGTTGTGGCCTCGATCCCCAGTCGGGGGCCTGCAGGAGGCAGCCGATCAATGACTTTCTCATCATTGATGTTTCTCTCTCTTTCCCCCTCTCCCTTCCTCTCTCTGAAATCAATAAAGACATATTTAAAAATAATATTAATTCTTTATTGTATATAAGATGGCTGTTTTTCAGATCAAAATTTTTCTTAGAAAATATTGACAGACTGCCTTAACATTTCCCTCAGCTTGACGAAATTTTAGACAGTTTCCTTTCTGACTATAGGCCCCTGACTTCCCTTTTAGAAAATCTGCAATTGTCAGTTCTTCTTTGACATGTACATCTTCTCCCAGCCTCTTGCCAGTGCTGTAAATGAAGAACACCGTTCTCAGGGACTTGGCGACAATCCACTTTGAATGGAAGAGTCAAAAAGACAGAGCCCCTGTCTCTCAGTCTCTGTGGGTGGGCAGGAGCCTAAACTAAATAAGGGCCAATTAACTAACAGCCGTGGCCCGATCACACTGACCAACCTCCTCCCAGCATCTCCAGGACTCTTCCAATAGCTCACCCCAGTATTTAAATTCTCCTGCCTTTTGTTTCAGGGGAGTTGAGTTTAATCTCTCTTCCCTATTGCAATAGTCTTGAATAAAGTCTTCTTGCTTATTTAACTCCTCCAATCCATTTTTCTATCACAATATACTGTACATGTAACAACACATATGTGCATGATTAATTTTTAAAACACACGTTTTCACATATCCTAAAAGAAACAGACTAAGCTAAAAAAAAACAGAGATCAGTGACTTGAAAGCATATTTTCTCTCTACAAAAAATTATTTAAATAGTAAGAGCTATATGACAATATAACAATTTAATCTTGACAATAGGTCAGGAGCACAGTGGATGGAGTACCTCCTACTCGGCTCTGATAGTCCGTGAAGGGATTGCCTAGGAGGTTTGCCTGAATGGAAAATTGAACAATGACTGTAATTTTTACAGATGAACAAACAAACAAACAAACAAAGGCATTTTCCGCTTTTCTGTCTAATAAAATAGGCATGCAAAGTAATCATCTAAACTAACAGAAAGTGGGTGTGGTGGAATGAGAAAGGGAAAAAGAAAGAACATAAATGTAATATGCAAAAATCACCTTTAGTGGGCTGATCAATCTCTTCTTAAACTTATAGAAAGCTCAAGTCGAGATTCACATCTGTGTTATTTATTCACTTTTGGGCCTAGTTTCAACACTCATAGTTAAGTGCACAATCACTGACGATGAGAAATCTTAATGGTTTTCAAAAATTACCAAAAAATCAGTAACATATCAAATCAGAAGCTCACATTATAAAAATTAGCTGATCATGCTTGAATTAAGTAATTATTCTCAATTTTTTTCTTTTCAGAGCCATAGAATTGATAGTAACTTCTAACTGTGTAACTTTGTATTATTCAGTTTGGAAAGTAAATATTTTTGTCTAAATTATTTACCTCTTAAAAAAGAAAAGCATGCCTCAAGTTTACAATGGTAGACTGAGCTTGTTTCCTTTCATGCCTAAGGTTTGCTACAATCACAAATAAAGGGAAAACACTGACAAAAATCCATAATCATGAGAAAAATAAAAAGGAGCCACTAAAGGCAGAGATTTCCAAAAGCTCATAGAGGAGATGGCATGGTTAGCAGAGGCCAGGACATGCAAAGGGTTAAAGCAGAGATTTCTGCAAAGCGGAAAGCCTTCTGCAAAGGCTCATACAGACACAGAAAGACAGATACTATATGATCTCGCTTATATGTGGAATATAAAAATGTCACTCTTACAGCACCAGAGTAGAACAATGGATGCTTCAGTGACAGCCTTTCCCAGCTCCTTTCTTTCCCTGGGCTCCTTACCACCTCCCTTTATACCCTCTAAAGTCCTGAAGTCCTGAGTACTGGGAAACTAGCTATAGATTTGTTGTTCAAATAAAAATAAATAGGTTACTCTTCTTGTCCTGGTAATGAAACTGACAGATAAGTAACTTTATCCCATAAAACAACTTAAAGGTCATAGGAACCATTGGCTAGGTTGTATATGACTCCCAATGGAATGGAAATCAAACAGCAAAAGAGGGGGAAAAAACAAAAAGAGTGGAATAAAAATTCTTAATTTTGCTGTATTTTAGTTCATGAACATATATCAGAAAAACACAAACTATGTACATTTTAATTCAAAATTATGCAAACCATTTGGAATAGTGCTATGAATCCTTTTATTTTATTCCAAAAAATAAAATATGAACCAACCAAATGCTCATAAGGAAGAGGCATTTGGTGATGCTGGCTTTTATCTGTTTTTAATTGTCTGTAATATTCAGCATGGACAATTTTCCATGTTTTCCTCTCAGTACGTCTGCAAATTGTAACAGGGTGAAGGTTAAGACCGCTGTGGGTACAGTCACAAAGGAAACATTTGAAGACAAGGCAGGCTAGCTCTTGCTCCTGGTATCTCATTATACCTTTTGGCAACGGTGTTTCTCCTCAAGGATTATTGACCTTAATTTTTGTAGCATCTCTAGGTTATGAGTCAAAGTAGCTTTCAGATTTTTATAGATTGCGGTGTATATGATGGAATCCACAAAGTTTGCTGAAGCCCCCCAAAATATTTTTTTTCTGGAAGCTTTTAGTCCTTTATCTTGCAATAAATATGTAGATCCTTTGAGATTTAACTCAGAAAGCTGGCCTTAGAAGTACTATCTAGGATTTATGAACTTACTATTCTCCAGCTAACTGCCAATGAAAAGCTGTACTTTTTGTGGTAATTTATGTGGATAACAGCGTCTTTAAACTGATGAAGTTATCTTTAAAATTACCTGTTTTCCTTATTTATATAGACTTAATTGAAAATTTTTTGTCCCCTCCCACCATATGATTAATAAAATGTTGAAAACTAAAAATAGTAACAGTCAAAATAATATTGCAAATGTAAAATTATCTGAAAGGCACTTAAGAATAGAAAATCAATTCCTCCAAAAATCATTCTTAAAATAAAGAGACTGAGAAAAGAATGTGATGTGTTGCAAACATCAAGTTCTGGTTTATCTTTCTTACAAAGATGTTTATTTTATATTAGAGTGCTTTAAGAAACTATTGATTTCTACACCTTATATAACACTGTGGATTTTATAAGTCAGACAATTGTTTTCTTTAGTCTTCAACAGCAAAGTGAATTGTATGCTTCCTAGAGCAGAAGGCTGCTTTGTGCATAACTGGTAGTCTTCTACCTGGTACACAGAAGGGAAGGCTACATCATCAAAAATGGTAACACTATCTTTTTCCTGTTTGTCATATATCAAATCTTTTTTTTTTTCTTTTGCATATAAAAATAAAGAAAACCCCAAACTGACAAAACATATTTACTTTCAATTCCTAGGCAGTTTTGCTTGAAAAAACAAATTGAACAATGGCATTTGTCAATATTTTTATAACTTTCTTTAGCTTAAAAGTGCCCTTAGTAAAGCTCTTGTATTTGGTTACAGTCAACATTCAAATAGAATTACTTTTTTAATCAGCTAAGTCACGAAAAAGATATAGGTAACTTAGACAAAGTCCACTGAGCCAGGAAAACTTGTTCTTTTTACTTACACATAGGCACAATCCCTATTACTCAAATACCCCATTTCCCCTCTATCAGCTCAATGGTGAATATTTTAACCTAACAAATAATTATAATTTATTATAATTTAAGGTAATTAAAATTATATAACTATAAATTGAAGCAAACTAATTCTGATTAAAGTCAGAGCTAGAACTCTAAAAAGACAATCAATCTGCAATTTTTATATTTATTTTTGACCTCATGGAGTTGGGAGAAATTCTTCATCCTACTCTTTAGCCTGGTGGAGATTTCACATAAATGGAAGTTTCCAGAATACAAGGTGGGGCAAAAGTAGGTTTACAGTTGTGAGTACATGAAACACAGAGTTTACTCTTGTAGTATTATTTATTAAGTAGTGTATTATTTTCCATAGGAACAACTGTAAACCTACTTTTGCCACACCCTCCGTGGCCCTATGACTGAAATGTATTTTTAAAATATAACTGCTGGTATTTATAATAACATGCTGTAATATTGACAAGTAAATATTTTTAAGCTAACTAGAACAGCTATGTGTCATAATAGCTTCTCAAAGATGCCTCAGTTGGCATCATTAACCCAGGGTTTTGAGTTGGCCCAGACTCACCATCAACCAGTGTGAGTCACAATTAACCTGAAAGTCCAATTTGAAGATCCTCGTACTAGAAATAGCATCTCAGAAGATTTTCGAAACAATGCTTTTTTTGTAAGGATGCCTGAATGTCATGGACATCTGTCCCTGTTAGGGATTATGTCCCAATGTCAGGGTACAAGGCAGCCTGCTCCATTTAATCAGCACCTCTCAATTTTCTCAGATCTTTTCAGAACAACAAATAGCTCAGGGTAATTTTTACATTCATGCCTATTATTTCTCAAAGGCTAGAAAATGATCTGACAAAGTAGTGCATTATGGAGAGATATTTCCTGCTACAATTTACTGTCCTTAGTTATAATAATCCAAGAGAAATCAAACTGGTATAAGACAAAGTGTTTGTTTTTTTATTTTCTTCTTTTTTCCCTTGTTTCCTTCAAATGCAAAAATATGTGCCAGTTTGCTTTGGCAAATATTGATCACATTCTACTTGCCAAAATTTAAATAAGTTATTGATAGTGATTGGTAGTTGGTAAATGTTTGTGTGCATATTTAAGTAGATGCAGGTGTAGAATCAGCATACTTTATATATTGTTAAGCACATTTCTTGGCACTCATGTCCCATGTCATATTTGGACTTACTCTTGTCACCGTTAACCCGCTGTGTATCTGTGTTAAATGTACATGAACAGTAATTTCCCATTCCTGAACCCAAGTAAATTATCACTGTGTAACTTCTTCAGTGTCTACAACACACGCCACTTTGCAACACACTTTATTTCTATCTCATATTATATGTAAATGTGGAAGCATAATGTGGAAGGCTTAACTTACTACTAAGGCATTGGAAAAAACTGAATTGTACTCTAGATTCTAATGGCTCTTTGAACCCTATATATATCCTTTTATATATAAAGGGGGTAGGGGAGCCCAGCTGGTGTGGCTCAGTGGTTGAGCATTGACCCATGAACCAGGAGGTCAAGGTTCGATTCCCAGTCAGGGCACATGCCCAGGCTTCCAGCTCGATCCCCAGTGGGGGGCGCAGGAGGCAGACGATCTACGACTCTCTCTCATCATTGATGTTTCTCTCTCTCTCTCTGTCTCTCTCTCCTTTCTTCTCTCTGAAATCAATAAAGACATATCTTTAAAAAGGGGGAGTGGGGAGGAAGGAGAGGGTAAAGTGGAATAAATGGTAACAGACGGAGACGACTTGGGTTGGTGAACACAGGATATTATAGAATTGTACATTTAAAACCTATATAACTTGATTAACCAATGTCACCTCAACAAACTCAATACAATTAAAAAAAAATCCTTTAGAACTTATGGCAGCAAAAATGTACACTAACGAGATTTTATTGTCAGAGTCAGCATAAGATTAAAAGTACACAATAAAAACGCTTTTCACTTTCATCTGCCTTTAATGTACATTTCTATTCTTCGAGAACTTATTAAATTTATTTGAGACTCAAGCTGTCGGCTGCAAGTTCAGCTAAGTGCCTGCAAGAGGTATATGATTCTTTGAAATAAAGGTGTGAGCATTCGGGGACAGTGTGCATGTAGAGGAAGCATGAAGATCAAAAGAGATACTAATTCTGTCTGCACCTGAAGCTTCCTGTCCTTAGACTTCAGCTAGAGTTGCTTCAGATACTTTTAAGAAATAAAGACAACCTCTCTCCACTCTGACATGACACTTGATTTTACGTGTTAAGTAGAAAATGTGTCTGTACCCAAACTCAGCAATTCCTAAGTGATATAGGCAACAGAAAGTTATATAAAAGCTCTTAAAACAAATAATTTTAAAACAGATTAAAGAAGATTAAATGTTAAGAGCACATTGGGCCCTAGTAACAGAGTTACTAAATAATAGATACTTGAAGCTCTAATAACTTCAATATGACTCATCTCTCAGAAGCACAAACACAAGGAAATGCCACATAATATCCTATCATGCCCTGCAATTCTAACTTACAGAACAAAATCAAATTGCTGATAGGTACTGGTATATATGCCAAAATAAAATGTCTATTTTTCCTTAACATGTAATACTAAAAAACCTAGTAGTGAAACAATATCTTTATTCCTTGAAAATTTATTTGACAGAAATATGCCAGTATTAAGCAATTAAAGGGGTTGTCTCTCCTCATTACTTAAACACAACGAGAAAACCCCACACATTTTATTTCTTGCACAAAAGAATTTGGTGGGATGTAATTTTGCATGCAGGGATCCTTTTTCCTCTAATTCCTTTCCCTGGGGATTAAATTATTTTCAAACGGTAACAAGCTTTTCAAATCCTCTCTCAACTCATTTTAAAATGTTGCAAAAAGCAAGTCTTGCTATATTGGATTTGTAGAAGTCTCAGGTTAACTTCAATTCCTTTTATATATCAGTATGTAGAAAAAGACAGGCTTCTTTTATCAATTAATGTGAGAGGGATAAAACTCAGAATTTCCTTCTTCGACTTCTGATTCTAAATAAATTTGCTACCTCCACTTATTCTGAAAAATAAAGCCAGATTAAGAAAGAGTACTATATTTTATTGGCTGCTCGCATAAACAGACCGTGAGACAAATCCAGAAACAGGCCTACACGTCATCTTCATTCCTCTCTCTGAGACACAGTAGGTGAAGCACCTGTTTTACATCCTCGGGACTGTCAGCAGGCGTCAATCTATTTCACTTCACCCTCAAGTGATTGCACACGGTTTTGAAAACTGAAATGCTTTGTATTTTTAAAAACTGAGCAATAAAAATAAAGAATATAAAATTGTAATGTTCACTTTGCGTCAATGCAAAATGTCCCTCTCCAAGATTCATGAAGTGTCTTGCTTTGCTGATGTAAGGACATTCTATAAATGTGCAGTACTGGTGAAAATTGTGCTAACAAGAGCTAGATATTCCTACAGGAGCCACTCAAAACTCTTTTATTGGTCTTCTAATACAAAACCTGGAGTTGGCTTCAGAACTTTAGTTAAATAATTTTACAACATTCTCCTCATATTAATCGGTGCATTTATACACCTAGAGATATATGTGGGTGTGGCTCTATATTTTATATATTTCTAATTTTTTAAATCCAGTTTCTAGGTCTCAAATACTTCACAGGTATTTCAAGGTAAAACCTGAATGTTGTGAGTTCAGTTTGCATGGAAATTTCCCCCAATTAAATAAATTAGTTGCATTAAATTAATGTTATGGAACCTTTAGAAAGAAACTGCTAAAGTCTGCCTAAGGTGAAATACATGTTTAGGGGAGAAAGAAAACAGACCAGGAATAACAACCAGAATAATTTTTGACTGGTGTGTATTAACTCAAATTGACTTTCTCAAAGAAAGAAATCACTTCTGAAACCTAAAATGTTGGTGTCAATCATTCGGGTCCATTTTCGCGGCAGAGTGCTCTGATTTTATCTGACCGGACTAAGCATCTTGCGCTATGTATGAGACAGACCGTGCTATTTATTTTTTCTTCAAATGTCCATGTTCCTTCCTTCAGCTCTTTGATGAACAGCGTTAGATAAACTCCTTGAGTCTGGGGACTGTGTCTCCTGGCCCAGAAGCCCACAGCAGGCACTCGCTGGGCGGGCCGGGACCGATGCGCGCTGTTAGCACACCGCTGCCCCTCGAAGCCCCGGAAACAGGGGTGCCCTTCAGAACACCAGTCCCAGCCAAGGGCAGGCGAAATGGTCCTGGGCAGCGCTGGCTCGCTGTGAAGTGCGGAGGGCTTTCTTATTGGGGTCTTCTTGTGGAATAATATTTGATAAAGCCTGATAAGCTCTACCTTTCCTCTCTCCTCTGGTCATCTCTTAGAAGCACGAAGAAGCTTGGAGGCTGTCTATCTGCCCCCCCCCCCCCCCCCCCCCCGCCAGCATCCCTCACAGAGGGAAGGCACAGTCAAGGTCAGAGGCCTCAAGAAAACTTTCTTAATTCATCTTTTCTACTTAATCTCATAGAAAGCCGTGTAGGTAGGAATTAGGTTACCTGGAAGAGAAGATTATAGCAATAAAACAGAAACATTAATTAAAAAGATCAACTACATTGCAAAGCCTTCTCATTTTTGTAATATTCATTCCTATTCCCACCTTAGGTAACAAACAGTATCCTACACTTGCCATCACACTGCTTCTGGCTCAACCAGGGAGCTCCTTTCTGATTTTTTTGTTTTTCATTTAAAATCAAATTTCCTTATATTATTATTACGCTTGTAAGTGTTTTATCTTTCTGTATGGGCTGTTAAAATTATAACAAATATTGTGGGTTAAGTGTATCTGAAGGACCTTTTGTCTTCATTTTTAAAATAGTTTTGAGAAGGATATTTGCTATGTGTTTATTTTTTAATGGACTATTTTGGAATTTAAACAATATTTAAAACTACTTCTTTACTATGATCCACATACATTTTTTTGCCATTTTACAAATTGAAATGCATTTAACTTGAGGATTTACTGATATGTTACTGAATATAAACATGTTTATAATTTTTCAGGACAGGGAAATTCATGGAGGCAGCAACTTTCTCTTAAGGCTTTGCCTTCAACACACAGTAGGCTTCTTTTATTACTTCATAAATTAATGAATTGCTATTGACATTCTATTTTTCTCAAATTCATGCCATCGATTTCTTCCATTATGTGTGTTCCCAGTCTTTCCTTTTCCATTACAAGGACCTATTTCTTAGCTACCTAATTTTGCTTTCATGAGACACTCTGGACCTACCTAGGCCCTTCTAACTTGTTCACATGCCATCGATACTTCGGGGTTTCAGATGTTCAGCTAGTGTGTATCTGTGTGTAGCTCTGAAAGTGACTTCTTTTCATTTTGGCAAACAATCACCGCCCAGCGACCTCCAAAGCCCCCATCGCACTCACTCTTCTCCTTGGGACCTCTCACATGGCCATGATATAGAACTTTAAACTTAAATGGCAATGCCTGTCCCAGCAGGGGTGCCGGGGACTCTGCGTCAGTGTTGCAGACACGGGAATTTCCGGCTGCCAGCCAGCCAGGTTCAGCCGCCCATTGAAAGTGCCCACCAGCTGGCTCTGGGCTTCATCGCCAGCGCCTTCCCCACGGCTCAGAGCCCACCTGGCACAGTCACCACCTCTCCCTGTCCAGAGAGGCGAAGACCAGGGCAGAGCAGGAGGGAGGGGAGGCAGCCTTCATATGTTGTAGTCAGGTCTCCAAGTGACTTCCCCAGTTGTTAGATATTTTGAATAGCACTCCAGGAAGTTGGATAAAGAAGAGATATCTAGTGTCCTTATAGGAAGAGAGAAATAAGCCATTTAAAATCCAATGGCTGTCCTGTTGTGTGCAATAGTGTTTTGTGCAGTAACAGGATCCCTAACCTAATCTTGGCAGTTAAAGATGCAGTATCAGAGGAAATGCCCCTTAAGAGGTACAGCCAAGAAAACTGGGGTGAGCTATGGACAGGGCAGGGGGAACCTCCTGTGTGGAGGCTCCAAGGCTGAGCAGGCTCCTGACGTCTTGGGAGAACATGAATATTTCAATGGGGGGAGCACGGAGACTGAGAGAGGATTGGGTGAACATGAGAACTGGGGGAACAGAAATCACAGGATCCCGTGTGCCAAGGTAAAGAAATCGTCCAACCTTTGTCTCCTCAGCCTAGCAGAGTTTGCTCTCTGACATGGAAATCGGATCAAGTCCCCTAACTTCCCTGAAACTGTTCCATTCACCCCTCAGTTCCCAAAGGAGCAAGCCCAAGCTTCTATCTGCACTTCACTAGAATCATATTTACAAAATGGTACTGATTTGTTCTTAATCATGGAAGGATCACTCCTCTTTATACCCATCACAACACTTAAATGGCCATATATAATGGTAGCTAAGAGCACGGACCGTGGAGCCAAGAAGCCTGGGGAGGACTCTGGGTTGTGCCCATGATTAGTTCTATGATATAAAAGTTATTCAACCACCCAGCCCTTATCTGTAAGACACGGATAATCACAGAACACGCAAAGTGTGCAGGAGATTGCCTGACCAGAGCAAGCATCAGCAACCATTTATTTTTCTTAAATTATAACACTGGCACCAAGGAAATGGTCACAGTATAGGAGAAAGCCATTATATACACACACACACACACACACACACACACATATATATAAAATATTTTTTCTGAATAAGTATTTGATCACAGAATAACATCTTCTTCCAGGTATTATATAGTATGGACAGCTAGAAGGCAGAAAGTTATAAGTGCTTAATTTAAAGTTATCTCAGTCAAGTACATTAACATATTTTAATAACTTCCTACATCATAGTAATAAGCCTGAAGCAGTTCCAGGATGTGTAGGCTGGGCTGGGGAGGCAGCCCAGAAGGAAACTAGATAAAGTGTAAACAATTCCAAAGATTATAGGCAGTTAATGGAATGGTCAGGGTAAGATTATATCTTCATTTTAAAAGGACATCAAGAAATAATTTAGGCAAATTAGATAGTTAAAACTATATCCAGGTAATAAAAAGCATACTGAATTACTGATATTATTTCAAATTCTTTTTTTCTCTTCCAGAACCATCTTTACAACGCTCATCAAAGGATGTCGCTGTATTTATAATAATTAGTGACAAGACCTAAAATTTCTTTTACTGTAGAGAAAACCTGATTGCCTCACCACCTGAAAGGAACAAGTGACCTCCATTCCAGCCTCACTAGTCTCAAATTAACCTCTGTAAATACATTAGTATGCTCAGTACCACCAGGGACACAACTCTAAACTCATTTAAAGGCATTAGCATTTATAAAAACCCAGCCAGGAGAGGGAAGAATGTAGCATGTGGCCTGGCATTAGGAAAACTAAGCAGTCTATCAAATTTTCTCATTACTTTTATTTTTTATTATTTTTGCATATTCTCTTTGAATGGAGGCTATCGGTTTCTTTTTATCTACATCTAATAAAGGCCAATTATGCAAAAAGTTCTACAAAATTCAAAGGAATTTTTCAATAGCCACAGCCAGATGCATCAAATGCTTCCCCTTAAGGTTGTTTTCATACATCTTTATCTTAAAACCGCTCCTGCTGCAGAAGGGATATCAAAATTGCACCTTTTAAGTCTGTGTTCCTTTTTCTAAACCCCTGGAATGAAGGACTTCTATTTTTCTTTAATGAAACTGGGGGTGGTGGTGTCATGTTCTCAGGACATTAGTACGAGTTAGTAATTGAGCCAGCGTCATCCTTTACGTTGTACAATTTAGGCGGTGCGGAAGGGCTCATAAAGCGAGCCTCGGTCTTTTAGAGTACACCGCTTCAGATTATAATTATGCCCAAAGGCGCAGCAGAGGGTTTCTGACTACAGATAAAGAAATAAACCAGTTTTCTCTGCTTTTCCAGAAAATCAAACTCTCTCCTGTCCACGGTCCCCGGTTCCTGCGCATGCAGAGCCCGACCAGAGCATGCAGCCGTTTCCTGTTTGCTTCCTGTCCTCCCTCCTTTTTTGGGGGTTTTTTTTGGCTAGAAATATTGCTTGCATACACATTTGTCCAGAAGGGAAATCAAACTACTATTTAATTTTTTAATTCAATGTATTGGGGTGACAATGTTTAATAAAATGCTTAAGCTTCAAGGGTAATGTCTATGATACATGATCTGTTCATTGCATTGTGTGCCCACCACCCAAAGTCAAATCATCTTCTGCCACCGCGTATTTGACCCCCCTTAGCCTTCGATACCCCGTGCCCTTCCCTCTGGTAACCACCACACTGTTGTCTGTGTCTAGACATTTTTGTTTGCTTGCTTTTTTTTATTATTTCCAGTTTTATATCCCACACACGAGTGAAATCACATGGCTCTTAGCTTTTTCTGTCATCTGATTTCTTTCACTCAGCATGACTTTCTCAAGGCCCGTCCCTGCTGCCGCAATGGCAGTTCATGCTTTCTCGTGGCTGAGTAGTGCTCCACTGTGTACCTGAACCACGCCTCCCCCTTTTAATCACCTATCGAAGAACAGTCCAGCTGTTTCCATGTCTTGGCCACTCACTGTGAATAATGCAGCAGTGAACATAGGGGTGTGTACATCTTTGAGAATAAATGTTTTCAGGTTTTTCGGGTAGATCCCCAGAGGAGGGGTTGCTGGGTAATAGGGTAACTCTATTCTTAATATTTTGAGGTGCCTCCAAGCTTGTAACTGCCATGACTTTAAAACACTTCATACATATAATACCTCTCAATAGGGAGGAATTATGCAAGGGTGCAAGAAATTACCATCTGATATATATTGTAATTTTAAAGATATCTAAATTTTAGATCTTTAATAAATTATAATCTTCAACAAAATATGCAAATATTTAATATAAAACCGATTGCAAAGTTGAAATTGCTAAACATTGCATTGTATAGATACTTTAGTGATTTTTAACAAATCCAAAATAAAAGATAAAGATTAATCTCTAAAATTCATTCAGATAGTAAAAATTCCAAATTTCTACAGACTTATGTGACTAGACTGCTTACCAAATTATTGAGGTTTTTAGTCTAGAAACAATGCACTAGCCACGATGTAATCTAAAGGGCCATCCATTGCCGATCGGATAAAGAAATCTGGGACATATACACAATAGAGTAGAACTTGGCCATTGGCCGTAGCTTTTAGTAGCGGTTAAACACCATTTTAATTTCAGCCCAGCATCGACGTTTGCAGTGTATTAACTTCAGAAAGGACCGACCTGCAGCTCTGCTCTGTTGCACAGGCCATGTTTTCTCTTTCTTTCAATTTAAACTAAGTCTCCCTATTGTCTCATACGTTTCTCTTGACACTAACACTATGTACTGTATTCTATGGGTGGCCTTTCCTGAGGATAATTTTAAAAATCTGTCTTTTTCCAATTATGAGAGGTGTTCTATAAATTCTTTGGGGTATATTTGTCTTGAGATGTGTGCCCATAACTCCCATTAATGTTGCCCATTTAAACTTGATCTAATGCTTTCCTTTTCTCTCTAAGCGACTCCAGCCTCGCGTTGATGTGGTTTTGTTTATAATCTCTCTACCACCCCCCCTTTCCTACATGCAGCCTCTCTCAAATGCTTTGCATGGAGGTCATTTATGAAATTGTACATCACAAAGTAATATAAGACCAACTACTTTTCTTGAAAGGTAAAGTACTATTGCTTCTTTTCCAGATGCTATACTGCCAATATATAAAATACAATATTTAAGCATGGTCAACTGAGAAAGAGTAATTTTGAACTAAAACAAACTTAGCTGTAAAAATAACTTGATTAAATTCATCAATGAAACAAGGACCCGTGGGAATTAATGTTGCAGAAGTTATGTCCTAGACAATATTAAAAAAATGGCACACTCCTCATTTTAAAGTTGAGAATATATTACTGGCCTGCAATTTTATTTATTACTGTGAACATGTAATACAATTCTTTTTAATACACATTCTCTTGAATGTAAGCAATCTGTGAAAAGTCCCTGTCTTTATATCATTTTCTTCAGCTTTTATTTTTCTGCTTTCAAAATGCCTCCTCATATCCACATTTTTAACTCATTCAATACCCTAATTTCCAGAACACAACCCCCCATTATGACAATGAACTTCAGCTCTATTCCACTTGACTTTTCTATAATATGTATAGTATTATAGATATTATATAATATCATTTACCTACAGGTACATCTCAGGACTTGTCAACACCAGGATGTACGGTTTTTAAGAACTGGATATTGTGATACAGCTTTTTTATTTCCCTATGATTTTTTTTTCAGTTTTATTGAGAAATAACTGACATATACCACTGTGTAAGTTAAAGGCATACAGCATGATAGTTTGATTTACAGATACTGTTAAATGATTAACACAATAAGCTCATCTAACATCTATCTTATCAAATAGATACAATTAAAAAAAAAGAAAAAAGGGGGAAAATCCCCTTAAGACAATACTCTGCTATCTTTCATTACCCTTGTAGCTAACCCTGTCCGTGATGAACCTGTTCTCACAGTGTATCACCCCAATGAAGTTTCATTTCACAAGGTATTTAGCTTGAATACTGTGCCCATCAGCTCTAATTCACTTGCTATTCCAACTTTCTATCACAATCCTGTGGTCAAAATAAACCTTGGATACTCCCAGTCATTTCATTTCTCAGGTCCAGCTCCAGGTAGCTCAGTAATTATTAAGAAAAATATTCACAGAAAGACTCCATTACAAACAGAAGGTTTCCAGCTTTCTCTGGCAACTCTATTAAATTCATGGATTAAAAAAATAAAATGTTTCCAATCAACTTCTCGGGGCCTTTTCTCTTCTCCACTATCACTGCTTTGGACCTCGAGCCGCCCAGCCCATTGGCCTTGTTTCCAGCACAGCGCCTTAGCCCGCTAAGTAAAAACAATAGCGCTCTCTTCTTTCCTTTCTTATCTACAATAATTTCCACTTTCCCTTTGTCTACCCTTCAGGCTCAAGGGAAACAACTCCCTACCCTTCCCAAGGCTGCAATCTTCTGCCGCCTCCAGAATCATATAAAATTTTAGTTTGCTCCTCTCCTGTGGCTTTCATCTTTTACTCTCTCGCCTCTCCCTTCATTTTCTGCCCCTCCTCCTTCCATAAATTCCTAACAAAAATGTTAACGCAAGCTTTTTCTAACATACCTTTCTTAGGGTATCACTCTATACCCTGCTTTCCTTTCTAAGCCAGGCTTATTTTACAAAGATGATTTGTCTTTACTGGGTTTGTATTTTAACCCCCATTCTTTCTTAAATCCACTCCAATCTCATCATTTTATAATTCTGGAAAATAGTGTTGATGATGTTTTACATGCAAAAGCAGGCAATCTTTTACTGACCCTCACATTGCTTAAACTGTATTATATTTTTGTACCACAACTTTTTACCTATTTGTCTATTGAGGGAAATCTGGTTGCTTCCATATCTTGGCTATTGTAAATAATGCTGCAATGAACATAAGGGTGCATATATTCTTTTGAATTAGTGTTTTGAGTTTCTTTCAGTAAAAACCCAGGAGTGGAATCACTGGGTCATAAGGCTGCATTCTTGATTTTACACTGATCTCAATCCCTTCCCATAGGACACCTTCCTCCCCTGATATCTGAGGCACCGGTATGTTCCAAGTATTCTCTTTCTCAACTATGTTAACAAATTCTAAATCTGTATTTCTTGGCCTAATATTTCTCTTCAATATCAGACCTATATTTCTAATATTTTCTAAAACGCCACATTATTTTGAAATGGGTATCCAAACCCAAAGTTCCCAAAACAAAACCATCACCTATATCTTTGGAGAAATAATTATTTTTTTTACCTTAAAAATGAATCATTATGTCCTTATAGTGTTATATCCAAGTGCTCTGATTTTATTTAATCTCCTAGCTCAGATCTTCTCATATCAAGTTGTTTGCTTTTTTAAATTACACTATTCCATTTTAATTATCTCTCTTCATAGGATTATTTTTAATTAGCTACAATTATTTTGATTGAAATGGCAAAAATCTAACTCCAGTTGGTTTCTAACTCCAATTGGTTTAAACAAACAAACAAAAATTATTGGGCCAAATGATTTAAAATTCATAAGGAACCTCAGCATGAGGCATGGCTGGATCCAAACATGCAGCTGACAGTGTCAGTTGTTTGTACCTCTCCTTGCTGTAGCTTTGCTGACATCTTTGTTGGCTCACATTTCAAGCTCTTTCTGTTTGTTCCCATAGTGGTGCTCTCATCTAATTTCTATCAATTTAGGGTTGTGATTAATATAAAAAGCCTGTCACTTGATAGTTCCAAATAATTTATTATAATCAATAAGTATTACCTACACTTGATTTGTTATATATCTTCTTAGAATGACCAGGAGTTGTGCTTGAACTGGCCAAGTCTAAGACTCATGCCCATCCTATAGTGAGGACTATGTTATTATCTATTCAATATTTAAAAACTCAGAATACAGGAAGCTTGATGCACAAAAAGAAAAATGCTTGACAAGATAAAAACAGATACTAATTATCTCAAATACAAATCTGACACTTGACAAATACAGCCCAAATTTTTGACTATGGCATTCAGAGCTCTCTACACACTGCCCACTTGGCTTTTTCCTTCCACCTCTCACTAATTCCTGCCTTCTAACAGCCCAATCCTTGACACACTGGGACTCCTGGCTCCTTGAAGTATGAACCATAAATTACTTGCTTTTAAATTTCCAGCACTGGGTATGATGCTGAGAAGAATGTGCCTGGAGGAGTTCTGGGCATACAGTATAAGCTCAGTAAATATTTGTGAACTTAAGTCTCTGTAAGCAGCTGAAACTGTGCAGGAAGCAGCTTGAAATAAACATTTTAATTTACCAATGCAAATGGGGGAAAATACAACATGCATTTACATTAAAACAATCTTTATAGGGACAAAATTACTTGTTTATTGTGTCTTGATATTTGAAGTTTATTTCAGGAACACATTGCTCAAATAAAAATTAAAAATTAAAAAGAATAAGGACTGGCAGTCCTCACTCTCCAAATGTTTCCAAAATTTAGTCCAAAATGTACATTTCCATCAGACTTTCCTCAATTAATTACCCATAGCTACAGTGGAGTTACTTCTCATTGTAACACTTTGGCACAGTTTTCAGCTATTCAGTAATTATTCCAAATATTAAATAATATTCTCCACATATTTTGCAAAGACAAATACAGCTATATCAGTTTTAACTGAAACTCTAACAATTAATCAAAAGAAGAAATCAAATTTTTAACAAGTCCATGCAAAAATAGCATTAAAACTGTCACAAAACACATTAATCTACTTTATAAATATAGTTAAACACAATTATCTTTCCTACATAAAGCTATATTTTACATAGTGTTAGTTCTCTCTGATGTAGGAAATGTATCTGCATGGTTTGATCACTATAGGATATAGAATTTAATATAATATTTTACTTAAGATCTCAGAAAACACGAAGAGCATATCTGACACATCCTAAGCATCTATCCACAGGTCATATCCAAGTTCAACAGAGACAGGAAGACATTTTGGCAGATGATCTCAAGAAGTATGTCTGGAATTGCAATGGATATTTTATTACAGAAGTTGATATGCCAGGTCTTGATGAACCTAAGAACAATTTAATCTTCATAGTCATTTTTCATTTATGCTTTCACTCTTTCAAAAAAAAAATCCAGATAAATGGGGGGGGGGGGTAAATTGGAACTATATACATATGGTTATTTCATACTCACTGTAAACTTAAACTAGAAAATAACTTACTCAAGGGAAGGCATCATTCCTCATCTACACATGTTGCTTACCTAACACAACACATGGTGGTATGTATGTGCAACAAAGATGTAACTGTGTTACAATACAATGAGTTTACACAAATTGAGGTTCTAGCCAGTCTGTTGAGACTAAAACAAAGACCCAGACTATGAGTCACCAATCAGAAACTCCCCACAAACCCAGTGGCCAGATGAGTGGCCAGGGTATTAGAAACCTGACCCCCACACCTAGCTGATGAAGCTGATCCTGGGCTTGCTGCAGACCACAGTGGATGGCATCACGCATCTGGAGACCAGGCACCTGCAGCAGGACCTGGAGCTGGAGAAGCAGGGGCACAGTCAGGCCACCAGGGAACAGGAAACCATCCTCACCCACTTAATGTGTCAGGCGGTCAACTTCTTACAGTCTGGAGCCACAAGTAGCCTGGAGCTCCACCTGCCTCACCTTTCCCTGGACTCTAGGTGTGATGTTGGAGGTGGGCAGCAGGCCCAATCATCCAGGCAACCTGACCAGCTAAGTCACCAACTGAGTGATTTGGAAGCTGCATTTGTCAGTCATGACCTGTCCAACCATGGGATTGACATCTCTACCATATAACTCCAGATTCCATGACTACATGACCTACGCAGGAGACATACCAGGAGGACAAGAACACTTCGGGCTTCACTGACCTTGGTATCAGTGAGAACAAGCTCTGCATTGATTTGATGACTGAAAGGTTGAGTCAGAGCGACAAGAACTATGTTGATGATGCCCTTTTGCAACATTCTGGCTGGAGAGGACAAGCATCCTGGGGGAAGAAGTTTCCAACCTACTGCTGTAAGGCATCTGCCTAGCTTGATGCAAAAAATGTGGTTGTTCTAAGTGGCTGCAGCTCTGTCTTCTCGGCCTTGACCATGGTTCTTTGGGATTCAGGTGAGGCCTTTCTGACCCCCACCCCCTTCTATTCTGGCTTCAACTTTACTTCCCACCTGTAAGTGAAAGTTGAGCTGATTCATGTCTATCTGGACTGTGAAATCACTGAGGTGAACACCCGTCCATTCCAGCTGACTGTGGACAAGTTGGAGAAAGCACTGCCTGAGGCTAGGCTTAAGAGGGGAAAGGTCAAAGGCCTTGTGCTCATCAGCTCTCATAACCTTCTGGGAGACATCCACTCCCGAGACTCACTCAAGGAATACTTGGAATTTGCTGAGGTGCAACCTACATGTGATTACAGATGAGTTTTACATGGGGACTGTGTTTGATGAATCCATCACATTCCATGGTGTTCTGAGCATGAAAAGTTTACCTGACCCCAATAAGATCCATGTGATCTGAGGCACTAGTAGGGTTTAGGATCTCTGGCATGTGTTTTGGCACTCCGAACACCCACAACAAGGAGAAGGGAGCTTTTGGTTTCCTCCACAGCATCTCTGCGATCACCAAGCACAAGATATGTTGGCTAATCCAGGTCAGAGAATAGACTGACAAAGTGTACTGCCCATTAATCACTCCAGGCTGCAGGCAGCTCACAGGTACATCACTAACGAGTTGAAGGCATTGAAGACCCCTTTTCTCAATCATGGCTCTAGTCTCTATGTCTCGATCAACTTGAAAAAATACCTGGACCCATGCATATATGAGGAAGAACTGCTCTTTTATCGCTGTTTCTTGGACAACTAGCCAATATTGTCCCCTGGCAAGTATTACATGTGTAAGGAGCCTGGCTGGCTGACCTCATCATTTCAGATAAACCCCTCCACCTAAGTCACTATGCATCAGTGCTTCAGGAACTACTGGAGCAGTAGCAGGATTTGACAGTGAAGCAACTGAAGGATGCACAGAGGGAGTAGGTGGTCTGCCTCCCAATCAGCAGCTCCAGCCAATCACATGCTCGGGGTGTCCCTGACATCAGCCTCTGGTCCATAAAACTGTAGTACTGACCTGCTGCTGTGACAAAGCAAACAGGGGGCTCCTCCAGAAATGCCAGAAATGGGTCCAGCTGACCCAGTTGGTCATCACCCTCTAAACTGAGCACCTGTCATTTTTGGAAGCTTTGTGTTTTCTTAATCTTTGCTAGCCATTTTGTGGTGTGAAATTATTTTAGGGGGTTTTGGGTGGAAAAGTCTATAGGAGCAGGCCTTTAATTAAATATATGTTTATCACAAAGAATTAAAGAAACAGAAAACACTTGATGAGATAACTGAATCAATAGATTAGGAATGGAGAAGGTTCTGAAGAGCTGGCTCTCCTCCCAACCCATTGGATAATGTCTCCTTGTGTGAAGTTTAGCATTACATTGCAAATTAGGAGACTTGAATTCTAAGCAAATCAATAACCTAACATAAATTTGTGTTTTCTGTGTATGTAAAATTAAGATCTTGGATGATGTAATCCTCAAGTTCCACTTCTACTTTAAGATTCGGTGAATGGCCTATAGTTCAGGAAGAAAAGATAACTTTGACATTCCCCAGTGAATACAAAGATAAGTATGTATTGTCCAATGAATTCATAAACTTTGCAGTATTTTTGTGAAGCGAACAAAACTTGTCAACAATCTATATTTCATCAGAATTATAATAATATCTCTTGTTCATGTAACACTTTAATTGTAATTTATACTTTAGTTAGTAATCTACAAGGTTCTTTCAAGTACATTATCTTAATTGACCCTGATAACAATACACGTTTGCATAACCCTATGTATAATCAGAGGTGGTATCATCTTTCCATTCCCTTCCCCCATATTTGCATCTCCAACAGGAAGATAATTGACTTTTAGAAAACTTAAGTGATTCACTGAGGTGTACACAGCTGGCACTCACTGCCTTTTTTGACTAAGTCAATATTCTAAGTGAAAATGTCAATGCTATTTCTTCTTTTGTGCTGGATCTGTCTGCAGCCCAATTATGCCTTATTTGCTTTGATTTTTTCTTACAATTGAATGCCAAAATTCAGAGCCTGATGTTCAAGATCTCTCTCATAAGATGTAGACGCACCTATCCAACCACGTACTAGATCTTGTCAGCTGGATATTCTAAAACTATCTATGGTTCAACATTTTTTAACATGTCTCTCCTAAACCAACTTTTTAAACATATCCTGGTACAGAAAATGACACCATTCATTATTCATTTGCTTGAACTAAAAATTTTACACTCATCCTTTATATCATGCAGTCAGTCTTGGGTGGAGGAAAGAATACTGATAAGATTTAGTAAAAGACAAGGTCAGTAATAGACAACACCAAAGCACGCACTTGAGGTGGTGGGAAATAAAACAAAGAAGGATTAATAACTCTCCTTCTATTTCAAGTTGACAACTTTTCTTTTTGAGACTTTCCAATCTGGGTAACTTTAATGTCACTGGATAGAAATTTAGGCATTTTCTGTAACATATAAGAAATTATCTCTTTTGTAAGAGTAACTTTACAAAATAAAAAGGCTACAAATCATGAAAGACAAAAATATTTGATCTTTGATTTCTAGCCCCAAAATAATGCCCTTTGGCCATTCCCCAATGAATTCTGACACTGTCTTTTTGGTAAATCACAATATAAATATATCTTCCTTTTATCAAATTTGCCTATGTATCTTATCACTGAAATTTTACTTTCTTGGATATAGATAGTATTTTCATTTCTACTAATTCTATAAAATAAAACTACTTCTGAATTATTAAAATATTGTGAAAACATCCCCAGCTCAGAGTCTAACACCACTGGGATTGTATGAAATATTTGATAGAACTACCCAAGAAAAAAGTTTAAATATTGGTTAAGGCAAACATTAGTTCATTATAACATTAATAAATATACTTACATAAATATTAAATGAAATATATATTATTTTATTATCATTAGGATATTTATAGTGCACACTTTTACTTTTAAGTAGTAAGCAAAGGGATCCCAACAGTAGCACATGTATATTCTTTTCTCAAAGGAGAACACTTTAGACAATGGCCATAGCTATAATTTTCCTGGATTTTGGTAGCTTCCAGGCAAACATGATATTCTTGGACCTGACTTAAGCCTATCATTTTTTCAACTAGCATAATAATAAAAGTAACTTAAACATCATATGGTCTCCACAGTTTGCTTCAACAATGAAGAACATAGCCTCTGGACTCAGAAATTTTGCGTTAAATCTAGGCCCTGTGGAAATAGCTGTGTAATATTGGGATATATATACACATATATATATTCCATCATACACCAATTGGACAATTAGTATGCAAAACCTCTAAGACACATTCAAAAGGGAATAACTACATATGCAAATCAACCATTAAGTAAAGATTCAAAGTATGTTATTTTCCTTTTAATACTAGCATTTGAATAATATGGTCGTTTAAAATACTCCTAATTATTTCCAGCTACTGAAGAATTCATAATTTACTGATGTATGTCAAAATAATTAGCTGTCAGAAAGGAGAAAAGCATGTTTTATTCTGTAAAAGGGAAAATTTTCCCTCACCTATGACCCGCTTTGATTATGTTGATTCAATAATGCCAGACAGTTCCAGTCAAGCAAGGACTTATGTCTCTTGTAACTACCAGGATGACAGACTTTGTGTTCCGCTTAATCTTGCTATTCTACTGAAATTAACCATGTGAAAGAAAATAAACCTGACATATCAGAATAATTTGACAATTAATAAAAGTATCATGATGTTATAAATAACTTAAATGAGCACGGAGCAAAAAGAAAGGCAAAATGAACCTTGCTTCCCATTTCATCATTTCCTTCAGATTCAAGGTCAAAGCATCCGCTCTTCATTGCCTTCCTAATGGAATAATCAAGCCTTGCTTGGAATTAAACCAGGAAAGTCATGAGAAGATTCACGTGCCAGGTGAGAGAGTATTGTGAATAAAATAATTGAATAGGTATTAACCGGAATGTTATGTTTTCCAAAATATATAGTTCCTCATGAGATGCCAGGTAATACATTCTCCTGTTGTTACAATCACTGCTAGCTAAGAGCACTTGCCACTCATGACACACTACATTTTATCCAGCAGTCCATGATGCCAGTTTCTTTGGGATTACAAAAAAATAAAATACCCTCATTAACAGTGTGATAAGTATTTGAAAGCTGTGCCAACCTTTAACACACGTTGGCCAATTGAAATGGGAAAATGCTCTTTATTGATTGGGGAAAAGCTCTTGTTTGAAGATAATTGACTCAGTCTTTCATTGACAGAATACCACCTCCGGAAGAAACATATGCTCTACTTAGACAACACAGATTAGATTAAAAGGCTGATCACTTTTTCTTTACTTGAGCACAGTTCCTGTTGACTTAGGAAAAATTCTCTCTGCCTATGAATCAAAGGTTTATGGATCATCTAGTCTACTTTAGAAGCAGAAAAAAATCTTCAAATAAGACATTTACAGAGAAGCAGATCATAAGAGATATAGAAAGGCAGGAATTTCTCATAGAAAAAAAGTGGGAACAGGGGCTTAGTGGTCAAGAAACAACAAAGAGCTTTTTTTATTTCAAAAAATAGATGCACTCAAATCACATTTTACTGCACTAAAATAATCACTGCTAAGATGTTGGTACAAATGAAATGCTCAGTTTTGGAAAAGTTCGGTCGGAGATGCCAATGAAACATGCAAGTAAAAATGCCCAGTGGCAGAAGAAATAAATTGCCTGTTGTTCCTCAGTGTTGGGGTAGAGAGCAGAAATAAACACACATAGTCACAAAAGAGAGGAAGCCTGAAGATGGAGTGCCAGGGCACTGTGATGGTGAATGCTGTGGAAATCAGACGTTTCAGCAGTAAAACTGAGAAGCAGTGAGAGGGGCAGTAATGGGCAAATCCGAGTTTGGTAACCCAGAAGCCAAGGGAAGAAATGCTCCCAGGAGAAGGGAGTAATGTACTGTTCAAAGTGCTGCTGGAAGTCGAATTAAAGGGTCATAGAACTGACTCTGTGGTTTCAGTGTGACTTTAATAAAAACAAGGTTGGTGAATTGATGGGTATGAAAGTGTGATTTTATAGGGTTCACAAGATTATGGGAGATGAACAATGATAGATACTAGAGACACAACACTCCGAAGGAGCTTTCTTGTAAAAAGGAGTAAGACTTACTTCACTTACCATAATACCCTCTAGGTCCATCCATGCTATTGCAAATGGTAAGATTTGCATACAGACTTTCAGTTATAAATAAGCCACGGAGATGTAGCGCACAGCACAGGGAATGTAGTCAATAGCACAGTGACAGATGGTTACTGGACTTAGGGTGGTGATCACAGCATAAGGTATATAAATATCAAATCACTATGTTGTTCGCCTGAAACTAATGTTCGATTGCATGCCAACTATACTTTAATATTTTTAAATAAAGTAAAAATTCAAATTGCAAAAAAAAAGAAGACTCAAGAAATGAATGGGTTGGTTAAATAGGAAATGGCTTTATGAGAGGGGGCTTTTATGCTAACGGGAACGGTCCACAGAGGGGTGAGAGTGGTCAGGCAGGGTGAGAGGCAAGAGAAGCTAGTTCACAGCTGGAGCATCTGGCCTCACTAGGGAACCTAGGTGATCCATTATAGCTGTGATGGCAGGAATCGTATGCAGGACATGTTCTAGAATACAGAAAATTCAGACTACGTGGATCACATAATACTCACCTAGCCAGGTTACTCTGAGGACAATAGATAATTGTCATAAAGTTACTGATAGGTGGTGATTTTTTGTAGGTGGTAAATATCAACTATTTCTTTAGGCACACGCTATTTACTGGGTTTCCCTACTCAGCACTGTGTATGTAAGGACCAGACTTGCCAGGGTTCTATCAATTTTCAGGAAGCTGTGGTTCTTTTTAGTTATGTATTTTTAATTGGATAAATTTGACATGTAACACTGTATAAATGTAAGGTGTGAGGTATGTTACTTTGACACATTATATTGTGGCATGGTTGCCATTGTAATGATATCTATCACATTACATATGCTAAGCGAGATAAGTCAGACAAAAAAACAAACAAGTACTGTATGGTATCACTTATATGTGAAATCTAAAAAAGTCAAACCTGTAAGAGGGAAAAAAGAGAGTAAGATGGTAGTTACGAGGGATAGGCGGCAGGCGGGAGACGGATGGTGTTTAAGGCTACAAACTTGTAACAAGAACTACATAAACCAGAGAGATCTAACATACAGTATATTGAATAGAAACCACAGCAGAGTACTGTAAGCATGTAATGCAATGAGAGCCGTGAATCGTACGCCCACACACTCAACCCAGAACACAGCCAGCTGCCCTGAGCCACATGTAAAGCTACGAAGACGCCAGCACTTCCACGGGGGTTCCCCTCCCCTTCCCCAGAACAATCGGCAAGTGTACACTTCAAAAGGAAAAGCGTTACCAAAAAAAAATCTTTAAAAAAATTACAAAAAAGCAAATCTTCATCATTAAAAGGAAAGGCTGTATGTATTAAAAATACATTTCTAAATAAAAACACTGTACTTTTAAAAATGGTCAAAAAGAGTAAAACCATCAAGATGCTCTCATGTTGTGGGCCATGAGGTCCCCCACCTTAACATGTGGTGCCTTGGGGGCCCCTGTGACACAGGGGTACTCTGCTGTGCCTACCCACCCTGCTGCTTAGCAGGGGCACACCTTGCTCTGGAGGGTTCTCACTTGCTCCAAGGGTACCACTGTGCCCAGTGTGGCAACTGATCCTGGCTCGCTTCCCTCCACCACCATCTCTGGCCAGAGAACCCATGAGAGTGGCTGGAGGTGAGGACACCTCTCTCTTTTCTTGGCTCCTTGAATACCTAGAGGGTGTGGCTTTCCTCTAAGAAGCTTGAGGATCTTCAGTCTCTCTGTCCTGGGTTTGCAGAGGGAGAGTAAGATCTCTTGTCTACTACGATGTTCTTGAGGGCTACACAACACACTCCCTGTTCTATCTCCTGTGAACACAATGCCTGAAACGTAGTCTCTCTCTCTCCAATCTCCCATCTCTGAAGGAGAGCTGTGAGGGCCAAGGTGAAGGCCTGGCAGAAAGTAGATAGGCCCCAGGTGGGGCTAAGGCCTGGCCAGAGCCCAAGGGTGGCTCCTCTCCTCCTCCCCGCAGGTCTAGAGTAGAAGGAAGCCAGAGCTATTGCTCCTCAAGCCAGAGTCCCAGTGGCTGTGGCTGTGCTGTCCTCTTTGATGTCACAGTGAGACTGCTGTGGTGGCTTCTTTATTCATCTTCTCCTTGGGCACACTATGGTCAAGGGGCCAGCCCATGAAGTTCTTGTGTGTTGGGTTGGGTCCCAGATGTGTGTGGCAAGACCAGGCTAGTTCTAGTGCCTGAGCAGTCTGATGTCAGTGATGCTTTGCATCTGCACTGCTTCACTGCCCTGCCCTTGGCCAACAGGCTGACCAGCAAGAGCAGCAACTCTGAGGGGGTGGCCATTGGCAGGTGCTGCTGCAAGCCATGGGTGAGGGACACATCCTGGGGGAGGGGCCTCGGAGTGTGGTAGATCCAATCAAGGATGCTCAGTGTGAACCAACCTGATGCCTTCCTCCATGGTGGTGCAGAGGCAAGAGGCATCCTGGTGACCTGGAAGTACAGGAGGACTGCTGGCCCTGGTGCAGGCCTTCAGCAGCCAGGTGAGCAGCACCTTGCACCTGTTCCACAGTGTCTTCTCTCAGGTCACCCAGGAGCACCAGCTTCCCAGAACTCAGGGAAAAGACACGGACCTTCTTGTTGGACCCACAGAAGCCAGGTAATTATAAGCTATTTAAGGGTACTGCTTAAGCACTGGAAGCCACCAGGAGCTCAGTGTACATGTAGTACTGACACCCCTACTCCATCTGGGTGAGCTCCAGTGCTCTCAGAGCCAGGGCACAGTCACCTCCAAAGCAGGAACCCCAAGGAAGCCAGGAGGGGTGCTGCCAAGGGATCAAGATGGATCTCTGGTCCATCCAAATCCTGGAGGAACAAGCCAGTTAGGGGTGGGGTGGCCAGCCTTTCAGTCTTGAAGATGTACCCAGTCCTCAGTCTCTCCAAGATGTCAATATCACTTATTTTATTAGTCTTTAGAGTCTCAGCTATTTACCCAAATTATGAAGACCCTCTTAGCCACTCGCTCATACTTATGCACATCAAGTACATCACTGATGCACTCATGTCTCTCCTTAAGCTGGGAAATCTTTTCTTCCTCCTGGCATCATGGGGAATCACTACGCACATGTAAGTTCTCTCTTCATACTCTTATAGCACTCACAACACACTTCTGTTGCCATACCAATCTGAAGCTCCTGGCCTGAGTGTTTGCATTCTCTGCTAGAATCTAAGAATAGCTATTATATATCATGTATCTTTATATCTCCAATTCTTAGCACATTCCCCAAAATATAAATGTTTAAAAATACCTGCAAAATTCCACGTGGGCAAAAATAGATGTATATGCAGTCACACAGATACTGTGTTGATGAATGCTAAAAATCTAAGCAACTGAAATCAGGCTTCCTTTCAAAGAGAGAACTCTGCCTTTGTTCAAGGAAATGCTTTGATAAGCTGTTTCGAATGCAAGGTGTAATGCTGAGGTTTGAAAGGGGGAAAAAATAGTTAATTCTACTTGAGAAATATGCAGGAGATTCCCTAAGTCTTCAGTAAAGTGTGCCATCGACTCAAAGCTGGGTGTTAGTGTTTCTCTTTGATTGTTGTTTGCTCTGTTCTGTTTTGGTGAAAGTCAAAAAAGTAGCAAATTTTCTCTGTGGTCAGAAGATGTAAAGCATGTGTTAGAGTATAGGATGATCTACACACTAAAGTAGTACATTAGAAAACAAACAAACAAAGAAAAAAAACGCACCTTGGAAACAGGTGGGATGAGAAAATCTGTAAATTTCTCCAATCCCATCTGTGTCAGACACTCCTGTCCATGTTCCCCAACCTGATTTCCTCTTCTTGCTAGGAAAACTGCTAAATTACAAATATCCAAACACACCTTACTAGTTTGTTCATGTGACTAAGTTCTACCAAAATAATGTGAATTCCCAGGCCTCTTTTAATCAACATAAACATTTCATGGTGACTGCATTTGCTCTTTGCTTTTGTTAATGGCCTGATACAGACAAGCACAGCAAACTTGGAAAATGTGTGAGAAGCCTGTACTGCTAGAATCTGGAAGAAGAAATTCTTGCACCACAGCGCGGAGGAAAACCTTCCACTAAATAGAATATGTATCTTCGATTTCAGGCGAGCAAGAAATTTTTTTTTTATTCTACCTGACTCATCATACATTTGGAATATTTTGGAAGGTTTGCATATATGCAAGATTTCAGTATTAACACATGCAAGAACAATAATACATTTAAAAAATAAAACCATCCCAGTACAAATATCTTAGGTCATATGGAGGTAGGAAAATGCAGTTTTTATACTACTCTACACTTCAATTATGTCAACAATTCTCAAGTGATCTTTTATATTTTGTGGAATCTCAAGAGATCTGATACATGGCCATTTAAGTAAAGTCTCTTTACTATTGTTAATGTAAAAATTGAAGCCTTTCTCGCCATTGTAACTGCAATCAGTTCAATGAAATATTAGGTTCTCAGTCTTCAATTTTAATACCTTATTTTAGAATTCATTGTTTTTTGAAATATTCTGCTATGTTAGTATATCTAGTGTGCTCTACTAAACTTTGTTAATAATCAGACTAAATTTTCCTTTACTATGAAGAGAAGAAAAAATAATTTTTGATCACTTAATATAATTCAGGTACTATGGAATGCAACTCTATATAAATAATATCATACTACTACTATTATCATTTCTTTTGAGAGATGACAATATACAGAAACTGTTAGTGACTAATTTGCCCAACATGACAGAGAATTCAAACCTGATCCCATGACCCCATACCCAAGCTCTTTCCTTCAATTATAGCATCTGTCAACATCTTCAGTATCTTCATCTACTTCATTATACATATTGTGGCTGGAAAATTTTCTTGTTCTCCTACATTTACATGCTCTATTCTAATGATGTGGAAATCCATACTTTTATCCTAGCTACCTCTTGGGCGTTTCAGATCCATATTTCTAACTGTCACCTAGATATTGACATATTGATACTATCGGGACATCACAAATTTATTCCAAAGCTGAACTCTTGTTACATACACTTAAACGTTCCACTCCTCCTATAGTTAAATTTGAGTCAACTGCAAAATCATTCACTTTATCAAGTAAGTCACAAACTTGACAAGTACCCTCAATTCATCTATTATTTTACTCCCCATATTCAATAATTAACAAGTTCTGCTAATTCTGGGTCCCAAATCCTTCTTGGTGTCACGCTTTCATCTTGATCTCCGTGTGGGTCAGGGTGCTAGTGGCAAACAGGTGCTTCACAAAATGTGCTGAATTTGGAATGTTTGATACAGGCACTGTTTGTAAGGAAGAGTTTAGGGAAACAAGCAGAGACAATGCCGTTTCCCTGGGCTGTCAATATTGGAGTAGCCCTTGCCACTACTCAGCTAGAAAGGGAGAGGAGAGGACTGTCCCAGACACCAGAGAGGCTATTAATATGGAGAGGGTGGCTCTACAGAAGATGAGGGCTTTGGAAAAGAAATGACCCAGGAGGAGTACAGTCAAATAAATACTTATATTCAGCTGACTCCACGCCTATTTTCCCATCTTCTGCCACTATCTCCCATTGGCTGAACCAGAATCAAATTGAAAATCAGAGCATAACCCATTTAGCTCAGTCTTCTAGGGAAAAGATCAGGACACGAAACGGTAAAGAGCAGGTTTAGAGGGGCAAACGGAAGATGTGCGTTTGTTTGTGCTCCATCATCTCTTCTAACTCCTGCCCTAGTCCCTAATGTGGCATTTCCAAATTAAACCGATGCAGTTTTGCAAAACGGGAGGTGTGATTTTTGTTCTCCATGGCACTAAATTCTGAATGGAATACCTGCATCTTCAGCGACAACGACAAAATCTTCAGTAATGTTTTAAAAGACCCGATAGAATTTGGCCCCTCATTTGTTTTACCCCTTACTCTATGGTCTAAAACCACGCTGTTTAAACCAGCCCTGCTTTTAAAAACCCTCTTCAACACCGTGTTTCTAGTGAGCTCCCTCTCTCCTCCAACTCCTTGTTCCGAATTCATTCCTCTGTGCAACCTCCATTCGTTTTCAGCCAAAGCTGGTGCTGAAACATCATTTACGTTTCTATACATCTTCATACAGGTTGCTTGTCTTGTAGTGTGCAGTGTATGCATATCTGTGAGATACACACATTTGTACTCCTTGAATTTGGTCACATTCCGTGTTAATTATTGTGAGGTATCTTGTAGTTGGTACATAAGCTATGTTCAAAAATATGATGGTTGGGTAAAACCAAGACATTGTGACAACTATTGATGATTCGGTATCTATCCAAATACATTTATTTTCTTACAAATATATCTGTCTCTCTTCCTTTGTTTCTTTCTTTTTCTTGTGAAATCGTAGTGTGCCAGTGGTGGATTCCAATATAAATATCATCTGGCTGAGTCTCTCCATTTTGTATTATGAAGTCAGGTTGCTGTAAATTTAAATTCTATGTTCAGTGTATATTTTGGTATTCGAATCTAGAGCGTAAGTCAGTAGTTCTGACTGTCAGGTGTGTTCTCTCTTCTACCATTTTATCTAACTAGATTGCCCTCTTTTTTTGTCCCTTCCCCTTGTTCATATGTGAGATTTTCCATTGCAACTAGTAATAGCCATAGGCTTTTTGGGGAGCAGTTAAGGCATAGCATTTACTCCTCAAACTTGACACATTTCCTAAAAATTTTATTTAAAGGTTAAATTACCAGAATAGTCGCTAGTTTAAGGCAGGGAAACAACTTGGAAGAAATGAAATTAGAAAAAGCTACACCTAATAAAGACTGAGTCCAATGGGTTATGCTCATTTCCTATTCACTTTATCTTTAGCCTGTTTGATAATATTCATATTCTTTCAGGTTTAGGTAAAACAAAAAAAGGGGGGGGGCAGGTGAGTGACAAGCAGCTTAATAGAATGCATCCATAAAAATCTTCATGTCACATTTCATCCAGAGCTAATTTCCCACTTGAATTATGACCTCTGTAATAGGAGACAGAAATGGAGAGCCTGGAACATCTATCACTCCTGACCCTGGCAGACTGAAATGTGACCACTTCAAACTCAAATAAGTTTTAGTTAACTTCCAAACTGAATTAGCAGATGAAGAGATGATAATATTTTTAAATGTGGTGAATATAAATATTGGCATTGACTTTAATGCACCCTTATTGAATCTTATGATGTATGAGGAAACATATGTAAATACTATTTTTAAATCATTGTAACCCTCTGCCACAGCACAGCAGGCGTCCTCTGCAGGCTTCTGTAGCTACACTGAAAGTCAAAATGCTCAAGTGCCCTGACAAGGTTATGATGACTTATGAGATACAAATCTCTTGCAGTATACAGTAAATAAACCAGTGCTTTAACCTATGTATTTGAAAATACTCAGTACAGATCTGCAATTGCCAAAACATCTTTACACACTGTTTCCAACATGTTCTGTATGTATTTATGCATGTCTTGACTTGTTCCAGAAAGGATTAAATGTGATCAAAATGCATACATGACAAAAGATAAAATATAACTTGGCGAGGACAAGCGTGAATGCAATGTGCAGGGACACAGAGAGGTGACTGCTTTGACTGAGGGTAGAGGAATATTTTGGCTAAATATCTTCTTTTAATTCACTAGCAGTCACGTCTATCACATTTGTGGAAATAAATAGATCCCCAGAATGTTAGAGTATAGCTATAAAACTGTTTAGTTTAACACATTTTAATAGATTTATTTTACATTTTGATTAAAGAAGACTACGTTTCTTGATTTTAAAAAAGTCTCAAGCTGACATATAAGAAGTGAGAGTCTGTTTCTTCTTCTGTCTTGCTCTCCACATATTTTGCTGTGTACAGATGCCTCATTTTATAAAATATAAAATGTAGGGCATGAATCAATATAGATTCTATTAGCAGAGATGAAAGATCAGGTTTCACTGATGTATTCAACACACATTTATCACATCTCCATGATATACCAGGCTCTCTTTTGGGCTGCTTGCAAAACAATGATGGAGAGAAATCGACACACGCCCTGCCCTCTGAGCACTGGGAGAGGCAGGCGCACGCTATCCAGATGTACTGATGACCCTGTAATTGCCCTCTCTGGGTAGATGCCATCCAGGAGAGCTGCAGGCTATTCATAAAGCTGGGAACCCGGCCTTACCTGAGGGGCTCAGGGAAGATTTCCCTACGTGCAGTTATTTTGAGCTGAGCCATCATGAAGAAGAGCATCTGGGAAAGAAGACAGTGGAAAAAGGGGCTGTGGAAACATGATGTGATAGGGGAGAAAAGAGCACTGCAAAGGCTCTGAAGTTGGAAAGGGGCAATCTATGGAAATCCAATGGGAAAGAGGCCAGTTCATTCAGGGATATATACAACGTGTCAACATGTATTAAGTGTGGGGGACTGCTATGAAAAGGAGCTGACACAGATGGAGGAACAGGCCGGATCACACGGGCTGGAGGCATTTTTGCCGCTCGCTCCTCTTCGCCCGACTAATCCATTACAGATTTTCATTTAGAGAAACTGAAACGCAGGCTCTTACCATGAGCAGTGAAAAGAATGTCACGACTCCCTCATCGCTTTTACTTGATTAGGTCCTTATGAAGTCTTGGACATGTCTCAAATTAGCTAATTTTAACCAAAATTAATCACTGAAAACGGTTTATTTTTTGCTTCGCTGCTTGTGTTGGGCTAAATTGTTCCTATATGTACCCAAAGGAAATAATCAGTCATTATGTATAAAAATTACCAAACGCCTTCCTCACTTTTATACTTGGAAATATTGGAAAAAGGGCGTTTTCAAGCTCTTGGGAAATTTTATGTACTAGCAAGGAACTCGTGAATAGATGCCTATGCTGTTCATTGAGATCCCTGTCAAACAAAACTTAGGTCATTCTAAGAATTAAAGGGAAGGAGGCATCCAACAAAACAAATAACGAAGGAAAGAAAAATGACACAAGATTAAGCAAACTAACAAAAGAGCACCTAAATGAGCCACAGCTAAAGGTGACTGTCATACTTATTTACCCCAAAAAATTGTAAATGAAAAGAAATAGTTATTTCTTCTGCCTTTCCTGAGCAAATTATGTTAGTCAAATAGATTCACTGATGAGGAAAGGGTGGTCTTTCCATAAGAACACCACACCAGATAATAAATATATGGTGAAAGGTATGGCTGGATATTAAGTTTTAGCCTTTGAGGGAGTGGATCAGCCCCACATGCTGAGATCTTTGGGTGAAGAACTAATGAGAAATTAGGTATTCACACACTACCTATTTATCAATTCATAGATTATTTGGTTTTTGAGAAGCAAGACCTTGCAGGGACCAGCTTGTCACTGCCAAGAGCCCGTGATTAGTCTTTGGGACATTATGGGTGGGATTACAAAGGCTTTGGATGCCTTGTGGTTTGAAATAATGTGGAACGCACAGCATCTCCTGTGAAGCATGACTGACAAAGACAATGAAACTGTATAGTGTGAACATCTGCAATGTCAACTGGACTGATCTTTTCAACCAGGCAATGTTACGAAAGAGAGGGCAGAAAATTAAGAGTCACAGCAACAACATGCAATCTGTAATCCCTGCTTGTGTCCTGTTTTAAACAAATAATGAAGATATTTTGGGAAAATAAAGGATATTTAAATATAGATTATAAACTAGATAGCATTAGGGAATTCATGTCAATCAACTGTTAAAATTTTATTAAGAAATGGAGAAAAACAACCTCACTTTTTAGAGGTATATATTGATGTATTTGAGGGTAAAATGCCAAGATGTCTGAGGTTTTATTTGAAATTCTTTAGGAAAAATAAATGAAACATATTTGGCTAACATTTGATAATAAAATTATATCTATATGTTATTTATATTTTTCTTTACTTTTCTGTGTGTGTGTGTGGTTTTTCAAAATAAAAAAAAAAAGGAAAATACATATATAAAGAAAGCTTCAAAGAATATAGGCATAAATAACTGCCTCTTATTGATATGACAAAAAGAAGGAAGAGAGGGAAAGGAAGGACGGGTAAGGGAAGAAAAGCACAGGGAAGGTCCTGTGTTTAAGGAAAACATCACCTTGCTTTATAAGACCTAACATTTTCATAAGGCTTTGGTCCATAGTGTTAAGCACCTTTGCATCTGAAGTCTGCCCATTACTATATGTCTGCTCTGTGCCTACAGTTTGTCTCATGGCTCAATCCCCTTATATCTTCTCAGCACCAGATACTATTTTCAGAACTTAACCTGATAATTATGGACATCCATATTCTTCAGGAATGTCCACTAACTAGAATCTGCCTTTGTTTGATTCTGTCCGAACATGGAAATTAATGCATTTCATGCAAGAACAACAGAGAGAAGTAGCTGATCCCAACCCAATTTACAGGATAACTAGCAAACTCAGCTGCAATTAGTGTTTTCCAAAGCACAGGCTCCTGCCTGATACTACTACAGTGTTAACCATCACAGGAAATAGTTCTCACTGTTTCCCATACACTGCCAAAAACAGAATCTACAGGTGATGACAATCACTAGTACTATTCATAAGTAATCAATATGTTATTGATGCTGACCTGCATGTATAAGATGAATTATGCCCCTTTCACAGATGTAGAAACAGAATCTTAAGTCAACCAAGTTGCCCAAGGTCAACTGGCTAAAAAGCATCTGAGCTGGCATTTATAGTTCAGCTTTCTCTGCTTCCAAAATTAACGCACTTTTCTTTACATTTCAGATTCTATTTTAAGTTAAGAAAATATTTAGTTTCCAGAATTCAGAATTACATGTCATTTCCCATTACAATAATGGTCCGTGATGTGATTTCCAGGACATACATGAATGCAGGGTGTTATGTAGCACTTTACCTTTTTGTCTTTTACAACTGCAAGTTGAGAATAGTTACATCCCTAGGCCATTGTGAGCCTGGATCAGCATATTCCAGAAGCCTGGCCACCAGGGTTAGAGATCCTCTGATCAGCACTGCAGAGACCCAGAGCAGCCTCAGTGAGAGACGTGCCTGCAATGGCAGTGACAGACCTAGTCCTGGGTGTGTTACACTCAGGAATCCGAGGACACTTCTGTCAATACCCAGGGCAACGCTGAGAAAGCTCTTGTTGCACTGTATCTGAACTTTGAATTGTGTGCTGACCTTAATTGGCAGCAAAACTCAGCACTGGGTTCTTTGCTGTCGGAATATCACCATAAGTATTGAAAAAGTCTCACATTTCCTGAATATTGAAGTCAGGGGTCAGTAGCTGGGGGTAATTATGCTTCTGTAGGTCATTCAAAGACATGTTTTTAAAAAATATCTTGGGCATGAAATCATAAAGCGCTTTCTCACTTTCTATTATTTCTTCTTCCCCTTGTGTGAGCTGGATTTCTAACGGTAGACTCAGATTGGATTCATTTATATCAGTAAGGGTTTCTTTCATTTGTTTTTGTCTCCATGCCTTTCATTGACTCTGCTGCTTTTCAGATGAAAACTCTATAGTTTACATCTTGAACATTACCAAAAAAGAAAAAAAGAAAAAAAAAGGCATAATTGTTTTAAAAAAGAGGCACAACTGTGAGAACACACCTGAGCAAACTGCCAAGATCACACAGCAAGTTCTGTCCCTGGGATCCAAATGATGTCAGCTCCTGCTGGTTTTACATTAAGCATTGAACACAGTCCTAACTATATGGGCATCTGGCTTTTCAATTATACTTTTATGATTTTGTCTCTGAATCCTGAATATATATTTCTGGTTAACAACAGAGTACCTTGTATCTTTTGCAAATTAATCAGGATTTCTACAATTTCTTTTTTTCTTTTTTTGAACCTTTTATCTGATCTCTTATACCGTTATATATATACCTCAACACATTTGAATTGTATATAATACCAAACTGTCAGCTGTTTATCTATGCTTCCCACCAAAACCTGGGCTTCACTTCCTCTATACAGTGAGATCTCTCATGATACACTGAGATCTACTGCAAATTTATCCCATATTTTTTAAACAAACAATTTCTCTGTTGTTTACTATTTGTTTATCCCTAGGAAGGCTTTACCAACATTGTAAACTGATCCTAGCTTGCAGCATGGCATGCTTTAGAAACAGCAAAGCACTCTTTATTTTGTCCAGAAATTCTGAGTAAATTAAAATTAATTTTGTTTTCTTTTACTGTATAAATTTGAAATGGAAGCAAAATGCTGCCCATACAAGTCACTTTTGTAACATGAATACGGAACATAATAATAGCAACTTTAAGTATAGAGAACTTAGGAAATCATCTTTTACTCATGATGACATTTTTGAATTCTTTCAAGATATTGGTAAATACCATATTAAGCAGTGTTTTTTAAATTTATTTTTAATTTCTTTTTAATCATCATCCAAGGTTATTTTTTCCATTGCTTATCAGAGAGAGAGGGACAGGGAGAGAGAGAGACACTGATGTGAGAGAGGCACAAGCAATTGGTTGCCTCCTATACGCCGCCCCAACAGGGGCCAGGGATCAAGGGCACATGCCCTTGGCCAGAAGAGAACCCAGGAGGCCTCAGTCCAAGAGCTGACGCCCTAACCACTGAGCAAACCGGCCAGGGCACCAGTGTTTTTTTAAATTATAATGAAGTTTGGAGATAGCAAATAAAATTGAATTGTCAAAATGCAAGTCACAAATTATAGTTTTCATTTCATCAGTATGAAAGTATAGATACCCAGAATGGCCATTTCACGTGAAACTACAAATTAGATACATAAACATAAGAAACAACATTTAAAATGTATCCCTGAAGTTACTAATGAAGAAAGACTGGAATAAGTATCCGTAATGATGAAAAATAATAAGTGAAAACTAAAAAGGGTTGCTATAGAAAATGATTAAAATTTTAATTTATTAGGAAGACGCAACAGTTTTACATGTATATGTACTTGATAACATAGTCTATAAATAGAACTAAGACACAAATACAGAATCATGTACAAAAATAATTACATTATGTTGAAAGAATTTAATATTCTCTCCGCAATTATTTCAATAAAAAGACACATTTAAAAATAAATAAATAGACTGCCTCTGTTGGGTTGGTTAGAGAGTTGTCTCATGCACCAAAAGGTCACAGGTTCGATTCCCGGTCAGGGCACACACCCAGACTGCGGGTTCAAGCCCCAGTTGGATGCATGAGGGAGGCAACTGACCGATGTTTCTCTCTCACATCTGTGTTTCACTCTCTCTCTCCCTTCCTCTCTCTAAATGTCAATAAAAAATAAATAAAACTTTAAAGTAAATAGACAAATAAGAACATAACCAGTCAAAATGTAATGTATTAACAACTTGCTGAACTTCCGGTTTATAGAACGTTGTATCATTCCTCATTTTAAAGTTCATTATTTTATATATTTCCATAATCCAGATAAAACGCGGCATTTGTAATAAATGATCAAATAATGACTGTGTCATACAGGCCCCATTATTTAACCTTAATCAAGTGAGAAAAACATCCATTTGAACTTTAAATCAAACAATAAAGTAACCTCTAAAAACATCTATGGTGAAAAGAAGACATTTTAAAGGATATTTAAAAATACTTAAAGGTGATAATTAGTAAAACTACATAATTTTTGGATTATGCAGCAAGTACATTTTATTAGTGTCCAGTTGCTGCTGTAACAAATTACTACCAACATAATGTCTTAAATAATATAACTATTATCTTACAGTTCTGGAAATCAGAATTCTGGAAAGGGCTTTACAGAGATGGAATCAAGGCATGAGCAGGACTACATTGCTTCCCGAGGTTCTGAAAGGGAATCTTTTTCCTTGACTTTTCCAGCTACTCGAGGCCGCTTGCATATGGCTTGTGGCCCCTCCTGTCATCATCAAAGCCATCGACATAGCATGTTCAAATCTCTAAGTCCCTGCTTCTCTTTTCCACTTATAACACTTTTATAATTACATTGGTTCAATTCAAATCATACAAAATGATCTTAATATATCAAGATGTTTAATTTAACCTTACGTCTGTGAGGTCTTTATTTTTAGTATATATTCACATAACATAACATATTCACAGAATCAGGATTTAGTATGCGGAGCCTTCCTTGAGTGCTAATATTCTGCCACCCACAGCAGAATTCGAGAGATCATTAGACCTATAAATGATGTGAGAAAGGAAGAGAGGCTCAAAATAACTGAACATGCAACCTGAGAAATATTAGAAAGAACTCAGATTAAGCCTAATATATATACGTAACGGGAACCTCAGTTTTAGAGGAAAGTATCAGAAAGAATATGTAAATAAATAATGGCTGAACTACTTCTAAATTTGATTTTTTTAAAAATTACACATACACATGCAAGCATGTCAATGAAATCCCAAAAGGAAAAACTTAGATGTATTCACACCTAGACCTAAACACATAATAATCTAATGTTGAAAGATAAAGATAAAAATAAATTTTGAAAGGAGTGAGAGAGAGAAAGTGAGAGACCGACACTCATTCCTCAAATAAGTTAAGAGCTGACTTTGAATCAGGACAATGGAAAATGACGGATGACAGAAGTCAGTGGGGGGACATATTCAAAGTGAATGAAGCAAGGGGCATTCCATCAAGAATTTTATTTCCAGCTTAAACAACCTTTAAAAATGAAGAAGACATTAATAAAGTCCCAGGTAAACAAAAACTGAGAGAACTCATTGCTAATGGACGCGTCCTACCAAAAAATAAAAAAAAAAATTAAAGAGAATCATTCAGATTGAATACAGCAATATTTTTAAATATCATTGGGTGAGTTTATATAATATATAAATAAGCAATTGAACAACTATCCCACATAAAAAGATGAAGATAGGGGTTTTATTGGAGTAAAGTTTTTGTATATTATCAAATTAAGTTTGCATAATTTGAACAAGATTGCTTTAAGTTAAAATGGTAGTTGTAATCCCAGAGCAACCACTAAGAAATTAACTTTAAAAATATAATAAAATGGAATCAAAATTGTACACTAGAAATTATATGTTTAATACAAAAGACAGTAGTAATGGAAAAGCATAAAAACAAATAAAGAACCAAGAGTTATAGGATATCAATAGCAAAATGATAGAAGTAAATACTGGATTATTAGTAACTACGTTAAATATGGATTGATTAAACATTCCACTCTAAAGGCAGAGAAGCAGGTATTAGTCAAGTTGATTTTGAAAAGTTATACTATTCTATGTTCTATGTTATCTACAAGAGAGACAATTTAGATTTTAAAAAAACATATACACAAATATTATGAATGGGATGGGAAAAGTATGCCAGGCCAATAGGAACCAAAGGAACAAAAGAGAGCAGAGAGTTGTACTAATAAAAGACAAAATATATTTTAAAAGAAAAATTGTTCTAGAGACAAAAATAATATAATTACAAAAATATTGCCCAGCCGGGCTTGGCTCAGCGGTTGAGCGTCGACCTAGGATCCTGGCGATCGAGGTTCGATTCCTGGTCAGGGCACATGCCCGGGTTGCGGGCTAGCCGATCAGTGACTCTCATCACTGATGTTTCTATCTCTGTCTCTCCCTCTCCTTTCCTCTCTCTGAAATCAATAAAGATATATTTAAAAAAATATATTAATTCACCAGGGAAATATAATAACTATTCACTTATATGGAGCTACAGCACAGCCCCAAAATACATGAAGCAAAAACTTACAGAAATGAAAGCGGAAATAGACAATTCAAGAATAACATCATATGATCTCACTTATATGTGGAATCTAATGAACAAAATAAACTGATGAACAAAATAGAAACAAAGACATGGATCCATGGAACAGACTGACAGCTGTCAGAGGGGAAGGGGGGGGCTGGGTGAAGAAAGTGAAAATATTTGGCCAAATACAGTAACGTATATGCATTCCCCATGGACACATATGACAGTGGGGGTCGGCCAGAAAGAAAGGGGGGGGTCTGGGTGGAGGTTGGCAAAGGGAGGGGAGGGGGACATCTGTCATAGTGTCAACAATGAAAATAAAGAAAAATAACAATTACTAAAAACTTCAATAACCCATTTTCAATGACTGATGAAAAACTAGGCAGAAGATAAAAAAACAACAGAGAAAAGGCTTGCACAACACCGTAAAGCAATCAAACCTAGCAAACATTTGTACATACCAACACCTCCACTCAACTAAGACAGAATACTCATTCTCAAGTGGATGTAGAACATACCTCTTGACAGACCTTAGGTAGTCCCTAACACAAGCCTTTATACACTTAAAAGCACGGAAACAATATAAAATACGTTCTTCAACAACAGTATAACAAAATCAGAAATCGATAACAGAAAATTCACAAATATGGAAAAATTAAGGCACTTCTAAATATCCCATATATAAAAGAAATCACAAGAAACATTAGAAAACACTTTGAGATGACTCAAAACAAAACCACAAAACATCCAAACTTATGAGATGTAGCTAATGACATGTTCAGGGGGAAATTTATAGCTATAAATGCCTATATTAAAAATAATGAAAGGTATCAATTCAATAAATTAATCATCCATCTTAAGATACTAGAAAAAGAAGAGCAATTTAAACCCAAAGCTAGCTGAAGGAAGTACATAGTCAAGATTAGAGGAGATAAATAAAATAAAAAAAAATTTTTAAGGAGACAAATCAATAAAACCATGGTGATTATAGTTAAGAATACTTATCTATATTTAAGTATATTTAAAAGTTGCTAAGAGTAGATATTAGAAGTTCTCATTACAGGAGAAAGAAATGGTAACTTTGTATGATGATGAATGTTAACTAGGCTTACTGTGCTTAGCACTTTGCAATGTATACAAATATCAAATTATTGTGTTGTATACTTGAAACTAATATAATGATATATGTCAATTATATCTCAATAAAAAAGAAATACTGATATAATACAACTACTCATTACTGGCAGTAAAACAATGCAAGGTTACAATTATTTCGAAACAACCTTTATAAGTGTTGATATTACTGATAATAAGTCAACTTTCTGTTAAATGACACTGTCAAACATGCTCAGAAAACTCTTTGTGCCAATCCCATCTCTGGGCAATACCAACCCTCCGTCACCCTGGAAGGGAATGTCAACTCTGTTACCAGCTACACATTAGCACTTAAAAATCCTTCATTATACTTGTGATAATTACTTCAAAGAAAAGTAAATGGAAACTAAAACAGAAACTAAACATCTACTATGATAAGCACAGATGCTACAAAGTGCAGCATAAGCACAACACAAAAGCGTTCCATTTTAGTCAGGGAATGAAGCGTGGTAAATTGCCCAGCCAGAACATCAAAAGGGTGCAGATTGCACTTCCTCTCTCATGACCAGCCAATGATTAAGGATCATGGTCTCATTAAAGCCTCTTGCAAAAAATCAACAAACTGGTACTTTTTACTTCTATTTATTTGACATAAAAGTTGTTTATCTTCATAATTGTAATTAAGGGTTGCAATCATCAAAGCATATTGAGTATATTAATGAAAACTATTCTTCTCTGGTCAGTTACTATGGTATTCAGAGTGAAAAAAATAAGAGTTAGCAATATCAACATTATAAACCAAATGGAGTATAGTGATAGTTTTTCAACTTTAAGTTGTTATTATTATTGTGCTATTGTTGTTATTATTATCTTTCCTGAAAACGCCTCTGGAAGAAAATTTTATATTTTAAGAAACAAGACCTGATGAAAGAACCAAGTAGTTTAATACACATCCGCATGCACACACTGATAAAAATAAATCATGGATCAGTTTCTATGTGTCAGAAACTATATTCAGTTCTGGATTACGAATAGCCAATATAGCAATCATCAGGCAACTGAAAATCTAGTAGAGGAGGTTAGTTCATAAATATTGTATCTTGATGCTCGAGGTTTGCTCAAAAAGTTACAGAAGTGGTGAGCACCTACCCAGTCAAGAGTGATGGTGTCAGAAGGCCAGAAGGGGATATCTCAGCTAAACTACCCATGAATAAGTAGTAGTCAGCTATAAAGAAGATGAAGATTAGTGGAAAGGGCATTTCATAAAGTGAAAATAACATAAGCCAAAGTAGAAGGCTGAGCAGCAGAGGGATGTGATGTGTGCAGAGAGGAATTACAAGCAGCCGAGCATCCTGGCATAAGGCAGGGAATAGTGCAGGCAGTAAAGGTTGTGTCAGTTCACACCCCCAGTTACATACAAATGTATAATGTGAATCCTAGTTCCATCATTGCCAATCATCACTAATGTGCCTGGGCAAATTATTTAATCTTTCTGAGATGACCTCTAACCTTTCTTTCAAATTCCCACTGACTGAACTGGAAATCGGTGTCTGAAAGTAGCCATCTTGCCACTGCCCACAATGATCATGAGCCAACCTGCAGACTGTCCTGGGCTGAATTACAACCAACAGGGGCACAGATTGTCATCAGGCTATCAAGCGTTCTGCACATGCTACTTTACCAGCTCTAAAAAGAACATTTTTATTTCCCTGTTTCCAAGGACTAAAAATCCTTGTAAGTGAACATATAATCTCACCTTCACTTGTTAAACTTAGTGTTCTAATTCTATCTTCACTGATTAGCTCCATTCAAGTTAGCTCCCTAGTGCCCCTGACAATCTGCCTCAGTGCTAGAACATGAAGCATTTAGATATGACTCACTTCAATACAGCTGAATCAGAATTTTCAGGGTGAGCCCCTCAAATTTATACTGTGTCAGGGTCTTTAATGATTCATAAGTAGTCAACCCATTAATCTAGAAGACTCTTTTTTCATAAACAGACATTAATTAATTTAACATATATATTGAGTACCAACCACATTTCAGATACTCTTCTTAGTGTATGAAATACAACTGTGAGCCAACAGGACAAAATTCCATCATCTTTAGGTTAAGCTCTAGAGGAAAGGGGAGGGCAGATACAGAAAATAAATAAGGAAGCATGTAACAAAATACCCCTGGATATTATGCTATTTTGCTCATGCGGTGAATACATATCCCCATTTGATTCTTTTGATATGAATCCTGTCCGTCACACTTGCCAACCTCCATGACAGTGTCTCTTTTTGTCGGAATCTCTTGGGAGAGAGGATGACATTTTCTTTTTTTTCTTCTAGTCCTGCAGTATGATCCAATGTATATTAGTATATTACGAAGAATCTAATATTATTTTGTCATGTACTATTTTAAAACTCGTAACATATATTCTGTACATTCCCATTTTCTACAGGGTATTTCCAAACTACTCAGCACAGTGCAAGTCCTGCTCTAGTTATACTGTGTGTGTCATCTTTCCCTCATTCTTTGTTCTAATCACACTGGAATCCCCAGAATTATCTCAGCATGATGGGACCATCCTCGGCTCATTCCTTACCTATAATTTAACATCTCATTTTGCTGCTCTTGAATTTTCAGTAGTCTAGTGGTCATTTTCCATGGGAAATGTCTTTAATTTTCCTCACACAGCATTAATTGATAATTCCTTGCTATGCCAGCAACATTGAAAAATTGTATATAATATTTTTCCTTTATCTCTCAGACCCATATTTTATCAATGAGAAAAACATACAAAGCCCATCAACTTCTCATCTTGACCATTATCCAAGCACTGTATATCTTGCTTGGACGACTGTAAACGACTCCCGGCTTCTTATTTTGCCACCATTTACAGATCCTCAGAATTATTTTTGTAGAATGTAATCCAATAATTTCTCTCCCGGTTTTCAGTCTTGAAATCCTTTATTAGCCTCCACTTGAAATTGAATTAAAATCTTTTATCCTAAAGCTCTTCCTGATGTGCCTCCTGCCCCCACTTTATGTCACCATCACCTGCTATGTCTCAGACTAACACTAGACTCAATTCCTTTCCTTGAAGACACTGGATGTACTCTGGCCTTAGGCCCTCTGCACTAACCAAGGCTTCTGTTAGGATGCTCTTCTTGCCTTTCATTATGTGGCTGGTTCCTTTGGTCTTCCAATAGCAGCCAAAGTACGTCTCCACAAAGGAGCCTTCCAAAACCACATGATCTAGTTTCCAATATTTTAAAATTTATTTTTATTTGTTAATCTGTTTCATCACACTAATATATAAACCCAGGGGATAGAGTCCTCAGCCCTCTTCAATGCTGTATCTCCAATGCCTTGACTAGTGGCTGGAACTCAATACATGTTTTGGGGGAATAAATGGATCTTATTTATTTATTTTCAGCAATCTCTACGGCTATGACAGGAACAAATGCAGCCTCCATGTCAGCCCAGCTCTCTGCAGAGGGTCTGGGATGCAGTAAGACCTCAAATATTTGTCATATAAATGTTGAGGTAAAGTCAATGTTTGCAAGAGAAAAATTCAATATATCACTTATCAATATACATCCGTAATAGAGCAAAATAATGCAAATAATTGCAAATACTTTTCTACAGAAATTATAATGTGTAGTTCATCCTTCCCCCATTCATAAATGAAACATTATATGAAAAATAAGTAATTTAACTTTCATGACTTACTCTTGAGCTAAATGGTACATAAATATTTCATGTCCTCAGGCTGCTGGAATAACACAATTTGCTCATTGGTATGAGGATGAAGTATTTGGAGCAGCTCCTTCAGGAAGCATGTTCTCTAAGTCATTCTGCTTCATTTGCTCTGATTCTTTGTGATTCATAAGTTTTCTCTTGCCCATGACCTTGGTATGGCATTCCTTTGAAAGAGTCAGATGGGTTTAGGAGTGAAATCCATGACATTAGTATTAAGGAAAAGTAGCTGGCTTATAAGAGAATAAAGTTCATGATATTTATGGTACCGGGTTAATCTTATTTGTGGGCATGTAGCTATAAAAATGAGAATGCCAAAAATGTAAGCTGTAGTTTAAAACACCTAGTCAAAAATTTGATCATTTTGTTATATTTTATTACAAGCAACTTTTATAATGAATATAGTTTACTAAGATTTACATCATCAAAATACTGCTTTTTAAGGGCCACTAGAACATATCTATTGCTAAACTTTCCAAAGTTAAAGTGAAACAATTATATAAAATAAGTACAGACAGAATTCTACAGGGATAATTTAATGGTTATACACAATACAATTTTATCCTTACCTTACTATCCAAGTTTTTGTGTCTAGAATTGATTTTTCTTTTTGTTACTGTGCACGTGAATGAGGTTCCCATTGGAATTTATGTCCAGGATGCCCCATAATTCCCAAAGGTAATAATGAAAAAATAAATCACCATACTTCACAATGTGCCTATGAAGCTTCTGCATTGATGCCTAAATCAAATTAAAGTAAGGTCACAGAGATACCCAACTCCCTTAGCATTAAAAAAAAAAGTGCATAGGAAATGGAAAGGGACTGCAAATATTTAATAATATTAATATCTGATGAAATAAATCTAGCATTTAATGGCATTTCCCAATTGTTTTCTCAGCCATTAAGTCTATATTGCAATCACGTGGATTGTTTGCTCTGGGATGTTATTTGGTTTTACATTAAAGTTAACTTACTATTGTGATTTATTTTTTTTTTTTGGTCCCAATTCAGCTCCTGAATTCTGTGTGATCTATCATCCCTTTTCTTAAAACACTATATTTCAATGAATCAGTAAAACAGCTCATTTGAAGGGAAAAGAGAATTACTTTATATCTCTTCTAGCTTTTTTCAGAAAAACATTTATTGGATACTTACATGTGAATACACACAAAATCTAGGTTCTATTTGGCAATGAATTGTGGGCAATATCATCCTGAACTTATTCAGCATATTCTTGATGATGTTGTAAACAAACAAGTCAATGCTAAGTTTTTGCCAAAAGAATTTAAAGTTGAGCACATTAAGCATTCAGAGAATTAAATATCCTCTGAAACCTTGTAAAAGAAAATAGATCTGACAAAGTAATACATTTAAAAAGCTTCTGAGTTTAAAGGTGCAAAGGCTATCCTACCCAGAGAAATATACTGTAACAGCCAAAGTCAAGGAGATGACTCACATATGTCTTTAGGCACACACTGATAGGAACAAAATGTATTGGATTATGGAAGTGGAAGATTCCCACATAAAATAAGAGTATTATTTCTTGTCTTTTCTCTAAGATAAGAGGGAGAAAGTAAATGAAAATACAACTACCAAAAATGAATGAATCAGTCATTTAATCATTCTGTTAGTTCTTACACGCACCCTAAGAATTAAATGACAGGTTAGCACTCAGGCATAAATTGGGTATGATTTCAATTCTGGAAAAAGAACCACATGGGCAATAAAAAGTTCTGAGTTATAACCATGCTCTTTTGGTGCTTGGCTATGTAACTAAGTTAACCCAATACTTAGCCATCTGGGCCTTACTTTCCTCATTCCCAAGGAGATGATTAACTACTTGATTTCAAAGTATCTTTTAACAGAAGGCTGAAACTTACTGGATAATTGCTCTTCTCTGATTCTCATAACACTGACAATAGTCAAAGCCAATATTACTGCAACATTATAGATTGCAAAAAGAAAAGAACACGAACTACTTAAAGACAGGGCTCAGGTCACAAGACTAGTTAATGAGATGAAGGCAGGACAACACAAGTCTCCTAATTTCTGGTTAGGTGGCTTTACGGCACACTAAAATTTAAGAAATGGCATTTCTTCGCCAGATGCATTTAGAAAACAGTGCATAATATCCATGACCTAGATTAGTTTATGTTCTTAATAAAACATGTAACACTTTAAAAACTAGTTTACACATTCAATTTAGTATTACAAATAATTGATCATTTAGGAGAAGTAATAAAACTAATTTTCTGAAACTCATAACTCATAAACTACTCTTTTCAATTAACTCAAGAGATGATTCAAAAAAAAAAATTCACATAAAGGAAGCACTAGTGGGGGAATAACTACATAACACAAATGATGCAAAGGCCCTCATTTACTTGTGAGTATAGCGAACATGGATTCCTGAGCGAGAATGCCAAACTTAGAAACTTGGCTCTTCCACATTCCAGTGTTCAATCGATTTTGGACAAGTTACTTAATTTTCTGTGTACCTCATGTTGCCCATAATAAAATGGGGAAAATTATAGTGTTACCTCATGTAGCGTAGTGATTGGTACACGGTTATAATTCAGCATTGGTATATATTGTTAATATTTAAATCCTGTAACATTTTCCAGCACAAAAGCATTTTTATTTTATTCTCTATAATAATTTAGTTTTGAATTAGTTTGCTCAGACAGCCATAACAAAGTACCATGGACTGGGTGACTCAAACAACAGAAATTTATTTCTCAGAGTTCTGGAGGCTGGGAAGTCCAAGGTCCAGGTACCAGTATTTCTCTCTACAATGAAGGCTCCCTTTGTGGCTTACAGACAGCTCCCTTCTCCTGAGTCCTCACATGGCCAAGAGAGAACCAGCAATCTGCTGATCCCCCCTCCTCTTATGAGGACACTAGTTCTATTAGATTAGATCCCCACCACTGTGGCCTCAGTCAAACTTCATTACCCCCTAAAGGCCCTGTTTCCAAACACAGTCATGTTGTTGGTAAGGTCTTCAACACACAAATTAGGGAGGGACACAATTCAGTCTGTATCAAGTTCCTACTAAGTTGAAAGTGCTGATATTTTCTATTATAAGTCAAATATTTATTCATCAACTTCTTCTGAGCTAATCCTCTGTCCATATTCATTGCTAGGCAATCCCCAAACCCATATTTCTATAGACGGTCTCACTTAATATTATGCTACAAATTGTTTTTATTCTTCTAATTTAAAAATTAGCCATTGTTACTATTTTTTAAAGTAGATTTTGACGTAAGTACATCACAATCTCTGATAACCAACATTTCTGAAAGCTCATTTATAACTCTGATACCTTACCTAAACATTTGTGAATTGCCAGTAATTCACTTTACTATAATTTGAAGTGGTTCTTAAGAAGCTTATTTCACCTGCCACCCTAACGTAGAAAAGATCAATTTGAGGAGTCCTGAGGCACGCTCATACTTTTGTTTTCAATGTAATTGCTCACCAAAACTATGGAACTGCACGACAGAAATACTGTAGCGGCTGACCTTTAATCACATATGAACTGGCTTAATATATTATAGTATGCCACTATTATTCATAGCACAGTTCAATACAAATTTTCCCTAGATTATACATATGAATCTGATTACTTTTAAAACAAAAATGTAATCAGTTCATTGTATCTACCTGCTGCTTGCAACTTCTGGTCTCCTAGAAGCACAGCCTCCTCCAAGTGTCCTTGGGCATTAGCAAGTCAGACACATCCAAACAAATATCACAATACTTCACAAAGTGCTCTCATGCTCAGTTCTACTGTTTCATGGAGTAGGACTTTGACATGCTCAAGACCACAGAGCACGTAAATCTACTATGATGATGTACAGATTGAGTAGATAAATTCTTATAAATTTCTTGGTCAGCTCCATTACCTTACAACCTAAATAGGCATCAAAGGGGCTGGGCACCAGACAGAAATGACTACCCGCAACTTCACTCTACCCCAGTAACTGAGGTTTGATGCTCTTAAGATTATTGTCTTGGGTTTAGAAAAAATTGGCTGCATTATCTTTTAGGAGATGCCCTGGCCCTCTACCCATGCCTTTTCACAAACCTTCCCACCAGTTTTTCACACTTGCCCAGGTATAAATGAAACCTGGCCGTATGATTTAATGTCAGGTAGGCACAAGTGACGGCATATGATTTGTACAAAACACAATGGTCCATATATTCAGAGGCAAAGTTTATTTCTGAGTTATTTTTGAGGGGCTTATTTTATGTGTCATTTCAATGCAATGCCCATTATTTATGCAACAATAAAGGGCAAATCAGGACAATTGCTTTTTACCCTTTCCCAAAATTACACAAGTGATCCATGATTTGTTACTCAGTTACAGTTAAAAGAAGTTTAAAGAAGTATTTGTTACAGTTTAAAAGAAGTTTTTTCTCCTGCAAATTACTATAGTTTAACAAAACACATCTATGAATCAGAAAAAGAGAAAGTAAAAATATCAGGATCTAGGTTGCAAATGAAATGTCAATTATTAAGATATGACATTTGTATTCTATGATGTGTACACTGCACCTAATTACAAAGCTCTTTGTAGAAGGGTAAAACAAAACTTGTCAGTGATGGACAAGGGAAACAGAGGTTGTCAAAAAAGCTGAGTATGAAACAGAAACTAAGGTCTTAGCTATGAAATGCCCATAATAAAAATGTTAACTACATTTTACAACAGCCTGAAATGTACCAGGCATTCTGCCAGGCTTCTGTATACAATATTTTCCGTGTTTACAGCAACCATTACCTTATGAATAGGCTTTGCTCCTTTCCCTTCACGGGCGAACTGAATGAGTCAAGGAAAGGTTAGGTGACTGCCTAAGGCCAGGAGAACTGGGACTCAGACAGATATTTCCTTTGCCAGTGCCAGTGTCCTTTTCATGCACTAGGGTGTCACATGTGAGAGTAGGAAAGCAGAGAGACTCATATTTCTTCATAATAATCAGAGTAAGACAGTAGGAAAGAAGAGATAAGGGACAGCAGGAAAACAGTGACCGGTTTTATCTAGGTGAGTGTCATTGGGCATTGTAAAACCTGTGATCACAAAGATAAGAAACACATAGAGCACTTAGGTAATCTGACATTTGACTGAATAATGTGACACTATCTTTCTTAAGAAAACAGAAAGAACAACCTAAGATTACTAAAACTTATATGACAATGCCAAGGGTATAGAGTATACATGTCATGAATTGATGGTGGCACAAGTTTTCTACAGTCACATTGTAAAGCCTTTTTGCTATGACCTAGTAAAATCGAAGAGAAGCCAACTGATAAAATCCAGGCATCCACTCCTTAGATCCTCAGATCTCACCAGGAACATGCACAATACTGTTTATAGAAGCACTGGTTTAATGTGTAAATAAAAGTCATATATACATATGTATCATGTTTATATATTCATTTAGTTTGTATCACTGCATATATAGGTATGTATATATATAATATATGTGTGTCTATATAACATAGATGAATGTGAAGCAAATGTGTACAAAATTAAATCATAAAAGAATACTTTTAGTATGACTCCAATAATATAAGTGTGAAAAACAGAAAAAAGTAAACAATATATTGCTAAGTCATACCTACATAATAAAATTATAAAGAGATGCTAAAAATGATTAATCGGATGTTTCGTATTAGTGGTTATCACTGAGGGGGGAAACTAGCAATGACTGTGTGGAGAGACACACAAGGACTTTCAAATGAAGGATTTGTTTTATTTCCTAAGCATGATGCTGGACATATGCCTGCTCCTTTTATTATTTTTTAAGCTACATAGAACGCATCTAGTCTTTTAATGCATTTTTCTTCATGGAATTTTATAAACAACCGGTAAAGCAGTACTTGGAAATATTAGAGACATTTAAACTGAATATTCAGAGAGTGATCACAGTGCCCTTTACAGGGACAACTGCTTGTCAGTTCCTTACTCCCTCAGAAGTGTCCTTTGCACACTCATATGTGTACATTTGCGAGAGGGTAACGAGAAAGGTAACATAACTGCTACCGGCACTTAGCAGGCGGAGGAAGGGGACCGCTCTGTCTCCTCGGGTGTTTGGCGCCAGTTACCCTCTTTCACCCTGCGCCCTCCGTTCATCGGAGAGGGATAACAAGTGTGAGATGATCTGGGGCAATGAAGCATCGCTGGGCACACTATCCACCGCAGAGCCACTTTACAACATCGACATCAGAAGCTGCTGGGAGGGAGATGGCAAGTGCCTGTCAGCCACGGCAAGGAGCCTGCAAGCAGCCCGGGCACTGCGGTGCGAGCCAAGCTGAGGGGCAGCCTCTGCCTGTGCGGGGAGAGGAAACAGGCGGGAGAGGTGCCTGCTGATACCCACACTGCCTGCTTTCAGTGTTGTTATTGCAATTAATATTTGTGTTCAGGGATTCCCATATTTGATATTAGAAAAATGTAGGAGCCGCCTTTCTGAGGCCGGGGGTCACTTGCCCTGCCTGGGGCCTCCTGGCCTGCCAGTCGGCTGGAGGGTGAGGGCCAGCCCATCCGGGGGTCCCATGCTGCGCCCCTCATCTTGGTGGTGGAAAGTCTAGATGGTAATATCTGGGGAACTGGAAATAAATTCTTAATCTCCTCCATGTAAACCGGGTGGTATTTTAAATGCTTCTAACACTATAACTGAGTATCTTCTAATTTAGAATTTTAGTTGGCATTTCAACCAATGATTGCAAAACTGGACCACCAAGAGGACTGAGGTGCTGACCCGGAGCCCAGCAGATGCTCTCCTGGTCACTCCGGAAAGGAGCTTGGGTTCTGGAGGCTTCTCAGGGGTGTAATGCAGCCTGGAAACAAAGCACCTGGCCCCTGGATCCCAGCTGTGAGGAGGACCAGCTCTGTGAGATTCAGGCGATGGCCCACTGTGTGCATGTGGGGGTGTTTTTAATTGTAAATAAAATGCCAGTCAGTATTGCAGAGTCTGTATGCACTGGTCCTGTTGACTTTTGATCGCCACAAATAAATATTTTCATACTGGGAAAAACAAATTAAACAGAAAAGTCTTTCTAGAAAAGGAAGTTCCAATTATAACAAACTTACTCAGAGCACTATACTGTAGAGGAGCTTGTGGCCCCTTTATTTCATCAAGTACCACCACTCAAAATATTTTTAATAAATTATGAAGGAGGGCTTTGGACGCCCATCTCACTCTAAGTAAAAGCCACAATTATCTTGACTGAAATGTCGCCTTCCCAGCCTTTCCTGACAACCCTATCATTGCAAACTGCCTCTCCCCACCCCAAACCCACACTTCTATGTTCCCGCTCTCCATTTTTCTATTTATAATACCAGATGGCTATGGGGTACAGGGATCCTTTTGGGGGCCAATAAAATGTCCTCAACTGATCGTGATGATGGCTGCATACTGAATATACTGGAAGGCAATGAGTTGTATACACTTTCGAATGGTGCGTATACACTTCTACATGTATACTTTTAAATAAATTGTATGCTATGTAAGTTATATCTCAAAGCTGTTTGAAAAAAGATTGTGAAAGAATAAATCTCTCCAAAGTCTATGTTCCAAGTTCTGAAAATCATAGGGGAGTTCTCTCTCTGACACTGAAGCATCAGTGTCTCAATTCAGGCTGCTGTCACAGAAATATCATAGATTGGGTGGCTTAAACAGCAAACATCACTCACAGTTCTGGAGGCTGGAACGGCCAACTTCAAATTGCCAGCAGAGCCAAGGTCTGGTAAGGACACCGTTCCTGGTTTCTTGTTTTACCCTTTCCTGGTGGAAAGACAAAACAGTAGCGAACTCTCTAGTGTCTCCTTTTATAATACCATAATGAGGGCCCCGCCTTCATGACCTAATTACCTCCCAAAGTCCCCATCTCCAAATATAATCATATTGAGGATTTGGGTTTCAACACATAAACTCGGAGTATGGGGTGGTGCAAAAGCATTTAATCCATGGCAATTATAATTCTAAGAGTTAATCATCAAGTAGAGCTACAACAGTGAAGGTAAGACACAGTCCAAAAATGGCAAATGATTAAAATCTAGGCTTGGAATGATGAGGGTGAAATTCATATACATAATAGCCACAGAACAGAGAAAGATTAAAATGTGAAGTATGGCCAAGGCAATGAAGACAGGATATAACAGATATTCTGAGAAGAGGGTAATGATGTAACAGTACAGTGAGGACTTAGATGAATGCATTTATTATGCAAATGATCTCCTGCACTGCACTTAAGGGGTGACAATGATAATACATACAACCATAGAGCATAATCCTGAGCAACACCAGTGTTTTGCACAGTTAAAATGACACGTGATAAATTAAAACAGGAGGTTCCTTTTTGACATTCTTTAGCCCACTGTTATCTAAGAGTAAGTGAAGCACATCACCAGAACCACCAGTCAAACTGGATTATATGCTCTCAAACGTGTTCTTGAATTATGAGATAGTATTTTGACTAGCTGCATTATAGGTCAACTCCTTTTAAACAATGTCAAGAAATTCCATAGAACCTGCTTCCCATTCATTTTCTCTTCTGTCACCATTTTTTATAACTTCATCTTGCAGTAACTCCTTAAATGCACTAAAGAATGCCGTTAAAATCAAATTTTTATTAAATTTAATTTTTAAACATTGCATGTCAATTACATAGCTTATATCAAATATAGGATTTCACTAGTACAAATTAGAACAAAAATCAAGTTTCTATTTAGTCAAAATATTTGTTTGAAGGTATATAAGCATTCCTTAGAAATGTATGTGTTTGCAAGGAATAATTAGGTAAACAGCTATAGGTAGGAAAAGAGGCTCTGGGGGTGTCAGGGTTCAGACAGTAAAAGGTGACCATCTGTAAAATTTGAATTTTCCTGAGAAATATCTAGAAAATTCTGTATGTGAGCGCACTGAGACTGGTTATTTCATGATAGAAGAGGCCGGGGGGAGGAAGCTGAATGGCTATTTGCCCAAAGAAAAAGTAGAATGGAACCAAATATTTTGAGAAGGAGCAATAAACACGTAGCAATGTACTCACTTCCTGTAAATCCACAGATATTTAGAATACAGGCCTTAATTGTAGATAGAAGAAAGAATGGAATATTTTTGTCAGATTGGGAAGTTTTTTCCATATCTTGTAACTAATAAGCAGCATTGTCATAATCATCACCATTCCCTTCACAGAGCTCAGGCCCATCCCCTCCCCCCCATCCCTACTCACTGCCTGGGCTGCCTTGCCCAGACCCCTGACCTTGAGTAAGTCCCCAAGGCTGTCTCTAATGAATGCCTCTAGCCTTGAGCTCCTCATTAGGCTCCAGATTAGTACACTCAACTGCCTTTTACCACCTTCACTTACATGCAAAATAGGAATAAAAATTAAATTCTTAATTATACCGCCTTCCAAACAACCCCTCTCTCCTTAAGGCCCCACTACAACAGTCATTTATGAGTAACTCTGGATAAAAGCAAAAAACCTTAGAATTCACTGTTGATTTCTGTTCTTCTCACACATGTCAGATCAGGTCTATCAGTAAGTTCTTTTATCTCTGCCTATAAATTACATCCTGAGTCGCATATCATTCTTGCTGTTATTGCCTTTGTCAGTCACTGGCATCCTTCACATACCTATAAGGAAGCCCATAGGTACCCATGCTCCACAGAGCAGCCAGAGACAGAATAACTGTTTAAAAATGCAAATCAGATTCTGTCAGAATCCTGTTCCTAATCTTCCAGTGGTTTCCTATGACACCATCTGGATGCAATCCAAAATCTATACCGTGGTCCATAGGTAACTATGTGATCAGGTTGCATCCTGCCTCTCCAAGCTTTTGGCTCACTTTACTCATTACTCCAATCTCATCATGCCTTTTATTCAACACACTGAATTTATTCTTACCATACTGTCATTATGTATCACATACATACATATATACATACAATCTCTCCTGGTTACTTTCATCCACTCTCTCAAGGCTTGAAAAATCACCAATGCATTATTTCTAAGCTGTTATTTTCATATAATACCTCTTTTAAGCTCCAGATTACAATATTCAATTTACTAATGAGTAATTACTCTTGAAAGCTCTAAAAGAAGAACTCAACCCCTTTCATTCCCTCTTTTCTTACCAAAAGTATCTGCCTTCATTTACTAACACCACTATCAACCCAACTGCTTATGTCACCTGAATATGCCACACTGGCATGCTGATTAAAAAGTTTTAATGACTATTAATATCAAGTGTGAAGAAATATATGAACAACTGGAAGATGTGGACATTGTTATTGGGAGAGTAAAGTGGTAAAAAAGCATCAACTTGTGAAACTGTTTCACAGTATTTAACAAAACTAACCATAAGCCAACCCTGTGACCAACAATTCTGTTTCTAATACAAACTCAAAAGAATTCAGTGCATGTTTGCCAAAATAAAGACCTATTAAAATATTCATAGAAGTTTTATTTGCAATGGAGAAAGATAGAAATAAGCAAAAATATGTATTAACATATACTAGATAAATGCATTTTTATATTCTTAAAAATAATGGATCGGTACATAGCTATACCATAAACTATTTCTAGATGACACAGTACAGATAAAACTGTTACTAAAAGTGCCAGAGAGAAAATACGGTGTACTTAGAATTCTATTTATATAAAATTTAAAAACAGGACAAAAATCAGAAGAGTGGTTATACTGAGTGGAGGAGTGTGTGGAAGTATTGACAGAAAAAGTGAATGTGGGGTATCACAGGAGTAGCTGCTCTGTATCATAACCTGGAGTCTGATCACCTGAGTAGCAATCATCAAGGGTTCACTTGGGATGTGTGCACTTTGTTTCATATAATGAATCTGCAATATTAGTAAACATACAAAAAGCAAAGCTCTTGTAAGGCACAGAAACCATTCCTTCCTGTGTCATACAGTTTTACTTTACTTGCTACCGAAGCCCTCTGTGTTTCCCACTTAATGACCACAGGCACATGGATTTTTATTACTCTATTATTTACAGTATTACGATTTAGCTAGTCCACATTTTAAAACTCATTTGATAAGGAAATATTTCTATGGTGATAGTTATTGCCAACAACTGAATTATATTTCTAAATTCAATCCACAATGACTTTAACAGAATTTCCCAAAGTATAAACTCAAGTTCATTCAAAATAAAGCAAATTAAAACCAGGAAGAAATAAAATAATAATTTGAGAATGGGGAGCAATGATATTTGATGAAAAAGAAAGCGAGAAACATGTCCAATTTTTCTCCTAACTTGTCCTTCAATTATAATGACTTGTGGAGTGAAAAGAAAAAATATTGATTAAACATAATTTTGAAGAGCATGTATCACTTACAAATTACAAAATTATGAAAGCTCATGATGGCTCAGGAATTGAAAGAGCACCAAGCTCCTTTAAATAAATTCAAATCTCTTGGTCTGAACACTACAAACGTGCAATTCTGGGGATTAAGAAATGGTTATTTGAGAGTCACTGCTCTGCCTACCACACACATAATGAGTTTGGAGTGTCTCTTCAGCATCTAAGCCACTGACCACATGGGGCGAGGTTCAGGGTGCACGCTTTTGCTGTGGTGACCTGGCAGATGAGTGAATCTCTGGTTCAGGATGAGAAGTGGTGGGCTGTTTCATTAGCCGAGTAAGTTGAATACGGAAAACTGACCATTGCATTTAGGAAATAACTATTATGTCATTTATAGGGGCAGCTTCCATGGATGAGGGAGAAAAGAGCCCACTTAAAAGTGGTTTGAGTGTATAATATAGTATTGTAGCTATAATAATCATGCTCTGCATTAGAAGTCAAGCACTTATTCATCTTCTAGTTGCAAGTTTATACCCTTTAACAAGATTGTCTCAAATCCCCCACCCCTTAATCCCTGCTAAACACCATTCTCCTCTGTTTCCATGGGTTTGGCACTTGTAGATTCCACGTGTAAGTGATATCATACACTATCTGTCTTTGTCTGACACCTCACTAAGCATAAGGCCCTCATGTCAAATGGCGGGATTTCCTTCTTTCTCATGACGAAGTAATATTTCACTGTGTGTATATAGGTGTCACATCTTTCCTGTCATTCACTGATGGACACTTAAGGTTATTCCCATACCTTGGTTATTTTGAACAATGCCTCAATAAACATGGGTGTGAAGATATCTTTTCAATGTATTATTTTCATTTCCTTTAGATGTTACCCAGAAGTGGGACTGCTGGATCATATAGTAGTTGCATTTTTTATTTTTTGAGGAATTGTCATACTGTTCCACTATATATATAGTATGCAAAATCATGTGGTATGCTTTCAATATGTATAATTGTTTTTGTCAATTAATATTAAAGTGGATTAAGAAAAACATGAGAGAAGAACTGAATTTAATCAGAGCAGTCAACTGTTTTTAGGAATTTTCCAGCTAAGCTAGAAGAAATGTAGTAACAACTAAAAAAGAAAGGTTTATTTTGTTTTATTTCATTTAAAAAATAATTAATGTAATTAATTATAACAGGTAAGCAAACCAATGAAATCATCAAGCAAACAGCTATAGATAGATAGATGATATAAATTAGATAGATAGATGATAGATATGGATAGAGATAGAGATAGAGATGATACAGAGATATAGATGATAGATGATATATAGATATTAGATATAGATGAGAGAGATAGAGATGATATATAAATATAGATGGTATAGATATAGATATAGATAGATACAGATATAGATAGGAACTATTGGAACAATGTCCTTGAGGATTCCAGTGTTGGCTTTTTGAATGTATATGGGACAGTCAGCCTCAGATGAAAGCTCAGAAAGTTTTTCTATAGGAACAAGAGACAAAGCTGAGGAGTTAGATATAAGTGCATTTACCCCTATAGATTTAATTTCTATGATAAAGTAGTCAGCAAGGCTGAAAATCAGATGGGGAAAAAAGAACTGGAGATTGCAGAAAAGAGATGTGAAACAGTTGCTGGAAACAAGACTGCATGGAAATGGATACTTTCTGCACAGTGACATATGTCCAGCAAGAATTTATAAAACTGCATAAGACATAAGAAGAAACAGAGCTTATGTGTATTGATGCATTTATATATACACGGATGTTTTAGTCCATAGTAGGACTAATATATGCCTATAGTTTCATGTGGCTGCCACATCTTTAGGTGCCATAATGAGAAATACAGTTTTCCAGAATACAGGTGACAACATATTTCCTTCAGTTTCATACCATACTTTAAAAGGCCCAGCCTGCATGGCTCAGAGGTTGAGCATCGACCTAGGATCCAGGAGATAGCGGTTTGATTCCGGTAAGGGCACAGGCCCGGGTTTCAGGATTGACCTCCGGTAGGGGACGTGCAGAAGGCAGCTGATCAATGATCCCTCATCATTGATGTTCTATCTCTCTCTCCCTCTCCCTTCCTCTTGCTGAAATCAATAAAGAAGATATTTTTTTAAAAATGAAGGTTTCAGAGGGAGGCAAAGATATAAACATGCAGCTGGGTTAATAGGTGTTACATGTATAGAGGCAACGGACAAAGCATTCCTGGGTCAAAAGTAATAGGATTGGTTCCTGGTACTTATTCATAAGCCCAATGTAGATAAAATTTCAAGGCATAAAAGAATCTGAGTTGAGGACCACAGTAGAGATCATTCCGTAAAAACTTCCACTCAAAATAGGAAGCTGCGGCTCTGGAAGAAAGGGCCCTAGATTAGAAGGAATGATCTTGGCTCCAGTCCCTGGTCTGTGATATGTCTTGAGGAAAGGAACAATCTTTTGCTTTCCCTTCCAACTGACCCAGTAAGTTGTAGGATGTGTCTTCAAATAAAAACAAATAAACAAGCAAATAAACAAACCTACCTAAATCACTGCATAATATCCCTGAGCCTCAGTTCTTTTGTACTCATTTAAAAGTGGGATAATATTCCCGGCTGGCGTGGCTCAGTGGTTGAGCATCAACCCTATGATCCAGGAGATGGAGGTTTGATTCCCACTCAGGGCACATGCACGGGGTTTCGGGCTTGGTCCCCGTTGGAGGCAGATGATCAATGACTCTCTCATCATTGATGTTTCTCTTCCTCTCCCTTCCTCTCTCTGAAATCAATAAAGATATATATATATATTTTTTAAAGTGGGATAATATAAATTGCTTTATCTAAAAGATACTCTTTGAGGACATTGTTGATACTAAGCCATTTGTGTACACATCGCTTCTAAAAATAAAATCATAGTTTTATTCATTGTGCATTGCTTTTTCCTCTCTAGTAAAATATTAGGTCCCATCCTCTAAGATTTTGATCATATTTTGAAGCCTTGTGAGTGGAAATCTTTAGTATCAGAGCTCTTTGGATAAGATTTACAACTACTAACAAGAATTTAGAACATTTAGGAAATTTCAAGAATATCCCATTAAGACTAGAAAAAAATTTTAATTTGCTTTCCATGAGTGTTATTTTACATCTCAAATATAATATTATTTTTAAAAAAACAAAACTGTATTCTTTTTCTTCATATTGAATTTTGAAGACTGATAACTCAAGTTTTATTGCTACTCTTGAGGTTTAAAAAAGGTTAGACATAGACATGTAAGCAACATACATACAACAATAAGTGATATTCTAGAAAACCCGTAAGTGCAGGAGATACCCTAAGGGAGCATGATCTTATTTCATGATTCCCTGCTTATTTGTGGGTTAATGAAGGGACAGGCAGTCCTTGCTAAGCATTTCTTTCATTGGAGCCACCCTTCAATTTCTGCCCCTGAATGAGCTTCTCTGAACCACTGAGACAGAACAAACATACCATTATACTTGTTTTGCACATGTAGTTTTAACCTAGGATTTCAACGTTAAAAGTTGCATATTCTCTTCCGTAGTATGTGGATAGAAAGTAGATATACGATGGCTATCCCTTTAAATTCAATGGGATTTACAATGCTGTCTGAAAGAGAACATGATAAGAAATCAGTTATAATAAGACAAGTGTCCTTATTCCGAAAGAAAGAAAGCAAGTCTCACCAAGCTTTTGTTTTCGTTTATGCCTGTCTTTGAAGTAATGCAAAGGCAGCCAACAGGAAAATCCGAGCTGGTCATGGTCTCCAGGAAAAAGACCTGAGGCCCTTATCTTCCCACATAAGGGAAAAACCACTGTGTCTCAAGAGTTCTATTGAATCTTTATTGCCCAACCTCTTAATAAAACTCCTTCATTGCTCTGTCAAGATCTGCTGAATGAGTCAGAGTCAGAGATAAACCAAAAAAAAAAAAATCCTGCAATGTAGCAAAAGTGAGAACTGCTTTTCTCCATAAATTATGTACATTTCCCTGGTGGAAAATGTCTTCCATGATACTATTTTCTCCAAGGCAAAGGCTTTTGAGAGGTGCTTAAATTACATTTTTTATTTAGAATTCAACAGTTCAAAGATATCTCTATTAATAAAATCATCAATTGGGATAATAGGTGAATTTATCTAGCTTCTTTAGTGCCCAATGGGGTAATATTCACATTAGGTTCTGGAATGAAAACATCAATGGGAATTAAAATGGTATGATGGATTCAAACAAAGATATAAATCTGTTTAATTTTCTGTATTATGAAACAGGTTTTCTCCATATGTTGAATGGAAAAAACTTCAGCCATATTGTAACTGTACTGTTTGGAATGGCAGTTTGATAGTTTACACACACACATCCACAACATATACATAATTTGGGAATCTGCTCTTGTCTTTTAAGTCTGCTCCTGCAGTTTATTAGCTTTGAGAAAGTACCTATATCTTAAAGCTTGGATTATTCCATGTGACTGGGGGACATTAACACCTGACTCACAGTGATGTACAAAACAAAAAACAAAAACCAGTAAATTAGAGAATATTATGACACCGTGAATTTTATTGGGTGTTAATGGAAATAATTTTACACTTGGGGAAAAATTCCAGTTGAATTTACTAGCGCTATGAATACATTCTCTGAAAACCTGAGCCAGGAAAAAAAATTATACCGATATATTTAGGCATATATTTGTACTTTTTTTATAATCTCAAAACTAAAGAAAAGTATTGCTTGTCTGGAACAAAAAATAACTGTATACTTTATCATTTTGTTTACTTTCACTATCTGTTAACCTTTGCAGTTGCTTATTATATTCTCCCCATCTCTTCCTTCATATATATATGGACATATGTATAGATAGATATATAGTATGCAAGCATACACACATACATACTGTCTCTCTAGATACATACGTACATTCAAATATACATGTACACACAGGATTTTTTTAGAGCTACTAAAATTTAAGTTGCAGATATCATTCATATTTATCCCAAAATACTTCAGTGATTTTCTAAAATTATAAATATTACCTTTTACAGAACTGCAATTGTATAATTGTGAAAATCAGCCAGTTTAACATGATATCACACTATTATCTTAGTCACAGTTAACATTAAAATTGTTTTTGTGTTCCAATAATGGTCTTTATATCCAACCAGCAATGAATCCAGGGTAAATGTTTTAAAAACCACACTGGAGTTAAAAAGGTTCATATTTTATTCATCTCATGTTTTTAAGGAAAAGGTCATTGATATATTAGATACATTTCTCAGAACCATTGTAAAAGATTAAAATCTTTAGAACTCATTTTACTATCACTAACATCTAAGCTGGATAAACAAAGTGAGCACATATTTATGTGCAAATACACATACACTACAAAGATACACACAAAATACATGTAAGAAGGCTCCTCTATTTCAGGGTTAACTTTAACTACAAAGTTGGTTTAGCCCCAACTATTTATTGCTCTGCACTGGCAGTTAAATTATAGAGCAGGACAAGAATTCACATTCCTCACTACAGTAAAACTTCAACCTGGGTTTGTATTTGAAGATCGATGCCTGACTGGTAGTAATTAGTTCTTTCATTTTACTCACATCAGTCTGCTGTGTTAGAAATCACACATATTTGCTACAACACATACTGACCAATTTTGTCTTAGCACCATCTACCAAGATACTAGGAGTTCTCAGATAATATTTGCATTGGGAAAATAATGATAAAGTAGGGAAAATAATCTAACAAAAATTTAGCCAATTTGTTTGCTAAATGAAAAAAGTACAAGATAATGTTTCTCCTTCACCCTCCAATAATACTTTTCCACATTAAATCACTGTTAATTATTTGCCTTAATTTTTTAAATCCTCACCCAAGGGCAAGGGCATGTTCATTGATTTCGGGGGGGCGGGGGGGGGGAGGGGGAGAGAAACATCAATCAACTGCCTCTGGCAGACACCTCAACAGGGGATTGAACCCAAAGCCTAGGTATGTGCCCTGACTGGGAATAGGAATCGAATGTGCAGCCTTTGCGACAAAGCTCCAACCAACTGAGTCACACTGGCCAGGGCTAATTGCCTTAATTTTTAAAACATGTTTCTGTCCCCCATTTACTCATGGATTTAAATATGTTCCTATTTAGATATTTTAAAAATGTGAGGTTTTAAATAATATCACTGGTTTTCAGTGGTCCTTTATAAAATTAAATATCATTTTGATGTAGTAATAAAAATTTTTAAAAGCATTGATCAAAAGCACCTTTCTTATCTAAGAGTAAAAACAATTATATAAAGAAAAAACAATAGCTCCAAGTTTTCACTACTTTCTATTAATGAACTGAGGAATCTAAATTGGGCAACTTTCTAAATTCTTTGCAGTTACATCTCTGTAGACCTTGTATTAGAATTTGGATTTCTGCTTCCCAGTGGGGCCTGCTACTTTCATTGTGTGATTAGAGGCAGCAAAGGAACCTTGTTTATACAAATAGAAAGCTAATGAGATGGTACAATCAATGTGACTACACGATCATTTCAGAGTCACAACTCCACCACTTAATATAGTTCCTAACAAAGAATTAGCTGCAGTCAAGGGAATACCCTGAATGAAATTAGCTTCTCTTCTGTTTGTCTTTTTATGAACTGTGTTGAATGCTAGAGCCTCATTATTAGTGCCCACTCCTCTTTTAAAATCATCTCCTTTGTTTTTCTTGAATGTTTCAGCAATTATTATTCTATTTAGTGATACACTAACGCAGAATTATTAGAAAATTCCCAAGTAAACATTCATTCTGAGTGCAGATAGTATTTTTAGGAAGTGCTGTATTTCATTGTCAACTGGCAACAGTGAATTTTTCCCCCTTAAAATTTAGTTAAGGCAGTGTTTGCTTTCAGATATTCCCTAGCCACAGATTTAAGATCTTTAATTTTAGAAATCATATAACCTCATTTCTCAAGTTACACACCAAGGAACCGAAATATTGAATTAGGCTACTCTGCCATTCAACATAAGAACATTGGCTAGAAATTTAAATTTCTAGACTCCCAGGATAGACACATTTTCATATGCTGACATTCCCCACCATCTTTCCCTACACTCAATTACTGGTATTAGTAAATTGCTTCAATTTATACAAATAAGAAATAGATATTTAACAGAAGATGACATTTAATAAGAATTGTTCACTCGCTGATAAAAATAGACTATCATATTTATTTTTCATTTTATACGTTTCTTTAGTCTGATCCTGAGTGTGGATTGTGACTGAAGCTAAAGAGCAACACGCAGTTGTCATTATTTCTCACTCCTCTGACTTAAGGAATAAGAAAGTATCTTTACAATGTTCAAAGACGTTTAAGGGATGCTAAACCATGTTTTGACGAACTAGCTGTCAGCTGGTTCCTCAGGTCAGTTCCCTCACGGTACACACACAGTGTGTGATATACTGCAGTCGGCCTGCTGGGCAAAAGCGGAAAAACAGCCCTGATGGTGCCAGTATTTCCTCTACGCGAGAACACTCAGATTTTAAAACTCTTCGCAAGGTCAGAGAAATCAAGGACACAAAACACCTTGGTCTTCGCTCTAAATGTTACCAATTATAATGTCCTCTCCCACTAAGAAATAAGGTGGAGTTTATTATTAACAACCCTAAAAATACTTACACACCTGGGCTCAGGTTTTTACTCTGTGAACCTAGCTAGAGGAATTCTAAATATAGAAGAATGGTTTTATGCACAAATGTGCTCACTTCAACTGTGCAATGATTTAAAAAAATAGAGATGACCTAAACAAAAATGATAGCATGCTTAATTAAACTCCGAGAAGCAGTTCAAGGACACAAAATAGAAGAAATGAGTATTTCTCAGGAGGTCACATGTATTCCAGGTAGCTTTCATTCACTCACTCTGTCTTGTACAAAAAAATCTCACATACGTCTCCCAAAAACCTGAGCACTGGTCTTTGAATTTTACAAATGAAGCAACTAGTTCTCACTGTGACCAACAAAGGCAGGCAACCTGCAGTGACGACAAGCCACTTATGTCCGAAACTCACACTCTTCATTACTGTTACAGTTTACATTTCATATCTCTAAATATAGTTTTTACCAGAAATTTAAATATTCTGTAGGTCCTCATAGGCTACTATAAAAAAATAGTAAATAATCAATATTCTCTCATGCAAATTACTGTTTACATGTAAAAGTGCTTATTTTTAGAGAGAGTTTGATGCTTCACAGGAGTCTCACTGTAGTCATGCTTTGTTTCATTTTAGTGACATTTGCTGATTTAGAATATTCAGTAAAATGACAGTTCATCACCTTCTTTAATGTAATAAAATAGCCTCAGGCTTCTTTTAGTCTGGAGTGTAATTTTGCTGAAGTCCAAATTTCATCCATACAGATTTTTGGATCACACGTAATGAGCCATGCTATGTTATAAAAATAACTGCTTTTAACTCAGCAAAGATATAATATTAGAACATTAAACAAATTACAATCAGATATGCCCAAGTATTTTGGATATTGTTTGTGGATACCTGGCAGAAAGACAAAAATATATATATAGGTAATTTTTTAGTATAAAAGCAGGGGTTGGGGTTTGAGCAAGAGACAGAGACAGAGAGGAGAGAGAGATTAAATTTAACTCTCAACAGTAATGGTAGAATTAGATGTAGAGCATATACACTGCAGTGTGCCAGTACATAAAATTTTATCAGAAGAGAAATGTTTTATGTTCTTATTATTTGAAATTTTTGACTTTTAAGAATTATTCATTATAGCAAATTTCCAGAATAAAATTTATAACATTCATTTTTTTTACATGGACAGTTTTGCCTAGTTAGTAGTTTTTAAATAACATGATTACATGTAAAACCTCAAACTAACTGACCAATTACACATTTGGTCATCTTTCTACATTTTGAAACTTGCTATGATTTTTTAAACCTAAGGCAATTTTTTCCATATAGCTTTGTTAACTCGTGAAAGTCACTTAAATGTCTAGACTTTTGGTGTTTTCATTTTTGAAGAAGGTAGAACTGCAGTACATGAAGTCTTTTTCAGTATGTTGACCGATATATACTAACAAAATGTTAAAAGGCATTAAAATGTTAAATATTTAATGCACTTTCAAACTTCAACAATAAATTTTGAGTTCTAAATTCATTTACTAAATTGCTAACATGTACAGCATGATTCCAGGATTTGCTTATAAACACTAATACATATTATTAATTGTTTTTTACTATGGAGATACTATAGTTTCTCAATAGAGTAATCGTAATAGCAACTGGATAATTACTTGACCTTCACACAGATTTTCTCTTTAAGCACAACTGTATAATATTGCTATATCTATTCCACATACAAGAATCAAACGATGGACACATTAAGCAATTTTGCCCAAGGTTACATAAGCAGATAGCAAATCTAGGTAGTTCAAATACGTATTATAGCCATTGTTATGAATTTAGTTAAAATACCTTAGATTTCATTTAAGTGTATTTAATTTCAATGTAGATAAATATCTATATGATACATCAATATTACTCATAAAACAGATTTTTAGGACTCACAATCTTTTACAAATACTAAGAGCGATGATACAGGAAAGCTAGAATAATACAGGAGAGCTAGAAATAAACCATGGTGTGTTTCCCGTCAAAATCATCCACCATCCAGAGCTCCTGGCCACACAATTAGCCCCCAAAGAGGATGTCTTTCTATATTCCTGTCAATATATTGATTGCATATGTTTGTTCTAGTCAAGCTTATTAGAGAAAAAGCAAATTTTCAGGATGAAAAATGTAATTTCCCAAATCTCTGAGAGAAGAATATAAGAGAAGCAGGTGGAGTAAAAATCTGGAGATGAGGGGAAAACAGAGTAGAGCCAGACAGATGGCACACCAAATGGAGAGTGAAGCCAACGCAGCAATACTGCACTGAAAGGAGCGTCCAATGACCTGTACAGTTGTTTGTGTGGGGCATGCATACACATCCTCTACTTTTCATCTACTTAAAACTGTCAAAAGAAAAATCAACAATGGTCAGCCCTGCTTTTGATATGCATGGACTTGTATCTGATGCATGTGAAAAGCGCTGAGGTTAACAGAGACAGGAGTCAAGGATATCATGGATCGTACTGGTGTCTGGATCACACACTGAATCCAGAGAAATACAACCAGGGTTTGTATGAAATTTTGCCAAAAGGAAATAGGAAGAATGCTTTTAGACACTCATTTCACATTACTTTAAAAATAAAAGAGAATTCAGCTCAATACAGATCACAAACTTTAGAAATGAGAGTTTTTGTAGCATGGTTCAACAAACAAAATAGAAACAGAGGCATGGATACATGAAACAGGCTGACAGCAGTCAGAGGGGAGAAGGGAGGGGGCACTGGATGAAAGAAGGTGAAGGTGTGAGGGCTGGGCAGAGTTGGACCAATGGGGGTGGGGTGGGGACATTTGTAATAGTTTAAACAATAAAACAATAAAAATTAAAAAAAAAAAAATAATTGTTTGCAACTGACTTTTAAAAGGTCAGATTTCTTTCTTTTTTTTTACTACCACACAGTATTGTTTTTTAGATATCAATATAAGTGAAATCAGATGGTATTTATCTTTCTCTGACATTTCACTTAGCACAATACCCTCTAGGTCCATCCATGCTGTCTCAAATGGTAAGATTTCTTTTTTTTATGGCTAAGTAATATTCCATTGTATGAATGTATCACCATTTTTTATCCATTCATCTACTGATGGGCACTTGGACTCTTCCATTTCTTGGCTATTGTAAATACCACTGCAACGAACACAGAGACGCACATATTATTTCAAATTAGTGTTTTGGGTTTCTTCAGATACATACCCAGAAGGAGAATTTTTCTTTTCTTTTATTCTTTAGATCCCAGCTAATGTCTTCTCAGCAATGTTATACTATCGATTATCACCTCTTTCTCATATATTTTCCTCTTACAGCATCATTCATGCCAGTATTGCTAATGTTTAAGTCTTCCTCATCTTAGTGAAAACCTCCTTGATTAAATATCCCTTTTCCAAGGGAACCCTTGTGCACTACTGGCAGGAATGCAAACTGGTGCAGCCACTGTGGAAAGCAGAATGGAGTTACCTCAAAAATTTAAAATAGAACTACCTTATGACCCAGCAATTCCACTTCTGAGATATCAGAAGAAACCTGAAACACTACTTCAAAAGAATATATGTACGCCTATGTTCACTGCAGTGTTATTTAACTTATATAACTCAACACCAGGAAGACAAACAGTCCAATTAAAAAATGGGGACATCTGTAATAGTGTCAATAAAAGTAAAGTTAAAAAAATGGGCAAAGGACCTGTCTCCAAGGAGGTCAATAGCCAAGATTTGGAAGCAGCCCAAGTGTCCATCAGTAGATGAGTGGACAAAAAAGCTGTGGGACATTTACACAATGGAATACTACTCTGACATAAAAAGGAAGAAACTTTTACCTTTTATGACATCATGGATGGACCTGGAGAGCATTACGCTAAGTGAAACAAGCCAGTCAGAGAAAGAGGTCAGAGAAAGAAGTACCACATGATCTCACTCACATGTGGAATTTAATGAACAAACTGAACTACAAAGCAAAATAGAAACATATCCATAGAGAGCAGACTGACAGCTCTGGGGGAGGAGGGTGTGGAGGGATTGAGCAAAAAAGAAAAAGAAGAGAGAACTCATGGACATGGACAATGGTGTGGTGACTGAGGGCAGGGGGGAAGGTGGAGGTGGAAGACAGCACAGAGGGGATAAATGGTGATGGAAAAATAATATAAAATAAACAAATATCCCCTTTTCAGATACACTGTTCTTTCTCCCCTCCCCACCACCTCAAATAAAAACACCCCTTAGGGGAAGTCTGGGTAACTCTCAGCATTTCATCAGTATATATCCTCCCACTTCAGAGTGGCTCCTGACACCAAGCCAACCAGTTATTTCATGTTGTTAAACTACATAAACTTGTTGTTTTTTTCTCATTTGTCTTCCTGTTCCTTCTGGTAGCCCTTGACCATCTGGACCACCTCTTTTTTAAAACTATTTCTCTTTGGCCCAGTACCTCTGTTCCTCCTTTTATCTCTAGAAATCCCTTTCTCAGTCTTGGCTCATTCTTCTTTCCAGCAGTTGTTTATGCGGAGGTTTCTCACAGCTTCCCTTTTGTCATATAGTCTCTTTAGACAACGTCACCTTCACTAATAGACTGTTTTAAGCTGCCTGCCCAGATGCCTTCTTACTCATGCAGGGGACTGAGTACTGCACATCACTACACAGACACCTTAAAGGTATCTCAAAACCAACATCTTGAAGACTAAACCCCTATCAAACACCGCAAATATTTCCGATATTTTAAAAATATTTCTTATCTCAGAAAATGGAACCCATACCAATGCAATTATGCAGGTCATGCACTTGGGCCTAATTCTGAACACCTTGTTCTCAGTCATCACTTACGTTTAATCTATATACAAGTTCCATTAGTTTTATGAATGACGATATTGGCTTTCTCTACCTCTCAATCTTACCACTCCTATCCTTGGCTAACCCCCACCATTTTCTATCTAGGCGACTGCAAGAGTCTCCTAACTGCTGTTTTTTTTTTTAAATCTATTCCTACTCAAATCAAGAAAAGGGTGATATTTTTATAACAAAAAAATTTGCCATATAAACTATCTAAAACTCTTCGATGGCAAAGTAAATAAATAAAAAATGTGTATATTGTAGTTACAAAAGAACTTAGTGGTTTCCTCTGGCTCCTAAAGATACACAACAAAATGCTTAACATGGCACATAAGCCGCTGCATATTCTGTTTCTGTCTCTGACTCCAACCATCTCTGACTTCCTGCCTCAATCCGCACTTCAGCTAATCACCCATTCTGCGCAAGGTCTTGCCACACCACCTCTGCACTCCTATATCAGGAAGATCGCCCGCGTTGGTCCTTCTACACAGAACATGAAACAGATGCTTCACAATTAAATAATATGCCCTTTCTCTATTTTGTATAGTATTTCAAGGAGGGTTTCATGTCTCCCTAAAGGAGAGAATCATCCTTAGTACCTTGGCATTTTCCTTGGGAAAAATTTTTCTTTAATACTGTTTCAGTTGTGTTAACTCAGACTCCCTTTTGTGAATTCTCAAAGAATTATCACCCTCCCCTTTCTTTTCCAATTTCCAGCATTTTAATCTTTCTGTGCATGTGTGAGTTGAAAATCTATATTGATAAGAAGACGTATTGAAATTTCATTCTAAGAAGTCAGATACTGTAGGCAATGGGATTAAGCAGAGACTGTATTTGGCAAGGGTTTTTAGCACTCAGGGTTAGTCCTCAGCAGGCTGACAGTGGCATGTTGCAGGCCCAGGGGCCTCTGGGCTCCTTAGGTCCACCTCCTGAAATGGGAGGCTGCGTGTGTTCAGAATGGACTATTCGAATCTGCATTACTGTGGTTTTTGCTTTCAGGGTCTAAGCAATACTGCGTAATTAGAAAATTATGCATAGTGACTTAGTTGGATAGATGAGTGCCTTGATGTCCAGAATTAACTTATTTTACCAAGGCTGCCAACATAATAGTTAAAAGCATCATAGAAGTTTAAAAACCTATTTACCTATTTGCTATGAAGATTGGAAGCGCACTCTAAGGATAAGTAAATATGTTCCATGCCTGCTGTACATGTTGACAATAATTATTACCAGTGATTTACTTCATTTGCTTTTGCTTGTTTCCCCATTCAAATGTACCTTTAGGTTGCATCAAAAAATTAGAAAGAAATGCATTTTATATCAAAGTGATTGTTTCATTCTGTGTACCATAAAAATACACAGAACATTAAAATTATCTTAAGAAAAAAATATTTTATCGTCTATAATTTTTAAAACCCATCATGGTTCAGCAAATACGAAACGCTACTTTGTGTGTGTTTTTGTGTTTTCAAAGCAAACTGAACATTTTTTCCTCTATTCCTCATTCAAATTATGCTACTTGGTCTTTCTAATTTATTTTATTATCAGCTCACCCTTTTTTCTTAATACAAAAAGTAAACCCTTGCAGCTTATCTTTCTAACTCTACTTCCATAATCAGAGATTTTTATCCTCATGGAAGAGATTCTCTCAATCTTCTTTGTCTCCGTTTTACCGTCTCTGATGGTTCTTGTCTCATCTCTGCCCTGTCTCTGCTCTCTCATCTTCTCTTTTCTATGACCTTTCTCTCTTTCTCATTGTATTGTAACTTTGTATTTATATTTTTATATACCTAGGTCTTTTTCAATAATGTCAGCATTTAGTTTAACTTGAGATGCCAGACTTCATTCCTGGTAGAGGTGTTCAAATGTGTTATCATAACACTTGCTCTTTTCCTCTGGCTGATGAAAATAAAATTACATTCTCCCCTTTAGCTATTTTTCAGAGAGAATCCATTCTCGAACACAGCGAATTAATATACTTTCTCCATGAACCGATCTGTGAATTTGCCAAAACACAGGTATCAGAAGATAAAGCTCCAAGCTAGACAAACTTTCTCATTCAAAAGTAAGGAAAATTCTAATAGTTTTAAATGATTAAATACACATCCAGACTCAAAAACAGAGATGCTGTGGAATAGAGCTGGACAGGGAGGAGCTGCTGAGGAAAGAGGTCAGAGTATATGTATATTTGTGGCACACACAGCAAGTTGCCCACCTAATATATTCCCCCCTCCTTCCATACCAAAGAAGTTTAGAGATGACAACATATACAACCAAAAACCGACATTCCCTGGCCTGTCTTGCAACTAAGTGTGGCCACGTGACCCAGATGGGACCAATGAAATGTAAATGGAAGTCCCCGGGTCTTATTCCTAGCAAGCCTTCTCTGAATGGCACAGACTCGTTCTGCATGAACATCTCCCCTTCTGGGCACCTGCAGAGTGAATGCAGTGTAAGTGCTGACACTGTGGGAGCAGCTATACGGGAAAATATACAGAAGGCATCGCAAGTCCTTCATCTGAACGTGTAGCCTGCAACCAAAACAGGATCACCATGTACTTCCAGATTTCTCCCCCTTCATTTCCTTACCCTCCTTTTTAAAATGGCTTTACGACAAGAGAACTGCACATATTTAAGATGTACAAATTGGGGAGTTTGGACATAATACCATCACCACAATCAAGGTAATACATATAGCCAACACTTCCTAAAATTTGTGTCCCGTGTGTTTTTTTCTTTCTTTGTGTGTGTGTGTGTGTGTGTGTGTGTGTGTGGTAAGAACACCACATGCGATTTACCCTCTCAGCAAATTTCGAAGTGCCCAGTGCTGTACTGCTAACTTTCAGCGCAACGCTGTACAGCAGGTCTCTAGAACTAGCATCACTGAGCCTTTATATCCACTGTACACTACCCTTCATCTCCTCCTCCCAGCCCCTGGCAACCACTATTGTGTTCCCTGCTTCTGTAAGTCTGTCTATTGTAGATTCCTCACACAGGTGGACTCATGAAGGATTCGTCTTTCTGTCACTGTCTTATTTCACTTAGTATTAGTATTCACGAGGATGTGGAGAAATTGAAACCCTTGTACTGTAGTGGTGGGATGTAAAATGCAACAGTTATAAAAAATTGTATGGAGGCTCATAAAAAATTTAAAAAGAACTACTGTATGACCTAGCAATTCTGCTTCTCGGTATACAGCCAAAAGAACTGAAATCAGGATCTCAGAGATATGGGTACTCACTTGTTCATTGCAGAGTTATTCAAAACAGCCAAGACATGGAAACAACCCATGTGTCTATCGACAGAGGAGTGATACACACACACACACACACACACACACACACACACACAAACTGTATATATAATGGAATATTATGCAGCCTTTAAAAAAGGGCATTCTACCATTTGTAACATGGATGAACAAGATTTCTTATATGAGCAAGATAAATTCTCTATTGTGTGAGTCACTGTGATTTGGGTCTTTTGTTAGGAACAGTCGAGCCTACTCTTAACATACAGTAATTCTGTTATGATAGAAAGAATTCAGAATTACGTAGTAGTATAGGAGACTGTATATTACACATCTGGCTATATCACATCTTCAGTTCTTCTATATGTTGATTATCACTATTAATTAAGCTATTTTTCTTGGCCTTTTACTATGACCATCAACCATAACTTTTGGCTCAGGAGTTTAGCAAAAGGTAAATGCAAAAAAAAAAAAGTTCCAAAGCAAAATGAACATGGGTGGGTGATTGTGTATGTAAAATCCTTCAGCGCTTTTCTGAGGCCCCATACTTTGCAGAAGATGTAGACCCAATAGCTTTTTAAAGTTTATTTTTCAATAATAATATTTTATGATTATTAAAATAACATTTAGAATATAGAAGTAATAATTTTTAAAAAACACTTCACTTCTACCATCTAGAAATAACCACTACTCTCTTCCTGGATAATAAATCCTTTCTAGCTTATATGTATCTATTTCTAAGTAATATGATAGGACATTTTAAAATACCAATGATATTTAATGATTGAAAATATTTCATCATATTGATATACACTAGAGGGAGTTATTAAACTATCTTATATTCAGAAATTGTGGTGCTTACAATCATTCTCTATGATAAATATTACTATGTTATAGTACATAAATCTTTCCTTGATATAAATTCAAAGTAGACTACACATCTTTTTTAAGGTTTGGTGTATATTTAAAATCAATTGTAGACTTTTGCTCTTTACTTAGGAATGTGTTTACTTCCTGCAACTTTTCACTATACTACCATTCAATATTAAAATATTATCATTCAAAATTAAAATTTGAGTGTTGTGAATCAAGTGGAATATTTACTTTGTCTTGTAGTAGGTTCAAAGTTTTCTTTTTAGAATTCTTCATCTGGCTACCTTCTACCGAAGGAACTGAACTACCTTATGATGCTCATGTGCATATCAGTAAGGTAATCTATTTATTCATTTATTTATTTACTTATTAGACTTACAGTTACTGCTCTAAATTTAAAATATTTTTTAAAGGGAAGACAAATTTAAGCAATAATATTGTGGTAAGTTAAGTGGTGACAGATAATTAGAATTAGTTGGGTAATCACATTGCAAGTTAAAAAAATGTTGAATCACTGTATTATACACTTGAAACTAATATAACTAATATAAGATTGAATGTCAACTATACTTAAATAAAAATAAATTAAAATAAAATAAATAAAACTATGTAATGATAGAACCATAATAAAAATGGATTTTTCTCACAGATTTTCTTAGTATCTGGACTCCAAGTTTGTTGGTGACATCTATATACTGAAATAGGGAAAACAGGGTAGAGTAGGAGTTTTCAACCTCTATTCTACTGCCATCTTGGATCAGATTATTCTTTGTTGTGGGGATTCTCCTGTCTATTCTAGGATGGTTAGCAGCATCCCTGGCCTCTCCCAGCTAGATGCAAGTAGCTCACACCCCACTGTAATGAAAATGTCTCCACATACTGCCAAATGAACCCTAGCAAGTAAAAGATCCCTAGGTTGAGAAGCCCTAGAATAGAAAAAGATGGTATGTCTCCACTGGCTAAAATTCAACCCAAGCCAACATCCACAGAGAGAAAGGTTAACTGAGCCAAAGAAACAGAAGAAAAGTGTTCAGTAAGAAGACTCTGTGACTATTACACAAATGCCTTTACTTTCCACATTTTTTTTTCCTTTTGGGTAAGCATTGGCATTTCTTTTTTTAAATATGTTTTTATTGATTTCAGAGAGAGGAAAAGAGAGGGAGAGAGAGCGAGAAACATCAATGATGGGAGGGAATCATGGATCAGCTGCCTCCTGCACGCCCCCTACTGGGGACTGAGCCCAAAACCCAGGCATGTGCACTGACCAGGAATCGAACCGTGATCTCCTGGTTCATGGGTAGATGCTCAACCACTGAGCCACGGCAACCAGGCAGCATTTTTTTTTAAATCCTCTACCTCATGTCTATTTTGCCATAATTCCTGTCTCTAGCCCCTTTACAGGTTCCACCTCGTTCGCTTCCACCTTCACTGAAGCACTTTCATGCATGTAGATGTAAAATCCATCTCTTTCTCCTCTAACAAATAAAGCTAGACAATTGAACTACTGATTTTGCAAAATCTCATGCATGTTATCATAACTAAAGATAAATCTTTACAACCATGTGTTGGAAGACAGACAGGTCAAACTGAAATAATTGTTCAATGTGAATTTTAAATTTGTGGGGTTCTGAATCTTGCCATATTCCTTTACTGCTTACTACAACACAATTTTAATCATATTAATAAAGTCTAAATGTATTTCCTGAGTTCTCAAGGTATTCCAAAATGTTGCGTGGTAGCCCACACCTAAAGGCATTCCTGAGCACTGCCTAAAACCCACTCTTAACTTCCAGTTTCTCTCCAAGACAGTCACGGTCTTGATTTCTTTTCTGACTCTGGACACTGTATCATTACCCTCTTTGGACAGACATACTCTTCATTATACCCAATCTTTCATATTTGATAAACCCCTCGTGTAAGAAGCCAATTATCGATGCTACGGCTGTCACTGTGCTCCCTCCATTTCTTCTGAAATCAGAAGTGTACTTAGAGTGTAAATTAGGCCACACATAATTGATGTTATAATGTCAAGTAGACAATTCCTCTTTAAGAACATTTCATAGTGATTTTACTAAAAACAAACTTGATTATTTCTTCTTAAGCAAATGCAATTATATTGTTCCCACATGCCTATCATAATACTAAATACAGTAACAACTTTTGGCAAAATAAAGGTTCTTCCTGGAATGCTTAATGAATATAAATTATTTGTACTTATATTCTTGCTCATTTGTAAAGGATTGTGGTCTTTAAAAGGCTGCTCTTGGTTAATATGCTTCCTGTACTATTGATAACTTGATCAGTATTAACTTCTGTATCTTTGTACTTCTGCATTGAGTAGTGGTAAATTTTGTGTCCAGGAACAATTTTTATCACAGATTTCATATGGATGTACTTTTAATGAAATTGATTTTACAGCAAATAATAGGCCTTGCAGAGTTGTTGCTAGGAAGCTTACTTCTACCTATAAGGAAAAATGAGATTTGTAATTTACCCAAGTTTAACAGATGCTCCCAAACTAGAGATACTAAGTATTAGTGGTACCTTTAGAAATTATTTACGCAAGTGAATATAAACTCAGTTTCTAGACTTCTTGCATCTCTATCGGTGAACCTGAGCACTTGTTTACAGTGCTCATTCTGAAGATTGATGGTAAGAAGGAAAAACAGAAACTGCACACTCCCAGTCTGAAGCTGATTTGAAAAACGGTCAATTATTGTATGGATACTTTTAAACAATGCACTTAACTGAGAAATTCAGTTTACATAACATTTTTAAAAATATAAGATCCTTTAGACAAGAATCTCCTTATCCAATACAGTCAGGACTATGCGAATTGGCCTCCATAACAGAGAACTGTTTTGAGGAGTTTACTCCTTGCGGGGGCCCGAACAAAACAACAGTACGATTCTTTGTGATTTCATGAACATCGAGAGACAAATACGTGTAGACTATTAAAAGCTTATTTTCTTATAATCAAACAACAGTAATGCTAAAATTCAAGCAAGCAAGTTTACATGCTTTGAGGGCACTGAGACAAAATTCTTGTTATTTTACTGAATTTTACAACTTTATTATTAAAGCAGGGTCTTCAGATCCACTAAGGAACACACAAGCAGCAGCAAAGCAGTATAAGATATCATATCCATTGAACAACATATATTTAGAGATGACACTATTTTCAAAAATGACTTTACACCAACTTTGCACCAGTATTCATTCCCCTCAAATTCACACGCTCACAAAATAATATGTCCCCAGTACTATGCTGCTTTTCTTGTTTGTAACATCAGGTATGCAATTTTTATAACATGGGATAAATAAGGTAATGTAAAATTGTAAGTAAATTTTAGGTCAAACTCACCAGAAAATTAAATTACCGTAAGTAATTGGTTTAATACTGCCAGGAAAACATTGGGTAACACCTGTGAAGATCCTCTCAGAAAATGTCCATGTCATGATGTAACTTTTCTTCAGAGAACATATAACTTGAATTCCCACTTATTTGCAGGAACTTGTAACTGTCTCTGTTCCCCACTAGCCTTAAGACCATAGACCACACCCACCTGCTTATCACTGTGTTTCCCGCACAGGGTCTCATACTGACTTGTCACTCAGAGTATGCTGACTGAGTAAAGAACATCCTACTCAATGACAATTCTGGCCAGACACAAGCCATTTTGAACACCAACCACTTAACAAGGGAAACATTCTACTGTACTATAAAGCACTCTGCTAAGTACTAGAAGAAAGAAGAAGACAATACAGACTGTCTTCAGTCTGTATTGTCTTGATGGAATGCAGGCTACATAAACATCCACAGGGTGGTAAGTCTCAAGTAGCTGTGTGCATATTGTGAGTATACTCTGTTGAATTTAATACTTTAGGGAAGGAGGCATTAAGGGAAAGAAACAATATTAAATCCTACTACTAGTTAGGAGTAGATGTTACTTCTTTTTAATAATAATAATAATACTTCTCACACTGAGAGACTAGACTCATCAATAGTATGTCCATCTATACAACTGATCAGATATTCATAAAGTTTACGGATTAAATGACCAAGTTTTCTCCACCTTAGTAATAGCTTTAAAGTGGCTTGGGACACTGTTTAAAAATAGAAATTCTGACCCAAAGGCAGTGCCTAGATGACAGCTGAATGCTGCTGGCTGATGCAAACACAAATTAAATTGAGTGAGTGTGACAAATAAGGTATTGAGTTATGGATTGGTTTTATTGATGCTCCTGACTTTGTGCCCTAACCACAGATGGCTTAGCCAAAAGTTCAGACCTCTGTCTCAAGCTAGGCTGCTCAGAGACGGGAAACTTCCAAGGGCAGAACAGAGACGGGCCTGCTGATGTGGCACCTGACACTCTTCCTCCCCGCTCCCTTTCAGCGGCTGCTGGTAAAACTCCCACTTACCACCTGCAAATACCTCTGCATTATTGATTTTTCAGTTTTCCACAATCACTGGGTATTATGTTGAATCCTGAACCAATATTAGTAGATATAACTGGTTGAGAAAAACCCTCAATAAACCAACAGTTATTGTACAAAAAAAGCCAATGTTAAATGTGTTTTTAGATGATAAACTCTTAAGAGTGTATAGCATCAACCTTGCAGTCACCTTAAAAACCTTGCTATTATTACTTTGTAATAAAAGGAGGCAATATAATAAAATTTAAAAACCAAATGTATTTTTTCAAAACTCGATATTTTTGTACAAAGAAGGAAATGACAATAAACAATGTAAAAGTGTACTTAAATATTTTCAGTAATTAGGAATTCCAAATGTTAAGAGCTAATTCTCTTAGCCTCACCAGGTAGCATCAGACGGTTAGGCTCTCTCTCCACCTCTTGTTGATTAGTCTTTGCTCCAAGCACATGTAAGACATGAGATAGAGAGTCAGTATTCCTAGATGTAACTACATTAAATGCATCCATTATTTTATATTACACAGACATTTTCCATTAAATTAAGAAATCAATATATCTCTGTTAAACTTCAGAGTTTATGGAAGTGCATTTGAGGTTATCCATAGGGCAATCAAACAAAAGGCATATTCACAGTAATTGCCAGTTATGTGTTGCAATGAAAATCCATAACCATGGCGCCTTAAAATATGTGCCTCTCACATACTAAAAGCATATGACAATAATTCATTTCCTAAGTGATGTCATCATTCTTATAATTAAAAATGATCAGGTAAATGTTAGGAAACTGGAAGAAAGTGTGTTTATTGGAAAATTGAAAAATATATTTAAAAATAAATAAAATTGGAAACAATGAATATTATTCTGTCTGTGTATACTGCCATCACATTTATAAAAAAAAAAAAAATCAAGAATTTCACATGCAACAAAAATATCTCCTTCTCTTTCTTTTTTTTCTCTAGAAGAGAATGTATTTTGAAGAAACTTTATGTTCTTTTTCTCACAAAATAGTTATAATAATATGAATAGTTTAAACTTTAGATTTGCCTTCTCAAAGATTCTCAATTAAAGAAAAAAAAGATGTGTGCCCAGGGGCCAGTCTTTATGCAGACTATCTACCACATAAATTTCCACCGACCTATTAATGGCACTTTCTGTTCATAGTGACTGTTGCTTTTGGCATAGGGCAGGTCTCTTGTGCAAATCATCTACATAATAATAAAAAATCTCTATAGAATATATCATTTAATTCAAATTTCAGCTGAATTGATAACTTTAATAACTTAAAATAATGGAGAGACATGAAGTATAAATCACTTGACCTCTACTCCCTAATTAGTCCAGGTGGTAATATATTTTCTAGATGCTACCTTCTAGAAGACATTGCATAAAGATGTTACTACAGGTAAAATTATGAAAACACATCCACTTAACATATGAGATTGAAAATGTGAGAAACTGCCCCGCTGGCATGGCTCAGTGGTTGAGCACCAACCTAGGATCCAGCAGATGGAGGTTTGATTCCTGGCCAAGGCACATGCCCGCATTGCAGGCTTGATCTCCAGCAGGGGGCGTGCAGGAGGCAACCGATCAATGATTCTCTCATCATTGATGTTTCTATCTCTCTCTCCCTTCCTCTCTCTAAAATCAATAGATATATTTAAAAAAAAACAAAGTGAGAAACTATTTCTGTCAGTTAAACTGTTTATATTTAAAACAAAAACTTTTTTTTAAATTCACCATGTAGAGGTGTAAACTGCCAGACTATGTTTGTATAGGTTCCAAGCATTCACTGTCTCACTTACTAGAATGTACTGAACATTGAACGAGAAAGCAATTTCCTTGAGGAACAGACAATAAATAGGTACCAACATTATTATATAATGTCTTGCTTAAAAGTATAAACTTAGAAGTATACCCAATTTATGGTAGTAGAGAGACAACACAGTGTCTAGCAATTGGCTTGGGCAAACCTGAATGTGTCCGCCTCATTCACTAACTCTATGACTTGGGTAAATAATTTCATATTTCTCTCTTTTCTTCACTCTAGAATAGAGACAGTAATTTTAAATACCTCACATGGTTGTGGTAATGTAACAGATGATAATGGAGCAAATGAAATACATTAACAGCATTTAACATACTGAACTCAGTCAGTGCTAAAGAAACCTTGTTTCTATTTTTATTATGCAATTATGGTTGATGATTATCTTTGATATTACCGCTGTTGTTATTGTTGTTGCTGTTCATAACATACCGTGGCGTCTCTTTCAATTTTCCACAAATAACAGCAGTCAGGTATTATATCTCCATGTAAAAGGTAAAGAAAGAAGCTCAGAGTACTCTGAGGGCTCACCCAAAGAACATGAAGCTGGAAAATGGTAGGGTTTAGAATAAAATCCAGGTGTTTAACTCTATGTTTAAATCTCTTTCAATAACTCTAACAATCATGTGATAGCATGTGTCTTTGGCAATCATTTTCTTAGGTTATGTGAATTACCTGAATTTGGGTGATTCAGCCATTCCTTCGAAGCACATTTAGCCACTCAGAGCCTTTTGGAGTTAATCAGGACATACTGCTCACTCATCACCTACATTCTTACTCAGATCTCTCTCATCTGTTTCTGGAATGGACCTTTCACGGACCCTCACCTTCTCTACCCCTGAAAAGTTTTATCTTGAGACTGCATCACTACACATTTAGTACACAAGACATGTCATATACCTTCTCCGATCCACAAGTACTTTATTACACATCTATGAGAAGCATGACTAGTTTACATTCATTAAATTTTTTAAAATGTAAAAAATTTTACATTTGGCTGGTGTTGCCCAGTGGTTGAGCATTGTCCTAGGAACCAAGAAGTCACAGGTGGGGATTCCAAATGACAGCAGACTACTTGGAAGCTACACTGACACTCTCCCAGGACCACAAAGGAATTACAATGAAAATATAGAAAAACCATCCTGAATAATCAACTGAAGACTAGCTGGAGAGCACCCTCATAACCAAGGACATAAAACAGAGACTGATAGGAAGTGCAGAGGCACAGGAGGGCTAGCCTGGCTCCCACAGGCAGCAGCTGAAGGTGCTGAGGAATATCTCAGCTCTGGGGGGTTCCCACTGAGAACTTTGGGGCGTAAATCCCAAGCTGGGCTTCCCAGTCCAGAGCACAAGAACTGAGAGAAGTGCCCCCATAACATCTGGCTGTGAAAAGCAGCCGGGTTTCTGTCTGCCAGGGAGAGACAGCTGGAAATGCAGGGACCTTTTTAAAGGGCAAATGCACAAAGTTTTGTGTTCAGCTCCTCACCTTGGGCTCTGGTGGAGGGAGGGCAGAGTTGACTGTGTGGAGATAGTCCAGAGGAGCAGGCTCTGGGGATGGAGCTCAGAGGGCAGCCATCTGGATTCCTGTGCTGTCATTTCCCCATGGGCCTGAGGACATCTTTCTCAGGCATACCTTCACCATACAAGCAGCTTTTGCCTGGGGGGAGGGGGACAAGCAATTGCCTCACCCTGTTGGAAAACCTCTCACCCTACCCTGTGGAGTTTCTATAGCCTGAGGTTCATTAAGAGACTAAATAACAATCAGCCTCTGGGTGCTTTGAGTCTTTGCCTGGGTTTGCTACTGGATACAGGGCTTGGGAAAGCAGATTTTGGTGAGCATCTTGGTCCTTTCCAAACTCACCCAGCCAGAGCTGAGGGAGCCATAAGATATGGAGTGCAAAAGCTTCAAACAGGGTACTAAAGACCAGTTACAAACAGCATCTGACATTGACCTGCACCAGAGACAACTCAAAAAGACCGGGAGTCCTAGCAGACCTACCTAATACACAGAAACAAATCCAAAAAGGCCACCAAAATAGACAGACAAAAAAACAAGCCACAAATGAAAGAACAAAAGAATTCTACAGAAGAAGGGGTAAATGAAATGGAGATAAGCAATCTATCAGATATGGAGTTCAGAATACTGATCATAAGGATGCTCAACATCATGAGAAAATAAATGGAAACTGTGAAGGAAATTAAGGAATGACACAGTAGAAATAATAATAATAAATAAATAAATAAATAAATAAATAAATAAATAAATAAATAAATAAATAAATAAAATATTGGAAGGAATAAACAGCAGATTAGGGAAAGCTGAGGATCAGATCAGAAATTAGAAGACAGGGCATAAAAAAATCGCCCGGCTGGGCATGGCTCAGCGGTTGAGTGTCGACCTAGGATCTAGGTGATTGGGGTTCGATTCCTGGTCAGGGCACATGCCTGGGTTGTGGGCTCGATCAGTGACTCTCTCATCATTGATGTTTCTGTCTCTCTCTCTCTCTCTCTCCCTCTCCTTTCCTCTCTCTGAAATCAATAAGGATATATTTAAAAAATAAATAAATAAAATAAAAATAAAAACATCACTCAATCAGAGACCCAAAAAGGAAATACAATTAAAAAACAAGAGGACAGTTTAAGAGAACTGTGGAAAAACATGAAATGTAACAATATTACAATCACAGGAATGCCAGAGGAGGTCAAAAGTAAGCAAGGGTTAGAGAACCTTTTTGAAGAAATAATGGTAGAACATTTCCCTAACTTGGTCAAGGAGAAAATCACACAAGTTCAGGAGGCACAGAGAGTCCCAAGCAAGAAGAACCCAAAGAGGCCCACACCCAGACACATCATAATTAAAATGCCAAAAATCCAAGACAAAGAGGGAATCTTAAAGGCAATGAGAGAAAAGCAATCTATAGCCTACAAAGGAGCTCCCATAAGGCTGTTAGCTGAATTCTCATCAGAAACTCTACAGGCCAGAAGGGAATGGCATGAACTATTCAATGTAATGAAAAGCAAGGATCTGAAACCAAGACTACTCTATCCAGCAAGGGTATCATTCAAAATAGATGGTGAAATAAAGAGCTTCACAGGCCAAAAAAAAAAAAAAAAGACTAAATGAGTTTTATCACCACCAAACTAGCATGATAAGAAATGTTAAAGGAACTGCTTTAATAAGAAGTTGAAATAGAGAGAATGAGAAACATAGGCATAAAGAAATAAAATGGCCATAGATAAATATCTATCAATAATAACCTTAAATAAAAATGGATTAAATGGTCCAATCAAAAGACATAGGATAGCTAAATGAATAAGAAAACAAGACCCAAATATATGCTGTCTGCAAGAGACTCACCTCAGAACAAAAGACTTACACAGGCTGAAAAAATAAAAATAAAAATAAAATTAAAAACTTCTGGAGGACTTTAAAGGAGAGACCATCAGCAACACAGTCTTAGTAGGGGACTTTAACTCCCCACTGACTTTACTGGATAGATCTCTCAGACAAAAAATCAACAAGGAAACAGTGACTCTAGATGACACACTAGATCAGATGGATTTAATTGACTTTTACAGAACATTTCACCCTAAAGCTGCCGAATATACATTCTCCCCAAGTGCACATGGGACATTTTCAAAGACAGACCACCTGTTAGGACACCAAACAAGTTCTCTACAAGTTTAAGAAGACTGAAATCATATCAAGCATCTTCTCGGACATTTACACCATGGAATACTAGGCAACTGTAAAAAAGAAGGATCCCTTACCCTTTCAGACAGCATGGTGAGATCTGGAGAGTATTATGCTAAGTGAAAGAAACCAGTCAGAGAAAGACAAGTATCACATGATCTTACTCCTATGTGGAATCTAATGAACCAATGAACAAAATAGATCCAGAGACATAAAAGCATGGAACAGACAGGGGAACGTGGGGGGGAAGAGATTAACCTAAGAACGTATATGCATATATGCCTAACCCTTGGACACAAACAATAGTGTCATGAAGGCCTGGCGGGGTGCAGGATAAAGGGGATCAATGGGGAGAAAAAGGGGGGATTTGTAATACTTTCAACAATAGAGATAAATTAAAGCATTTTAAAAAATGAAAAAAGTTAAACTCAAAGAAAACTAAGAGGGCAAATTTGGATTTCCAGCCAGGGCTCATGCCCGGGTTGTGGGCTCGATCCCCAGTAGAGGGCATGCAGGAGGCAGCCGATTGATGTTTCTCTCCCATCGATGTTTCTATCTCTCTATCCCTCTGTCTTTAAAAATCAATTTAAGAAAACATAAAAATGTAGTTTTAAAATTCTGAAGTTGCTATTTGTTACACATATGCAAATACATGCTTATCGGCTGTGCACTCAAGAAGAAGGTATTTGAGAAATCCAGTGGTTTTAATTCATTACCTCTGATTAAACTGCTTGAATTATTTCTAAACAGACAATCTTTAAAATTATACTTTAACACAGAAATTATACATTTTTAAACAACTCTTTGTGCCTGGCCGGGCATGGCTCAGCAGCTGAGCTTCGCTCTAAGATCCAAGAGATCGGGGTTCGATTCCCGGTCAGGGCACACGCTCAGGTTGCGGGCTCAATCCCCAGTCGGGGGTGTGCAGAAGGCAGCTGATCAATGACTCTCTCATCATTAATGTTTCTATCTCTCTCTCTCTCCCTCTCCTTTCTTCTCTCTGAAATCAATAAAGATATATTTTTAAAAAATAAAATAAAATAAAAATATACTACTCTTTGTTACAACACCAATAACTGCTAAACAGTGATTGATCCCTTAGGTATCTACTTACATAAAAAATGCAGATTATATACATTATATAGTATATTACACATAAAATATATGACACATAGATTTTCTTTCTTATTCAAAATGCCAAGTTTAACAATGGGCATAAAATCTTAAGTTCATTTTTAATTGTGTTTCATCTTCTAACCTAAAAAAAGTATCTAATAGTGTAAAGGCATTTTGACAAACTGCATGCCTGACTCATATTTTCTCAGGTTGTTAGTGGAGATCATTAAATGTTGGGTGAAATAGGAGCTGCAAAATGGTGAGCTGTCACATCACTTTAGCTTTAATGAATTTAGGGAGTCATTTTTGAGGTATGCTGAATATTTAGCTATAAAAGAGGCAATTTGTGAGTGTTTTAGCACTAAACATTGGCTTCAACTTTTTAAATTATCTAAATGATTCTCCACATTCCCCCTTCCAAAGATATCATAAGGTACACAATATACTTTCCAAAAGCAAGCTTTGAAACACTGCAACTGTTTCAGACTTTCAGAAATATAATAATTTCTTATGCTAGGTTTTCAATGTGACATATACATAGAATTAGGAGGCTTTTTTTTTTTTTTTGCTTGTTCTGGATAAATTTTGTGCAAACTTATTCTTAATGTATCTTTCACTATGGAATTGGGTGGAGGGGCAGAGCTTACTTGTAACAATTATTTTATTTTGGTTTCTGTATCTGATATTATGACATGAAATCCATCAAACAGTAAAAAAGGAAAAGTTTCCAAACATACACTCATGGACACATAAATCAAACTACAAAATCTACAGTGTTAAGAAAATATGAATCTCTTTATTCAGTAATGGAATCACCTTGAATTCTTTAAATCAATAGTTCACTGAACCTGAAGAACAAATTTCAAGCTCTGGCACACACATAATCTGGTTTATGCAGCGAGCTCAATAGTTGTTCAATATGAGAACTGAGCCTACCTGTTACAATAAAAATACCTATACAATACAGACCCTTAAGCACAAGATACTTTCAACCATCAAAACTTCTGATCATGTGTGTTGTTACATCAATATGTGTGGATATTGCCTAGATACGTATTAATTTTAGAAGAAATAAAGAGTTTTGCACTTAAAAAGCAGTATAAATAATATCATTGCACTTAAAGTTAAGCAAGTCTTATTAACATATGCATGACTGTTTTATGCTTTATACTGAAAGCTTAACAGAACACAACACATACTATAGGAGTCCCTAACATGGTGCCTTGTACACAATGGAGGTTTTATACGTGGAGATGTGTAGCCTTCCCAGAACTCAGATTATTCTAAAACCTCATAGGAAACTTGCTAAATCATTTGCAAGTCTAATTTCATAGAAACATTCTATTGCCTGTTTATTTATCTTAAGTATAGCTGGCATACAATATTATACTAGCTTCAGGTCTATAATATAGTGATTCAACGTATATATTCCTCACAGTGTGATCATCTCACTAAGCCTAGTAATCATCTGTCACAACAGCACCGACCGCACTGCTCTTCACCTTTTCACCCATCCTCACGCTCCTCTCCACCCTCGAAAACGTCAGTTTGATCTCTGTTTCTATGAGTCTGTTTTGTTCGGTCTTTTGTTTTTTTAGAGTTTACATATAAGTGAAACCGTATGGCATTGTCTTTCTCTAAATTATTTCACTTAGTATAACACCTTCTTAAAATAGAATTATCTCAGAAATAATTTCTCCTGTGAAATTCTAACTTTTCTACACTTTGGGAAAATTTTACTGGAATACTAATTTCGATGCAGAAAGTGAAACACTGTGCATAACTCTAAAGAACGAAGGTGCTCTATAGATCTATTACTCTCTTTAGTAACTTTCATCCCTCAGGGACAACAACAACAACAACACTATCACAACTCTCATATTAGATGTTAACTAGTAAATTAACACTTTGTTATCAACTACGGGGAAAAAAATCATAGCCAGACCTAGTATCATCCAGTGAGATGATCTATAAACAGTTTTCCTACGAAAACGACATTGAACAACTCACATTAGCTTCTCTTTTTCTACAGTTTTCAAACAGTAATAAATTTTTTATTATCTTCCATTCAATTCCATGTTAATTTAATTCCAATTAAATTAATTTCATTTAATTCCATATTCTTGATGATAACCTGTTCTTTTGTTCTCTGAGCCATGGTAAGACTTCCATTTCTTAACCAGACAGCACTTATTGGAAATTAAACCTCTACTAATGTATTATAATTATTACTGGAGGGTGATTTGCTGCTCCAGCAGGGAGTCTCAGCCAATGTGAAGGTAATGCTGCTTCTAGGGAACTGTTAATATTTCTTCTTCACTGAAATCCCACATAATGGATCTTGCCTAAGGCCGATTAATGATTTCAGAGCTGGAACAGTGATTTGTAGCTAAATCAGTCCTCAATGGAGGAGATTCAGGGTTATTTCAGTCAATAACGTTAAATAAGTGTAAAGAGTAACTTCAGTTAACGCGCATGTAATCTAGTAGGTAAGAAAGGGAGAGGCAGTAAAAGGAAGTAAATAAAGGTAATCCTGCGGTCTGTGCATTTCATTTACACATATAACAGATCCAGGGGAGAAACACACTGCAGTGTCATCAGACCCATTGAATTACTTCACTGCAACACCATTTTCTGCATTGAAAAAGCAATTTCCCAAACAAGCAAAAGCAAATTGAGCTAAGTGCCTAAAATAAATCAGCCTCTTTCCCTTCCTTCTTTAGTTTATATCACCTTCCCCGCTAAAGAAGAAACTGGGCAGATAGCCTGGAATGAAGCTTGTGCTGGACAGATTTGAACAAGGGGAAAAGGTTTCCTCTAGGATGATACCCTACAGGCATATGGCCTCCAATATTATGCATGCAACCCCAGCTCGAGGGACTCCGCCTTCTGAAACAATGCAGGGCATCAAGCCACAGGACACGACCTTGGGATCCTTTGCCCTAAGGCCTCCATGAGGAATGTGTAGAATCAGTGCTCTCTAACCACTCAATTTTATCTTTCTTTGTTAACATGAAGCCAATATCAATAAAAGACAGTAATATAACTGCAGTTAAAGACAATGCTATGGACCTTAATGTGTGTCTTCCAACCAGCATTTCACTAATGGTCCTGCTTCCCACTGTTCCGTTGATTTCTAAATAGGAAGTAAGGAAACTTATAAACAGTCTGATATGCATTGTTCATCCAAGTTTCTGGCTTTTGACTAGCAAAATTAAGTAATTAGAACTGAGTCCAAATAACACAGCAAGGCGGGCAACAATTGCTTGTGAGTTCAAAGCTGCAGGTCTAGACATACACTCATTGCAAGCACTGTCATTATAGTGAATTGAAAATGAGAACTGTTAATACCTTGATGCCTTTACTTAGCTAAGACCTACAATTCGAAGTAAAACATAAAATATGGCCCACAATTTATTAGGTTTTCAAAAGCCTAGAATAATTTGGACTTGCTTAATATCTCTAAGCACTCCACCCACAGTTACTAAAGCTATTAATTTATTTTATGTTTCTGTAAATTTGCCTATTCTGAATAACTCATGTAAGTAGAATCATATGGTCTTTTGTGACTGGTTTATTTTATTTAGCATATTTTCAAGGCAAATCCTTTTAGCAAGCATGTGTCAGATGCATTCTTTAATAATGCCAAATCATATTCCATTGTATGGATACAACACATTTTTGTTCCATCCATCTGTCGGTGGGCCTTTGGGTTGTTGCCACTCTTTGAATATTAAGAATAATATATTTATGAACTATTTTTAGTAGTTTTTATGTGGACATATGTTTTCATTTCGCTTAAGAATATAGAAGTAGAATCACATGGTCAAATGGCAACTCTATAATACATTTTGAGGCCCCATGAAACTGTTTCCAAAGTAACTGCATTTCTCGGTGTTCCTATCAGAAATGTGTGAGAATTCCAATTTTTCCAACTTCTCAGAACACTTGTTATTATAGCCACCCTAGTGGGTCAAAAGTGGTATCTCATTATAGTTTTTCTTTGGATTTCCTTAATGACTAATGATGTTATTTTCTTACATGTGATTATTGGGCACCTGTATATCTACTTTGGATCTTTTATCTATTTTTTAAACTTAGTTATTTGTCTTCTTACTGAATTGTAAGAATTATTTTTATATATTTCTGTATATATTTTTATATATTCTGTATATAAATTATTCTGTATATATTTTTCTATATATTTGGTTTAAAATATTTCTCTTATACTGTGCGTTGTATTTCACTTTCTTGATAGTATTCTTTGATGCACAAATATTTTTAATTCTTATGACATTCATTTGGTCTAATTTTTCTTTTGTTATTTCTTCTTTGAGTATTATGTTTAAAAAGTCTTTGCCAGCCTAAGGTCATGAAGATTTACTCCTATATTTTTTCCCTAAGAGCTTTGTAATATGTAGCTCTTACATTTTGGCCTATGATCCATTATGAGTTAATTTTTTAAATATATTTTTATTGATTTCAGAGATTGGAAGGGAGAGGGAAAGAGAAACAGAAATATCAATGATGAAAGAGAGTCATTGATGGGCTGCCTCCTGCAAGCCCCCGACTGGGGATCGAGCCCCTAACCTGGGCATGTGCCCTGACCTGGAATCGAACCTCAACCTCCTGGATCCTACGTCAATGCTCAACCGCTGAGCCATGGTGGCTGGGCATGAGTTAATTGATGTGAGAGAGAAAAAAAATCAATCAGTTGCCTCCTGTACGTGCCCCAACCAGGGATCAAACCCAAAACCTAGGTATGTGCCCTGACCAGGGATCAAACCTACAACCCTTTGGTGTACAGGACACTTCAACCAACTGAGCCACCTGGCTGGGGCATGAGTTAATTTTCTCAGTGTTTTGAGGAAGGGTCCAACTTCATATATTCATGTGGGTATCTAGTTCCCCATCCCCATTTGTTGAAGTGTTTAGTTAGTAAGATTTTTAATAGTGAGTAAGATACTTGCCTATTCTAAGCCTCAGTGTATTCATTAGCAGGATAGGGGAGACTAACAGAAGTACCTAATTCACTGACTTATTTTCAGGATTGAAATCAGTAATACATAAAAAAAAATGCCTAACATCATATTTAGCACATAGTACATGCATTTTAGCTCTTAATAGATTTCCATGGGGTATCTTTACCTCTTTGTGTGCCCCATATTATCTCCTCTATCACCTGCTGCTGTGAAAAAAATTATATTCTTAAAATGTTCTCTATTCTTCTGCCATAGATAAATAAATAGGTACATAGATAGGTAAGTAAATAATAATAAAATTTTTCCCATGTGATTCTGTCAGCTATTTCTTAAGAAATACTTGAGAGGGTAATTCATAGTTAAAAATACAGAATGATTAAAATATAGTATTTATAATGAAATTATATTGCTTTCATACAGATACAGATACAGTACCTTCTCCAAAGAGGACATACAGATGGCCAACAGACATATGAAAAAATGCTCAAAGTCGTTAATCATCAGAGATGCAAATTAAAACCACAATGAGGTATCACTTCACACCTGTCAGAATGGCACTATCAACAAACTGACAAACACCAAGTGCTGGCGAGGGTGTGGAGAAAAGGGAACCTAGTGCACTGCTGGTGGGAATGCAGACTGGTGCAGTCACTATGCAAAACAGTATGGAGTTTCCTCAAAAGATTAAAAATTGACCTGCCATTTGACACAGGGATCCCACTTCTTGGAATATATCCTAAGGAACCCCAAACACCAATCACAAAGAACTTATGCACCCCTGTGTTCATAGCAGTGCAGTTTAAAATAGCTAAGATCTGGAAACAACCCAAATGCCCATCAGTAGATGAGTGGATAAAAAAGCTGTGGTACATTTGCACCATGGAATACTATGCAGCTATAAAAAAAGGATCTCTTACCCTTTGGAACAGCATAGGAGGGACCTAGAGAGTATTACGCTAAGTGAAATAAGCCAGTCAGAGAAAGAAAAGTACCACAGGATCTCACTTATATGAGGAGTATAATAAACAAAATAAACTGATGAACAAAATAGATCCAGAGACACAGAAACATAGAACAGACTGAGGGATCTCAGTGGGAAGGCAGGGGTGGAGGAGTGGGTGGGGAGAGATTAATCAAAGAACTGATATGCTTATATGAATAGCCTATGGACACAGACATTGGTATGAGAAAGGCCTGGGGATGTAGTGGATGGGGGGCAGGTGGTTAATGGGGGTGGGGGGGGAAGGGGACCTCTGTAATACTTTCAACAATAAAGATAATTTTTTTAAAAAGTTGTTTGTATATTAATGTTTCTTTTACTACAATGTTCCTCATTTTGGTACAATAAGAAGGATACTTGGTCTCTGTCCTGGTTCCTGGCACAGAGCTCCTAAAACCCTTAGAATTTCCTGAGTGATAAAACAGCAGCATCTGCTGTTTTATTGAGGAGGTTCAATAGCTTCATCCTTGAGGACTAGTCACTAAAACAACCAAGTCTGATTAGAAGTTTAGAAATTTCAGCTTCACCCTGCTATCTCTGGGAAGGGGGAAAGGCCTGGGACCGAATTAATCACTAATTGACAATGACTTACTCCATCATGCCTTGTAACTAAACCTCCACAAAGCCCTTAAACAACAGGATTCAGAATACCTGCAGGTTCTGGGAGGATGGTGGGTTAGGGAAGGGCTTGGAACCTCCCCACTGCACCTTGACCTGTGCATCTCTTCCATTTGGCTGCTCCCGACTTATCCTCTTAAATAAACTGGTAACAGTGAGTGAAACGCTTTCCTAAGTGCTGTGAAATATTCTAGCAGATTATTAAATTTGAGGAAAGGGTCCTGGGAATCCCTGATTTATAGCTGTACAGGAGTACATGTGACTCAATCAAAGGTGCAGACCACCTTTGTAACTTACCAGTTATGTGACCTTGAAGGGATTGTTTTCACCTACATGTACTTGCCCATTTAGTTGCATGAGAGTAACAGTATCTCTCAGGAATTTCATGAGAACTAAATGGGGTAGTGTTTGTGAAAATGCTGTCAAGATAGAAAGTACCAGATAAATGTTATTTACCTAAAAGTTAAGTTCAGTGTAAGAGAGAAAACTAGAGACAACTTATAATTAAGTTGTGATTTGGAAATGTAAAAATAATTATTTTTAAAACGTCTAAAATAATTTAATAACTCCTCTGGGTATAATGATATAAAATATAAACTGACTATAGAATTACATGTATATTCAAATTATTCTCACAGCTTTCAAATAAACATAATAGTGAATTATTGAATTATGAATTCTTTTTTTCCCACTTTGAATTTATCTTGTGCAAATTGTTGAATCCATTGGCCAACTAATAGTGGATCCTGCAGCAATGGACATTTCTATTATATTCTTTCCTCAATAACCAATAATACCATCTGCCAACCGGAGTGCTTTTCTCTTCATTGAAAATCAAAAGAGTGTGTAATTATCCCAGTGAAAGGGATTTCTCAAGAAAAGAAAGTGGAAGAAATATTTTCTTGTTGCAATAGAAGAAAAAAAAGTGCTAAAAAGTTATGGGATGTTGTATAACGTTATATAAAATCATAACACATAAAAATAAATAAACAATATCAGTGGGGGCATAATGCTCTAAGTTATTAATTACTGAAATCTCATATTTTTATGGCTCTGGCATTTGGGTTAGAACTAGATTGAGACTGAGAATCTCTTCTAAATTAATTAAAAAGAGGGTGTTTTGAACGATAACAAAACTGCCAATTAACATTTATTTACTTTTGGAACAGGTGTTAAATGATTGATTTCAAAGTGCAGTAATAGAGTCTGCTTTATAACTGAAGCTGCAAAAAATATTCACACCCTAAACTTAAAAATAGGTGTTAAAAAGGGGAGGGAGTGATTTAGAAATAAGTAAACTACAACTGTACATAATTGCATTAACACCATGGATGATGTCTAGCATTCCACCCTGTATCAGTAATATACTCCCTTTAGAATGTTCAGCAATATATATATATATATTTAATATATCTTTATTGATTTCAGAGAGAGGAAGGGAAAAGGTGGGTGAGAGAGAGAGAGAGAGAGAGAAATATCAGCTGCCTCCTGCACACCCCCGACTGGGGATCGAGCCCACAGCCCACACATATGCCCTGACCGGGAATCGAACCATGATCTCCTGGATCCTAGGTAATGCTGAACTGCTGAGCTACACCTGGCCAGGCTGTTCAGCAATATTTTAAGAGAACTTGCACAATGTCCTGGTTGCAACTTTTGGTATTGCAGGGATTCTGGTGTGGGCACCTAAGGTGGAAAGAGAACACTGGGAAAAGGAATGGTGGGGTGAGAACTGTTGGGCTTCGACAGTATCCACATGACCATCAGAATATCTTTGATTATCAGCTAGCTGTAGAAATGTGCATGCAGCATTATAGTTGCAACTTACTAGTAACAATGTTTATTTTCTAAGGTGCAGCCTTTCATAAACTAGAATAATTTCCTGTTGTCCCTCTACCACACCAATAAAATTTCACTTCACATTTCAAGAATATCAGAATCTCACTTAGTGCTTTTAAAATAGTCATGCATGAAGTGTTTTACTTAACATTCTCCATAATATTGCAAAGTTGAAATGCCAAGAATTCCACTGCTATTGAAACAATTAAAATAGCAGGAAACCTATACTAGAACCCTGATCTTGCTGGCAGTAAGACCAAGTAAGTATGTGGCTTTCAAAGAAAAACAAATCTTAATAATAATTCTTATCTTGTAAAACAGATTGAAGTGACTTAAGAACTTTCCATTAGACTTGGGAAACCAATTTCAAGTCCAGGGTTGAATCTACATGGCAGTTCCCCCAGGGAATCTCTTTAGGGCACCGTTATAAAAATGTCATTTGATGACACATCATGCTACTGTACTTTTTTGTCAAAAGGAAGGGTAAAGTAAGTTATATTGAATTATAGGGAAGGGATGATTTTAGGTGACAGTGTAAAAGGCTTTCATGCGGAGATGTTGCAGGTTAACTTCAAAGCTAGACCCTGCTGTACATAAGAAGACACATAAGTATATCCTGAGGAACACACCTTTTCTTCTAGTCAACTACTCACTTTTAAGTAGGTCCCAACTGCTTCGATAACACATCGCTGTTATGGACTATGTTCTCTCTGCTCAAGTTCACACACTGACGCATTAACCTCCAATGTGACTTCAATTGAAGAGAAGGCCTGGTAATTAGGTCCTAAGGATGAGACTCGAATCCAACAGGACTGGTGTTTTTATACAAAGAGGAAGAGGCTGTGTGAGGCTATAGAGAGGTACTACTGTTTCTAAGTTGGAAGAGAGGCCTCACCAGAAACCAATCGCCTGGCACCTTAGACAACCAGCCTCCAGAACTTTGAGAAAATGAATTTCTGTGGTTTAAGCGATACAGTCCATGGTATTTTGTTATGGCCATTCGTGCAGACTAATGCAACTGGGCTCACTTTATATTCTGGAAACTATCGTACAGGACACATTCTCTTAATGGCCACGTAAATGAAGGCATTTTACATAAAAACAGTTTTACTGACTTAAATCATCCTAAACCCTCCTAGACTAGTGGTGACACACTAGAACCTGAAAATACTCTGTGATATTCATAAGGAAAATCCCAAGTATGCCCTTTCCATGGATGACTGAAGGGATGAGTCTGCCTAAGTGTGTCAATCAAAAGTTTTAATTGATGCCACTGTCACCTACAAACGATGTCACTGAAAAATATTGCAACTAGCTGTATTCAATCTCCAGATATATAGATATATAGACATATAGTGTGTGTGTGCACAGATATGTATGTATGTGTGTGAGAGAGAGGGAGAGACTTAGACAATTATTATAAATATCATAATTTAAAGGTGAAAACTAAATAATTCTTGCATACATGCTTTTTGGTAGGAGATGAGAGATGCGTTTTATTCATTAATAGTTGGATATAGCTCCTCTCTATTCTGAAAATACAAAATGTAAAGACCATATAAGAGAAAAAGAATGAGACCTAAGATTCCCAGATAGTTGTCACTGTCACTGCTGTATTGTGTTTGATGTGCATTTCTTGTTAAGACAGAAAAGTAAGTTGTGTATTCTGTGAGCAGAATGGATGAGAGTGTGCTGATCTGAAAAATAATTTGGTGTATTGCCTCTAAAGCAGCGATGCGAACAAGAAAGAAATAAAAGGCTGTGAGAACTTACATATTTCTTCTCATGTGCATCAAAAGCTAAAAAGAGCAATAAAAGGGTACATTCATACTTCTACATCTGGTGTGTTATTTTTCTTCCACACAAAGTCCTAGGATCTGCCACTCCTATTTATCTTCTAGCTCTTACTACTCGTTAGCGATTTAATAATTGAAAATATATCTTTATAGTTGTGGTTATCTTTGCCATATAGGGTTCAGTTTAGAACAGTTATTTAGAAATGATACCAATAAATGTGTTAACACAGTTCACTAGAAAGTGGAATTTAGTGTGAAAGGGTTCCCCATGGGTCTTATCTAAGATTTACTGATGTATTAAATTTTCAAAAAGGCTTTACCATACAAAAGCTCTAAAGTAAATGTGAATTGTAGCATCAACAAAAAATACAGCCAAACAAGAGGACAGTGGCCCTTGGGAGAGATGTCTTGGATACTACGCACGACCATATGAAAGCAGCACATGGCTCAGTGCTCAGACATAAGATCTGGTCCCCAGAAAGACACCGCAGATGTTTTGCCCAAATACACAAATATGATCAATCATATGAGAATTAATACAAGTAAATCAAACTCACAAGTGTAAATATAAGACAGAAGGTGTGATAAGACATATAAATAGTTTTGTTTTGGATAGAATGTTCCCTTCCAACAGATATCTTCAAATAAAAAGAAACATTATAATCTGAAGATTGCCCAATGAGCTTAAATTCAAGTCAAAGTAGGGAAAGTTGGGTAAATCAGATTACTGTAGATTGTCACTCTATCATGTTAGCCTCATGCATGCACATGAACACGCAGCACATTCCTGTGGCATATGCTTTTTATGTTCAGAGTGCTAATGACATGCTGACAAATTAAAACTCCCTGAGAGATGTCCTCCAGGCTCTTCCCCTATTAGCATATTAACCAGTTTCTGTTTCTCTTTCCCTTCAAACTTCAGTGGGCAAATGATCTGTTTTGAATGCACCAGGTTGCGGGGCCTCTTTATCCAGTCTTATTTCCTGTCAGGTCTCTGATTTTGTTTAGGAATTCTCCTCTACGCCACACAGGATTGTGCTCAGGGTGGCTGACAGCTCTCCCAACTCAAATAGAACCTGATTTTTCTCTTGATATATTACTTTACCTATTGCCAGTGATTAGCTCAAACATGTTTATGTTATTTAACTCTGGCTCATGAAATGGATAGTGAAATAGGTTGAGTGACTTTTGATAAAGTTTCTTATTTCCTAAGCCGACACCACAAGAGAAGATTTTCTTTTGCGTATGACTATTGTTGAGTCTGGGTATCATAGGTCAAACAAATAAAAGTGTCTTACAAGCATGATTCTTACTACTCAAAGGACAGAGCCAATACCGGTGGTAACAAAGAGAAGAAAATATGCTAGATTGTTGACGACATCATTCAGCTATTGAATTTCATAGTACTAATGGCCTCTCTATGTCTGAATACTCAGGTACACGAGACATAACTAGCCCTTAACTAGGACCCAATATTATGTTGTATTTATGTTAAAGCTGAAAGTACTTTTTAAGGAACAGAGAGTTGTACCATATTCTCAGGACATCCCTCTTCATATTTTCTTGCTGGTTTCTATTTACAAAGGAGAAATGTAGCCTGGATTTCTTACTTTTCCCCTTAATGCTCTGTTTCTTCCCTTTTACCACTTTTTTTTCAGGATTCAGTCATTAACCAAGTTCTTTTTCCTGTCCACACTCTTTCTATAGTTAATCTGATCAGATCCCTTGGCTTTTAATCTGTTCATATGCCTCACAATTCCAAATATATTTCTCTAACCAGACTTCTTTAGTGGCTCCTGACTCCCATAACCAGCTGCCCAGTTGACCTACCATTTGTATGTCTGATAGTCATCTTAAATTGATCATATACAATATACCTAGCCCTACTCTCCAAGTTCTCCCAATAGTTTCTTCGTTAGTAAACGATACACTCTGATTTATCACCACGGATATCACTATCTCCAAATAGAGCCTGAACTGTCCCAAAGCTCTCTAAGTCCACAATTTTGAAACACTACAAACTTTTTCTTAAGCACTATCATCCCATACCTATTCCAGAGCAACGGGGTTTTAGTAAACAAAATCAGATTGTCACTTCTAAGCTTAAACTTTTCAATGACTTCTCATTGTCCTAAAAATAAAATTGAGCTTCTACAATATCATGTAAAATCCTCCATGAGCCGGCTTTGCCTGTCTCTCTGACCTCACCTAAAACTACATTCATCCTTCCAAGTCAAACCCAGCCACTCTGGATTTGCTGGATATCCATAATGTCTATCATGTTCTAAAGCTTTGCCTTTTCTTGCCAGTTTTATATATCAATCTGAAAGAAACTTTAACTCCCAAATCTTACCTGCCAGGCTTTACACGTATAATCTCAGTTCAAACATTATTTTCTGAAAAGGATTTCCCTCACTACTCAATCTAAAACAGTTATCTTCCCAAAACTCTCTATAAAACATTACCCACACAAATTTGTAAAATTTGTAAAATGTTCCCAAAGTTAGAGGTCACTGGGCAAGTGTTCTGTTTTCAGTGCAGCCTTGATGGGCAATGCAGCTTAACATATCAACTCATACAGTGAATTCCCATTTTTCTAAAATTCTTCTATTTTATTTTTTTCCATTTAACTTACTGATAGCTGATATAACATTTATTACTTGTTCATTGCAGAACTTCTCACAGACTTCAAACCACTTGAGAGCTGGATTTTATTGTTGCTTTGTTCACTATTATATCGCCACTGTCTGAGGGTGTTAGAACATAGCAGGTGATCAACAAATATTTTTAAATAAATGGTTAGATCTTGTTTTATTCACAGTACATACTCTCTGAAATAATTTTGTTACATTTAATTCTGGACTTCTTGCTTCTAGAATATAAACTCTTTTGAGAACAAGGAATTGGCTTGTCTAAATCACTGTAGCATCTTCAGTTCAAAGACAATCATCTGACAGATAATAACCATTATGACTCTAAGCATATGTGAATGACTAATTTCCTTGATAGTGATTTGACAATGGAGGCTTGTGTTTGGCATCAGCATTTCTTAAATGTTGTACAGTTTGTTTCAGGTTTTCTTTCCCTGTTCTTCCTTGGCAATGTAGTAAAACATCCTGGTGAAGTGTTCATTCTGCGGATACCAGGCCTGTCTTTCAGTCCTGACTTCCACTAACTGCTGTATGGAAGTTTATTTAATTTATTCTCCTCAAATTTCCCATATGATTAATAAAATAATAACATTATCTATCATGGGGTTGCTGTAAAAATTACATGTGTTAGTATTAGACCAGTGATTCCTGCAAACTAATTGTTCTGAATATTATTAGTCATTCCTTTTTGTCCAGCTTAAGTAGGAAGACTCCTAGGTACTTTTCCTAGTTAGGAGGAGGTCAGCACCCACTAGCAATCACAAGAGAGGTGTTCAGGAGCTTCAGACAATCTCCCACCACCCAGGTGTAATCCCTGACTTTGCTATGGGCAAATTCTTCTCAGCAACATCCTCCTGCGTTTTCTCTACACCCAGGAGAACTGAGTGGTAGAACTGCCTAAGAAATTTCCATTCTCTCCCTCTCTCTCTCTCTCTGTTTCCCTCCCCTCCCTCCCAATCTCTGCCTCATGTACCTAGTGAGAATGTAATATGGGCTAAGAAGGATGAAAACATTTTTCTTTTCCCTCTGGCTTGAAAATGTCTCCCAGCCTAAGTTACCAAAGCTCTTCACCTTGAGTATCAGAACACAAGCTTGGTAACTATAACAATCAATCTTCGCTTTCCTTTGCCGATTTTTCCACTGTGCATATTTCTTGTAGAAATCTTTCTGGTTTAAATCTCATGGGTCTGGTTGAGAGACTCCTTGTCCCTTGACATAATACTACCCTACAAGGCTACAACCTTCACCATCATTTCCCCAAAACGTTATCAGCTCCTTCTGCTGTGATAACATAAACAACTTCGTTAAATGAATAAGCTAATTTTTCTGAAATAAACAATTTTCCCCTCTCCTTTTCCCTTCCCTGATTCAACCCAACTTGGCAAAGAACAGGGATGATCTTACCATGTCTGTCCTCTCCACGTTTCACTCCCCTGCTCACCAATTTTCAAGAGCTTTCCATTTCCCACAGGATAACCGCCCATATCTTTGCCATTTAAAATCATGTATCAATGTACACTCTAATCCTAACATTTGCAACTTCTATTTCCACACTTTGTGTAAAAGCACCCTTATTACAATCAAAGGGATCTTTCTGCTACACACTCATAGACACTGTGCTATCTTTGTGGATGTCTTCAGATAGTCTTTTCTCCAGCATGGATACCACATCATCTTGTCTACCTAAACTTCCAGCTGAAAGGCCATCTCTGGCTCTCTGAGCAGTATGGCCTTGCATGATTTCTCTTTTCTCGGGATATGATTTGTACTGGTGCCCTATACAATCTGTGTGACTTTCTTCCTTGATAACTGTCCTTCACCTGAGATTTTGACTCGATGTTAATAGAAAACTATTTTAATCTAAAGAACTTAATAAACTGATGAACAGAATAGATTCAATGACATGGAAGCATAGTTGAGACTGACGAATGTCAGAGGGATGGGGGAGGGCGGGTGGGTGGAGGGGGAGAGAGTAACCAAAGAATTTATATGCACATATGCACAACCCAAGGACATGGACAGTGGTGGGAGAGGGACTGGGGAGGGGGATGGGATGGGGTGGAACGGGTCATTGGGGAGAAAAAGGGACATCTGTAATATTTTAAACAAAAATAATTTTTTTAAAAAAATGACATTTTACAGTACTTAGCACCTTTTATCTTCTACAAAAAGAATAGTTACTGAAAATTAATTATTGATAGTGTCTAAGTGAAAAATTTAATCAAGGCCCTGTAATTGTGAAACAAGATGCCAAATAAGAAGTGCTAACCCCAAAATAATAGTCCAGAACTGAGGAAAATTTTAAGTATTCTCAGCATTCTTTGGACCTTACCTTTATACTTTTCCCCCAATGGGGCTACTTTGCTATCCTTGTTGTAACTACATGAGTCAAATTTTTAAAATATATGTATTTAATGAAAGAATAAAGAATCATAGAATAAAAATGACAAATTAACTAACATTTCTAACTTTTCTTCCCACACTTTGTGTAAAAGCACCCTTGTTACAGTCAAAGGGACATTTCTGTACACACAAATTAATTAATTTTAATAGGAAAAGTTGAAATTGGCTTTTCATCCCAAATGTCCTCTTGACTTAATAGTGGTTCTTCACAAAGAAAGTCAACATATTGTATATATATGCTGTTTTTATAAGATTTACGAACAAATAGTTGAGGTTAATAGAGCAGACACACTCTGCTGTGGCTGTCCAATGTAAAACAGTCTCCTTTCCTGGGGAGCTGTCCTCTCACCAAAGGGGAAGATTTAGTTGGTTCTCAATTTTTTTTTGTTTTTGGGTTTTATTTTTTGTTTTTATCTCTATTGATGAATCACAACTGAGATTTCAAATAGTTGATGATGCCATAGCAGAGATTTTGTAATCATTTCCTGCTGTGTTACTAAAAAATACCCTATAGGGAGATGTGCTATTAAGCCCTTCTAATGCATAAGTGACCATTAAGTCAAATGACAAACCATATGCAGTCCTCTCACTCAACAGTGTCTTGTTTGAAAGGACAGTTATTCTTGATGAAGATACAACACCAAGGTGTGATTTATTTTAAAACTGTTGCTACAATTTTTTTATTATTTCGATATTTAATGTTTGTGGTGTTGGACACAATGCTGAACTCTTAAAAATATGTTTCATTTCCTTTGCCATGGTTTCACTATCTTTCCTTTGTGCTATATGCTCTCCACATCAGTGACTTGAGTTTTAATTTATGATGTTTAAATTCCACCGGACACTTGACAATGTTTTTCAGGGACAATTAGATTCCAAAAGCTGTTGTGACTGAGGATTTCTAACCTTGGAACCTTTCTGTGGTCATCTTCTCCAGTGTATATGCAGAGGCAGTGAAAGCAGTGGACAGAGCGGCTGCTGAGAGATTATGCTGAAGTGCTGGGCACAGAAACAGGGAGACTGAGGTCTTGCCAAGGGTGCTTCTGCCTTGGAGGTCTTAAAATAGCCCTGTATGCTTGTAATAACATCCATTTGCTTAAACAAGTTCAAATTACTTTCTGTTATTTGCAATCAAACGTGTTTTCAACTAAGCCAGAATTATTTTGAAACACTCCTGAGGAAAATTACATAAAATATTAGGGTTATGTCACTAACACCCCAAAGGTTCAGCAAGAAATTCACAGGCAAGAACCATGAAGGAGAAACCTTACTTTAAGGCTTCTTATATTATTTCAATATTTAATGTTTGTGGTGTTGGAAACGATGCTTACTTTGTGCCATTAAGTATTAATACATGTGGGAGCTTACAAATAATTTGTTAGAATATTTATGACATATCATAATAATTATAGGAAATCAGAACTACCTGAACTCAGAGAGACAGACTATAATAGATTTAGTATTAGGACGAAATACTATAAATAACACCTTACCATTATTGATAAAATCATCCATATCCTTTATGTTCCTTAGATGAGTGGCACATGCTGTGCTTTCACCTTTTGGAAAGCATAATTTTCTGGTGTACCCATTATAAATTAATTTTCTTTTTCTCCCATATTACAGTTTGGATTCACAAAACTCCACTGTCCTTATACCATGTATAAGTAACATTATGTTAGAACTGAAGAGAGGGCCTCTCCTTGGTTTATACAAAATAAAAATTAAAAACTAATTAAACAAATTATTAATCTTCTTTGTGTATTTTTGTATAATCTGTGGCTATCTTTTTATATAAACAATATTTACATATTTATATTTATTTATATTTATATATTTGTTAGTTCTTTGAAGTAGTAATTTTATTTTCTCAAAATACAGAAGGAGGAATTGAGATGTAGAAAGTTTAAATATACCTGCTTCAGGGCCATAAAGCTAATGAATGGTGGAGCAGCAAGGATCTTAATGAGGTCAGTAAAACATCTTCACTGCTTTTCTATTACAAATCCAAAATCATGTCACCTAGCTCTCAGCTTCAGAGTCTATGGGAAATTGGTAGCAATATAAACTCTCTGGCTTCCATTCTGTAATACGAATTCAAAGCAATCTTTCTAGAGAAAAAAATAAGGGCTGCATTAAGAAAAATACACAGACACGTTTCCCAATTTATGCAACTCAAAATGGGATTTATTAAAACTCTTTCAATAGTTAAGTATTTTGGAGAGGAAAAAATAGAAAACACTCTTCAAATTCAATAAACGGCACACCGAAAAAATAAGGCTGTGTGTGCCACCAAGGGAGATGATAATTACTTTTTTCCTTTTAATATGCAAATTGGGATAAAGAGATATAATAAAACAAAAAAGAGAACATTACCGCATTGTTTGTATTTAATCATTACTTTTATGTGTTTGCTAATATGACTAAAATTGATGAAAATTTCTTCAGTATCACTTTTTCCCTCCCCTAATAGCATACTTGATCAAAATGCTATAATAAGGTGAATGGGAAGTGTTTCCGTACATTATGGTTTACTTGCATTTTTCCTTGAATAATTATCATAAAACCTGATGTGACAGTGTTATTTATATTTTTTTAATTCTGAAGAGGCTACAGATATCTAAAAATTGTCTGTTACAGAACTGGCATATCAAAGCATTCAACGAGCTTTGGGCAAAAGAAACCCCTTTTGAGATAAAGTGTTGGTTCAGACTGCTTAGTTCTAGAGCATTAACTAAATTAGTTTGTTTTTGCTGGCAGGTACAGGCGTCCATTAGTTTCCACACATTTTGCACCTTTTAAAGTATGTCCATATAGTGTGTTCTTAAATGTTTCTATTAATAATTAAATGGTTTTCATTTATAATTATTCCCTTGGCTAGTCTTAAAATGAACGTGTATATTTTTCAATTTTAGTATTTAAAATCTACTGTTTTTATTTAATAATTTGTAATTTATATCCCGTATTATAAAAGTAATGGAGTTGTTATGAAACATATACACAAACCAAAAGGCCCAAGGAAGAAAAGCAAATCCTATATAACAAACCATGCTTCTGTAAACAATATAAATATTTTTTTCATATCTTACTCATTTTTTCTATGATATACTTGTTTTCTTTGGTTTTGTATTCCAAATTCAATTTAACATTTTGGCTTTTCACTGAAAGTAAGTTCTTCCATGCATTAGAATAATGTTATATATCTCAATTACAGAGTATGTAATGTTTAACTATTGAATACATCTTAGCTAGTTAGTAATTTCATCCATAAATAACAACTTATTTTGAATATATTACTATTGTAAATATGGCTACAATGAGCATCCCTGTATATAAATTTTCATTACATTAAAGTTCTCTATTTGAATTATTGAGCCACAAGTTATCAGAATTTGAAATGCTGTCTATAGGCATCAAAGTCAGAGAAATGAAGGTTTTAATTTCTTTATAATATGTGGTGTCAGTATATCTCTTTGTTTTTCACCAATATTCTGAAAGGAGAGGAAAATCTAATTTTAATATCCCTTTACACTCTGCATAGCAAAATGACTTAAGGCAAGAACAAAACAGGCTCGTTTCAAGAATATTTCCTAGATCCAAGTATCTAAGCTCAGAGTGTCTTTTCTGCAACTGTAACATTTTTCCTTGCTAGTGTCCCATTTGCCCTTATCACACATCTGGACCCTCATTTTAGATGCACCACTGTGAATTGGCCTTATTACAACCTAATCACACCCTACCCACATTGCACAGCAGAGTGATTCAGGAAGACACAACATTAAGCCTACTAAATATGCATAAATCCCTTCAATTAAAACTCTGCAGGATCATTTTCATGTTGAACATACAGACTAATTGTTAATATCCCTTTGCTGTGCTAATGTAATTATTTGTACAAATTAAATTCTTCATAATATTTTTCTAAAATTTTCATTGTGCAATACTAATAGGGATGAAACATCTCTATTGAAATGATTAGGAGCAGTTAACTTCTAACTAATGAATGCACCCTTATTTCAATATTTACCATGTTCTCCAATGTCTTTTTAATTACTTCTGTAGACCATCTCTCAATTGTATTGTGCATATTACATTTATTGAAGGAAGGTATGGTGCATTTAAATCACTGTACCATCATCAATGTCATACACAATAAGAGAAACAATCAAACCACATCAACATTAGAGCCATCGCCTTGAAGAGCCCCTCAAAAAACGTTACTCTTTTTTTGAGGAACCCTTTTTGAAAATTTCATCAAAAACAGTTGCTTTCGCCACTATGGTATGAAATACTTTACTCATTTACTCTAGGCTCAGATATGACATCTAATGCCCCCATCCTTTTACAAACTCGAAGCCTGAAGGTTTGCTTGAGTTTGACATTCTCTGCTGTCATATATTTGATGTTAGATTATGGTTTCTTCTACATTGAAATTGGTGAAAAGTTAATTTTGGGGTATCTTTTGATAATAAGAGTTTGGAAGACACTAAAAATAGTCTCCAAATGGAACATGTTAGTTCAGAAATAATGCATTCATTGGGAAAATAATCTAGCCTTTCCTCAATTTTTACTTGGCTCTATAACACGGAAACAATAAGGCCAAACACATTCTCAATAAAATGACTTGGAGTCTGGCCTAAAATTATGCTGAGATAACAATGTTAGACATGGTAACAATTCCGTTAATTGTAATGAAAATGTTGTGCCTTCAAACAGAAAATGTTGTCAAGGCTGGTCTCTCACTTTGTTATTCAAGTCAATTATTCACACAGTATATCATTTATGAAACAGGTTTATGTTTACAGTTTGTTATGTACTATGCACTGTGGTGAATATGGGAGATATAAATTCAGTGCCGACACACAGGGCCCATGTGTTCACAGCACTCTTACTCAAAACAGACACATGCAACCAGAGAAACACATTCTCCCAAGCACACATAAATGTGAATTAATGACTTTCTAAGATCTCTGAACTGTGCTGAGAAGTTATAGTTGTGATCTGACAAGGTAAGGGAGGTCAGAGATGTTTCTTCTGAGAAAGGGTTGAGCACAACAAGGTTGGTGCTATGTGTGAAAGGAAAGAAAAAGCATCCTTAGGCAAAGGGTACAGCTTTACGGGGAGTTACTGGGTGGAGGGGGTCAATGAAGAAGAAAAAAAGGACACATCTGTAATACTTTCAACAATAAAGATTAAAAAATAAATAAAAATAAAATACTGACTTTCTTGGATTTCTTAAGCCCAGACTGGTACATGAAAGAGAAACAATTGTCCATTTGTTATAATTTATATTATTTTGTGTTTCTACTAGCCAAGTTTATTTCCTAATCAGTATAGAACTCAAATTGATTTAAAAAATATGAAGTGACTAACTCATATATCTCAAACTCCTAGCTCTGACTTTGAGATGTTAATATGTTATGTTTCATATTTAGTTTTTGCTTCTAAATCTGGTCTGCGTTTGAGTCAAAAGACAGAAAATGTATTTAGGTTTATTTAAAGCAAGGATTGACTTTCAAAATAAGTTTTTATTCACTGCATTTAAAATTGTCCTTCCACATGTGTTCTGTTTAGATTCTAACTTAGGAAAAAGGACACCATCAGCCAGAGGTGCTGATGGTAATGACTGTTGACAGCTAAGCCACATATGATTTTCAGAATAAGGTTTCTACTTAGGACCAATGAGTTGGTTTTTGCAGAACTACTTCTTAATGTTATTTATATCAGCCTTTTGGGTGTAAGGGTTTTTTACTACTATACACAGTATAATAATGACTTTTTCTGGCTTCAGATGCAATCAGAGTTTAGGAATTTGCAAAGGAGAAGCCATAAGAAAAATAAAGCAGGTAACTATTACCACCCTCCCATCAGAGAATTAAGACTTTTTTAAAGACTTCCTTACAATTAGCAGCTCTTTTGCCTATTTTGGTTGACAGCCTCATTGGAGAGGTTGTGGTACTTGGGGTCAGAAAACCTGTGGCTATTTGGATTCTTCCAATTAGAATGATTTGCTCATGTCATTAAAAAATAGATTAATGATACCTTCACACGATAGTTATGAGGGTTAAAAATGATATATTTGAAAGTTATTGGCATAATTATGTGCATATGTTATTTCATTAATATTCATTTGGTCACTGCATCATGCATGAATGTCTTGTATTAATTCTACTGTCTAGAATTAAGGGTCCTCATCTTAAATTGTTTGTTTATCTCTTAGGGCATCATTCAGTGTCCTTTATCCTGGTACTTTCCCAAATGACCATTTGTAAAACTGAAAAAATCCAGGAAAAATAGGTGAATGATAAAGAACAAAATTTTTAATAAAGGTAACAATAATGAAATAACATGTCATTGTGTCATCTGAACTATGATAAGGTCAAAGTAAAGTAATGGAAATATATTGGGACTTTGGATATTCACATTATGGATTCTAGACATTAAACCACAGTGGAAAATTAAATGGTTAAATAAAACAGCTAGGAGTTAATATGAAAGTACAGGATGTGGGAATGCTCCTAGAGAGTGTTTGCCACTCCATATGCAACCTGATGAGGTTTTAGAAGGTTTAGTTCCCCCAGAAACAAATCACACAGGCCTCAAAAATGATATTGTTCTTGAAGAAACAATTCATCCTTAGAAAAAAACATAGTTTTACTTAATTTTGCATTTAAATAGCACTGTAAATTCACTAACAAGCAGACCTTGTCATAAATCATTAAAATAATATGTAAATCTGACACTATCTTTAGAATGAAAAATTCCCAGTAAATGAATCTGTATCGAATAGATTATAGAATTTACCAATACATAATCTAATGGAAAATTTTTGTATTGATTTTCCTAAACGATTTGTGAACTTATTCAGTCCTTTAGGGGGGAAAAATGTTTGTGAAATAACAAAGGACACATTAATAGTTGATTGATTTTTAAGGGATTAAGCAAAGAAAAATTAAATAGAAAGACTCATGGACACAGACAGCAGTCTGGTGACTGCCAGAGGGAAGGGGGTGAGGGGAGGTAAGAGAGTAAAGGGGTACTCAGTGGTGATGGATGGAGGCTTGACTTGGGGTGGTGAACACACAACACAATATACAGATGATGTGTATATCTGAAACCTATATAATTTTATTAACCAATGCCATCTCAATAAATTCATTTAAAACACACACACACACATACAAAAAAAAACACCTTGAAATAAATGTGTTGATGGCAAAAAAACAACAAAAAACTTTGTACTCTGAAAGAAATACCATTTATCACTAGGACTTCGGCCACCAGACAGTCCAACAATGTGAATTATAATTAAGGATTTGGGACACAGGATATCAGTTCCAACTTATAGAGATCTGGAGACTAAAAAGTATTAGCCCAAAGTTCTGGGAGAGGCTGGAGGCTAATGGTCAGCCAAGGAGACAGCATGTGATCAAGCTCCAATTAAAACTATAGATACCAAAGTGGTCTTCTCTACTTGTCAATACTCTCATATCGTCACACCTCATGATTGGAAAGAGGTAAAACCTTCCATGACTCCACAGAGAGTAAATGACTGAGAGTTTGGACCCCTCCTGGATTCTTCCCATTGGTCTCTTCCCTCAGCTGAGTTTAATTTGTATTCTTTCAATATAATAAACTGCTAAGGGTAAATATAGTGTTTTGACTGAGTTCTGTGAGTTGTTCTAAGCAAATTATAAAGCATGAAGGTCGTTTTTTGTACTCTTAAAGTTGTAACCAGGTGATCTATGGTGAGAGTGGTCCTGGGACCCCCAAACTTGTGGCTGGTGTTTCAAATGAGGGCAGTCTTGTGGGGCCTGTTCCCTCAGCTGGGACGTAAAACATTCCTCCTTGTGCTCCGTAATTTCTGGACTTGCTTTGCACAGTGCAGGGGGAGACAAGGCTTAGACACCTTTCTTGAGGGAGAGTTGTACAGGACAAAGAAAAAGAGACTAACTGATAATTCTTAAAATACTGTTCACTGTTCTACTTTAAAGGCTTTGTAGACCCTAGATAGTTTCCAGAAAGATCTTAGATTCTTCTCTCCCCTTTTACTAGATCTTGGAGTTGCTACTTAGTCTGTCTTAGGCTGTTTCCACTTTCAAGTCCATATGAATGTAGTATTAGTATCTATTTCAAATAACCTTTGTGGGGATTCACTGATATAATGCCTATCAATAATATCAGACTTATTATAAACATATATAACTGTCCTTAAACTTACACAGTTGAAATACCCAACAGCTCACCCTAATATTTTCAATTCTAATTATGATAAATAGTGCATAATGTCATAAATCCGAAGTCAGGACAGAACTAAGAGGCTGAAACTGATTTAAATATTCACAGATTCAAGTAAAACACATAAATTTGGCAGATAAATTAGGTACAATAAATCCACCCAGATGTCTTGCCAAATATGAGTACACAGAGCTGCAGTCTTCAGCTACTTCACGCGCATGTCCCCTGGAAAGAAGCAGATGCGTGTCCATGTTCACTCGGGAAATGGCGTGCTTGCATATCCACTGTGAGAGAAGAACGAATGCACAGGTGACAGCAGCAGCCCTCTAAGGGAAAACTCCAGAATTGATGCTACATTTGTGTTTCTGCCCACATGTGTTTATGCACCTTGAGTCACATGTGAGCAAAGTGTGTAGTTCTGGTGTTTCTATTCCTGCTGTATCATCCTGGCAGCTACTGGAAAATATCACCCTGATGGAGCAGAACTGCACTGGGGGCATTCCTTGCATATAGCTTGTAAACACTGAAAAGAGCTCTTCGTGTTGAGGGGGCAATATAATCCAACACATCTCTATAGTAACTCAGAGGAAGACCAGAAAATATAGTGCTACTGTAAAGAAGATAATTTCTAATTCTTTCCTCTAAAAGGTTTATAAAGCATTCACTTTATAGAATTTTTCTTACAAATACAAGGTTGTGCATTGTAGAAAATGTCAAAATTCACAAATGTACAGAGGCAGAAAGGGGTTGGAAGAAAAAAAAAACTCACAGGCTCCCCACACCCTTAGTCAAATACAGAGTCATATGAGTTTCACAAAAAGCACAGAATATGTATTATTTTTTATGACCAGTAGAAAGTAACTTTCATTAGATTATACATCTGTGCATTCTAGAAACTGCCCAAAATAAGACAGAGGACTAATTAAAGGTGTAAATTCTAAATTGGGCTCTGACAGTGGACCAAGAAAAGATCTTGGTCTATAAGAATACAGCATATAAAGCAGCAGTTCACTCAGTGGCGAAGAGCTAAAGATGGTTATGAAGGCCCATGAACAGGTAACAGCCAAAGGACACTCACAACAGACAAAGGTCTATAACTTCAGGACATCTCTGGGCACAGGCATCATTCTTGAAGCCCAGTACCTTGGAAACATTCCGTATTGATTCTAAAGATTGAGACAATAACTTTAAGAAAAGGTAGTTTATTTTCCATCCCTATTTTCGTTTTAAAATTTATATGGATAATTACATGTGGTAAAAGAGAAGAAAGTGAAGTGAGCCTCAACTGTTTTTTTAGAACATATCTTATAAGATACACTCATTGTAGACATATTTTTAATTTTTATTTTTCAATAGACACTATTTTTAGAGCAGTTTTAGGTTCAGAGCACAACAGTGGAAAGCAGATTTCCCATATATCTTTACTCGCCATCCCCTAGCACTATAGCCTCCCCACTATCAACGTTCCTCACCAGAATAGGTAGCATTTGTTACAACCAAAGAACATACCTTGACATAGCCTTACCCTCAAACTCCATCGTTTCAAAGTCTCACTCCTGGTGTATATTCTATGGGTTTTGACAAATGCAAAATGACACGCATCCACCATTATAGTATTAAATAGGAGTTTCATTGCCCTAAAAACCATCTGTGCTTAGCCCATTTGTCACTCCCTGTTCTTTAAACTCTGACAACTACTATTGCTTTTACTGTCTCCATAGTTTTGCATTTCCCAGAATGTCATATAGTTGGAGTCTCACAGTATGCTCCCTTTTCAGATTGTTTTTTTTCACCTAGTAATATGCATTTAAGGTTTTTCTGTGTATTTTCATGGATTGATAGCTCATTTCTCTTTAGTGCCAAATACTATTCCATTGTCTGGATGTACCACAGTTTACTTATCCATTTATCTACTCAAAGGCATCTTGGTTACTTTGGGATATTGCTAATTATGAATAAAGCTGCTACAACATTCATTTGCAGGTTTCCCTGTGGATACAACTTTTCAACTCAGGTAAATATCAAGGAGAATGATTGCTGGATCATTAGGTAAGATTACATTTTGTAAAGAACTGCAAACTGTTTTCTAAAGCGGTTGTACCATTTTGCATTCCCATCATCAATAAATGGGAGTGCCTGCTGCTCCACATTCTCGCCAGCATTTGGTGGTATCGGTGTTTTAGGTTTTGGCAGTTCTACTAGGTGTATAGTGATATCTGGACATGACTTTTTCAAAGCAGAGAACACTTCAAAGTTCACAAAATCTCTGTGCTTATTTCAATGGAATTAAACTGATTCTCCGAGAGACTGATGATTTACTTTCTACAGAACAAAAAAGAATTTCGTATCTTCATTCTAGAAGCAGTACAAACAGGACCTAGTGATTTCTAAAGAAGTAGATTATATATTCAAATAAAAACTAAATGTTTATAGATTTTGTTTTATAAGCATTTTTGTTCTCTTAAAAATTTATGCTATTTATACTATATTTATTTCCTTTAGTGTCCTCAAAGCACTTTTCAAATACTATTAATTATTATAATACATAACACAAAATGGATAAATGGGGGATGTTATCACCAATTTGCATCTAATAACATAGAAGTTTAAGGGTCTTATTTATCAGATCAATTATGATCATCAACTTTCCATTTTAATCTTTATCAGGTGCCTTACTAAAAATTAACCAGGGCGCAGCCGGGCATGGCTCAGCAGTTGACCATTGACCTAGGATCCAGGCCTGGGTTGCGGGCTCGATCCCCAGTCAGGGGCATGCAGGAGGCGGCCAATCAATGACTCTCTCATCATTGATGTTTCTGTCTCTCTCCCTCTCCTTTCCTCTCTCTGAAATCAATAAAGATATTTAAAAAAAAAAAAAAAAAATTAACCAGGAATTTACAATAGAGAAAAGTCAATGAACAAGAACTTGAAGAGGTTTATCATAAATATTGCCATTCAATACTAAGTATAACTACACAAAACATTAAGTGTGCTATCGATTACTTATATTATTTGACAGATGATTAGTGTATTTTAGTACATATTTTTGTTGATTAATTATTTTGAATTATTTGGAGAATGTAATTTTTGACCCCTATTTCTTCCTTAGTAATATCCAAAAAGAAAGTGCACTTTACTTAATTTGGTATTGTAACTCCAGAACATAAGTACTGTCTTTCTGTGCATTTTATTTATATATAACATTATTTATCCAGTCAGTACTCATTTATATTTACCCACATATTTATCATTTCATGCCTTATAATATCATGCTTGTAGTATCTTTGAAATAAACTCCAGTATTCCTTTAGAAGAATAATCTTATGCTTATTTAACTTTATGTCTCTTGATAATAAATTCCTTTTTGTTTTGTCTGAAAATATCTTTATTTTGCCTTTATTCTTGAAAGATATTTTAGCTAGGTAAGGAATTTTAGGTTGGGATATTTTTTCACTTATTTCATAATACTGAAGATGTTTCATGGTCTTATGGCTTGTTTCCTTTTAAAAGATAGTTTTACATTGTTCCCCTGAATGTAGTGTATCCTTTTGTCTTATGCAGTTTTTTATTATTTACTTTTGTTATCTGCATTCTTACATTGCTGTACATAGTTGTGAATTTCCTTGAATTTATCCTGTTTAAAAGTTTTTGAATTTTTTGACTAAGTTATTGTATTTCATTCATTTCTAATAAATATCAGTAATGATCTTTTCAAATATAGCTACTGCCCCATTTGTTTTCTTATTTCTTTGTGAGTCTACAAGTAAATATATGTTTTCCTAATTCTACTTACAATATAGTTTATATCTCTTATGTTTTTAAAAAAATATTTTAGTTTCTCTGTGCTTCTTTGATCCATATGTTCCTGATTATTAATTCTGTTTATCTTACCTACTCTACTTTTAAAAGCACTGGTTGGATTCTTAATTTCAGCTAATGTACTTTTTTTCAATTCTAGTAATTCCATTTGGCACCTTAATTATTCTATTTGGCAATTCTGCTATGTAACTTTTTATATTTTGTAGTCCTCTGCCATATTTTTTTCTTGTCACTTATCTTTCAAGTAGACTAAGGGGATTACGTAAAGTCTATGATGATTCTATTCATCAAGAATTTCTCTAGGTCCCTTTCCATTGTCATCTTTCTCATTGTTGTCATTCATATCTGATCTTCTCAACTGCTTTATTAAGTTTTATTTTATACTGGCTGTATTTTTATTTTATTTTATTCATGAAACAATTTGTAGTAATATCTTGAGGCCTAGAAAAATATTAAAGTATTTTATAAAACATGTGTGTTTGCTTCTCCTAGGCATCTGCAGAGAGCAGCCATCTGGGATCAACTTAACACAAGTTTTATGAACTGTAGGATTACTGGCATTTGGAGACAGGTAAATATTTGTTGTGAGAGGCTGTTCTATATATTGTAGAGGATTGAATAGACTCCCTGATCTCTGCTAATTACAAATCTATAGCATCTCCCTTCCCCCACGTGTGACAACTATAAATATCTGCAGATAATGCCAAATATCCTTTGGAGGAAAAAATACCACCAGTTGCAATCCACTGGCTTAACCCAATTTCAGGAAATAAAACTCACCGTCACTCCCAAATTGATTGAATCTACGCTAGAATTGATGATGCAGTTGTTTTAATAATTCCAATCTTAAATGTAAGGGACAGTCCTGACCTTCAGGGTCCCCATTCAAAATATAGAATTTTAACAGAGCCCAAAGGTGGTGGGATCTAGGCTCACTTGTGCTTTCTTTAGGACATAAGGTGGAATTGTACTGCTCAATCTCCCAGACTCCTGGCTTAGCAAATGTCCCTAGGATAAAAGCATTCCCAAATGCTGGATTGTTTCTTTAAATTTTGTATTTACAGTTCCTCATCACCATTTTATCTCTCTGATTTAATGTTTTATTGCTGTCACAATAATTTATCACACACTTAGCACCTTAATAAAACAGATTGATTTTCTCATAGTTTCTGTGGGTCAGAAGTTGGGGCACAGCATGGTATGATTTTTTTCTCAGCATCTCATAAACCCAAAATGAAGGTCTTGGCAGGGCTGTGGTTTCTCATCCCAGTCATTTCCAAAATCACTGGTTGATGACAGAAATCATTTCCTCCTCATACCTATGTGGTCCTTGCAATCTCAGGCCACCAAAGGCATAATGTATTCATTCGATTTATGTTTCAAATCTCTCTGTTCTGGGTCTGCAGAAGAACTAATGTAACGTCTCATGTAATTAAATTGTTCTGCCTGGGTAATCCAGGATAATCTCCCAATTTTAAGGTCAAATGTTTAGTAATCTAAATTATATCTGAGAAGTCCCTTGAGCCTTAACATATGCACAGATATGATAGCTCATTCAGGGATTAGGGTATGAAATCACCTTGGGGGGTACAATTTGCCACAATCAACAACGCATTCAGGAAGATTTCTTTTTCCTTTTAATATTTTTCTTTTTCTGGTTGTCTTCAACTAAGCATTAAACTGAATACTTACTCTGCTATTACTAAACACATAAATCCTCTTGGTCAAGTTTTTGGTCAGTGCTTTAAAAGTTTGTCTTGCAATTATTCTTAAAATTCAGGAGTAGATATTTTTAAATTATCACCATAAATTAGATAAATTTTCTTCCCTCGGGATCAGTTTTTGGTGAGTTATATACAATTTTGCCAGTCTATAACAATACTTTTATGACATGGTTCAGAAGACGACAAAAATTACTCTTAGCCCTAGAGCTACATATACAGAGGATATGATTACAGCTTTTACTGCAAACCTTGTTGAGCATGCTTGAATTCAAGTTGAAATATAATGTTTCAGTACATTTACACCAACTATCAAAGAAGTACAGTGTCACACGTAATTATAAAGAACTCAGAAAAAAGCACAAAAGGCCATCTGTGAGATGTGAACAAATGTAGCTGTTCTAAATATTTTGCTGTTTTTAAAGTTGAGGATTCTAAAGTTTAAGTAATTGATGTTTAGATGAGTGAAAACCAACACTGCAAAAAAAATCAAATTTAAAAATGATTTGTATAATGTTGGTCATCAAAAAGTTATCCTTTAGGATTGAGAAACATTTCTTTTATACATAAGAATAATTCACTACTGGAAAATATATAATAATATGGACATAGACAAACATTAAAAGACAGAAGAAATATTTATGACAAAATAAAAAATATTGTCATAGCTCCTGTCAAATTTATCATTTTCATTAGCCATTACACAATTAAAAGGTTAGAGAGATATGGTTGAAGGTATAACTAGTTAAGAGATATGGCTGAAGGTATAATTAGTTAAGCTAACATGTGGTCATATAGGTGTAGAGTGAGTTCTTAATCCACCATAATTGGTAGAATACAGACCCTCACACAAGCAGATTGCTAGGTGAAGACGGACACAGAGATCAGAGTAATGCTTTCCAAGGCAAGGAATGCCAAATATTGCCAGCAAAGCACCAGAAGCCAGTAGAGTCGTGGAACAGTTCTCCATCACAGACCTCAGGAGCAACAGAAACTGCCAGTCTTCACAACTGGGAGACAGCAAGTTTCTGCTGTTCAAAGGAATCCAGTTTGTGATATTTTGTTACAGCAGCCCCAGGAAATTAAACCAATACATTCTCTTTTGAAATCATCTTCCCATTGATAAAAATAAAACAATATTTGTTTCAAATTTATAAAATGAATACTTAAGAAAGTCATGAAAAATCATCTGAATTTGTGTCATATGTATAATTAAATAAGTTTCTAATACTTAAAGAATACTTAATAATACTTAGAATACTTACATATACTTTTAATACTTGATAAAATAATTTTTTATACTTAAGCAAGTCATGAAAAAATTATCTGAAAACTTGTGCATCAGGTATACTATGGCAAAAACAGAGAGTAATTAAGAGATAACTGAAGTTATCCCTAAGAACCAATATTAGATAATTAACACAGTTTTAAATACCAACTGGCCCTAAGTGAACTTTCAAATTAAGGTTAAAATTGCTTTACTGCTTTCTGAGTAATTCACAGAGTTCTAAATGAGTAAAAAGAAAAATAATTTGCCATCACTGTTTACTTAATTAGTTTTATGATGTTAATTAAATATTGTCAAAGGTAAAATGTTATAAAAGTTTAATTTTAGCTTTTATATATTTATAACCCAAAAGATATTTTTCCAAAGAAATATGCACAAAACCAGTAAAATTCAAAAACTTATTTATATGAACAGAGATTTTATATTACATTTAAATTGTCCTTTTCTTTATGAGTCATTTTTTTTTCATTTTTAGTTTGGCATATTCATCCTGCGTGTCATGCTGTGAATCATTTCTCCCAGCACTTTTTCCTATTTTAACTTCTATGAACACTGTTTTGGTTCATTTATATGCACCCATGATGTCATACTTTTGCCAACATAAAACTTAAACTGATGAACTAGACATCATTTTCATGTCAAGTCAGCCTCTCTCCTCCCCTCATAAGTTCCAGTATGTAAAATGAACACATGGTCAAAATCACACATGAAATACAAATAATAACTTATAGGGTATTTCTATTATTAATTAAGGGAGCAATCATCCCAAACTTCTCATATTTCCTTAGGTAGAAAACTGTCTTCCAGAAACATGCCTGGCTTCCCTGGTTCCTTCCTGGACAGGGATGGCTTTGATTAGGGTGACTGTGAGGAGCGACCGAGGAGCGCGTCTTTCAGCCCTCTCTATCTTGGCTTCAGAACTGGACAGTCTGCAGCCAAACTACATTCCAGTTGCCCTTCTGCCATGAAACAGAGGGCCGTGCCCAGACCTGAAGACTGGGGAGTGTCGATACCTCCGTTTGACAACATCTCCCTGGGTTTCACATTCTCCATCCAAGGATTTAAGATATAAAGCTAAGTCTTTAAAGACACACTCTGAGTTTGATTCCTAGTTCCTGTGTTGACTTAGCTGTGTGATTTTAGTTAAGTTTCTTAAACACATTTTTCTCAGTTTCCTTGATTTAAAATAAAAATGACACTACAACCTGCTCTAGTTTTCCATAAAATTTAAATGCGCTAATAAAAATAGAATTCATAGGAAGTGTCTGGTATCTAATAAGTATTCATTATTATGATAGCTATGATAGTTTCCGTGTTGCTTTTAATTGCTCAGTGGTTGGGTATAATAGATCCTGGTGTTATTTGTTGACCACCGAATTCCCAACACTTTTTGAGTAACATTGTATTTTTTAAAATTGAAAGAATAAATTTGAAAAAAATTGTTGAGAAATCCTAATCTAGAGGAAGAAGGGAAAACTAAATATAGACTTATTCCCAGGTTCACAGCTTTTCACACATTATCTAATTAAGTGCAATAAAAGCCTGGCTCTAGTCTTTAGTTATCTTAGTATTAAACATTGAAGACAGTGAGGTCAAATAAATAAATATAAAATGGAGATACACAGGAAAGCTGCAACATGGTATTTTTGAGTCCCTTTCATGAGGGAACTGTGTAAATTTCTCGACAGTGTTATGGGTGCATATAAGTGTTCTATAAAGATCAGACATTGTTTTTACTTGAACAAAAACAAATTAATTTATAATTATAATAGATTGTTCCTTGTTGACTAGTCTTGCCTAATTTAAGAATTCAATTCAACCGACTGCAAAAAGTGGACTTGGCTTCAGTTACATCAGTGTCTAAATTGCTGGATCTGCAATTTACATGTTGTGCACTCTTAGGGAAATGAATTATCTTTCCTGAATTCCAACATATTTTCTGGTCAAAGGTAGCACTGCTGCCTATTACAACCTACTCAACCTAAAACAATCCTATGTGATACGTAGTAGCCATGTGTTAAATATGTAGCTATTCCAATGGTAGTATTTTTACTTTATTGCTTCATGCTTTTTCTTTCTGATTAAATATGCACAATATATGTAAAATTTTATGAGAGACTAGCGTTTTAATGATATTGGTTGACTGTTAGAATGTTTTAGTAAAAAAAATGAGATTTTCATGAAATATATATATATATGTCTATACACACATTTTAATAAGGCTGGGGAAAAGTCATACATAAAATATAAATTTATACAGAAAAATATCTCCTGCTTAAAGTATAGATTATTAATCCACATTGCAATATAGTCCTTGAATTGCAGTTTAAAAATTTTCCAGAAACAGAAATTATATTTCTAGAGTAAACTTCTATACAGGTAAACACACATACACACATACACACACACACTTCAGGAGAGAGAAATTTTCTGTCCACAGATCATATCAAAGAGCTAATCTTTTTAGAACTTCTAAATAAATTGGAATTGACCTGTCTAGTCCTGTAAAAAAAATCAATGGATTTAAATGAATTTAAAGCATCCATGACTGAAAATATTATTTATTTTCTTTACTTGAAAAATGAGTGTATTACTCATGTGTAAGTTTGGGCTTCAGTGTACACACATTTTTGTTCTTTAAGCTATTGCAAATCAATCTGAAGAAAAGTCTATACAAAGCTTGACAGGTAATCTCTAAAAGATTAATAACAGAAGTTCTAGGCCAAATTTCTCACTCAAGTTTTATTACATATGGATTCAATTTCTGATTTTCTACTAACAATTTTTTAATCTTTTCATTTAAATTATATAAAAAAATTAGAAGAGTTTTACTCCAAAGCATGGAGATTATATATGACCCTGTATATAAAGTACTAGCAACATAATTTATATATATGTATATATATAATATCTCCCACAAATAAAATGTGAAAGCTCTCTTACATAACATGTCTATATAGTTGTATGTGCATGCAACTGTTTAATTGAGATGATATAATCCATTGGTTGAATCCAACAAAATCCTTCTTGCATTATTTTGTAAAACGTATTTACAAGGAAGATTATTGTATTTAATTTTACTATTGCCTTTGCCTTTTCTAAGACTCATTTTTTTAACAAGAGTAAATTCTTAATAACATTCCTTATAGACACATACATATTTGTGATATTATTGTAAATAAAGTATTTGGTCTGTTAGAGTCAGCTTTTTTTTTTACTTTAAAGTTTCTTTTTATTGAGAGATGATATTATAAAATCACAGTGAATATTTTTTCCTTAAAATACTTAGTCAGCATTTTCACATACGTATCCGATAGATTCGGGGGGAAAATAGAAATAAAAGCCAAAGGCTGAAAGTTTAAATGCAAGAAAGACTAGAAATAGAGAAGTCATAGTTGCCATAGCAACATAATCTTGCCCGATTCATATTACCCTTCTCTTCACAAGAAGATTTTTTCAAAGCTCTGTAGAGTTTCTCCAACTAGAATGGAAATGTTGTCTGTGTGCATTTAATACAGAACTTTAAGGCACTGTTAATGTAGCCCAGATTCAGCAGAAGAAACACTATTTCAAATTTAATTCAGAAAGTATAATCAATTAAGGAGATTCCTAGTAATACAATCTTTATGGAATAAGGTATCGTTAAGACTATCTTTTTGCTTTTTTCCAGCAGACATAAAGACAAAAGAGTCTCACAGTAAAATTTTAGAATCATCTCAAGGTTTTACTAACTCCAGTTTCTTTTATTTCCCAGTAGCTTAGCAATGGGTTTTATAATAAAACAATGAGTATTAAATGTTTTCTTTATCAGTAAATAGAGTATATTTTTTTCTTACTTCTGAGTATGGACAAGTTTCCTCTAATTTTTTGATGTTCCAATTACACTTAGAGATATATCAGGAAATTAATGTCACGTACCAACCCATTCCATAGTCTGATTTCTACCTACCTAATCTTTTGCTATAAAGTAAATTAAAAAACCAAAAATAAACAAAACCCTTTATATTGATGCTATAAATAATTATAAAACATTTAGTTTTATTTCAAAAATGTTTTTAACTCCCTTTACCTACTGATTTAACTGATTAAATTATTAGTATAATTAATTCCTAAACTACTACACATTTTTGTGTAATAAACAATCACTGAGTGAGAAAAATTAGCTAATAGAACATAAATTTAAAAAGACAAGTAACATGGTTAGCGTATAAAATGTAATACAAATGAGAATGGGCTTCAGTTATTAAAAAATAGCTATCTCTGCATAAAAATTTATTATCTAGGAAAAAATCAGCCATAAACTCATGATACCCTAAGCGTAAGCATTTTAAAATATGGTATTGTGTAACATAATAACTGTTTAAAACACATCTCTATTGGAACTTTTGATGGGATACAGGCATATTCCATTATACGGTTTAATTAATATAAATGATCACATAAAGCAGAAAACGGAGATTCATTTAGCCCATTCAGAACTACATAAACGCCAAGCAACTAGGGAATTTAATGTCTTATGTTCTTCATGTTAACTGTCTCCTCCATATTCAGCTTAAAGTTATCAGAAACATTTGTTCAGTTCTAGATAAAATGAGACACTTTGGGGCGTGGAGTAAATTATACAAAAGGCATTAGTTGTGATCATCTGGTTAGAAAGGTAGAGTTCCCTGGGGAGTCAGGAAATTGCACTTCAATGACACAATACACTGAGCAAAGTCATTGAAAGACCAAGTGAGTAGCTAGAAACTGCTCAGAGTAGGAAGTAGCTACAGAGGGAGCATAGCAACATCCTAGGGCAAGGTCTACCAGCAGATCCCATGGTTTTGCCCTCATGACACTTTAAAAACACAACAAAATACAGGTAATAGCCTACTCTGTCTAGCATTTGCTGTGCTCCAGTTGACTTATTGTTGTATCCTGTGGCTACAGAGACATGCCTTAGGAAATTTCAGGTAAAATATGTTTTCTTAAGTTTAAAATGCAGCCAAAATTGACAACATCTGGCTTAGCTATGGGCAAAATGACTGTTTCTCAGACTTGACCTTGCTAGTCTGATACTGTTACATCTAAATAACTGACCTGGTAGAGATGAAGATGAACATTTCCCTCTGCCTCTCTTCCCCATGTGGTAATGAAGTAGACACCTGACATACTATTGTGAAACACATTAGCCCCTACAGCTTGCAGAGGCTTTGGAGAAAGGTAATCTCTTAAATTATGACAAATAGGCAAAAAATGCCCAACTTTAAGGAAATACATTTAAAAATTTCAACTCATTTAAAAACAATGCATTTTTTTTACCATAACTGTGCTAACATGTTAAAAAATATAAATTCAAATGGACAAAGACCACCAAATTGCACAACTCCAGGGATTTAACATATATATATATATATATATATATATATATATATTACTCCAAGGGCATAACACAAAAACAGTAAGTTACACACAATGCAATATACAGATCATGTATCACAGAAAAGTATACTTGAAACCTATATAATCTTATTAACTAATACATTTAATAAAAAATAAAAATAAAAAAAGTTACAAATTCACATTTTACACTATGTCTGAGCTTTAAGCTTTTGGTTTTATTTCAAGAGTAGCCTCACTTTTTTCTAGGTCCAATTGATATTTACATATCTATAGGAAAAGAATAAAAGTTTTCACATTACACAACTGCCATAAATAAATGTAGTGGATTTTGGAAAAGCTTTGCTCTTCATTCACCAACTCTAGTATGCTCTTGCTTGTTTTAAACAAAAAAGCTATCTATTGATATTCATTATTCCATATATCTCTTTTTAGATACAGATCAAGATTAAAATGAAAGATCAGAAGTCAGTGAAGAAGACAATAAGATAGTTTTGTTGATTAGGTTTAAACAAAATATTTTATGTGCTATATTTTATTATCATTTTCAGAAAAATATTAGAGATGTAATGTGCAAAAAACAAAACAAAAATCAGTATCTTTACATCCTATTTTTCTGACTGCAATAAAATAAATATATTTACTACATTTTGTTTAAACTTAAGAAATTTAATTTTCTTTTACTTACATTAAAAAATTCTTTTGATTCCTATAACACCACTTAATATCTATATCAAAAGCCACTCATTTTTTTCCTGGACAAATATTATATTTTAACTTCATTTATCATTTTATAAATAGATAATTTAGGAGAAAATGAACATATTCCTAGTATTTCTAAACAACAAAAATAAAAATAAATAATAAACAAGCACACACATCTGTATGGAGATCTAATTATAGAAACACTATGTAGACCTCCAGAATGGTCATGTGAGGAATCCTGTGGACCCCCACTGTAGCAAAATGAACATAATTTGTAAAAATAATAAAAAATATTAAAATTTATGGAAAATTTTCTGAAGACATCAAATAAAAAAATTAAAAGTCTACTAAATTCATGTAAGAACAGCTGGAGCTTATGGCATTTGAGTTGCAAACCAGAGCTCTATTTGGGGTTTATAAAGCCATAAACCCAAGGGTTCCCTTTTCCCCTGGCTTTCAGTCCAGAGCTATAGAACTACCCCAGGAGGGGCAGGACACTGCCATTTCTAATCATCCCAGGTAGAGGCTCTACTCTAGGCAAGAGATGCTCGAAGGTATGGGAACTCTTTCTCCATCCAGCCCCAACTCGTAGGGTGGAAGCCCCACCTGATTTGCAGCAAGCTAAGAATACTGGGGCCCTGATGGCCCTCATTCCAACTCACTCATAGCATAAAATTTCTACCCTGGGAGAGGCAAGAAGAAAGACCAGAGGTTTCTGCCTCACAGAGCTTCTGGCTCATAAAGCAGGGTTGTTACTCCAAGAAAAACATGCCACTATCCCCACACACATCTCTGGAGCAGGGACAAAGAAATTTGATGGAAGAAGACACAATCTGAAGAGGTGATTATGTAATGCTAAAAGACAGTGTGCATTCTTCACCTTTCTTGTTTTAACTGATTCAGAAAGCAATTATATAAAATAATATGTATACAGCTGCATTGTTGGGACTATAATATATAGACAGGTGCTATATTTGACAATAAAGTACAAAGTAGGCAGATGAAAGTGAAACTGCACCAGATGGAACTCGAATTCACTGAAAATAATGAAGAGAACCAGAAGTAGTAAATAAGAATGTTAATGTAACAAATCCTGTAAATAATCAATTGCTCTCCAGATAGCTTCACTGGTGAAGTCTACAAAATCTTAAAAGTAATACCAAGTCTTCACAAAGTCTTCTGGAAAAGGAAAGAAAAAGAATCCTTCTTGATTAACTCTACACTGACAGTATTACCTCCATAGCAAAATTGAGAAACCCATCACAATAAAACTACAGACCAAAATCTCTTGTGAATACAGACAGAAAAAATCTCAACAAAACACTAGTTAACCAAATATATCAACATATAAAAACAACTATGCATCATGACCAAGTGGGATTTATCCCAGCAATGCAAGATCGGTACAACATCCTAAAAAACGAGTATTTATAACATATCATAACAAGAGATCATGGTACGATCACCTCAGTAGATGCAGAAAGAGCAGTTGACAAAGTCCAAATCTTTATAATAAAAAAAACAATACAACAAACTTGGTGTGGAAGAGAACTTCCTCAACCCGATAAAAACACAGCTAACATCAAACTTAATGCTGTGAGAGTAAATGCTCTCATCCTAAATTCACTAAGACAAGTACGTTCACTTTATTTGCCAGTGTAATGGAGGTTCTAGCCAGGGCAATTAGGCAAGACAATAAAATAAAATACAATCAGATTGAAAAGGAAAAATGAAAATAGTATCTACAGATGACATTCTGTTGTGTATAGAAAACATAGGTGAGTTAGGCAAGATTGATGGGTACATCATTGTACAGATATAAATTGTATTTCTATACAACAGCAATGAACAAGTTGAAAATGAAACTAAGAAAACAATTCTACTTATGATCAAAAGGAATAAAATCCTTTACCTAGGAATGATTTTAACCAAAGAAGTGCAAAACCTATACTCTTAAAAACAACCAACCAACGTTGAAAGAAATAAAATCAAAATATGTGGAAATATATCCACTCTTCATGGATGAAATGACTTAATATGAAATAGGTAATACTCCCAAACTGGTCTACAGATTAAATAAACCCTCCTTTATAGTTCCAGCTGACATTGTAGCCAAAATTGACAAGCTGAACCCAAATGACATGTGGAAAATCAAGGGACTCAGAAAAAGTACAATGGTGTTAGAAAACTCACATTTCTGATTTCAAATCTTAACTGCAAAGCAAGAGTATTCAGGACAATGTGTTACCATATTTAGGATAATTATACAGGTCACTAGAATAGAATTAAGAGTTTTAAGGACCTGGATATTGGCCTGATTAGTATAAAAGACACATTTCTTCTCCAGCAGGATGTGGAGATTATGAAGCTTTACAAAGAAGATGGGTAGAGAGATACACACACACATATACATGCACACGCATGCACACACATACATGCACGCACAAACACATACACACACACAGATATCAAGTAACATGGGCAGGAGATATCCTGTGCCTTACTCCATGCTTAGACCACTCTAACCCCACCTGTAGTCGGGGTCAGGGCACATGCCTGGGTTGCTGACCTGATCCCCAGTAGGGAGTGTACAGGAGGCAGTCAACTGATGTTTCTCTCTCTCTACCTCTCTCTTTCTCTCTCTCTAAAATTAATAAAACAAATTAAAAAAATAAAAAAAAGGGAAGAAAGAAATATTTTGCCAATTCAACTGGAGACAACTTATCTTACTGAACACTTTGGGTGGACAGAGTAGAGGAAAAGGCAGGGGTAGAAGAATAGGAAAATATCCCATAAAATGCCATTCCATGGACTTTTAGAAAATCACTCTTATCTCTGTCCCATCCCAGGTTTCATTTCCATACTTACCATCTTCAGGGTTTATGTGCCTGTATAGGAGCTTCTGTGAATGCTCTGAGTGGGGTCCTGTGCTTCAACATATTCATCGGTGTGTCCCTAAGTGCTGTGCTCTTGAAGTGCATCAGTGACTTTAGCTGCTCTCCCGTCCTGTTACTCTCAGTGTGCGTGTGTGTGTGTGTGTGTAATCTGTTGTATTTTTAAGTCTTTTTCTCTTTTGATGCTTCAACAGTTTTCTTGGGGAGACTGATGAAACCTATGCTCAGTCAACCCTTGGACACAGAAGCTCCCCAACAGCTCTAAAGTACAGATTATTATACACCTGACTTACTATTTTTATATGGCAAATATTTAGGGGAAATATTTTTAATATTAAACTGAGTTGATTCTACTTCAAAGGATTTAAGCTTTATTGTCCAAATTATAATTCAAGCAGTGTCATCTCAAATTGTACTTATTTCAGTTTCAAAAAAATTGAACATTTTTAGCCCCTATTACTAAGTATTTCATATTAGTATAAAATAGTAAAATGGAATCATATATAGTTAGGTTCTGAACCTTATTCTGAAACTTCCTTTCTGCCGGACCTGAAGCAAGTTCCTTAAGCCTTAGTTTCCAAATATATAAAGAGGAGTGCATTATGCCATTAGACCTTGCTTGCTGTGGGGAGAAATAAATGACACTAAATTAGATGACTTTATCACAAATTAATGTATTTTAAGATGTAAAATTTAAATGAAACTTGTGATTTCTCAATTAGAATGTTAAATAATTTGCTTTTCAGCAAATAGAAATACGTTCATAGATAATTAATATTAATATTCTTTCCAGTCTCAAGTAAGAAAAAATGTCCTTATTTATATGCAGATTCCCTAAATTGCAGCGCAGTCTTACATATTTAGAAATTGAACTAACACTATAATATTCTCAGGAAAAGAGGCTCACGTTTCCTTAATTTTATGCCATTTATTTATATAATATGGATCTCATTCAGCTATTCTTCTAGGGGTTAATTATTGCTTGAATTACTTCACTAATCTGTTCAGCATTCACCTTGTTTGCTACATGAGCAGAATACTGGTCTTTTATATATACACAACCACATAGTTATGCTGAATGTATCCTCTCTACTTATGTATTTAATAGGTACAAGAAAAACTCAATTCCCAAGTATGTCTTAGGGTGAGCTAGTCAAGAGGCTACTGTTTGTGATTCTCACTCTCTTTACTGTAGTGATTGTCAGTCATTGTTAAATATTTATTTGATGTTTACACTGTGCTAAGTAGTAGGTTTCCTTAAAACTTAAAGAGGGAAAGCAGGACACTAACACCAGGTATGAAAACTACATATGACAATGGCCGTAACTAAAAAATTTCAAATTGACAGTAAAATAATATTTATGTAAATTGAAATAGTCCCATGAATTTAATTTTTGTAAAATATATAAATATATAAGCAAAATATTTTCTAATATATATAGATTCAAGGAAATGGGTTCACCATGCATATTACTTATAAGTATTTTTAGAGATGACGTATTTGGAATATATTAAAGTGGAGATGAAAGTATGGAGAACAGAATTATGTACAATCAGGAATCTGTTATTGATTTCTTCTGCACGTTTTAATACTTGGTCTTCCTAGAGTTGGGAGGCGGAAGAGTTTAGCTGAACAGTTTTGTGATTCAAAGAACACTTATATGTTACCATTCAATAGGCTAAAGTTGAATTATATATAGAACTTTGGACTCTTAAATGAAGTATCTGAGAGCAACTGTAAGGAAGATCATCTGGTTTGAAAATTAATGCATTAAATAATACTACACTGTTAAACATTTCTAGTACAAAACCAAAAGATAACTGTGGTATACTTTAGGAACAAAAGATTTCAAGTGCATTCTCCACTCTAACTTGAAAATGTCTGATAAAGAATCATAGGGACCTGATGTTCAAAAACTTGTGGAAAAGTCCTCAAGAGAGAGTAAATGAGAGATGGATTACTTTGCCATTTCTCTACAGGGGACAGCCAAAGAAGATAACTTGCAAAAATTTCTCTACTCAGGAAGTCTCCATTTTCTACCTTTGACATTCAAATGACAGAACTATCAAGCCAACACAGTGGGCTGCTTAAATTAAATAACAAAAGCATATTGACAGATGTATTTAGGATCTAATGTCCAATTTAAAAAGGACATTTGGAATATATTTCATGTGGTATGAGGTAGGGACCTGGCTTTACTTTTTTTCCATATGGATGATTAATTGTTCCAACATCATTTAATGAATTGTCAGTCCTTTCCCCACTAATTAAAAATAACATCTTTCTTATACCAAATTTCATTAAAAAGTAAAAATAAAAAGGGTGCCTACATATTTGCCATTCTGATTTTATAATAATATATTATTTTCCATATACATATTTTATGTATACACACATATACATATGCGTATACACACATTCACATTATTCTACGAGATGGCCAATTTTATAGCCATCTACATATTTTTTCCTTTTAGTTTAAATCTTAAACAGTCACCTGTCTCTGCCATAAGGCAAGCATTTAATTTTGTTTTTTCAAATCTACAATCAAGTAAAAAACACTTGTTAATGTGATCTCTCTTCTTGTTTTGTGTTTCTTTTTACCATGAACTTGAAATGTCACCTTCATCAAAATATCTAATTAAGTGTGCAGTGTCAGGAAATGGAGTGTTCTATCCCTTCCTATCTGTCTGGCCTTGGGGAAGCTCAAAGATGCTTCACGTCTGTGTTCTCATCTATAAATAGGAGTAATAATAGCGCAAACTGAAAGGATTGTTATGAGAGTAACCATCTGTGTATGATGAAAATTTGAAAAGAACCTGGTACACAGTTAATGTTTAACAATTAGCTATGGGCTAGCTAACTATATCTATATATTATAAATAATATTACTAAATATTACGTCTTATGGAATTACTGACCCCTCTTTGACTTGTCTATACTTTCACTGGAATGAGTCATTATTAAACTTTATTTTCACTTTATGATACGTTTGCTAAATTATAAGGTCAGAAATGTCATACCATTCTTAGTCAAACTGTTCTTCCACAGACGAAAACTGTCATCATTATATCAAGTTCTCAAGTGAAGATTTAAGCAAAGGAAACTAACAAATCCCATTGAGATTTTTTAAATTGTGATTATGTTAAAGGTAAAGATCAATGTGTGAAGACTTGACATGTTTTTAAAATCAAATCCTTTCTCCTACGAACATCAAAGTCATAAAATTTAAAATGCAGTGTTTAATTTGTCATTTCAGAGACTAATTTTTGTTTTTATAATGACAGAGCAATTTGAAAGGTCAAAAATATTTACAGTGAGTGAAATATAATTGGTCCATGTGTGAAATATAATAAATGGTTCATCAGTCAATTGAAAGAAACTAGTTTACTATTTAAGAATTAATTTCTCCAAAGTATAATTTGTGTATGGGTATAGCACGAATACAACTTGTATATTAAAAGTTGTATCTCTAGTGAATCCCACTTAAAGTAGGAACTTAACTTGAAACACAGACTGCACAGTGCAAGTGTTCCTTCGGTTAATTGATCTTCAGAGGCTATTCAGAGATATCCAATTATCACTTCCCCAACCCCACAACAGTAGCAAGAATTAAACAAATAATAAGGTCACCTTCCCTTTCTACTAACAAGTAGGGCTAAAAAGTGACATGAGAAAGAAATAGCAATGATCACTGCTTTATTATGTTTATAAGTAGTTGAACAGAGATTTTTCCAAAAAAGCTACAAATATAGATATGCCGCCTATTTTGCCAAAGTAGGGATTTTATTGTAGTTGTTTGCATTTGGAAAGCTAACAACAAACACAGTTGAACATTACAGGTGTGAATGTACCTGTTTATTTACATCAACTTGTTTCAGAGAACTAAAATATATTTAAAGCCACATGTTATTAGTTTGAGATATAATAAGCATATTATGTGTGTTCACTCTTTTTCATTTAATTTCTGATACCTGTTACTGCAATGTATTAAATTGTTATTTATTATATACCTGTTAACTCAGCATCATAACATTATATCAAATCAGCATGCTCTCTAGTTCAGTGTAAAATCATTTATAAAATCTCATGGTGAGCTTAAATAATAAAATTTAGCTTAGGATGCTTACATTAGAATTTTTACACTTCAAACTATGACTACTAAAAGGCAAAAGCATATAGAAATAATTAGATGATGGGCACAGATTGTAGCAGCCTCCCAAGAGCAGCTGTACATAGAATTATTGATAGAAATTTTTAAAATTGAGAATTGCACAAGCAAAGTGAGACATTTGGTGCTGTGAATTTCACTTCTATCTCCAAGTATCTACCTTGATCCTGATGTCCTAGCTCATCCCCTCAATACTTCCAAATCTTAAAGCAATGTGCACTTTAACAACCTAAATATGGAGCAATTGTAAGTTAAAACTCAAAATGCTAGAACACATAATTCATACATAAAAATGATAAAACATGCTAATTATAAATTTCCTTTACCAAGAAGTTTTATCCATCAATAACTTCTGTTTTTTAGATTATGGTGATATGCAAACATGCAAACAAAATTTCCAAATAAATTCACATTGTACACTAGTGGATATCTATCCTCCTCTGTAAACAATTTTAATTATAACTGACATTTTATATTGAGCTTTTGTGGCTCAAAATTATTCAATAAGAGCATTACAAAATAGGTGACTCTCTTCAGTAATCATTTAAAATTCCTAGTTTTTTTAAGTTTGCCTATAATAAAATAGAACCAATGTTTTTATATTAATTAGGGTCTTTTCTTTTTCAAAATTAATTCAGTAATACAATAGTAGTAAATAGCTGTAGGAGTAGGGTATGGTTACACTGTTCAAATTCTTGTATTCTGGCAACTCAAGAAACATTTGTCTTCTAAGTATATTAAAGAAGACTTGTTTCCCATAAACAGCATACCTATGCTATAATCAGTGAGAGAAAAACTGACAAAATGCCAAAGTGAAGATACTTGTGATGGTTTTGGAGAAAGAGATGTTTAAAACTTTTTCAGGGAATAAACTACGTTTTAAAAGTCTTCAAATAAAATATATGTAATGCTAAACCACAAGACACAAATATTTTTTAATGGAACAAATGTTCTGATGAGCATAAGTTCTATTTTCTGTATAGGCTGAATAAGTTGATTTCTTAGTTGTCCTGCTCTTTCAAGTGAAAAAAAGGAGACAGTGTTCAAACACTTTGGTACTGGAAGCAGTACCGTATATAAGAAGGTGATGGAATAAGAGAAACATGAATGGGTAGATTGGGTGCAGGAAAGTGCTCCCAAAATATAGATAACACTGGCAACCCAGAAAATGAGAACCCAAATAAAACTTTTCTGAGACACGAATGGAGAGGGGTAGAGAAAGATAAAGATAAAAGCAGGGTTTCCAAACCTTGACCTGCTCAGTGTAGAATATTGTGAAGAGAATAAAGATGCATGTTTATTTTCTTTGGGGCGCTGTTTCCAGAAACTTGATGAAAGATTTGTGCTTTCTTTTGTAATTTAAACAGAGCAAAGCATACTTTTAAGATCTAAAGCAAACTCTTTGTAGAGTATACCAAAGACTCAATTTCAACTATTATATCTACAGAAATAAAATCCTACAAAAGTATTAGTAGACACTGTGAATATTGTAATAATGGCATGGAACCTTTTTTTTTAATATATTTTATTGATTTCAGAGAGAAGGAAGAAGAGGGAGAGAGAGTTGAAACATCAATGATGAGAGAGTCATTGATCGGCTGCCACCTGCACGCCCCTGACTGGGGATGGAGCCCACAACCCGGGCACATGCCCTGACCGGGAATCAAACCCCAATCTCCTGGATCCTAGGTCCATATTGAACCTCTGAGACACGCCCAGCCGGGCAATGGCATGGAATCTTAATATTAAATTCACTTCTGTAAGTGCCTCCCACCAAAACTGTTCTTTAGAAATGCTTTTTCATTAAATTTTATTAAACAAAATAAAAATAATCTCTCTCAAGGATTTATTTATTAGGGGTTTGATTTCAGTTCATTAATTATGGCCTTTGTACCAGGCCCTGTATACGCGAGCTACAATATCTGCCCTTGAAATTCACTCGTTAGGGAGACAAACACAAAGAGGGTTAGCACAGAGTGACTATGATGAAGGCATACATGATGTGGGAAAGCAAGGCATGATGCTAATTTGAGTTTTAAACACATGCTTTTAAGACACCAGCAAGGAATGGTTCATTGTACAGTATTTGGTTCTGGTGGGCATGTTAGAGCAAACGGCTGATACAATGGCAAGTGAGTTGTAATTCTCCAGCAGAACTTGGAAAGATGAACATAAGCAAGAGCATGATCCAGAGCACAGAGACATGAGGGTCTGGCACTTTCAGGTAATGAAGATAAATGAGAGACATGCATAAAGATCAGGTGGGAAATGAATCTGGAAGGAAACATATGGTGTCACGGTGTTAGAAAACATCAGACTGTCTTGAACTTCTTTGATTCATGGAATGCCTAATGAATACCTTGCAAAGCTGGTGCAGCATTTTTTTAGAGATGAAGTAAAAAATAGTAAAATTAGAATATTAGATTTCCCCCCAAGTTCTCGTTAGAGTGAATAATTTTAATGGTCCTGTAGATCTAAACGCCAACAGAGGAACCAGGTTATATAACCAAGAAAGAAATGTTATAGATTTACTACACAGAGACAAGGTGTTTTCAATTATATTAAGTACAATCAAATTTGTATTACCTGGTATGAGTTGAATACATCTAGCACCCCAGGAAATTCAACTGGGGAAGGCAAGGTTTTTTTGTTTGTTTGTTTTTAAATATATCTTTATTGATATCATAGAGAGGAAGGGAGAGAGAGAGAAACATCAATGATGAGAGAGAGAGTCATTGACTGGCCACCTCCTGCACGTCCCCCCTGCTGGGGATCGAGCTCACAACCTGGGCATGTGCCCTGACCAGGAATCGAACCGCAACCTCCTGGACCACAGGTTGATGCTCAACTGCTGAGCCATGCTCAGCTGGGCAAGGCAAGGGTTTTTAAATATCTACTACATATGACATTATCTACTTTTCTCCAAACACTTAAGTGAATACTTCATAAAACAAAAGGCAAAACTGAAATTTGGGAGAACATGGAAATGGGAACTGAGAAGTAGTCCTCGCACCCCATAAGTGTTCAGAAATGCAGAGTTCCTTCTTACCTACATCCTACTACAAATAGAGTTGAATCATTATGTTATGGCATCATTATTGTTGAGCTGCATAAACACAAATACACACACATATTTATACACACAATTTCCTAATTCTAATTCATAAGAATTTTCTACTTCTCACTTCTTCATTCATCATACATTCCCTTAACAGTGTTATGTCTCGGACATACCCCTCTGGTGAAACATCATTCCTAATATAGTGCACACATTTTCCCAATGAATGAACGCGTATTATTGTATTACAATGATATATTTCAATATTACAATAGCTGTATTTTATTTCAGTAGTGGGAGCAAGTTGGAAGGTGCATGGGTTCCTCTTACTCCCTGGAGAGATCAGGAAAGCCACTACAGAGGAGTGCTACTTAAACTGGGATTGGGGCATGAGAACCACAGAAGGTGGTATTGAAGAGGAAAACTTGGGCCCAAACTGTGGAAGGCCCTGAATATCATGTTAAGGAAACTTGACTTTATACTATAGGTACAGTATAGGTACAGGTAATGTGAAGCCATTTGAAGTCTTTCAACTAGAGGTGACTTGATCTACTTTCTGTACCACAAAAGTAATTTGATCGGACAGGTAACTACAGTGGGCAGAGCATCCAATTAGAAAATCGTGGCAGTAGTCCAGATGAGAAGCTATGATAACCTAATTGAGATAGCACCAATAGAATAAAATCAAAGGAGAAAAAAAATCTCAAGCCATGACATGTAATAGTGGGGATAGAGAAACGAGTCAACATCCAAAGAGATGTTTCTAAGTCAGAATAGAGTTAGTGACTAAATTATATATGGCCATATAAGAGGTACAAGAATGTAAAATGAACTAGAATGGCTAACCTTAAAGTAGAGAATTCAGATTTAGAAGTAGATTGGGGAAGTAGAGAAATAAAAAAGGTTAGGTTTTCAACGAAATGACAGTGAAGTACCTGCAAAATATGAAGTTAAAGCCATTTGACACCTGGACAGGCAGCTCTGCAGCTCAAAGGAAAGGTTTCAACTGAGTATACAGATTTGTGGTGGTTGGCATTTAGCGATATTTCATTTTAGAAAAATATGTACTCAAAAAAGGTAGAGAAAGAAAACATGAGGACCAGGTTTATAACCCTGGAATAATAAAGAATGTTTTAAATAAAATAAACCTTTGAATCTCAGAAATAAGAATAATAAATGGCTTTACTGAGGCCCAGAAAATACTCAAATGTACTGAAAATGGAAAAGTAAGGGAAGAAGGGACAAATAAACGATTTAATTTGCAGGGAAGGGAAAATCTGGATCATAACTTAGAGAAAGTGAGATAGAAGAAAATATAATTTCTTTAAGATGGCACTCATCTAAGAATGTTTGCTAGGAAGGTCAAGACCATCCAGTAGTCCCTTTCTGAGAATATTTAAGTAACAGAAATTCACAAAGATGAAATCATTACATCATGACTAACATAAGATTACTAGTGTAATCAAAGTACTTCATCTTGTTTGCCCTGAAATGTACGGTCTCAGTCTCCTTTGGTCATGTCAACATACCGCTAAGAGTCTTTCATATCCCTGATTATTTTCACATATAAAGTTAACATCACTTCTCAAGATATCACACAAATTATTATGATCTTATAGTTTAAGTTACGTGTTCAACCTCTAGAAGATTTGTCATCTTTCTTAAAATAGAACAATAATATAGAATGTTAATGTTTCCTATGCCCATTTAGAAGGTGTTTTCAAGCAGTTTCAGTTGACCATTCAAATATATCTGCTGTCAAACCAAGGTAATGTATTTACTCATAATTTTGAAATTTTTTTTTAAGCATGTTTCCAGCTAACAAAACATATTCAATAATCTTGTAACACTTTACCATAATATTCTGATCATATTTTATTTGAAACACTTAAGATGCTACCATATACATTTATTTTTTGTGAGATTATAAACTATCATTATATGTACATAAACATTATATAATCACAGTTTGAAGACTACTGGAACATAAAAACCTATTTGGATGGTGCTCTCTACACAGCTAGCCAGCAGAAGCTATACTTCTTTTGGGAAAAGTGATCACCTTGAGACTAAACAAAGTCAGTTCACTGATGCATTATAGTTTATTTGCTATCATATACATGCAGTGATGTTAAAAAAAAAAAACACAACAAATCCAGTATTAGCTATTAAAAACTAATGTATTATATTACAGAAACAGCTGCTATTTATTTTGATTTTGCTTAACGGCAGGTACAATTAATATTGTTTTAGGCATGGATTTATAAAATTTTCTCCATGGGTAGTCTCATTAGAGAAAATGTTTGTACTTAAATACCCATGAAATTCTTTTAATATTTGTTAATACAGAACATTACAGGAGAAAAAAAGCCTTAATGTACAATGTACTAAATTAATTAACAGTAGAGTGACTTTAGTAATTAGCTTTCAAAGAAACCAAAAAGTATGAAGGCTGTATTAACAATGGTTTTCATTAAATATTATGTCTTTTCCTTCAGCTCTTGTTTCTTCAACCTAGTGTTATTCTGAATATGAGACTTTCCATATGCATACCTTTATCAAGCTATGCCTGCTCTCTGTTTTAAGTCCTGAGATGCAGCAGTAAAGAAAACAGACAAGCCATCTCTCCTGGAGTTCATGTACTCCTGGGGAAGACAGGCATGTATGACCACACACAAATACCTACATACATGATGATTTCCCATGGTGTCAATATGGGTACAGAAACCTAACAAAGAAGATACTAGGGATACAGAGAGAAAAGGCCTTACTTAGAATAGAGTGGCCCTCAAATATCTCCTCAAGAGGTGATGTTTGGCTGAGACAGACTAACAGGAAAGAGTCAGACACCCCTATGCTAAATGTGGTGTTATTTAAATAGCCCAGATATGGAAGCACCAAAGTGTTTATCAATAGACGAGTGGATAAAAAAGTTGTGGTACATATGTACAATGGAATATTACTGGCCATAGAAAAGAATGAAATATTATTATTGTGACAACATGGATGGACTTAGAGGGTATCATGGTGAGTGAAATAAGTCATTTAGAGAAAGAGAAATACCAAATGATTTCACTTATATGTAGAATCAAAACAACAGAATAAACAAACAAAATTGAAACAGATCATAGAACAAACAGAGAACAGACTGATGGTTGCCAGAGTAGATGGTGCTTGGGGATTGAGTGTAAAAAGGGGAAAGGATTAAGAAGTAAAAATTGGAAGTTATAAAATAGTCGTGGGGATGCAAAGAATGGCGTAGGGAATATAGTAATATTATAATAATTATGTATGGTGCCAGGTAGACACTTGAATTATTGGGGGAATCACTTCATAAATTATATAAATGTCTAACCACTATGCTGTATACCTGAAACTAACATAAAATAATATTGAATGTCAACTGTAATTGAAAAATAAAATTTTAAAAATAAAATATTGAATTAAAATATAAAAATACCCAAAAACATCAGAGCATTTGCACCAAGGAGATGATCTAATATACTTTAAAATAACAATAACCCAGCTGGCACGGCTCAGCAGCTGAGCATCGATCTATGATCCAGGAGATCAGGGTTCGATTCCCGGGCAGGGCACATGCCCGGGCTGTGGGCTTGATCCCCAGCTGGGGTGTGCAGGAGGCAGCCGATCAATGATGACCCTCTCATCACTGATGTTTCTCTCTCTCTCCCTTCTTCTCTCTGAAATCAATAAAGACATTTTTTTAATAGAACATTAAATATTTTTTGATATTATGTTTTGAACAAATGGAAGAAAAGATAGTGTAGAAGGCAAGATTGCTATTAAAGCATATTGCAGGGAACTGAGTAGAGTTGAATGAGAAGGCATGGAAAGAGAAATAAATAGTTGAAAGATATATTTTTGTAGTTAGAAGATAGTTTCCCTAGATTAATACTCTGTCAGTCCTCTAAATTTTAACTTTGAGACATATTACTACTGTCTTAGTACTTACAAATTTTTAGCAACCATTTATTTGTTAATAAAAGGAAGGAGAAATCAAAATGCCTATTTTCTAACTTGAGTCCCTTCTGTTGCAATTAGATGCCTATTTCCTCATATTTTTCCTCTTAATAAAAAGGAGAACAGCTGCTCACCATCATCCATACATTCTTTTTACAAACTTCAAGTCTATTATTAAGCAGTCGGTAAGCCCGTGATGCCTAATTCAAATACAATCATCCAGATTGACTCTTTGAAGTCAAAAGCACCAAATATGATTTAGTAATCACAGTGACAAAAATAACCTAGAAATCATCCATTAAGAATCAGTAAAAAATGCCAGTAAACAATGTGGAAGTTTTTAGAAATTTGACTAATAAAGCCATTATTTTGTGCACCAGCTGAGAAGAAGGCATGGTCACGTGTTTGCTAACTGAATATGCGTATTGATTAGAAAGTTGGGTAACGACTCAAAACAGTGTCTCTGGATTCACAGAGCTTATGGACCAGAGTAGGAGGCAGACAACTGAATAGGCAAAAGTGAAATAGAATGGTGAGGACTCCAGACTGTGCAAAGAACAGGGAGCATGGGAACCTCTGTGGAAAGAGGGTGAATCTAGATGGTGGGTGTTTTTTTTCAATTACAGTTTACTTTCAATATTATTCTGTATTAGTTTCAAGTGTACAGCATAGTGGTTAGACAATCATATACTTTACAAAGTGCTCCCCCTGATATTTCAAGTGCCCACCTGGCACCACGCATAGTTACTACAATATTTTGACTGTATTTCCTATGCTGTACTTCACAGCCCCAGGACTGTCTAAATAATCTGTACTTCTCAATCCCTTCACTTTTTTTCACCTAGCTGGCAACTGAGCCACACCAGCCAGGGCTTGTTTCACTGTTTGATAAAAACTGGTCATGGCTTGTTACATATAGTATAAAAAGTTGATGTGATTATTAGCTATTGTCTTACCTAATTTTCTTATTACCTATTTTCTTCCCCGTCCATGTTTAAATTCTGTAATTCAGACTGTCATTTAAGAAATACAGAGACCACTGCCATTCATTGATACACTTTTGTCATCTTTCAGATTCTTCACATGCCTTCTAAAAGCATATAATGTTGAACAACCAACTATTAAAATGTGCAATTCATTTACAAGTGTTCTGATAATCCTTAGTGACCTTGGATTTTCAGCTTTGTCAACCTCTCAATAACAGCTCACAAAGGTTAGAAAAAACTGCTCTCTCAAGAAATCCCTTAAATGAAGCAAATTTTAAAATCCTTTCATGCATTACACTGTCAATCACTGTGGCTAATCCCATTCAAGCTCCATAATTAGTATTCCAAGGTAGGGATCCCCACCTGCACCAAGTTGTACAACATCGTGCAGTGAGGAGGGGTGTGTGAAGAGAGGCTCCCGGGAGACCTCTACACGACAGAATGTGTAAATCAATTTTAATTAATTCTGCCTCTTTAAATTTGTCTGCTCTTTAGGAAAGATTGCAATCTGCCTCTGACACTATGGCAAGATAATTAACAGAACCACTGCTGGAGACTGATAGCACAGGGGGCGGCTGAGACCTGTGGCAGGACCTCCCGGTCGTCCAAGTGTGTGGAATTGTGAAGGTAAATAAAGGACACGCCGGGCAACATTAGCATTACTACCTAAGTGCGTTATTTATCGCACACCTTGTAGTGTTTTATTTATCTAGCATGTAACAGAAATGAAGAAGGTTGCTTCTAAAACACTTTAACTTGTCCTGGCAACTATCTTAGGACTCTCTGGCAAAACATCTGTCATTAAGACCGCCCACAGTCCCTCTCAGTGGCAGCAATAGCGTGCATATTGCCCTGCTTCCACCCCACAGAACCAGCCAAGCAAACAAAAATTATCCCTAGATGAAAAAAATAGTTGTGAACTATAAAGATAAATATTAAAGATACATTGTATCTCCTAACATCCATTTAATATAGGTCTTTTGTTTGTTGTTTGCTTTGGGGAGTTTTTTGGCCAGAATCTGGTCTCTTTCCATGTTACCATAACATTAAGAATTCTCCTATTAGATAGAAATGAATAGCATTAACCAAATCAGAGTAAACTTTGTTTGCTTTAACAATACTAGAATTTGACATTATATATTCCAATTGTAAGATTTGCTCAACCATTTAGTGACTGTCTTCAGAGCTGCAACAGCCTGATTTATTTACTTACTTATTAATTTACTCTCTTACTTATTTACTTATAGTGGGCAATGGAAGGGCTAGGAAGTTATATACTAAAATACTATGAGCAAGACAGCATGGTTCAAGCAATCATCTCTATATTCAACATGCATCAGTCACTATTTATTAAGAACAGTTTGTCCCAATTTTTCATTTCCAGTATCATTCCCTTAGGCATTCTTTGTGGTGTCATATACTTAGAATATGCAGTCTCTATTTTTATTATTAAGGAAATAACAGGATGTTAAGACTGAATAAGATCCTTGCCAGCACACCATAAAGAAGGTGAGTAAACTCAGCCTCAGGAGAAGTCAAGAGACTTACTTAGTCCTAAAGTTAGTGAGAGAGGGGATCAGAGCTGGCAAACCAGACTTCCGACTTGGGACCCAGGAGGTATTTCACTAAGGAGGCTGCTTTCCAATCTCAGAACAACAAAAAACTTAGCTTGATTTCAAAGAGGCCACACAAATGGATTCTTTATTCCAAAACCATCTTTTATTTTTTCAAATTTCTTTTCCCAGTTTCTGGTATCTGGTATACACACATATACCTCAGAATTGAAATGACAAACATTCCTGTCCCAATTCTAAATAATTCCAGAAATGCATTTTTCACCTGCTTTTGTGCTTTCAAGAAAAAACAGGATTAGGCAAAATAACTTTGCTGTTTGCCCCGAGATGTTTGCTCCTTGAAGACTTGGAACCAAATGAAATAGCATAGCATCAGGGCTAACAGCTGGCCTACCAGTACTTGCTTGCTTGTCTCAGTACCCTCTCCTCTATGCATATATCAATCAAGAGCTATTATGCCATTAACTCTGCCCAAACCAAACTAGTTCCTTGAGTTGCAAGACTTGAATAAAAATTATCCATATTATTAAGAAATAATTTTAATGAAACCCTGTATGTATCTGTCCCTGCTTTCTCCCTTCTGAGATACTCTTAAGACTCTTTCAAGATGGTGTTGTCACTTGTATTAGTCAGAATTCTTTAGAAAAACAGTACCAAAAAATATTTACATAGAGAAAGAGAAATTTATTTTAAGTAATTGGCTCATGTGATTGTCAAGACTGGGAAGACCAAAATCTGTAGGATGGGCTAGCAGGCTAAGAACCCAGAGAATAAATGAAGTACAGTTCAAGTCCAAAAGCAATCTGCTGGCGAAATTTCCCCTTCCTTGGAGATTAGTCTCAAAGTCCTTGAACTGTTTGAATGAGGCCCACCCATTTTATAGTATATAACCTGCTTTACTTGAATCCTGATTTAAACGTTAATTTCATCAAAAAATACATTTGCAGCAACATTCAGCACATATCTGGGTACTGTGGCCTACCTAAATCAACACACAAAGTTAACAATCATGCCCCTTATAACAGTAAATTTAGCTTAGTTTTGCTTGATCAACAATTTTTCTAGTGGTCTTTCTGAGAAATTGACAGCTGACACATGGCTTGCAAGCATCGGGCCCGTGTAGAAGTATCATAACTAAGACAATCCAGTTTCTTGGTTAACTCTAGAATCTCCATAGGAGATAAGATTCACGCAGAATCTGAGTTCCTTTCCGTTTGGTTAATTGCAGTATTCTCAGTGATTAAAACACTGTCTAATAAATAACAGATACTGAACAGATATTTGGAAAATAGCTGAAATGAAAAAATAGATTAATAAGTCAGATCTTTTGGAATTATTATTTGCAAAGGAGAAGATAATATTTTCAAAATAACCTCATTATCTAAACATATGTACTGTGGAAACTCCTAAAATTCAGCACTTAAAAGTCAACATATACCAAACATATGATTATAGCATAACCTTTTATTTGTCTAACACAGATATTCAGACCCACAACAAAGAGAGAAAAAATTTAGTTATTTTTTATAATTGAAAATAATTTTGTTCCATATGGGAAATTAAATTTTAAAAACTCTTCCTTATTCATGCAAATATCAGTAGCTTTAGTAATCTGTTTTCCATTCTTATCTTGTTTCACAAACAGTGCTTACACATTTTTTATTCCTTAGATATCATGGTCTTTTTGTCATACATTTCCTAATTTCTTAATAAATGGCACTTTAAAGATGCCAGGGCCAACAATTTCTTTTAAATATGTTGTTTGGAGGTAAGGGAACTGACAATCTACTATAGTTAAAAAATATTATTTTCTCAATATATCAAAGATTTAAATAAAACCAATAAATCATACCTGGGGTCTTCACAGTATTGCCACTGTTTTTTTAATTGTTCACACTATTGGAGATGTATCCCATTTTCCCTACCCCTTTGGCCACCTCTACCCCACCCTGGCCCCCCACTCCCTTGGCCCTCACCATGCTATTGTCTGTGTCCACGGGCTATGCACATGTTCTTTAGCTAATCCCTTCACCTTCCTTTATCCAGTCCCCCTACCCCCGCCCCTCTAACATTTACTAGTCTGTTCTATGCCATTTTTAAAGATAGTACTTCTCTTTGACCTCACATAGTCACTTAAACTATGGTCGATAATTAAGAGTCTGTATAATTCAAGGCGGTTATCTGGTACTTTAGCTATAAACTCTGAAAAAGTCAAGAACATTTCTCTCTTAATATTTGGAGCTGTTATCTAACTGTGCTTACTATTTCTGGGGGATAGCAGAGAGACAGCTCAAATCAATTTTTTGTTTAATTACTTAATCTCAGGTTATGTTACTCATACACTATAGGATTCATATAGTCTGTTTTCTTCTAAAAATTTTAATCATAACCACATCGGGAAAGGAAAAATCTTAATTCAATTCTAAGCAAAACATAGTAAGATAATTCTATCATCTGGAATGCAATATGAATAGCAGTATATTTCAAAATAAATAAAACTGTCTTTAAATTCAAAAATTCCATTCAAAACTATCCAGTTATTGAGTGTTTATTATGTTCCAGGAACTGAGCCAAGATGCCAGGAGATAATTTTGAAAATATATGGAAACAGCACTAAAGCATTTTTATAATTTAAATGAGTGTGAAATGTAGAGTGTGATTTTTCCATATAGTGGTGATTTTTTATTAGCACAGTTGCAAAGATTTGTTTTCTGAGAAATCAGAGGTGAGTGGAACTCAGAACATCAACATTTCAGTAATGTGAAACTGAGAGAAACTATATTCCGTTCTTCAACTTCACCTATTTAGAAAAGAGGGGAAGTATTAAGAACTTAAGTGGGATGATCCCAACATTGGGAGTGAGGACAGATGGAATGTACTCTGCTCTCTGCCACTGACTTCCTGTTTAGTCATAAACAATCACCTATATTCTCTGGGCCTCATTTTTTTTATGTCTAGATATAAACTAAAGTAGACAGACTAGATAATGTGACATTCCGTAATTATGAGAAAACTTAATCCCAATTTAAAATTGAACACATCTAATTAGATATATCTTCCAATATCACTGTCTTGCAGTGAGAGAGAAAATTGTAGAGATAAATAAAATTAAAATATTTAAACTATAACTTGTTAAAAAAAAAACACAACAAAACTATATCTTCTCTTTGCTTAGACTGTTTTTTTCTTTTCATTATAATTTTTTTGGTTTTTTTTTTGCTTAGAGGTATAGCATATATTTGGAGGGGGTACTACCTCAACTGCACATTAATCAGAGTTTCCCAAACCTCTGCATCTCCCTAAAAAAGGTTGTCATCATTATAATTTTTTAAAATTTATCTTTATTGCTGAAAGTATTCCAGATGAACTCTCCCCCCCCCCCATTTCACCCTCTCTTCCCCACTCCCACCCCCTCCCCAGGCCTTAACTGCACTGTTGTCTGTGTCCATGGGTTATGCATATATGCGTATAAATTCTTTGGTTACTCTCATCCCTCCCCCCTCCCTTCCCTCTGAGAATCATCCACCTGCTACATGCTTCCATGTCTCTGGCTCTGTTGTGCTTAGACTGTTTTGACCATCAGCACTTAATATAATCTCTTGCAGCAAGAAAACAAACAACAAAACAAAACAAAAAACCCAAACTTAAACCTTTTTCTAATTTAAAGAAAAACTTTTTCTTTCCCTTTACGTCTAATTCCCACAGACAGAAAGCTTGTGCCTTGCAAATCCTAGGTCTTTTAATAAATCAATTACATATTGATTTGTGATAATCTAAACTTAAACTTAGGTGAGCGGGAGAAATGTAGAGAGCAAAATGCCATGCAAGGTGGACAGAAAAAAATGCCTGGTTAAAATGTAGGATCTACAGACAGTATATCTTCACAAACCCTACTTAAGTCCCGATATATTCCATATTTGTTTACTTGAATGCTCAATCTCAAAATATTCACGCAGTACTAAGAATAGTATATGATGATAACTATAAAAATACTACTAGTACTGGTGAAAAGCCTAATGACTTTTAAAGATACTTGTTTTTAATAATATTGTGGATTCAAAGGCAAATTTAGGCTCAAAAAACTGTATGCAAATAAAAATATTAAAAACTAAAATTAACTATGTTGCTCATTATATATTGCATATATACACATATAGTTATGTTGCTCACAAATTATATATTACACCTATAAACATCAGTATAGATTATATATATGTGTATATATGTATATATTATGTATATGTGTGTATATATATATAATTCCCACGTATAAATATTACTCCAATGAATTAAACTGGAAAAGTACAGGTTCTCCCCAAGGTAAAGTGAAATCTATACTTGACTGTGCTTGGCTGGATCAGTCTTGACAGCAGGGGGTACTTTATAACCTTAAAATTTATCACTGTTACATAGAAGATACAGGTTAAAGGATGCCACAGTCAAAACAAGATTTGTGTCATTTGTGAAATCACTATATCACTGATACAAAAATTGCAGTCCATGGCATTGCCTTAGGGTCATGGTAGTTGATAATGATATACCTGAATATCTCATTTCAGGAATAGGTAAGATGTCGGAGTCTGCCAAGCCCCCGAGCCAAACTAGAAAGTGTATTAACCAACCCGATGTATTCATTTCAATATATTCGGTTTGATCTGAGTCAAAGAATTGAAACGTCAAAATGATTAGAGGAGAATTTTGGACTAAACCAATATATTTGGGCAACAGTCGATTGTGAATAATCATAACATTGAGGTAAACACTACATTTTCTTCCTTTTGGTGAGATTAGCACACATTGTGTAAGTCGGCTTCCTGAGATCATGGCCAAGGTTGGAAAGGAAAAGAAGGTAAACTGAAATGTATGCAGCATATTCTACATTTGCTACAAATGCACATATACTTGTTGATTATATTGTCCCATAAGTTCTTCATAATTACCTTGAGTGTTTATCATCTCTAGACAGGCTTAAATAAATTCGTGGACACTCAGCAACTAAGCACAACAGCTAGAATTTATCCAGATCTTGGATTAGTTAAAAGCAAATAAAGAACATGCCAACAAAACCACCACAAATAAATATTATAATAATAATAATACAGATCTGGGTACTCTACCCTCTACATTATTACATTATATAGGATCCATGTCCATCTCACAAGGAGCTCACAGCCTTTGGACACATACGTAAGTGCCCATGTGTGGGGCTGAGACAGGCTGGGACTGGGCAATTACAGTACAGCATGTTACTGATTATGGTGTTGCTTACACAGAGCTCTATAAGCTCCAAAGGATGTCTTTCTGACCACACTCTGATGGGGGAGTGTTTTCTGAGAGAAATACATTCTAAATTTAAAGGAGCGGGATTTTTCTAGAAAAAAAGAAAGAATGCGGAGGTTATGAGAAATTTTAGAACTGTAAAAAAGACAAGGGTGTTTAAAATTAGGAAAATAATTTGCGACCCATGTATTAAATTTGGCAAATACATTACAAAGTTATTGTTCTGTCCAGTTCACAACTTTTTGCCAGAATGGTTCTTTTTTCTTTCTTTTTACCAGCATTTTCATTCACCCAGAGCATGTGCTAAATTAATAAAGAAGTGATAGACATTTTTGGCATTATAGTTTCAGGCAAAAGCATACTGCTAATTAAGATAAGAGCTCTAATTAGAAATATCACATGGAACACATTTTAATTAGGCACCACCCCATGCACATGACATTAAACATGTGACTGAGCATACACATAGATGCCAACGGGCAAGGAAAAGGTTGAGAGTTGGCCTCTTCTACACCCTGTGTTGTGTACATACAAAATTTCCACATTTCCAATTTCCTAGACTTTAGCCGTCAATGTCCTAAAAGTATCTGGTGTGATAACTTTGTGTTTAGGCACAGTTTAAGCTCTAGTGGGTCATGAGTTACCCCACTGACCCCCAAAAGGAAAAACTGATGAAATAGTACAGAAATAGAAAAAAACCTCCTAAACAATGATTCCCTTCCTCTTTCCACCAACTGCTACCCATCAAGCTTTCTCTTCCTCTGGCTAGTCATATAAACTCTAAATGCATTGTATTTAAGTATCAACCATATTTATTTCTTTGTAGATTATTGTTTATTACTTAACCTCGTTTTGCTCAATGAATATATTTTACTGTGAAGACTGTTCAGGTGTTTTGGTAACAACAGGCACAGAATCTTTTTCATTAGAATTTATTGAAATACTATGAACTATTTGCTCCTTGTTTGGGGTCAGGATTTAATAGGATGAGTTATTAGAATTAAAGCATAAGCATGCACTACTAGTGAAGTATGATTTTATGTATTTAAGTTAGTTGAATCATTACATCAAATTTCCAATGGCTATGAGTGAACATCTTTCATTTATTTACTGACTATGTGTGGGTTTTCTATGAAATGTCCATTTAAGTTATTTGCCTTTTTCCTAGTGGTTGCAGTTCAGGAAAGAAAGACATTCTTTTTTTCTCAGTTTGGAAGAAATTGTTGGGTGTATGAATATCATGACTTCGATATGATTTGCAAATGTATTTTTTTTAACTGGTTGTTTTCCCTTTAAATTAGTTGAGTTATATTATGCCATAAAGATATTAAATAATTTCCTTTATGAGTCTCATTGCATGTTTAGCAAAATTTTCACAATTCTAAAATTTTAAAAACATTTATGGATATTTTCAGCTAGCTTGCTCTTTATTTAAATTTATTTTTATTGTTGACACTGTTACAGGTGTCCGCGTTTTCCCCGCCTTTGCCCACCTCCACCCAGCCCCTGCCCCCTCTTCCCTCTGGCCATCACCACACTGCTCCCTGTGTCTATGGGTTTTGCATATATGTCTACGGCTAATCTCTTTCATACAGTCCCTCCTCCCCACCCCTCTGACTGCTGTCCGTCTGTTTGATGTTGCTGTTATTGTTGACGTGATGGATAAATGTAATTTAGGTCTTGAAGCCTTGGGGACTTGCTACTACCCTACAATCCCATTATTTAACCCACACAGTAAAAATCACTGAAAGAGTTCACAAAATAAATGCCCTTCCCATGGAGATCTGCTCTTCACAGCAAAAGAGAAAGAAAATTTCCATGTGTGTAAGGAGATATAAGTAGAGATATCCCTAAAAGAAAGCAAGGAATCCTCTATACTTCTACCTTTGGAATCATTCCGGTCCACCCTTTAATTATTTCTTCTTTATTGAGAAGAGGAGGTGGGGGAGAGGCCAAGGCTGCTGTCTCAGAGAAGTACACCTCCATGGGAAGGAGGCTTAGCATTCAAATGAACAAATAGTGAGAGCTAATAAATTTTAAAAATGGACTGAATGACACAAACATAGTGTGTTTGGCATAGAAAAAGTGTAATATATTTCTAAATGAAAATATTTGTCACCTTTAAATTTCTCTAATTTCTATTTTTATTCAAGAAGATAGGCTATTTTTAATCAGCATGTAAAATCAATTTGTATTCCCAAATTAATATTGCAGATTAAAACCTTTTTAATCATTCTCTAGAGAGCTTGCATTTTAACAGATTTTGCTGAATTGAATAATTTGGTTACAAGGTCATTTTCCCAAAGGGAACAAAAGTTTGAAAACTAAAGCATTTAAAGTACATTCCTAAATCTATTCTTTTTTTAGTTTTCTTATTTAAGAATATATCTTGCAACTGTTAAGTGGTCACTAAACCACAATTTTATGTTTAGAACAAGAACATTTATAAAAAAGGGTGTATCTTCAAAGCAAAAGACAGAAAGCTAGTCCAAAATTTTTATCTTCATTAAAATAATATAATAGTTTTTTTAACTATTATGCAATCTTTGAGTTTATTTTATAGTTTCAGTTTTCAATGATTTGTATGTGTTTCAATCCTAAAGGAAGTTTTACAACTAAATTTAACAGTCTACCTTGGGATCTAAATGTTTTCACTTTTTAAGCAAATGCTCTTTGATGTTTATCAAAGCCTTCTAGCTGAGAAACAGTGAACAAAATCTTAAGAAATGGTTGTCTCCAAATTATTTATATTTAAATGTGTTTCAGACATATGGGGAGAAAATATTTTCACTATAAACATATACATTTCACAGGGGACATTTCTTAGGTTGGACAAGTGGGGATTTAAGTCATGTGTACCTAAACTAAAAATATAAATTTAATTAATTTTAAATTCTCTGTTACCTATTTTACCAGAGAACTTCATTTAAAATATTAGAAAATCATTACAAATCTTAATATAATAATTAACACTGTCATTGAAGACTGATATTAGTTTTTCCTCTCTCTATCCCTAGAGCCTCACACAGACTTTGGATCCTAGTACATCATACACAATCAATGCATTTTAAATTGTTGTATCTGTATAGTCAAAATCTACCTTCTCTATAATGAAGTAAAATTTGCTTATAGACAACTTATAATACTGGCTCTTGGCTTTTAAAATGTGTTATCTATGAACAGCTATGTATTTATAATTTTTATTAAAATTTTTCATATACTTTTGGTAAAATATTTGCTTTCATAGCTCATAAACAAACTCTAGAAATAATCTAACAGCTCATTATCAGCTTTTACCAATCACTACTGACACAATAAGACTTTTTTGGGTTAAGCAAACACTATGTAACTTTATTCAGTCCTATAAATCCTCTGTCTTCACTATAAATGTGTCAGGCTGATGGAAAGAGTGAAGACTTGGATGAATTGAATATGACCAGGGTCAGTCACCTGATTGTTTCAAATACCCAAGTCATTTCAATTTGTAAATATATTTTGAACCCTCTATAAATACAAATAATGCATTCCAATTTTGTATGTTATAGAGTAGTTATGCTAAAAAAAGCGGGAAAAAATGAAGCTTGGTTTTTCTAAGTAAAACTTTGCGGCTGAAAACTGTGACAAGAAGCTTGGTCACATTCAATCTCATTAATCACTCCAAAGATGAAATATTTTTGCATGAATTGATACAAATCTTCTGGTTTAACAACAGAAATTGAAACTGAAAAGTGCTTGGGGCACAGAGTAAGTGTAATTCATATAATGAGCCTCTTTGCCAGGGCACCCTTTCTTCCCCCTTCTGGTCTCTTTCTTTTCTTTGTCTGTAGTTATTAAGCTGACATTCCTCAAATCTCTTCCCACCAATGGATGCTTTCATTTTGTGTTTCTTCCCATCCACTGACCTATTTTCCTCCATTTTAACTCCAACCTACAATTTAAAAGCTTTGTTAACTGTATTCTCAACAGCAATGGGCAGATTTCCTTTAGAAATAAGTGAATGCAATTGTCCCCTAATAGAATCCATACTTTTTAGTCCCAAGTAATTAAGCCTATGAATTCCCCCTGCTCCTTGGGCCAGAATGCACTTCCAGGGAAGGAAGATGAGATGAGGGCGAGTCAGCATCTGGGAGCACTCCTGACTGGCAGGAGGATTGGGGGAAATGCTGAAGCTGATTTTTTGGAAAGAGTATGTTCAAAAAGAAATGTGCTCCTTTGCACCCTGAAATAGTCTTATCTATGACCTGGGTTACCAATTCTTCAGCAGTCTAAAATCTGATTGCTATTTGATGATGATATCTTCCTATGAAATATAAAAGTCAGGGATTTTTTTTTTTTTTTTTTGCCTGTTTCTTGTGTGCTCTTAGTTGGAAAACTTATGTGAAAACTATGGATTAGACCTGGTGGAGCAGCATGCCTAGACCATGTGTTAGAGGGCTCACTTGAGTGTTCACAATGGAATAAAGAAATGGGGGACTCGATCATGGAGTGTTAACTCACGTATATTGAATAGCAACTTCTGGTTACTTCCAGAAGTATATCCCTCCAATAGTACTCACTTAGATTAAAAAAATGATTACATCTGGATATTTTTTTAAGTATGCTATAAAATCATAGTGAGGTAGAATCAGATGTCATTTTTTGTATGATCTAAAATTTAATAAGTACCACCTGGCTACTTTATAATGTGAAGAAAAATTAAATTTGGGAATTTTTTTTCCCATTGATTTTTAGGGAGAGAGGAAGGGATGGGGGGAGAGAGATGTGAGAGAGACACATTGATTGGTTGCCTTCCGAAGGCACCCCAACCAGGGTAGGGGATTGAACCTGCAACCCAGGTATGTACCCTTTATCAGGAATTGAACCCTGGACCCTCTGGAACATGGGCTGACGCTATAACCACTGAACCACACCAGCCAGGGCAATTTGGGGGAATTTTTTTAAATCCTCACCAGAGATATGTTCATTCCTTTTTTAGAGAAAGAGGGAAGGAACGAGGGAGAAAGAGAGAGAGAGAGATTGATGTGAAAGAGACACATCCATCAGTTGCCTCCTGTCTGCTAAAAATCAAGCCTACATTTTGGAACTTTTAAGCATTGAAACATATTCATAAATACACATATGACACTTTAAATGTTATATCAGGAGTAATGTTCATAAATGCCATGGAAAAGTTCATTTCTGTTAATAAATATATGAGAAACACCATTCCAGTGAATTTTATCCTTGAGTAAAGGCAAAACTTAAGTAAAGATGAGGAGATATGAGTTTAACTCAGTTCCCTCAGGCCTTTATGATTGACCCGTGTAGAGCACTGAGTTAAGACGGCCTCATCAAAATCAGGTGATTCAATGAAGACAGCTTTCTAAGGTAGAGGAGTTAAAATCATAATACGAAAAAGTGCTCTTTAGTTATAGAATTGACACCTCTCAAGTCCGGAGAATAAAACCAGATGATTTCAATTCAGAAATTACTTGGGGAAATATAAAGTGCATTATGAAAATAGCACATGTTGTTACAGCTATTGATAACATTATTAGTTTAATGTTAGAAATGTACACAAATAGGCCCAATTTGTTAAAAGAACAAAAGAAAAGAAAGAAGCACAGCAACAAATCCTGGTCCACAAAGGACATTTTCAAACAGTGTATGTGCCTGTGAAATAGTTTGACGAGTCGGTCTCAAAACCTCATCTGAATCAGCAAAATAAGTGCCCACGACGAGGGCTCCCTCATCTTACTATTTTACGGCAGTCTTCCTTTTTGCTTTTGTCCATCCTAATAGAACAAGTTCTCTATTGATAAATCACTCCAAATACTTTTAAAATCACAGAAAGCTGTTTATAGGTTATTCATTGCAAAATTTTCTTCTGTTTTGTGTATAATTGGGGTGGGTGGGAGGTCACTCAATTATTTTCTCTCTATATTTTTATTAAATACGTATATCTTATAATTCTTACTCATATATGGTCAATATTATCGGTATTTACCATTCATTTTTTTCACAAGATACACCATCTAATTTTTGTAAAAAATTATCCTATAAATTCCAGTAGAGTTTCCTTTATTCATTTTCCTGTACAAAGAATGTTATATTACTGGCCGATTTATGGATATGATTTAATTACAACCTTTGTGCTTCTTTAATCTTTTAATAGAGCAAGCCTCTGTCTGACTTCAAGACTTGTATTTCCAGCTTCTTACTCTATTTTGACACTTTCTATTTCATATATATACTTCCCCTTTCACCTTAAATTTCTCCATTTCATGTATTTCCAAGCCTGGACAAAGACTCCTCTACCCAACTGCACTCTGCTCTTGCTCACCAATCTGCCCTAATTAAATTGTTCACCATCAAGTGTTTCTAATTTTTCCTTCCTAAATACTCCTCAAACTTCTACTAAAACTGCTCTAATATAATCACTTATTACCTGGATGAAAAATCAGTATACCCTACTTAACTTTAATGTATTCTCCCTCTCTCTCTCTCTCTCTATATATATATATATGTACACACACACACACACACACACACACACATATATATATATATACACATATATATGTATGTTTTTATTGATTTTTCAGGGAGAGAGAGGAAAGGAGAGGGAGAGAGAGAGAGACATCAATCGGCTGCCTCCTGCACACCCCCTACTAGGGATGGAGCACAAAACCTGGGATATGCCTGGACTGGAATCGAACCTGCAGCCTCTTGGTACATGGGACCACACTTAACCAACTGAGCCACACCATCCAGGGCTAATCTAGTCTCTTTATTAGACTCCTTATAATTTGTGTCCAAATAAACTCTTGCATTATTTTCCTGATGTAACACAAAGTGGGTTTTCAGTCTCAGAGGCCTTAGCAGGCATCCAATTAAAATTTTAAAGCAGTGTTTCAATGTATACATTTTGAGTTATACCTTTTACATATGGTAGTAATATGAAGTTTACATTCACAGCACTGTTATAAAGTTATTATAAAAGTTTTTCTTTATATAAATTTGAGGAACTTTTAAAACTGTAAGTAAAAAAGGGTGAGAAAAGTATATGGTTTGTGAAACACGGGCCTATGAGACAAACTCCATGATCCTCTGAATGGTAGAACAGCTTTGGACTAGTTTTATTCGGAAATGGATTTTCTTACTTTTGGGAACTTTTTAATTCTCAAAAATGCTATTGCCATAGATAATAACTTTCATTCATACTTTAAATCTTTATTTATTAAGTATAAGATAACAAATGGCAAGTTGAGCATATTCTTGGTTCTTAGCTAAACGAGTGTAACTAAAATTTAAATCAATAAAATGTGTTATTTTCTATTATTTCTGGTTGCCTGCCAAATATTTTTCTGATTTTTGAATTAACAGAATTTCTGAGAAAATGATTCTTAATAGATCATTACTTATTAACTATTAATATCTATTTATTATGACCAGAATACAGAAGTTGCTGATAATAGGACTTTAGGTTTAGAGGAGGCTTAAGTCAATATATAGGACAGTCATTAACATATCTGGGGAAACTTTGAGAGAAACAATAGTTTTATTATATCACAATTGCTTAACAAGCATCATCTTCAAATAACAGTATTGGAATAAAATTTATTATCACTGTCATATCTATTTCTTTTATCAATCTTTTATTTTCCAAGAGTGTTGAATAATTTATTAAATATCTGTGCAAGCCACTCTGCTTTTATAATGCAGGGGTTGGTAAACTTTTTCTGTAAAGAGCTAAGCAGTAAATGTTTTTAGCTTTGTGGGCCATGAAGTCCCTATTGCAACTACTCAATTATGTGGCTGCATCGCAAAAACAGCCATTGACAATACATAAACAAATGGATGAGGCTGTGTTCCATTAAAACTTTATTTACAAAACTAGGCAGGGGACAAATTTAGCCCACAAGCTGCAGTAAACCAATACCTGCTCAAAGGGAAAATATATATGAATATATTATCTATTCTAAAAGAATAGGTGGCTCAACTGGAGCATCAAGCCATGCACCAAAAGGTTGTGGGCTCGATCCCAAGTCAGAGCACATACAGGAGGGAACAGATTGATGTTTCTCTCTCTCTCTCTCTCTCTCTTTCTCTCTGAAAAAATCAATGAACATATCCTCAGGTGAAGATTAAAAGAAAAGAGTGTTGGGCAGATAAGAGTCTAATGTCTATTGTCCTAGAGCACTGAGTTAGAAAGGCAGGAAAGAATGAACATCCATGATAATAAGAGCTGTAAGAATCTAATCTAACATATTCCCTTCCTGAGGCGTAGAGGTTGAAAAGAAATTAAGTAAAAGTTCAGAGATAAAAAGTGGATTTGTCTTTGAGGAAAGAATATTATTAAGGGTCTTTTCATTTCAGGCTTGATATGAAGAGAAAGGCTGCCATATTCAAATGTGCAAACATACATATACACTGTGCAGGAAAGAGCTAACACAGCAGTCCTGAAGTCACTATCTTCCAAAGCACATTTGAGGGTTGGCCCTTGGCTGGCTGTTGGGAATCTGGCTGTTTTAGCCAACCTGCGCTGCTGAGCACCTGCGTCCCTTCCTGAAGTCTGAAATTTCAATAGTTGTGGCTGATTGTTGCTTCTACATGGCCACTCCTCAATAAAAACCTTGGAATCTGAGCATCAAGCAGGCTTTGCTGTTGCTGCATTCTGCTGTTAGATGAAGGTTGCATTTGGTATGTGTAGTGGAAGAGGAGGGAAATAGGAAGTCTGAGCCTGGACTCCTCCAGACTCAGCTTGATCCATCTGCTTCCTTGCTGATTGTGTTAGTAAAATATAGCTGTGAGCACAACTGCCTCTGAGTACTGAGAGTCCTTCCAGCAAATCACTGTGTACATGTTCTTAGGATTCTAACACACACACACACACACACACACACACACACACACCACTTGTCCCAGTTACTTCAAAAACAAGTAGATATTTTCTATTCTGTTCTCTACTATTGCATTTTTTCCATTTCATTCATTGTATTCTAGAACACTGGCTTCTAATTAGTTTAATTTTAATGCCACCCATTCCACTGCATTTACATTAAAAGCTATTAGTATCTTACGATATGATTTCCTGACCCACTAATGTGACACTGCTCTTGGTAGTCTACTGAGCTATAATCCTAACTTATCTACCTTATGTTTTTCACTCATTTGCAAAAAATCATACAGAATCTTTTCTTCAAATCATTTTAGTACTTATCTATGACAAAAAAGACGTATAGCAATAACATACCAGTTATCCATTGCTGTATAACAAGTTATGTCAAAATTTATGGGCTTAAAACAACATAAATTTATAATTCATAGTTTCTATGGGTCCTTCTGGGCAGGTCTCTCATTAGGTTGTGATCAAGTTTTTAGCTGCGACTACAAACATTTCAAGGCCCAACTTGGGAATCCGTGTCCAAGTTCACTCACCTAGCTGTTGACAGATCCTCATTCACTATTGTCTAGAGTCAACAGTCCTTGTCACTTGGGCATCTCCCTGGGCCTGTTTGCAACATGCAAATGGCTTCCCTCAGGGCAGGCAGGAGGGCAAAAGGGGACAAGCAAGACAAAAGCTAAAGTTATTTTTGGAAGGTAATCTAAATGATATACCAAACACTTCTGTGTTGTATTTATAAGAGACCAGTAAGTAAATTCAGCCACACTCAAGGAATGGGAATTACAGGAGGGCATAAGCAATAGGAGGCACGGGCCATTGAGGCCAACTTGGAGTCAGCTGACCACAATACGAAGGAAAACTGTTTTATACTGTTTTAGCTTATATATGTTATGTGTGTATCTATCTATCTATCTATCTGTCTGTCTGTCTGTCTGTCTGTCTATGTAAGTATATTTGTATGTGCACATTCTTCTTTTGATGAAAGCCATACTATTATTTTTACAGATAGGAAAACTGAAAATAAATGAGGTTCATTCAATCAGAACTAGAATTTGAGCCCAGAATGCCTGGTTACCAAGCCCACATTTGTAATTCCATCATGACTCCCTACATAGATTCAAACATAGAAGCATTATTTACCATTATTTAAAACTCAGTTAATAAACTTTAAAAAAAAATTGAAATGAAGGACTATGTCTTCAGTGCATGTGTCAGTTAATCAATAAATATTTGTTTGATGAACAAATGAATATCATAGTTTATTCAGAATTTCCTGGAATGGCCTACATTTTTTGTATAGGTCATAAATGTAAGTCTTTGCTTTGCATATGGGAGTGAGAGAAAGGAAGAAGGCAAAAGAAAAAGAATTACAAAATAAGTGAAAGAAAGAGAAGGAACAAAAGAAAAAACAGATGAAAGAAAGGGGAGAGAGAAAAACAAAGCTCGAGGGAATTTTAGTTTTAAGTTGATATCACACTTAAAGAAGTAGGATGGATTTTCACAGCTGTTGTATGTAAACATATTGTATACAGTTAAAGCATAGCACAATGAAAACTTTGAAGATTAAGAATTAAAGTGATCTAAAAAACAACAGAAGTTTGTACCATAAGATATAATTGTACATACCCCAGGAGGACAATATTTGTAAACACAAATGAATCATGTTTGCAGTTTAAAAATACAGTAGTGGTGTGTGATAAAGCTTATCAGCATACTAATGTTAATATGAATATTTCTTTAAAGTTAAAAGAGACAAATTTGGAGTTATTTTACTAAAGTCTGCAGGGTTCTGGAACAAAGCAACTTATTAGATTTAATATATGTCTCATAAAAGTGTCTCAGAAGTACTAATTTCATGCTTGACACAACTTTTCATAGGCTTTGTGATTTTATATCTCTGATTTGCAATAAGCTAGTTTTGTTGGATGATAAACTCTCAAATTGCAGAAATTTTAAAACTGAAAGATTTCTTTTTAAAATATAACTATGAAGTTTGGTTGGTAAAATATGAAATATGAACCTTTAAGTGAGTTCATTTTACCAATGATAATGTAACTATAATAGCTACATATTTCTTTTAAAAAATAAAATATAGTCTTTTTCAATTTTCTCCCCCACATAGTAGACTTATTTATAATACAGTGAAATCTCAATCAGTAAAATACTCAAGAGTTTGGTGATCCTTACCCTTTCCTATCATATACAGACACAAGCTGACAGAAAATAAGTGGTTGTTGGTTGGTATAACAGCAGTTCCTGAACTTTTAATAAGCACATAACATACAAAGGGAAAAGCATGTTTTAAAGTCAAGTGATGACATCATTCATAAGAGAGGTACATCTTCCACATGAATTAATATGATGCTAAAACTGTTGTAAAGTGAATGGTCAGTACATTGAAAGAAGAAACAAAATGTGCTCTGTTGGGCAGGAGACATGTAGGAGAAGATAAGCCTTATATTAAAAAAAGAAAGGTGAAAGAGCCTAGTTAAGTTGGTGGGAAGAGAGATAGCAATCAACAACACATAATAAAATCAGTGATGGGTTAAAAATAAATTATATTTTCCTATACTAATACAAACTAATAGTTCTTAAAATTCGCTAAGAGTATTCCACATGCCAGCCTGTAAATGGATTAGTCCAAAGACTTCTACTCATAAAAATTTAGTACTTACATGTTAGGACCATAACCTAGCAAAATGACTCAGGTAGCTTCCATCATAGCACAGCTTTTACAGTGCTGTAATCACTATACTTAAAAGTGTCTACTGCAGTGATATTCAGTACATATTTGTTGAATGAAAGAATCTAATGTTTAATTGAACATCTGATCTTGAGAATCTTCTCATTACATCCAAAGATAGTGCTCATTTACTGTGGCAGATATCCCCATTACTGAAAATTTTAGCTTAAAAATGTCCTTGCTATACAAACTAAGGCTGATCTTTAAGGAAAATCTATCCATTGGCTTCATAATACTCCTTGGAGATATGTACAATAAAAATGAATCCCTCTTTTGCTTGGCAATCTTTTAAATATGCGAAGCAAGCTATTTTAAGGAAATATTGCAGAGATGTTAATTTATGATTTCTCTTCACTGTATTTCCAACCCCACTGACCCCACACCCTTTTTCACAATATTAGCCAGATTTCTGTGGGTAAGGGAGTTTGCAGGACCAAAGAAAATTTACCTGAAAATTGTTTATCTTTTGTAAATACCTAAATTGTGCTGTTACGAGAAGTGTCAGAGACCATGTCCCACAGCTTGAGGGAAGGATGACTGGCACTGGGCAGGACGTCAGTCACAGACCCAGTGTGTTCTGTTTGCCGTGGGAGAAACAATCACCTTTCTCAATTATCATGCTAGTGTCTCCAGAGAGAACATACATAGTAAACATGACAGACAAAATATAAGGGACCTTTCATTCTTCAATAGATAGCATCTGTCTCAGACTTAGGTGATCCTTTAGAAAAGAGAGCTACAATTATGAAAAGATTAGTTTTCCTTCAATCCCCTGGGATGGTGGCTATAGATTCTAAATTAACTTTAGTCAAGGAACATTTTGGAAAATACATATATCAATGGCATGGCAATTGCATTCTCCTTAGAATTGGTTGAATCTATAAGTCTAAGCTTTGTTTGATTCTCCTCTTTGCTAGTAAGTCTACAGAACATTATGAAATAGTCAAGCGCAGAAGGTCCAGTGCCAGGGAAAAAAAGGATTATAAGCCTATTATCTGGGAAAATATCCTTTACCTGAATCTAAGGTTTTACAAGTATAAAAACAGAAAGAGTGATGCCATTGGGTACTATTTGGGATACAACCATGGGGTACCTACCACCAAAGAAGAATATAGGTAAATAGTAATAATGTCTGAGAGTTCACTGCATATTTAATGCTTTAGAACTGAGATATGAATATTTCCTCTAATGCAAATATGCATTTCTCCAGGCAGGCAGGACTACATGTAACATATTTTATCAATTCTAGGATACCCCATTTTGTTCATAATATAATCTCTCAAAAATTGAGGAGCATTTTCTATTCAATAGTGTGTCAGAGTTACTTGAGGATATTTTAAAAATTTTAATTATATAAACAATGGTGGTACCCATAGAAGCACTTTTCAGAGATGGGAGTGTCAGGAATCAGGGCTTCTATGTGGTTTATGTCAATAGGCATATCAAGCTACTTTCTTACTACAATTTGGTGTATCATGTATATAGTGGCAAAATATGTTGGCCAGGACACAGAAATGCCTAGCCCATTATCAGTTTTGTTTTTTGTTTTGTTTGTTGTTTTTTAAATTTATCTTTATTGTTGAAAGTGTTACAGATGCCATTTTTCTCCCATTGACCCCCTCCTAGTGTTGTTTGTTTTCCCCTCAGAAATACTGAATTGTCAAATGAGGTAAAACCTGGCTCTGTGAACTTGGCAAACCTGAATAGGATCAGAAGGTATATCTGATTTTGCTGATCAAACCCCATCTCTGGTTGAGTGTGCAGTCAGGAACCAGAAGCTGGATCATCAGAGTAACTGTACCAGCAAGGGCCCCTGGGTGGCAATCAAATAACACATGATATCACCCATGGATATTTCATCATCATCACCTACCTCAGTTGGTTTTTTGGGGGTTTTTCTAAGGTAGAAAATATAACTTCTATAAAGCAGTTTGAAGTGTTCAGTACCTATAGGGTCCTCAATAACTTTTGTTTCTCAAGTTGTCATTCCCTGAATTTATTCTAATTTTACCAACCACCTCAAAGTAAAGTACCCAGAACTGACAAGACTCCTGCATGCCTATCACTTCTTTAATCTAGTTACTGTATTTCTGTTCATGAAATATAAAATCCCATCATCTCTGTTAGAGCTACATCATACTATTGATTCATATTGATCTCACTGTCAAGAAAAACCCACAATCTCTTCTACACACACTATTGTTAAGTGATCCTATCCTTTGTATGGTTGGCTTTTTGGACCGGGGAACAAGACCTTACATTTATCACTTTAAAATGGTTCTTAGTTTGGTCCTTCACTCTTTGTTGTCCAAATGTTATGGATTCTCTATTCTGTAACATAAAGTATATACCAAGCTTCCCTGTTTTTTGTCATACTCAAATCTGGTGATAATAACTGCTTTAGTTTTCAAGTTATAACTTGACTAGCTACAACTCCTGAAATGGATGGGAATTCATTTAGATCCTGAAGGAATGTGCTAAAACCTTCTCTTTAGACTAATACCATTTTGCACTGTCCTTTATCTAGTTATAAAACTACACCTTTTATCATCAAGTTCACATTGATGTGTCCTAGTCACCAAAACCTTCTGAGTAATGCTTTGATCAAAATCAATCTATTACATTTCTTTGATCAGTTTGTCTAACACTCTTGTTTAAAAACAGGGTAAACTGCTGTGGCATAGTGTTTTTTTGTGTTTTTTAAAAAAAGCTTGCTGAAATCTAAGAAACACAATAGTACCTGAACTCATTATGTGCTCTCACCCCTTAACTGCTAGTCTTGTACATTTCCAATTCCCTTTTATGGAACCACCAAAAGGAAGCATAAGGATTCTAGAAATCCCTCCCTCCTTCACAGGGATTATATCCTGGCAATGCTTCTTCTTAACAACCTGTTGCCCTTACTAAAATGCTGTCCCCATTACTACTACTGCAATTGCTCCAGAGTAGCTAAGACTAAAAGGATTATTGATAGTAAAAATCCCTTTAAAATAAATTACAATGACTTTACCTTCTGCTTAATTCCTACAACACATGTGAGTATGAATCTATTTCTTCTTTAATGTTTGACTGGACTATTGAGACAATGATTAAACTGCCTGCATAGGTTGGGTTCATTGAATCAGTGAACTTCAGCATTTTTCCTTCTTGTAGAAAACTAATTTGTAATGAGAACAGTTCTTAAATTTAATAAAGCACTTAGAAAAAACTATCATGAAATAAAAATATAAGAACATTCAAACCATACAATAAAAAAATACAATCTTCCCTAAAATTAATGTTAAGAAACCTCTAATGTAAAAGCATTGTAAATAATTTGAAATTTCTATCTTCATAGTATATAGCGCTTTCAACATATATTTAATATATAAATGTGCTTTTATTAACATGTTAGAGTTAATGGATTAGGAACTAATACGCTAAGTTTGGCAGAGAGGAATACCTGTTAAATTTTTATTTTCCTCCAGGGATGATAACATATCACTGTGAGAGAACTTTCACATGAAACACCATTTTTAAATACCTTTTGCTCTTTGAGTTACTGCAATTCTAGATGACTATCTTACTGAAATCTCCAATAGGTAATTATATTCATCAATCATAAGGTACTCACACTTAATGATATTTACTGAGCACTTTTAACAGTTATTTTGTGCTAGGAAATATACATGTACATATAAACATGTTTTGACATACTAAAAAATATAGACATAAAACATGAAACAACACATACACATATCAATAGTGCAACTTCTGCTCTCAGAGTTTTATTCCTAGAAATCTAGTAAAAATTGTATTAACTAGACTACTTAATAATACATATTTATTAGTAGTAAATTTGAATGTAATTAAGTTTTGATTTATAATACTATTTAAAGGATTTTTATTGTCAGTCACAGCACATCATTGGTAATTACACAATAATATAAATGTTAGGAGAGAGGTCTGGGGAAATGGTTGGGTACTCACTAAGAAGGTAGTAGCTAATTCAGCTGGGAGGACTCAGGGATTCAGAGCTTGTTGAAGAAGCTATATTTGTGCTTTGTAAACTGCCTGTAATAAATACTATTATAAATACAATTTCAATTTTGACTGGTATGTTTCTTTCTGCTGTTACTGACATGGGAAAACTATAGCAGCATCAGCAACAATAGTAACAATAACAAATATAGTATTGGTCAAACTAAATTGAAATTTCTTGATTAAAGGAATTTGTTTTCTTTCTCACTGTTTAGAAATGGTCAGTCTACAGTCTCTTGGTTTTGATCTCTGTAGACTTAGTAGCAGTTCCAGTATGTCAGAGGGCTGGGCCCATGAGTAGCTCTTGGAGAAAGTCATTTATTAACAATGCAGCTTTCATCACTTGAGCAACATGCCAAGTTTGGGAAGCCATTAGAGATTTTGTATGAGCTTTTCAGGTCATTAACTTTTAAAAAAAATAATTTTTTTTTTAAGTTGGTGAATATTTTATGCCCATTTTAGACTGCTTTCCAGTTCTCTTTGATTTGCTGTGGCTGGTGGGTTTACTGTCTTTTAACATTCTGCAGTGCTGTTAATATCCTGCTTCTATTTTTAACCTTAGCAAACAATATCTCACTTTCTGAGTAAAGTTTATAAATAGAACTACTTTCCCCAATGTTTGCTATATATATATATCTTATCTACCAAGGTTGTTTAATGAGAAAAAGACTTAGGACTCCAAAAAGTTATTCCTGTCTTCAAAAACAAAGAGAGAGAGAGAGATTTCAAATACTAATACTTTGTGGCACAGTTTTTTGTTTTTTGTTTGTGTTGCTTTGCTTCATTTTTCATGAATGTTTTTGAAGGCAGGGCAGTTGTGAAAGATATAGAAAAGTGATAAGCATATTTATTAACTGTTTTAAATATTCATCACCTGTTTAGATTTACTTGTATATTTATCAACTTCACTTAACAAAGGATCTTGGATCCTTTTTCCTTTCTTTAGCATTTATTTTTTTATAATTCTGAAACATATTCTTTAATAAATTTTTCCTTGAAGGTCAATTGTAATATCGCTCAGAATTTTATTTTAAAACCTTTATTTCACCCTCGTTTTTTAATAATTATTTATCTATAAATATGAACCTTTTGACTTTACTTCTCAGATTCTACAGTTTTGATTGAACCCTGACACAATTGCTGCTGTTGAGAATATTGCTGTGATTTTGATTGTCATGCTTTGTATATTACTTATTATTATTTACTAGCTGGCTTTTTGCTATCCTCTTTTTGTTCTTCTGCAGCTTAATTATGATGTTTAGACATGGATTTACTTTCATGCATTTTGATTGGGCCATTTTAAAATTAATTTCTAAGAAAATCTTATTCATTTACTCAATCCATCCTTTCCTCATTTCCTTGAAATTTATATTCTTAAATTTCTATTAAATGTATGTATACATCTAACTCTATCCTTATTATTGCTTATACTTTCTATGTTTTAATCTTATTCGACTGCATCATGCCATATCCAAGAGTTATTTCTTCTAATTTATTACTCTGTTCACCTATGTTTGTGTTAGTCAAACTGAATATTAAATTCTAATTCCAATTTGTTATTGTTCCAAATGTCTTTATTTTCATAAATTATTAGGTTATTTCTATTATTGGGTCATGGACAACCCATCACCATATTTTCTCCTATACTTGTATGTTTTTCAATTTGAATTATTTGGCAACATTTAGACAGATTTATTATGAGAGCATCCCTAGATAACAGGTTTAGGCTGTGTTTTCAGAGTGCCTTTCCATTTGTTTACACTAGGCATCTCACAAATATAATAAATACCAGATTACTTTTGTATTAATTTCACACCTTGGTGGCAACCAGACCAGGTAAATGGTGCAAATTAGAATCCGAAACAGGACAAACACAAATCTACTGTCTGAGTTCTTAACTAAACATTTTCATTCTTCTCTAAGCAGGGTCCATGGAGAACAGAGTTTGGAACTTTATAGTAGAGGGTACTTTGAAAAATTTATTTCTGGTCCATGGTCATTCAGTTTGCCAGCTCCTTCAAGGCTAAAAATGTAAATATAACTTGAATTGGAAACTCATAAAATGATCCAAGGTTCTGTCCTTAAGTGGACATTAAAGCCCAAGCCTTTAGATTTCAAAAATCAGTGTGCCCTCCCACCATCCATCCCCACTGCAGGAAGCTCCATCATCAACTTTTCCACTTTTTGTAGCCTGAACCAAGGTTTGACTGCCCAAACTCGTGGGACAGGCGCTGGTAAAAGGAAAGTGGTTTACTCAAATGCCGATCAACTGAGGAGATGAGGGACTCTTGTTGCAAAGCCCATTGTAAGAGTGGGAAATTGTAACTCACCCCACTATTCTTTTGACACTGTTTCTGTAAAAGCTGATGCTGACTATGTAGCTTGTAGATAAACAGCATGTGTGTATAAGAATCCTAGGAACTAACTTCAGAAATAAACTCCAACCTCCAGTTATCCCAGTTCCAGGAGATTTGCTGACCTTAACATAAACCCAGGATTACAAAGACCAGGGTGTTGCACACCAGGCCATCACTTGATCAATTTCAAGATCCTTATCAGAATGGGCTATGCTGCCCTGCACATAGAGAACTTTTCAACTCCCTCCCCTTGATTTCTTTGTTCCGATTTCCCACTCCCTCCTTATAAATACCTCTGACTATACTGAGATGTTGAGATGGTATTTGCCACAAGAGTCTCCCATCTCCTCAGGTGACAGGCACTTGAATAAACCACTTCCTTTTACCTGTCTCACGAGTTTGGCTTTCATGGGGTCAGGCAATAGAACCTTGGTTCCAGTTACATTTTCATCCTAAATGGTATTTATCAATGGGGAAATATTTTCGCTTTCTCAAGTTTTTCTCTGCACTCAAAATATTACTTTGTATTAAATGACTACATTTATAGAAGTTTCTATCGGGCATTATTTCAAGTTATTTAGTCTACCACATTTTCAGAAATAAAAGTTACGATTTTATCTAAAACAATCAATTTGAAAAATTTTACTATTTAAAAACTGTGCTTGACAATGTGAATGAATGGCCTACTGATGATAAAAATAGGCATTAAAAATTCAGTGAATTTTCAAAAAACTTGATAAAGCAAGGATTTTTTCCTCTTTTTACCACTGCAATTACTTAAGACTAGAAGGAGTACTGATAGTACAAATCCCTTTAAAATAAATTATAATGGCTTCACATTATGCTTAATCCCTACAACACATATGTAATAAAGAGTATGACTCTACTTTTTTTTAAGGTTTGACTGGACTATTGAGATCATATAAGCCTTATCCCTTCCTTTCCCTGTTTCTGTCCAACATCTGGAAAAGCTGATAAGGGAACATCTGATGCTCCTTTCTTTAGCATCACCTGAGAGTTCAAACTACACAAGATAAAGCACACTCTAGAAACACGCCTCAACAATCATTTAAAAAAAAGGTCAATCTCATTTCTCTGCTCTCTCAAACCTTTTGGTTGTGCTTAGAGCCTCCCTGATCTCCCCAAATGCCTCATAATGTAAGTGATAAAGCTCAAAAATCCCCTTGAGATATGTGTGTGGGGTCATCAGTCTTGACATCCAAATCAAATTTGGGGTGGAAATTTATACAAATTTGGGGTGGAAGTTTATACAACAGCAGAGCATTTATTTGGCAAAACACTATACGATGTAAATGTTGTTATGAATTGTTGAGAGTTATTCAAGTTATCAGTCCATATTTTTTTTATAGGAAAGAATTATCAAGAGTTATTTTTAAATTATTTAAAAATTAAAGAACTGCGTACATATTTTGAATGAAGACATTTATTCAAGCATAGAAGAGTAAAAGTCTATACTGTTATATTTTGAAGTTTATACGACTATTTAAATCCATTCTACTCCAGAAGATATTTTGTTTTATTCTTTATATTCAGATGGCACTAAATGGAAAACAAAATAATTAAAGCAAAGATGGAGGAATATGTTATAATTTGGTATGGTTAATATATTTCAAATAAAAGTTATCAAAAATTTAGCACTTGCATTTATTTCACTAAAGTGTTTTAAGGTATATAAAACAGTGAGGCAAGTCTTCAGTGAGAAAAGCTGAACATAAGAGATACAGCTGTGTAATTCCAAACCTATTAAATATTTAAGTATGATATGCAAAGGGAAAATCACCTATGAAGTATTATATCAGAATTTTGAGAGTGATTAATTTTAGGTGATGTGGTGACAGGTGACACTTATATTATCTGAAATTTCAGACATCCTTCTGAGCGCATACATGCACATATTGATGTTTATATATTTTTAGACTCTTAACCAATACATCATCTCCAGTTAAGTAAATCTCAAGTATAAGAAATGGAGGAGCCTCTTCCTTGATGCAAATATTTAAAGCATATGAAAGAAAAAAATTCTGCATTAGCATGTATACATAATATAGTTTAAAAAAAAAAAAAAAGAGTAGGATAGAAGACATCACACAATTGTTTAGAGTGATTCTCCATTATCTACAGGAAGAAGTCATTTGCATGTTATAAGAATTAATCACATTCATGCTCTCTACTTACTTGCATCCCTATTTGATACTGAATAGCCTGGTAAACACCACAAAGTCAGTTGAAGCAGAGGGAAATGAGACTTTAGAGACCACACTGTCTGCTTTACAAGCTACCTTATTACATACTAAACGGATTCAGATCACGCTTGATGAGTAAGAGAGGTGAGTGATATCCTTCTGGTCTTTTTCCAGGGGTTTAAAAAGCCTCACTTTGCTGAACATTAAAAAATCAAGCTAAATGAGATTTTAATGGACTTCCTTTAAAAGCAAGCAGCTTGGTTTAGTATATTTTTTTATTTTTACCTATTATGGAACTAGAAGAGAACAGCCTGCAATTTATTTACTTTGCTATAAATATCATAACCTTATATACCTATACTAACAGGCAAATCTTCACAAAATATTCAACTCCAGATTGAGCACATACATAGTATGTTTTGCTGACTGTTTTGAAGTAAGTAGTTGCACTGAGAAGTATGTCACACAAAAAGAGAAATGCCTAAACCATAAGGAAGGATAAGTTATTTAAATCCATCTGATGGAAAGGAAACTGTGTTAAACAAAATAAAATTCTGAGGATCCTACAGCTACATCATTTGATATTTGAGATTGAAGTAACTTTAATTTGAAGCACAGCTTTTTAAATATATTTAAGAAATTTCAACATTTTATTCCTGAAGGCTTATCAGTTGTCAGTTGCTATTTGGAGAAACTTATCACAAGTTTATCTCATTTACAAGAATCAGTTATGTGGTAACAGGCATAAGTATATTTTGACATCTGAGGAGAGAATAAGTGTGTGCTTATTTTCTGTCAAGCCTAACAATATATTTAAAATAATGAAATCTTACAAAGGACATATTCTAGAAAGAAATATACATATATAAATAAAATACACATCCCTTGAATAAAATAATTTAAATATATGTGTATATATATTTTAGAAATATACATATTCATATATTCTATGATCAACTTAAATAAAACATTAAGCAAAGTTGAATTGTAGGCAGACTGAGGTGGATAAAAATATCTAATTTTTTAAAAGAAATTAAAAAAGCAGCAATCCATTTAGCAGGTCAAAAATTAAAATCTATAGTTCTAATTTGCTCAAAAGAAAAACTTACAGGAAAGAACTTGCTTAAGAACTAAGGTAAATCTTGTTGTTTGAGGAGAACTGTCTCTGATATTTGAAAAAATATAACCTGGTTTTATAAAAGCCAAAAAAAAATATGCTTCCAAAGACTTTAATTACTTGGTGTCTTTTAACAGAGTAGAGGAGGAAAATATTTCTATGAAATTACTAATGGAAATATCTACTACTTAAAACAGTTAAAAACAATGGTAAAACAATTCAAATGCTCCATGCAAAGCTGATCAAAGTAAATATGTCAACTTAAGAACATTCAGAATATATTTCTTATCTTAAACTTTATACCATTATATGTTAATTTGGTATTTATAAAACTTTTATATTGATAGATTGGATTAACGCCCATACTATTTATAATGGATATTTTAATATACTATATATTATGCTTCTGTATCTTTAGTTTAACACAGGCAGGATGAGCCCAATGAGGTTTGTATCTCCTAAATCATGAGCTTTTATTTATTCAATGAAAGCAGTAGACAAATAAAATGTTGAAACCCAAGGGAAATAATTACTGATGAGAAATCTCACTGATAATCATTTTAGTATCTTTCTCTCAGCAAAGGTTTATTAAGTATACCCAAAGATCAACAAGCTCTGCTAATTCCTGAATATGGATAGATTAAAAACAGTCCTAAACATCAAGCAACTTCAAGGATCATGGTAAAGATACAATGCAAAAATTGATTAAGCTTGCATTGGCAGTTATTAATATGACTATTCATTGTGTTATTTTTCCCATCTTTTTATAAAAAGAACTCATATTCCACGGGACATTTTTATTCTCACAGTGAACACTAAATCAGAAGGAAAAATTTGAAGAGCACTTCAATCTAACTGAAAGAGGAAGGCATCTTTACTCAGCAGTATGTTACCCTCTAAAACCTAGAGGAGGGAAGAGAAGATGAGAGGAATTAGAAATAGAAGTGGTAGGTTCATTGGAAAGTGATAAAGTACAAAAGGTCAAAAACTGGAAGAGAGGAAGAGATTCTTTAGATAGGTGATAGAAAAGCAGACTGGAAATGGTCCTGCGATTTCAGAGTAGTGAATCTGCCATTTACTGTTCTTGGTGACTTGTAAATCCCCCCATAAAGCAATGTCCTGGTCCACAGCTACACTACGTGGGGATTGGGAACAGAAAGGGGCAGCACAGGATTCTGACCAGATTAGATCAGAATCAGTGGAGGAGTTTCATTCTCAGCTGGGGGCTGAACAGACACACCAGTATTGTTACCATGGTGTAGTGCTTTGCTCAGTGATAAAACAGAGGCATGTGGAAAGAACTCTATTAAAACAAAGATGAAAGTGATTACTGGTACCTGATAAGGATGATGTCAGGGGTGACTTTAAAACCAGGAAATGTTTTCACTGTTTTTGCAGAAATAGATTTAAAGGAAACTATTTTCCCAAGGTGTGGGTATTGGGTCATTGCATTAGGTAGTGCAGGATCCTGGGGCTAGCAGAAACAGGACTGCACACATTGAAAGTGATAAGAAAAGTTAATGAAAACTAGAAGAGCAGAATCATGTAGGGGTCACTTAGAAAAGACTGGTGACTTCTACAGAAGGAGTCTTAGAAAACAAACAAACAAACAAAAAACTCCTTATTTGTCATCATGTCTGTCCCTGGTCATACTCAATGAGAAGACAGGGGACAGAGAAGACAGTTGGGGTAATAAAGGTAAACCTGGAATAGAAAGAGTGACAGAGAAAAGTAAAGAGTGGCTCTTAAAGGGCAAATGGAAAGTATTTACCCAAATCCACTGTTTTTGCTGGGCTGGATTTTAAGGAAATTATTTCTAAAATGAACTCAGGTTCTATCAGGATGAGGAAAGATTTAACTCTTTGTGGATGGGGTATATAAGGTTACGAAAGCATGAAAATGTATGGCATCATCTGTAAATTGCACATTCTTAGGCACTGTTGGAAAGCTGTATAGGGATTAAAAGGGAAGATTAAAAGGGGAAGACATAACACTTGGTCTGATCCTGAGTGTGTGTATGGCCACCAAGCACATCTCCTCTGCAAATGCACACGCTCTCGTCTGACTGGACATCACTTAAAAAACTTAAGTTCAAAGAGAAGATTGTTAAGAATTCTGTGAAAGCAGAGCATTAAACCAAATGCAGGACCCCTTCTGAAGGAGTCCAATGTGACTACACAGTTTCTATACCCTGAAATTTTCCTGGCCAGCAGCTGATAGTATCTGAATTTGGTGAGAAAAGAAGTGAGTTCCACAAGTTAGTTTCCGTAATGCAACTAAAAGCCTCATGCTTGAGGGTGTAGAAATAATGCAGTAAAGAGAATTCATGGAATGGGAGGTCACAATAAAGTTGAAAATAAAGATTCAGCAAGATTTGGGAGAAAAAAGCCTCTAGAATAAAGTTTAGAGTCAAATAATGGGATTTAGATGTCATTGTTTCAAAGAGAGTTAGCAGTAAGTAAACTCAAAAACAATGTGATTAGAGAGAGTTAAATGAAGAGAGCAAAGATGACAACTGACAGTGAATACACATTGCAAAGGAGATTGGCCAGCCCCGAGGGAGGGGTGAAGAGATGATCACTTGGATTGGGGAGAAGTGGGAAAGGGGTTACCACTGCAAAGTTGCTGACCTCAAACACTTGGAAATTGGTTTAGGTATAGTGAGGAAGATAATGATTCAGCTGCCAAACTTATAAATTCAGGGGTGGGCTAGCAGGAATATCGAGATTAAGGGGAAAGTGCTCACAACCTCAAGAGAATTTTTTAAATTATAAATAAATAAATAGAGCTATAGAATATTAATAAAACCACTTGGTTCTGCAGTGTGGGATACCTGGGCCAATTATTAGCCAACATTACAAAGGACAATTAGAGTTGTACTATCATGGAGAGATTATAAATTTTAATTGTGGCTAGGAGATAAAATGCTAGTTGTGAAAAAGTTGAAAAGACTTGAAATTTAACAATAAGTGCTCTGTCTTGAAATAGTCTACACCTTTTAGAACCTATGTTATAAAAAGTTGTCCCTTCTTCTTGTTTACCACCAAGAAAACTTCCTTTTTTTTTTTTTTTTATCTCAGTGGTGGAAATACACTAGGACATGTTGGTTTTCACACCTCTGGTAATCTCCTCTCTGAGTGAGGGCAGAACCTGGGACTGCCTTTTAACCAACAGAAGACAATGAAGATGTCATTTCTGTAGTAATGTTATTTAAGATTGTAAATCATTTTTCTAAGGAGGTTTGGTCTCCGTTACTGGTCCTTAGGAAGTAAAAAGCCAGGTTGAGGTAACCTACATGGCAAGGGGATGAGAGAAGACACTGGTTATATACTTAACAGCAAGAGTCATAAGTAATAGATCCCACAAGGAACAGAATGTGTTGACAACCATGTGAGTTTAGAGCTTGATTTTTCACCAGTCAAGCCTCAGATGAGACTGCAGCCCCAGCCAATGCCTTGACTGAAGTACTGTGAGACCCCGAGCAGAGACACAAGCTAAGCCATGCCATCTGGCTCCTGACCACAGAAACTGGGAGACAATAAATGCATGCTGTTTTAAGCCTCTAAATCTCTGATAACACTGTAAAGGAATAATATACAATAACCACAATCTCAGAATCACATTCTCCTAAATTATATATATGTTTAATAACCCATTTTTCATTTGCAGAGATGTTAAGGAATGCTTGGGTATTTGTTGAGTTGGCCATTAAATATAAGTGAGGCCCAGCCAGGCGTGGCTCGGCAGATGAGCGTCGACCTAGGATCCAGGCAATCAGGGTTTGATTCCCGGTCAGGGCACACGCCCAGGTTGCGGGCTTGATCCCCAGTCGGGGGCATGCAGGAGACAGCCAATCAATGACTCTCTCATCAATGATGTTTCTATTTCTCTCTCTCCCTTTCCTTTCCTCTCTCTGAAATTAATAAAGATATATTAAAAATAAATAAATATAAGTGAGAATGAAGATATTTCCTTATATAATCCAAGTACATTGAGTATTATAAATGCATGGCCCACAGACAGTGCCAGATGGGGATCTAACCAGAGACTGCCCTATCTGTCAACTTGGAATGCCCAAAATAAACATATGTTTTAGTCACACATTAAAATGTCTCTGCTGCTCCACCAAGATTATTCAAATCTAAAATAAAATTTTCAAAACAATTATATATTTAAATAGAAAAGTAGTTACTAAGAATTCAGTGCTTGCTATTTTAATCATTATAGAAATAAAGATAAGAAAATTACAAAGAGATTCATAGGATTATAGATATCTCTGCTTTGGCATTTATAAGACAATTCATTAGAAAAACTGTGCATTTATTAATTCATTGATCTCCTATTTAGCAAGTAATTCCTTATTTCAATAAATATAAAATCAAACTATTCTTAAAGAACAACTTAAGATAAGGAAAACACAAACTGCAAGAAAAGATGAAAGTCTAAAGTCAATTTAGTTTTATTCATAGCTAAGCATAATTATTTTCAGGAATTCTTTTGTTTATTGTTATTGCTGTGTTTTCAGAATACAGCCATTGGCTATACTTAAGATTTTTTTTTCACCTGCAGTAACTACAGAAATTTAGTGTTTAATTTGATATGTCTAATTTGCAAACTTACTGCTCACAGTAATTAGTAGAACATTTAAATATATAAATGAAATGAAGTTTATGTATAAAAAAGTGGTATTGATGAACAAGGCAGTATGTTTCTAAAGTTAAACCATACAAAGCCCCTATAAATTATACATGGTCTTCTGCCAGATGATTTTAGGAGAGAAACAAACATTACAAAAATAAAATATCAGAAGTGTTAAGGTTGTCAGAAAATATTCACTGCACACCTAGTGTTTCTGGCACAGAGAAGTGGGTCTCACTATTGCTTGAGGAGGAGAAAAATGAAAGCCAAGAGGGAAAGACTGGCATTAGATCCTGGAATAAGTTGGTGATGATCACATTCAACTTCTGCTCCAGCCAGGAGGGACCAACACATAACTAATCACAAATGAAGCTGGTTTCACAGAAGGCAATGCCTAATCAAAGGTAAAACTAGAACAGAATTTATAATCTGGTAATTAGATCGATTATTCTTCCTTTGGCCATGCTCCTATTATCTGAGAGGTTTTAGCATAAAAACTAGAGATGCAACAATGGACACGACTCATGGAGTCTTTCCCTCTATGTAAGTTAGAATAGAAGAAATAAGACTTTCAACAAGTAATTACAATTAATAATGATGAAGATTATGAGAGGGGAAATAGGGAGATTATAATAACAAATTATATGGAGACATTCTTCTAGAGAAAGACATCTGAGGGGAATAACTTAATAAACTGCAACATGAAAGAGCAAGAAGGAATTAGGTGGGTCATAGCATTAAGGGAGAAACAAATTATGCTCTGGGCTCGAAGAAACGATGTGCGAATTATGAAAGGGGTTAAAGGACTTGAAGGAAGTCCTCTATCCCAGAGTTTACAAAAGGAAAGAGAGTGGCCATTTTTAATTTTAATCTGATTTTACCAGAAATGTTTCATGTAGAATAAAATCAGTTTCATCGTCAGTATCATGCCTCCACAAGTGAACTTCATTTTTCTTCCTTGATAACATTACTTTAAAGCTACTTTCTTATTTTAAAATTTGCTTAAAATTGAGAGCCTTGAACAAAATTGAATTTTACTGCTTTGTGATAGGTGGTTCTGTAATTATCTCCAATTAATAGAAAGAAAAAAAATGAGACTTAGGGAAATTAATCAATTCTCCTGAGGAAATTGTCCTTACAGGATTCAAACCAAGAACTTGCCCATAAAATGTACATGTTATTTCTTCCTGGAACGTGGAATTCCTTTCACAAGCCTTATAATAGCTAGGCTTCTTAGATGCAGAGAGCTTGCCTAATCAGTGAGGCTAAAAAGGCAATTGGGAATATTTTAGCAAGCAGCTCAGGAAAGATCAATTTGTCAGTTTTGACATGAACCATGGAGGAAAGCATCTAGTTTTCTTGGACGATTAAGCCAATATAGCTACTAGAGAGTGAAACCATTTACTTTCTGCCATGCAAAGTAGATAAATTAACATACTAATTTTTAAAACACTTTTAGCATTGATTGGATGTGCTCCAAGACAACAAATTGACAAAATTTTAGCTAACGCAGCTATGGCAGAACCTTCCTCAGCTTGAGTCCCTGAATGGACTCATTCGGCCTCACTCCAACACATACTTCAACTCATTGGAAGGCGAATTTCAGTCAAGTCAATCCGCTGCTATTTGAGTGAAGGGTTTCAGCTCATAACAGCAAACTAATATAAAAATCAAGCATACCTCTAAGTATTTGCCACAAAAAATAGGAAAGAAAAGGATGTTATTAATGATTTGTCTAAGGAGAACATTTTCCTACCAAATTTAAATCATTGATTTTCTTCTACCTTATCAACATTTCTTCTTGGAAGAACAGTTCTCTTTTAAAACTAAAGTTATTTAATTTACATCTACATTGGTCTCCTCCCTACTTCCTCATAGCCTCTTCCTAGGGTGGTTTCTACTCAAAGAAAATGATACCATTGGTCATACTTTAGCTCAGGTTTCCAAATTTATTTTATTCACATTGGAAACCTATGACATAATAAGTCTCCTTACTTACTACATGTAAGCTTTGAAAGTAAGGTGATACAATTAAGTTTGATAGTATTTGAAGGAAATATTTGCTCTAACTAAAAATTTCAATAATTTGACTGACAAATATCTTAATTACATAAAATATTAATTGAAACATTTGTTAATTTAAAGAGTATAGCCTCCAAATATTTGTCAGTTGACATTTTAATTATAGTTTTATATGTATGTATTCATTTAATTTCTATAATAAGATATATTGATTTGATTATTTAGCTACTCCATTTTTGGCTCTAATAAAAAATCTAAATTCAATCTTGACCTTCAAAGTCCTTCATTGGGAAAAGTATAAAAACTGTGTATCATTAATTAAATCCTTAGTTCTACTCAAGCCAATCATTATTCGACTAATATACATGGGTTGCAAAAATGAAAGGACTTGATGCATTATTGGAGGGAGGTTATAGCTATAGATATAAAATAAAACCAAAAAGTCCATATATAAAAATTATAACACATCAGACAACAAGAAAATACTTTGGAATTTAGAGCACCATTCTCATTTTCCTTCAAACATGTCCTATTAACTAATTCATACACACATTTGGTTATACTAATCCTGGAACCACTTATAACATTGGTAGGATTATATGATATAGTTTATTAAGTGCAACATTACTGTTAACAAACACTGTGTTATATAGGACATGGATAGCACCTTGAATTTTGCGGTAACATTAAAGTTTGTTGAACTTATTCATTGGGAGAAACCTTTCAAGGATTGAGCTAATATTCACCAACCCTAAAAGGAGTAAGAATAATAAAAGAGCAATAAAAGATACGTGATGGTAGATGTTTCACCTAATGTTTCTGTAAATCCCATGATGCCTCTCTGTTAATAATCTGAAAAGATTTTATTTTGAAGTAGTAAACATCCTTTCTCTTTAACATAATGATACCTTGTAATTATAAGAACAATACATCATATTATGTAATACACAGAGACACAAAAATCACAACCCTCTTCTAAATAAATAGAATTTGAACAAATAAAATATGTACTTAAATGAATTTATTGAATTTAAGCCAATATATACATATTATCCTGTGCTAGGTGTTAATTCTTACTTTTAAAGATTTCATCATCTTAGGTGAGTAACTATATATATATTCCTGAAAACTTTAATTAAAAAAAAAAATGCTGTATCAAATTAATCTACTGTGTTTCAAATTGTTTTAATAAGTTAAAATTAACATTGCTACTTATCCGTTGGTTCAGAAAATTCTATGTTCCTGCAGTCCCTCAAGTAGAAAAAAATCTATTTTAATTCTAATAACATTAACCAAAAGTCTACATGTCATGTTCTATATACCTTTAAATTATGTGATCTTCATAAACTTATAATAACCTGAGAAGAAATAGTCCTATATTATGCTGAACAAGGTCCTTATAAGTATAGTTTATTAACAATTTATAGTATAAAAATATAAAACTGCATTGCCTTATATCATAACTCATGTACGAAAGGAATTGCAAAGCCCATTTAGGGATTCTCAATTTTAGGACTGCTCACCTTAAATTCACTGCAGGCAGGCTGTTAGTTAAGTTCCAAGTAAATCCTGACATAGATTTTGTGGACCATGGAAAGTGAACGGTATTGAAGAATGCAAAGCGGTAGGATTATGCTGTATGTGGGTTGTACTTAAAAACAGAGCATAAAAATCAAACTGCAGCAAAGCGTGGTGTATACAACAATGCCTTTTAAATATCAGGGAACTGGATCAGAATCAAAAACCTTCCTCAAACAGCTGTGTGTCACTTCCAAAGTTACATTTTCAATTACACTGGACCTACTGTCCTGGTGAGGCTTTAAGAATACTCTGTAAAGGCAAACCCACTGCAAAGGCAGACCTGGCATATCTATCCCCCCCCCCCGCCCCCTCATTCTTTCACATTCCTCGCGAACTCAACTCTATTGCAAAGCTTTTCTCTATCATAGTTTCCCCGGCAAATGGTTCCATTTGTTTCATATTGTGTCATACGTTAGAGCTTTTCTCCGACGCACCAGCACTGCCACTGTTCATTCTCATCTTCCCTGTACCCTTTTCTCTTCCCTCCAAGAAATGTTCTTTACTGAAACAACTCCACTGAATTGCCCGAGGTCTCATGCGACGTGTGTGCATGCGTGTACGTGTGTGTGCACGTGTATGTGTGCTGAATGGCAAGGCGCTGGTGTTGGAGGATGGCCATCTGAGCCTCCACTTGCTTATTAGAACTTCAAGACGGTGACATGAAGAGAGCGAGCAACCAACATCCTATGATCAAGAAGAATGCTTAAAAACTGAGCATTTAAAGCAGTTATTCTTGTCAAATATGTCATACTTTAAGTTACAAAATTTAGGCATTTCAAAGGTTTTAATGGTTGGGGAAGAATCAAACAATCTGACCAAGTAAAATCTCTTTCACCATGAGACCTGATCATAGTCAATCGCTACATGAGGGTTTAAAGTACCTTGACATTGCTTCTGAACTATGCCTAGAAAAGAGAACCTAGTTGGTTGCCTTAAAGGGCTAATACATTATTAGTAATTTGCTTTCAATGGCCATATCTATATGGTTTGCCAACTACAGGAAAATACATGAGTTTAGTGAGAAAAGAGATCAGTTTCAGGTAATTTTTTATCATCTTTCTTATGGCAGGCTAGGAACCCTGACTGGCTCCTTTAATAAAAATAATTTTTAAAAGATTTTGATGAAAATATTTCAAAAATGAATCACTGAATTGGAAGAAAATAAGAAATAATCAAAGGCCAAGAACTAAGTGGTATGTAAGCAGAAAATCAACCAGACATACACCCTGATGGTGTTGTCACCAGGTGATCTTAAAATCTGTTTTTTGTGGTCATATGGCTAGAGGGGCAGGTGACAAAGTGGTCATGCTTGACATAACAAGTTAGAGAGGAATGTTACCTCTTACATAAAAGTGAACTGGAAATTAACCCAACACTTCAAGCTCAGCCGTGCATCGTGTCATGAGACTTGGTGCTGAGTAGAGATAGGAAAAAGAGAAAGAAGGAAAGCTCCTCTAAAAAGATGTGTCCAAAAATACCCTATATGTGTTTGCACCCATAATGAAACGGGGGGCTCGTAAATCTACAATTGTGAATTCATTTCAAATAGTCTGAACTAAAGCAAAGTTAGCCCAACACAGGCCCCAGAAAATTCCTACATTTAATAGTTAAAAGTAGATAATATTATGGATATAATACCACACACTACACACACATAGACACCCCCTAAGGAAACAAACCATCATGAGTATGAGTTAATGGTTAAACAAGATGACCAAACACATAAAAAGTAGAATTATCACATGCAATATAAAATACATGTTCAACATTTTAATGATATTAAATGAAAAAATAATAACAAAAGATGGAAAAATAACAGAAAACTTAAGTACAAATAAGATATCCAGATGTAAGGAAAAAATATCTGAAGTTTAACAGTAAATGGAATAGTTTAATAGTAGTTTATGCATAACTAACTAGAAATTAAATAAACTAGAAAATATAGGCAAATAAATAATATGCAATGTTACACACTGAGAAAAAGCTTTACTTCTCCTGAGAGGTTTTAAACTCTAATTAGGTATGCACCCAGCAATACATAAAAGCAGTAACTACAAAGAGATAGAGATGTACAATTATACATTCATCCATTCATTTCTTTCTTCACTCATTTATTCAATAGTAATTTTTAATGTTTACTGGGAGCCATATGCAGTTCTAGACATTGATAATATAAGAAATAAAATACAAAAGAAATGCTTTCTTTACGGAGTGTGTGTGTGTATAGGTACACATACAAGCATGTATATATACATATAAGTATGTATATATTTTTGGAAGGAGGGGACAACCAGGTAAATATATTAAGTAATGCCTGGGAAAGATTTGATGACTGTGGGTTAGGGGCACAATTTTAGATAGGGTCATCACGTGAGTCTGGGTGAAGAATTTGATTATAAAGTATAAAACAATTTTATGAGAGTAGGTATAAATAAGTGTAAAGTTTTACCCTAAAAATATCACAATGCTATGGGTCAGGGGATCTAAAAAGAAAGAATTATTTGTAAATACTACCTCTATAGATTATGTTATACACTAGTAGATAAAATTGAAAAATATTTGGCAAATAATTTTTTTAAATTATATAATTTCCTGAATAAATGGTCTTATCAAAATTATGCTGAATTTTGCATTAAAAATGTTGATAGGTGTTTCTTTGGAATGTTACTATGATTTCCCCTAGACCTTATTCTACTTAAATCCTAACCTGTATATATCCAAGTCAGAGGTGATACACATGCTTCTCACTGACATGAAGTAGGGAGCAATGGTTCATAACCTGAAGTTAATTGAACATTTGATCTCAATGACTAAATCTAATTACAGTGTGTGGTGAAAAGACCTAAGGATT